>NC_136430.1:312586565-313786565 GCF_052849685.1 Lactuca virosa
TGGATCTTTATGGAAAGAGGACGAAAAATCGTGAACAACAGTATATTCGAGTTTTTTCGATAAAAACATGACCTAAAAAATTTAAACGAAAAAAGGTGAGTTTTTTGGTAAAGATGTTGGTTTTTTGGTTTAATCCAGTGTATGTGCTGAAAAATCTTGTATGATCAAGAATCATATTAAAGTGATATTGCTAATTAATACAAGATAGTAATGGGTCACACTAACAACAGCTTAATATAATTGATTATTTTATTAGAAATTGATTTTAATAAATATTTATTAAACTCTTATAATTAAATAGGAAATTATTTATTTCAAGAAAATAATAATTTTCATTAGCAAGTAAGATTACATAATTCATATGGTAGGAATTAACAAGTCATGCATAACATTTTAGACTAGATAAATTTTTTTGTCTTTTACCAAAAAATTATAGTTTATATTTTATAAACTTGGTTTATAAAATATAAAAGCTTTGTCTTCTTTTGCCTTTCTTATTTTATAAATTATGGATAAAACGGAAGGTATGAGCTTTTGATTAGTTTAATCAAAACCATGGCTTGTCTTAAAGATATGATAGACAAATTAGCTTTAGGGACATAAGTGCTTAACTAGTTAACGCCTTGTGTGTAATAGATGTGATTTTAAGAAAGGATTTCATCCTCTTTCTTCATTTGCTAGTTGAAATCGTAAATGCATAATGTGTGTATACTCTCTCTATTTTTTTCATTCCTTGAAGATTACTTGCATATTTCTTTTGCTCTCTTGAAGTTCATATTGGTTAAGAATTTCAAGCTTAAGAGTTAAGAGTTTTGGACTACCATCTACATCAAGTTGAGTCAATGTTGCTGTCTCTTAAGTTTCATCACTCTTCATTAACTTCCAAGCCTCCCAAGAGGACCCAAAGAACTATAAAGGTTGTTATTTATTCATCTCTTCTTTGGTTGGTGTTTAAATGTTTCTACAACGTGCATGATGATCCTCAGTGTGACATCCCCAAAATCACGTCCAGAAAAGACCGGTTTCATTTATGCTTTTAAATAAAATCAGTGTGATCCTTTGATGAAAAGAGTTGCGGAATTTGTTCCCAAAACAAAATATGATAAGAATTTATCAAAGCATTTCATAAAGAAATGTATTTTTCATTATATAACAAAATCTAGGGATGTCATGTTCCGATACAGACCAAAAGCATAAACAATAAAAAATAGACCTTGCAACAATTACATATAACAACAGGTCTATAATCCAAAAATATCTTGAAAATGTCATCCAACTTATGCCCTTGCGTCACTACCTGTAATACAAATAAACTGAGTGGGTCAGGCTTGGGAGCCTGGTGAGCATATAGGGTTTTCGACCCACAATAAATAATTATATTTAATTTCACCAACCAACAATAACCCGATTACCCATTCCCGTTATCCTCACTTTATGTCCCTAAAACAACAACTATTACAAGGGACCTAATCTAGGATTTTCATCGGGACGGACATTACTGCAAAGGGGCTTCCTTAGCAATAGATGTCCTAAAGGCAACCATGAGGGGGATAGAGTACACCGGTGAAAACATCGTTCACAACACCTACAGGTTATGAGCCTGCTAGTGTTCCACTGGACTGTCTAGAATGAGTCCGTGGTCGTCATCCATACTCCGCTAGATGACTAGATCAACAACGATATCAAGGCCTCTCATCATTTTATTTCTTCACACACCAACTGTCTACCCATGTTCTACCCAACATATTAGTAGATAAAATATATACATTTATATACAGTTTAAAGCCTGTACAAAACATCCATTCAACAAATAGTTCAAATAAACAAATAATATATAAACACGTAGCACGTATTTTATAAAGAATACTTCATATCTATGTGTTAGAAGAAAACGAATATACACTCACTTGATAAGACAATGATCGGACAACACCTCGTCTCTTAAAATAAACTTTTCCGATAAAACCGGGATGTTTTTCTTGAAAACCGGGCTTCTCGCGGGCAGAGTTTTGGCTTGGAAACTTTACTTTTCGGGATCTTCGGGACTTCGGAACTTGCTTCGGGGCTCGGGAATGATACCGGGGCTTCGGGATAATTCTGGCACGAAAAATGAGGTAAAAATGAGAGAGAAATGAAGAATGGAGCAAAAGATCTCGGCTGCCCACGCATCCTTTATATAGGGGCTGAAGCCTTGCATTACGCTGAGCGTAATGCTCAGTACGCGGGGCGTACGCTTCGGAAATCGTCACTGCATGCGTCATCGGATCACTCGAGTGCGAGGCGGGTCACGCTTCGGTGTACGCTGGGCGTACTCAACTACGCTGGGCGTAGTTCGGATCAGATCAATGACTCTTTCGGATATTATCCAGAATTCTTAATTAAATATATATTTTAATTATTTATAAAACTTCCGAAATTCATATCTTCCTCATACGAACTCCGTTTTCAACGTTCTTTATATCCACGCGTAGGTGAGACTACACTCTACAACTTTCATTTAGACTCCGTCGGCTAATTTTGATTTTATTTTTATTATATTATTTTTAGTAGGCCGGGGCAGGAAAACTTCGTTATAACATCATAACTTCTTCATCCGACGTCCGTTTTCGTCTGTCTTTTCACCGTTGCTCTACTAATGACGAGATCTTCGATTCTCGTTTAGATTGTTTTGGCTAAAAATCACTCGATCTCAAAATCGAACTTCGGGCTGCATACCGCTAAGTCGAAACTTAGAAAAATCATAACTTCCTCATACGAAGTCAGATTTAGACGTTCTTTTTATGCACGCTCTCGGTTTAACGTATTCTACGACTTTCGTTTAGATCACTAAGGCTAAAAGTCACTCTATCGCAATTTCACATTTTACGTCACGCAGCGTCGTGCCGGTTCTATCGCGAAACTTCGACAGGTCATAACTTCTTCGTTATAACTCGGATTTCAGCATTCTATATATATTCGGAAACCTCGTTACGACCACTACCACATTCTTCATAGATATCGGCTTTATCTAACATTTTATTTCTACGCCTATTTTTATTCTTAATTCAATTAAGATACACAATTAAGCATAAAACACATAATACTCAAATAACACATTCTTATTATTTCAAAATGAGTTACGAAGGTTAACCTAGACTATTACAACAATATTAATGCTTAGCCCAGAAACACGGGCGTTACAACTCTCCCCACCTTAGAATGACTCCGTCCCCGGAATCACACATCAACAAATAAATGCGGATGGCGACTCATCATGTCACTCTCCGTTTCGCAGGTGAGATTTGGCCCATTCGCATGTTTCCAACGGACAAGCACTAATTCGACCATCTTACGTCGTAACTTCTTAGTCTTTCGGTCAACGATTGCCTCCGGTTCTTCAATTAATCTTTTGTTCTCATCAATTCTCAACTCCGAAAGTGGAATCATATCGGGAACTTCTCCCGTGAACTTCCTCAAATAACACACATGAAAAGTGTTATGAATTCCACTCAGTTCTTCTGGTAGTTCGAGCTTGTATGCTTGATTCCCAATCCTCTGAAGAACTTTAAACGGTCCAATAAACCTTGGACTTAACTTTCCCCTTTTACCAAATCTTATAAGTCCCTTCCATGGCGAGACTTTAAGCAAAAACGAATCTCCAACTTCAAAGGTCATCGGCCTTCTTTTCTTGTCAGCATAGCTCTTTTGACGATCTTGATGGACTATCTCCGGCCCCATAAACTGCTTTTCCCCAGCCTCAAGCCAACAAGACGGCGTACGACACTTCTGTCCGTACAAGGCTTGATAAGGTGCCATCTTTATGCTCGAGTGGAAACTATTATTGTAGGAAAATTCTACCAAAGGTAAATGTTCGTCCCAGTTACCTTGGAATTCCAGGGTACATGCTCTCAGCATATCTTCAAGTGTTTGTATCGTTCTTTCGCTCTGACCATCAGTCTGTGGATGGTAAGCTGTACTCAAACACAGCTTGGTACCCAATTCCTCTTATAGACTTCTCCAAAATCTTGAGGTAAAACGGCTGTCACGATCTGATACAATCGTTAACGGAACACTGTGAAGCCTCACAATTTCCTTCACGTAAGAATTCGCAAGCTTATCCATAGACCATTTTTCATTGGCTGCTATGAAGTGCGCACTCTTAGTGAAGCGATCAACGACCACCCAAATCATGTCGTGACCATTCTTCGTTCTGGGCAGTTTAGTGACAAAATCCATTGTGATGTCTTCCCACTTACCCATAGGCACAGGTAAAGGATCTAAACTCCCGTATGGTTTCTGATGTTGTGCCTTGACTCTCGCACAGGTCACACACTCCGCCACATACTTCGCAATGTCGAGCTTCATCGTCGGCCACTAGTAATAGGGTTTCAGGTCCCTATACATTTTAGTGCTACCAGGATGAATCGAGTACATGGTTTTGTGAGCTTCTTCCATCAGAATATCTCTTATTCCTCCTGACTTAGGCACCCAAAAACGATCTTGGAATACCTTCAGTCCATGACCGTTTGTACCAAACACTAACGTTTTGCCCAAACGTTCCTCCTTTCGGTCATTCTTCTCTGAAGCTTCTTCTTGAGCTTTCTTTATACTCTCCACAATTGTCGAGACAACTTCTATTCTCAACGATCTTGGCCTTTTTCTTTCAAGATTGACTTTCCGACTGAGAGCATCAGCAACAACATTGGCTTTACCAGGGTGGTAAAGTATCTCACAGTCGTAGTCCTTAAGTAACTCTAGCCAGCGTCTTTGCCTCATATTCAATTCTTTCTGATTAAAGAGATATTGGAGACTCTTATGATCAGTGAAAAGTTTGCACTTCGAGCCATAGAGGTAATGCCTCCATATTTTCAGAGCAAATACTACCGCTGCCAACTCCAAATCATGACTGGGGTAGTTCTTCTCATGCTCTTTCAGCTGTCGAGACGCATATGCTATCACCTTTTCTCTTTGGGTCAAAACACAACCCAATCCAACACCAGACGCATCGCTATAGACAACGAAGTCTTCAACTCCATCGGGTAGAGAAAGAATCGGTGCTTCGCATAGCTTCTTCTTTAGCAACTCGAATGCTTCTTTGTGTTTATCACTCCAAGCATAAGTAGCTCCTTTGTGAGTCAAAGCTGTCAATGGAGTAGCGATCGAAGAAAAGCCTTGGATAAACCTTCGGTAGTATCCGGCTAATCCCAAAAAGCTTCGAACCTCCGTGGGACTTTTTGGTTGTTCCCACTTCATCACAGCTTCGATCTTTGCTGGATCAACCATTATTCCTTCTTGGTTGACCACGTGACCCAAGAATTGGACTTCTCGAATCCAAAAATCACATTTGGAGAACTTAGCATACAACTTCTCCTTCTTCAAGACTTCTAACACTTCTCGCAAGTGTCTGCCATGCTCCTCTCGGCTTTTCGAGTAAATCAGAATGTCATCTATGAACACTATCACAGATTTATCAACGAACGGATTACAAACTCTGTTCATTAAATCCATGAATGTTGCTGGAGCATTGGTTAGTCCAAACGACATAACCAAAAACTCGTAGTGTCCATATCGCGTTCTGAATGCAGTCTTCTCGATATCCTGCTCTCTCACCTTCAGTTGATGATATCCTGACCTTAGGTCGATCTTTGAAAAGTAACTTGAACCTTGTAGTTGATCGAACAGGTCATCAATCCTCGACAATGGATATCTATTCTTTATCGTCGCCTTATTCAGCTCTCTGTAGTCAATGCACATCCTCATACTCCCGTCCTTTTTCTTTACAAATAACACCGGGGCTCCCCAGGGTGATGAACTAGGTCTAATGAAACCTTTGTCCAATAACTCCTGAAGTTGTGTCATAAGTTCTTTCATCTCGGTTGGTGCTAATCGGTACGGTGCTTTTGCTATTGGCGTGGTTCTTGGTAACAAGTCTATTCTGAACTCCACTTGTCTATCAGGTGGTAATCCAGGAAGATCTTCGGGAAATACTTCCGGATAATCACACACCACTGGAATATTCTGCATCACCTTCTTTTCCTTCTTAGCATCGATCACGAACGCTAAATATGATGTACACCCCTTGGTCAAACACTTTCTGGCTTTCATTAGGGAAATGATTCCAGAATTCACTCTGCGTTTATCCCCATACACCATAAATGACTCTTTCCCTGGCGGGTTCACTTTCACTATTTTCTTCTTGCATAAAATCTCGGCATCATTGGCGCTAATCCAATCCATTCCCAGCACGATGTCGAAACCATTTAGTTCGATAGGCAACAATTCCTCGTGGAACTTATTCCCATTCAGGTCGATTAAGATGTTTTTCATACGATGGCTAACAGATACAAACTTGCCACTAGCAACTTCGACTAATAAAGCATTATCTAGTCTATCAACAGGCAAAGCTAGCTTTCTACCAAATTCATGCGAAATAAAGGAGTAGTTGGCTCCAGAATCAAATAAAATTTGGGCAGGAAATTTGTTTACGAGAAAGGTACCTGAAGCGACATCGACTTCTTCTTTAGCAGCTTCCAGTGTCATCTGAAAGGCTCTCGCTTTTGGCTTTGGGGGATTGTTGGGTTTTGCTGCCTCCCTCTTCTTCGGACAATCTCTCGAGATGTGCCCCTCCTCACCGCAACCATAGCAGACTTTCTTGGTGAGGGTGCATTCGTTGGCATAATGCCCTGGATTTCCACATTTGAAGCATGTGGCTTCCCCGCCACATTTCCCATGATGCTTCTTCTTGCATTTGTCGCACCATTTTGCTTCGCCTCCTCCACCTCCTCTCGAACTAGACTTCGAGAATTTACCCTTTTTTCTGGACCCCGAGGGTCCATCGATTTTCCTCTTTTCACCAACTTCTGACCTCTCCAGACCCCTTTCCCTGATCTGAGTCTCAACATTCTTAGCAGCCCAGATGGCGGCTTTCAACGTGGTTGCTTGCTTAACCATTGGACCATAGTCCGCTGGTAGTCCGAGGGCAAACTTATTAACCTTTGAGAGTTCTGTTGGAACTAGGTATGGGATAAGCTTCATTTTCTCCGTGAAACTTGCAGCGTATTCAGTAACGCTCATTTTTCCCTTTTTCAGATTCTGAAACTCATTATTGATTTCCAGAAGGTCCTGCTCGGAGCAGTATTGCAGTTTCAGTTGTTCCACAAAGTCTTCCCAAGACATTTTGCGCGCTTCTCCCTTGGGCATAGAATCAGCTAACAGATTCCACCAACTTAACACGCCAGATTTCAACAAAGGGATCGCAAGAGCGGTCTTCTGCCTGTTGCTGCATTTGCAACTTTCAAACATTGTCTCCATTTCGGAGATCCAATCCATAATTTGCACCGGCGTCGGGCTTCCGGATAGACACGGTGGTTTAGATGCCATAAAATCCTTGTATTTACATCCTCTTCCATCATTTCCTCGATCATGATTGTTTTGCCTAACAATCAGTGGGTTGGCTTGACCAACAGTACCACTGAAGTTTCCACCTTCCGACGACCCTCCATTCACTTCGGGCTCTTCAACTTGGATTGAAAGTTCTTCACGATTTTGTTGAAGCAGACGTCTAGTTTCTTCCATCTGACGATCCAACATTGTCTGAATCATCAATTGTACAACAGCCATTGTCACCGGCTCAGGTGCTACTGCTACAACAGGTATTTGCTCGATTACAGGTGGTCGATTCCTGTTTTCATTTGCGTTTCCAGCGCCACTTCTTGTTCTTGCCATCGTTGATCTATACACCGAACAAGGTGAATTTAGATCCTCCTTCACGATAGATAATTATCCAAATCACTCCGAAACGTTTATATGCTAGTTCTAATACCGTCGTCAAACGCTTAGAATCCTAAACACATAAGGTTTCCAGATTCGGTCGGCAACAGACCATAGATCCGAACAAATAATATCATATATGGCAAACATATAACATTTAGCACATAAAAGCATTTTAGGCAACTTTCCTAAAATAAACTAGTGCTCGTGTCTAAAATATGACAGACACACACCTCACGATTATCACTTAGCATTCTAAATTTAAGTCTAGAAATCCTACAAATTCCTAGTTCGCTTAAACTAATGCTCTGATACCAACTGTGACATCCCCAAAATCACGGCCAGAAAAGACCGGTTTCATTTATGCTTTTAAATAAAATCAGAGTAATCCTTTGATGAAAAGAGTTGCGGAATTTGTTCCCAAAACAAAATATGATAATAATTTATCAAAGCATTTCATAAAGAAATGTATTTTTCATTATATAACAAAATCTCGGGATGTCATGTTCCGATACAGACCAAAAGCATAAACAATAAAAAATAGACCTTGCAACAATTACATATAACAACAGGTCTATAATCCAAAAATATCTTGACAATGTCATCCAACTTATGCCCTTGCGCCACTACCTGTAATACAAAGAAACTGAGTGGGTCAGGCTTGGGAGCCTGGTGAGCATATAGGGTTTTCGACCCACAATAAATAATTATATTTAATTTCACCAACCAACAATAACCCGATTACCCATTCCCGTTATCCTCACTTTATGTCCCTAAAACAACAACTATTACAAGGGACCTAATCTAGGATTTTCATCGGGACGGACATTACTGCAAAGGGGCTTCCTTAGCAATAGATGTCCTAAAGGCAACCATGAGGGGGATAGAGTACACCGGTGAACACATCGTTCACAACACCTACAGGTTATGAGCCTGCTAGTGTTCCACTGGACTGTCTAGAATGAGTCTGTGGTCGTCATCCATACTCCGCTAGATGACTAGATCAACAACGACATCGAGGCCTCTCATCATTTTATTTCTTCACACACCAACTGTCTACCCATGTTCTACCCAACATATTAGTAGATAAAATATATACATTTATATACAGCTTAAAGCCTGTACAAAACATCCATTCAACAAATAGTTCAAATAAACAAATAATATATAAACACGTAGCACGTATTTTATAAAGAATACTTCATATCTATGTGTTAGAAGAAAACGAATATACACTCACTTGATAAGACAATGATCGGACAGCACCTCGTCTCTTAAAATAAACTTTTCCGATAAAACCGGGATGTTTTTCTTGAAAACCGGGCTTCTCGCGGGCAGAGTTTTGGCTCGGAAACTTTACTTCTCGGGATCTTCGGGACTTCGGAACTTGCTTCGGGGCTCGGGAATGATACCGGGGCTTCGGGATAATTCTGGCACGAAAAACAAGGTAAAATTAAGAGATAAATGAAGAATGGAGCAAAAGATCTCGGCTGCCCTCGCATCCTTTATATAGGGGCTGAAGCCTCGCATTACGCTGGGCGTAATGCTCAGTACGCGGGGCGTACGCTTCGGAAATCGTCACAGCATGCGTCATCGGAGCACTCGAGTGCGAGGCGGGTCACGCTTCGGTGTACGCTGGGCGTAGTTCGGATCAGATCAATGACTCCTTCGGATATTATCCTGAATTCTTAATTAAATATATATTTTAATTATTTATAAAACTTCTGAAATTCATATCTTCCTCATACGAACTCCGCTTTTCGACGTTCTTTATTTACACGCGTAGGTGAGACTACGCTCTACAACTTTCATTTAGACTCCGTCGGCTAATTTTGACTTTATTTTTATTATATTATTTTTAGTAGGCCGGGACAGGAAAACTTCATTATAACATCATAACTTCTTCATCCGACGTCCGTTTTCGTCTGTCTTTTCACCGTTGCACTACTAATGACGAGATCTTCGATTCTCGTTTAGATTGTTTTGGCTAAAAATCACTCGATCTCAAAATCGAACTTCGGCTAAAAGTCACTCTATCGCATTTTCACGACTTTCTCATACGAAGTCAGATTTAGACGTTCTTTTTATGCACGCTCTCGGTTTAACGTATTCTACGACTTTCGTTTAGATCACTAAGGCTAAAAGTCACTCTATCGCATTTTCACATTTTACGTCACGCAGCGTCGTGTCGGTTCTGTCGCGAAACTTCGACAGGTCATAACTTCTTCGTTATGACTCGGATTTCAGCATTCTATATATATTCGGAAACCTCGTTACGACCACTACCACATTCTTCATAGATATCGGCTTTATCTAACATTTTATTTCTATGCCTATTTTTATTCTTAATTCAATTAAGACACACAATTAAGCATAAAACACATAATACTCAAATAACACATTCTTATTATTTCAAAATGAGTTACGAAGGTTAACCTAGACTATTACAACAACATTAATGCTTAGCCCAGAAACACGGGCGTTACACTCGGTGAGTATAATTTTGTTTTATGTTATTCAAAGTTATCAAGTCTTCCTGATGTGTTTTATATATATATATATATATATATATATATATATATATATATATATATATTGTAATTGCCCAAGTTCTAAATTTATAAAACTGATTTTATCGCAACAGGACTAATAAACACACTAGGCAGTGTACATAATCGTGTAATAGTATAGTTGTGGTACGATCAGGTATAGAACACAAGGGGAACGGTGGTGAATTAATTTATAATTTTTGATTATAGGTTACACAAATCACACAAAAACAGTATATAATGGTTTTTGGAATTAAATCTCAAATAAATAACTAAACAACAAAATCTCGATAAAGTGACTGAAGACAAATCTCTTTAGGTACTTTGGTTTTGATAAATTACATCTCAAAATACTGGCTAACTACTAGGTACAATCGATATTTATTCATTATTTACCGATTCCTTATATGACTTGCATCACGATCAGACTACTTGTCCTTTGATTTTACCACAACGATTAATTCAGTGATCAAGTGAACAAACAATCATGAAAATCAATATTTAATTCGTATTAGGCAAGATTTGATCTTTATTAATCCTAATAATCATAGGAATTAAATATTTCATAGAATGATCATCTACTCATGCACGCACATTAAAGTTCACTTTATTTCCTAACCCTAGGTTTTGATCAAACTCTAGTCATAATTACTAATGATCATGGACAACTATGATTCCAATTAACATAGTCAAAATGATCATCTAAACTCTATTAATTTAGCAATAGGGAACTTAGTAACAATCTTTAACACATATGGATCTTTCAATCAAATTTGACAAAAAAATTAAACAAGAATAAACAATTCAAATAACAATTAATCCATAATCTCAAAGATTCAACAAATCATAAACACAAAGCAAAGGGTTTTAACACCCAAATCAGAAAGTAAACATATAATGGAATCATAATGGAATGCTAATCATGAGAAAAATAACAAACCACATGATTTCTGGCATGATTTCGCTCTCTAATCCTTTAGATGTTCGCTCCTGTTAGCTTAACGGCTTTCCTGCCGCCTTCTAGACCCTCAAAACGGAAAAAGAAGTGTTTCTTGTTGACCAAGGAAGTATAAAAGTCGAAATCTCCGGTTAGGTTCACCCAGAATCGCAATATATAGCTTTTTAGGCCGACTTTCGTACGCTGGGCGTAATGTAATTACACTGGACATAAAGTGTAAATGTGTGCATTTTGATTCGGAACCACCCAACCCAGTACGTTGGGTGTACCCCCATTACGTTGGGCGTAATGGGCTTCTTCAGCGTCTTTTTCGTTTGTTGCAATCCAGCTCCAATTCCAGTCTTTTCGCTTCATTTCCGTTCTAGTAACAAAGTATACCTGTAAAATATAAATTTAAGCATTTTAAGCACCTTTTAGTTCTAAACTGCATAAAAACATAGTATAAAATAATAAGAAAATGTCATAAATATATGTATAAAATAGACGTTATCAAACTACCTCACACTAGTCTTTTGCTTGCCCCCAAGAAAATCCGATTTTATTATCATATTATCACATCAAAACCCTATTCACCAACATCGCACAAGACAATCCATTTTGATCACATCTATTACATCAAGACCGCAAATGCATATATTTGTGTCTAATTTTCTTAAGAACTTCCCCAATCCTAAATACTTACGATCCTCATAAACACTCTCCCACTTATTTTAAACAACATTCATTTTATGCATCCCTCTGAATCCGTCATCAGAAAACTTTCAAAACCTCAAAGTATTTTTGGTTAAGCTCCAAAGCATACATATGGTAAAATAACCTAGAAAGAAAAATTACAAAATAAAATAACTTGGCTAATTGCCTTATTTTTTCACTTTCTTCGAGATCTTCATACTTTGGTAGCTCTTATTCACTCAAACTTTGCAACTTCCTTTTTTTTACTTTTTTTTTCTTGTTTTTTTTCATTTTTTTATTTCTTTTCTCACTTTTTTTTTCAAACTAAAAACCTAAAAGAAAAACATATGCTTAAGCAAGGGAACTTAATTGCAACCTTTATTGGTTAGAGGCATTAGTCTAAAGTGCAATGACTACATAAGCTTTCCTGGATACATTTCAAGTACACGATGCTAAACGTATTATGTCCCTCAAACCAAGCAAGTTCTTGTTTTTGTCCCATTATTTCACTAGGATAGGGAAGCCACAAATATACTAGAACATATGTTGGCTCAAATAAACATCGAGGCTCGCATTCGATCGTCCTACACCACACTAGCAAACTAGGTCTCAACATAAAAATACAAAAAATTTTCGACTAGATTTTAATTTTTTTTTTCAAAATTAGACTATTTTTACAAGTCTTTTATTATTATTTCTTTAAAAATTTTCAATCTAGCAATGTCAATTAATATTGAAATTTTCTTTTATTTTCATTTTAGCTTTCGATCCCCTACCCCACACTTAATTGATGCAATGTCCCCATTGCATACATAAAACAATTAAAAAAAATAAAAAATAAAGAGGGAGAAAGAAGAACAGACTCCCCTGGGGTAGTAGTGGCGAGATCGAAACGAATATGGTCTTATAAAAGTTGCTCCAAAATTTGCTGGAAGACTAGAAACTGGAATGATGCTTCTGAATGTGCCGGAAAATAAAACCAAGAATCACCGACTTCTGAAATATGGTGAAAAAGATTTCAAAATAATGCAATGTACGGTGACCACGACGTGGGAAAGTGTCGACCACGTCATGTCGTCAAGTGAGAAAAAAATCTGAATCGTGAATAATAGCATGACCACGACGTGGTAAAGTGTTGACCACGTTGTGGTTTCTAGAATGGAAATCTCAATTTGCAATGAAAAAATCCCCCACGACATAGGAAAGTGTCAACAATGTCATGACAGCTAGGATGATACTTCTGATTCACGTTGAAATAAAGCTTCTTGGCGTGGGAACAACTCTTCCATTCCATAGGAATCAATGAAGTTAGAAACGCCACTCTTAAAAATAAATAAGTTCTCACGAAATCATCGCGCACCCCACACTTATTAAAAGTCATGGATCTTGATTATCAAGTTCAAAACTCTCACATGACTTTTTCTCTCGTGATAAAACAACAGTCAGACCTAGTGGATGAACTTAATACCAGCTTTCTAAGGGCGAAAATTCTGCAAAAATCTAAAAGATCAAAAAGCATCATCATGGAAAAGAAAATTACATCTACTAAAAATAAATAAAACATCCTTATTAAACAAACTAAACACACACCAAAATAAAATTACTAAGACTACTAATAAACAAAAATAAACTAAAAATAAAATAAAATAAAAAGGATAAGTGCATCATCATCGTCGTCCTGTCGCAGCGTCCCAGAATACCATCCTCACGATACACAAGTGCCCTCTTCGACTCCAACAAATGCAAACTCATCAGCCTCGCGTCATATACCACCATTGACCTCGTGATATCTCTCGTCAATAATAAATAAGATCTAGTCAAACATGTGATGAAGTGCCCACCATAAATTGGGCTATCCTCATGAAGCCCTATGACCTTTTGCCCCATATACCTAGCTAAAGCCATTAGGAGGTTCAGGTTCCTCTCTGGTGTAACAAGTGTCCATAAGTAAAATAAATCAATAGAAGGCACCCTCTCACTATTCTTATGATGCGTGAGCGATACTGAGATCAAGCGATGCAATAATCTATAAGTGGTGGATCAAATCATTTTTCCTCGACCAGTTGATGGCGTACACACTCCCCCAGTAATCTCATCCCAAAATACATTCTCGTTGTAATCAGTAGGCCATCTTGTAACACAATCAGCAACAAATGTCAGAAAGTGGACATTCCTTGTCTCATCAAAAGTATAATTTCGCACTCTCACTGCACGCTCAATAGCACTGCACTCCTTACTTACTCCACCAAGTTGAAAGGAAAAGGTTGTCCTATCATCAGGGGTCTTCCTAGGATCAAAGGAAACTGTAGCATAAAACTCCAGCAAAAATTCCCGATAGACAGGTTCATGTATCTTGAACAACCTTTCCCAACCACAACATACAATCAAAGGCACACCACATGCGTCCAAGTGGGTGTATTGCAAAAAATTTCGGACTAGTTCATCAAGTCCAGTTTGGGATGCCAATCCCCAGTCTAATGATGACGCAATGTCTATCTCATTGGTGAGCAATAAACTAATTTTTCCTTGATATCTTTCACGAGTTCCTTCGTCTAAAGTTCGTGGGAATTGAAAAAATTGATGATTTGTAATCTCCTTGGGGTGTTGGTTTCTCCTTTGATTTCCTCTAGCCATGATTCTGCAAAAATTAAGCACAAATAACCACCACAAAACCAAATTTTAAGCAGATTAGGAAGAAAAAATGTGATAACCCGAAATTTCTACTCTTATAAAAGTCAAACTTCTCATTTTGATCTATCTTATATTAAGTAGATTATGTATAAAAATTTGGTTTAAAAGCCTTTAATTCAAAGGTGTTGTGTGTTTAAGAAAGAAAAACTTTTAGAACCGAGAACCCTCGCATCTTTTCCTTCTTTTCTCTTTACTTCGGACCGCAAACATACCTCGGATCGCACACACTTCGGGCCGCAAACGGTTCACGACCGTGAACTCCCCTCACAGCCGTGAACTAGCCTCGGACCGTGAACCCGAGGATCTTATCTCCTCGGGATGTGTTTACGGCCATACACTCTTATGTATATATACAAGTATGACTGATTTTTCCTCCATTTTACACACTCCAACCGCAAACTCTCTCATTCTCTCTCAAGTATCAAAGGCCGAAAACCCCCTCTCTCCTCAAGAACATGCAAAATTCTCTTGAATTCAACTTAGAATCTGGTAAGAAGCACACTTTGATCTCGTAATCAGCCTACAAACACTTCCAATCTTCCTACCTTTGGGCCGTAAACTCAAGAACACCACGTGTTCTTGGGCCATGAACCCTTCTTCTGGCCGTGAACTCCAATCAGCTTCCACTTTTGCTTCTAACACTCTCATTTGTAAGTTAAACTTACAAATTGGTTCATTTCCTTATCATATTTCTGATCATATTCACTAAAAATATACATATATTACATGAAATGCTTATAGGACTCGAGATATAACTCGTGGAAATAACATCCTATATTGAACCTCCAATCGAATCACTCACAAAAGATAAGTTCATACCCCCCCATTTTTATGATTTTTAACTGTTTTAGGGGGGAATACAAGTGAAACACAATGACAATTGTGTTAATATCTAAAATGCTTTTAAATGTCTTTTAAGTTTTTAAATTGTTATAATTATTAAAAATTACATATTTATATATGTGTAAATTATATAGTTTGGATTCAAAAGATTTAGAATATATAATTTGACCCCATTTCCTGTTCCTTGTTTGGTTGTGGGCTTGGGGTAAAGTTATTTAATCAAAGGTCTAATTAATCACACTTATATAAATATTACATTTATATAAATATAAAAGGGTTTTCAAACTGTTTTGTACTATTTGGTACAAACAGTGAACTTCATGGAATAACAGTATTACCAATTCTTACCAACAGTTAAACTATTATAGGTATAGTTTAGAGAACTCATTCATTGGTTTTAAATTTCCAATCACATAACAGAAAACAAATAGAGTACTTAATGGAAAATGAGTAGAAAACATTCTTCAGAAAACAATCAGAAAACAACCATATAAACTATATCTTATGAAACTGACCTACTGAGTATTTATTACAAAATAACTTGTCAGTATTCTATACATAATCATCAATATAGCATTGGTGAGGCAACCTTCATGTACTTTTATAAGTATCCCTCAAGTCCTGAAATTATAACCAGAGTCTCCTGGAGAGAGAGCGCGACACTTGTGCATAGATCTATACGGGACTGACAATCTCGCACCAGAGCTGCTTGCAACAGGTAGGTTGGCAGATCTGTGGTGACAAAACTATAACAGTATTTGACAAGTATTAGTGTACGAATAAGTAAAACTTCACATAGTTTTATCTTTATAAAACTATAGCACAGTATTTGACAAGTATAAATACAGAATACTATTTTCGTATAGGAAAAAGCCTTTCTTTATGGTTTTATGTAAACTAAATTACATTTTTACCACTTAAGAAGACAAAAACTTTCATTCTTTTGCTTACCGTATATTACAACAGAAAATATAGGATTTTCTGGGAAAAACGTGTTTACTTTATCAAAGAATGAGAAAACGGATTTGAGTTATAAACATGCTTATGAACTCACCAACTTAATTGTTGAATTTTTTTTTAAAACTACTTGTATTCTCAGGGAAACAGTAATAAGGGTACAGCCACCGCTTTTGAGAAGACGGAGCTCTTTAAACTCATGTCTTTTGAAGTTATACTTTTAGTGTCATGAATATTATGTTTTGAACACAGATGTAAAACTTGTAACTTTGTAAATACAATGGTTGTTGTTGTACTTCGATTACTATTATGCATTGTTGTGATACTGAACATGATGTCCTCCGCCCCCGAACGTTTCCGTTGTTCTGATTTGGGGGTGTGACAGATTGGTATCAGAGCATTGTTTATAGTGAACTAAGTATATCAGACCATAAAAGATATACAAACTATAAAGGCTATGGGGCTGAAACGCTCTGACTAAAAGCATACTTTTAAAATCTAAGTATTTTATAAGAAGTATACTAACCTATATATATATATATATATATATATATATATATATATATATATACAAGAAACAATGTCACAGTAAGAAGTATACAAAAAGTATTTGGATGTTGGAAACTACAGTTGAACCTGGACAATTATGTAATCCTATCTGGGATCAATATAGCCTGATCAACTATATTTATTTGAGATATGACCAACATGTGTTTGAGAGTGCTAATGGTGTTGCAACAAGTCTAAAACTTACCTAAGTACCAGAAGAATTCTAGAATCAATTATAAAGATAAAATACTATAGGAGTATTTTATGACATAATAACACAGAAACAACAAGATATAAGAGAGTCATCCTTATTAAAAACAAACATGTGAAAACAGAGAGTCATTATAGAAAGACCGAGTATGGATTCTAGTATGAATATTCAGAGATACCACAAGTACCATTGCGATTGTTTGCTTATATTAGTAAACTCATGTTGTAAATCGCAGAATATTAAGAAAGTTAGGTTATGATGTGTCTAGAACTAAAATATATTTGCTCAAAATCACCTGACTCATAATTACTATAGAAAACTTATCATCATTTTTCTCTTACTTTATTTTAGAGAAAGATGCCTCCCAAGAAGTCTAACAGAAAGAACAACAACAATCCACCAAATCCACCACCACCACCACCACCTCTACACTATGTTGCTACTGTCTTCCAAGCAGCAGTAGCTGCCACCTTGGCCGCTGCCATGACACAAATTAATGTTAGTGGTACAAGTGGAGCTGGCAGTGGTGCTCTAGTTTCCGGTCATGGCGAAGGTCTTGGACACCCCCGTGAGTGTTCATATAAAGACTTTACAAATACGAAGCCCAAAACTTTTGATGGAACCGGAGGTGTCATTACTCTGACACGCTGGTTCGAGAAAACCAAATAAGTGTTCGAAATCTGTGCTTGCCCCGAGGCAAGCAAAGTAAAGTTTGCAGCATGTACTTTCCAAGACAGAGCCCTTTCCTTGTGGAATGGCTATGTGAAATCCTTATCCCTTCCAGTTGCCAATGCTATGGGCTGGGATGATCTAAAAATCATGATGCTAGCAGAATATTGTCCCCGAGGCGAAATTCAAAAGCTAGAGGAAGAACTCTGGAGTCTAACGATGAAAGACTCTGATATTGCTGCATATACTGCCAGGTTCAGTGATCTCGTTATTCTGTGTCCAGGGATAGTTCCCACTGAGAGCAAGAAAGTTGAGAGATATATTTGGGGACTCTCTCCTCAGATACAAGGCAATGTTATAGTTGTAAACCCTCTGACTTTTGATAGTGCCAAGCGTTTGGCACATACGCTAGTAGACCATGGAGTCCGTCAGAGCTTTATGGTACCCATCCCGGAGAAACCCAAGGAAGGGGGCAAAAAGAAGAAATTATGGAACAAGCGAAAAGGGCAATCGTCTCAAGAGCCCTCGAAAAAGCAACAAACAGTGACATCACATGCTGCTATTGTTCCTGCTACTGTTCCAGCCCCTGTTCCTACTTCTGTATCTACTACTCCAGCAACCCCAAGTGGATATGTCGGATCATTGCCAAAGCGCAACAAGTGCAATTACCATCATAAGGGAAATTGCAAAGAAATTCACTGCCAGAACTACAACAGAAAGGGGCATACTTCCCGTTTCTGTATGTCACCAGCACAACCCATTTCTCAAGTCCCTGCTGCGGGAGTGAGCTAAACTGGTTATGAATTTGGGGAGGTAGGGCATTTCAGAAGAAACTATCCTAAGTTAAAGAACGTTGGTGGTACAGGAAGAGTTTTGGCGGTTGGCTATGAAGAAGCCGTAGCAGATCCTAATATGGTGACCGGTACGTTTCTTCTCAACAATTCTTTCGCATGCATTCTTTTCGATACCGGTGTAGAGAAAAGTTTCGTAAGCCATAAATTCAAACATCTATTAAAACAAAACCCCAAAGTATTAAAAGATACATTCACCGTTGAGATGGCCAACAGAAAAACCGAAAGTACCAATAACATATACATAGGATGCACACTTACTCTAAATAACCATTCATTCCTAATTGACCTTATGTCGGTCTCAATTAAAAGTTTTGACATCATAATCGGTATGGATTGGTTAAGTCTTCACCGTGCTAATATCCTATGTTTCGAGAAATCCATCCGTCTAAATCTGGCAAGTAACGAATCTCTCGTTATCTATGGCGACAAATCTGGTGCAAATCTTCAAATCATTTCTTGCGTCAAGGCTCAGAAGTATCTTCACAAAGATTACTATGCCTTCCTAGATCACGTTGTTGATAAGACTCAAGAAGTGAAAAGCATCAAGGATATCCCCGAAGTCTGTGATTTCCCTGATGTGTTCCCCGAAGATATTTCAGGAGTTCCTCCCGAACGCCAAGTCGAATTCCGAATCGACTTAATTCCCGGAGCTACCCCTGTAGCGTCTTGTACCTTCAGAAATGCAAGAGCTATCCAGCCAGTTGAATGAACTTATCAGTAAAGGCTTCATTACACCAAGCTTCTCACCCTGGGGAGCACCAGTCTTATTCATGAAAAAGAAGGATGGATCATTTCGTATGTGCATAAACTACCGGGAATTAAACAAACTTACCATTAAAAACCGATACCCTTTACCACGGATAGATGATCTCTTCGATTAACTCCAAGGAGCTAGTTTCTTCTCCAAGATTGACCTTAGATCGGGATACCATCAGCTACAAGTCCAGGAGGCCGACATTCCAAAGAATGCTTTCAGAACTCGCTACGGTCACTACGAATTTGTAGTGATGCCCTTTGGTCTAACGAATGTACCCGCAATATTCATGGACCTGATGAATCGAGTGTGTCGACCTTACTTAGACAAGTTTGTTATAGTCTTCATTGACGATATATTAGTCTATTCTCAGAGTAAGGAAGAACACAACCAACACTTGCGACTAGTTTTGGAAACCTTAAGGGCAAAGAAATTGTACGCGAAGTTCTCAAAATGTGAATTCTGGATTCAAAAGGTGGAGTTCCTAGGTCATGTTGTCAGCAAGGATGGGATACATGTTGATCCCTCCAAGATCAAGGCTATCGAAAGTTAGGCGACCCCACGAACCCCAACAGAAATTCGTCAGTTCCTTGGGCTCGCTGGCTTCTAGAGGAGATTCATTCATAACTTTTCAAAGATCGCGAAGCCACTCACCATCTTGACCCAAAAAGGTGTGATATTCAAATGGGAGGAGAAACAAGAAACTCTGTTCCAGACATTAAAGCAAGCCCTTTGCAGCGCACCGATCTTGTCCCTCCCAGAAGGGATGGAATATTTTGTAGTATACTGCGATGCATCCAAGCAAGGTCTAGGTTGCATTCTTATGCAGCGAGGAAAGGTTATATCCTATGCCTCGAGACAGCTTAAGAACCACGAAGTCAATTATACTACACACGATCTTGAACTGGGAGCAATGGTTTTTGCCTTGAAGATCTGGAGACATTACCTGTATGGTATAAAATGTACAGTCTTTACTGATCATAAAAGCCTTCAGCATATCTTTAATCAGAAAGAAGTCAACATGAGACAACGATGATGTGTAGAGCTACTAAATGATTACGAATGCGAAATTCGTTATCATCCCGACAAAGCCAATGTGGTAGCAGATGCCTTTAGTCGAAAAGAGTACTCGGGCCGTCGAGTAAAGTCTTTGACAATGACTATCCATTCCCACCTATATACACAGATCAAGGAGGCTCATCTGGAAGCCTTGAAACCAGAGAACATGCCAGGTGAAACCTTAAGGTGAATGTAAAAGAATTTGGAAATCAAGGGTGATGGAGTTCATTATTTCATGAATCGAATCTGGACACTGAAGTTCGGTGGCTACGGAGATGTTGTCATGAACGAAGCCCATAAAACTCGATACTCCATTCACCCGGGTTCAGACAAGATCTATATGGACCTAAAGAAACTCTATTAGTGGCCAAACATGAAAGCCAAAATAGCTACTTTTGTGGGCAAGTGTTTAACTTGCGCCAAAGTCAAAGTAGAATATCAAAAGCCCTCAGGTTTACTTAAACAGCCAGAAATACCTGAGTGGAAGTGGGAACGGATTACAATGGATTTCGTAACCAAGTTACCCAGGACAACGGGTGGTCATGATACCATTTGGGTTATTGTCGATAGATTAACCAAATCCGCACACTTCCAACCAATAAAAGAAACAAATAAAATGGAGAAGTTAACAAGGACGTACATTAAAGAGATAGTACGATTGCATGGTGTGCCAATATCTATTATCTATGACCGAGATAGTAGATTTACCTCGCGGTTTTGGCAAACATTGCAAAAGTCCTTGGGAACAAATCTTGACATGAGTACAGCGTACCATCCTCAGACTGATGGGCAAAGCGAGAGAACAGTTCAAACGCTGGAAGACATGTTAAGAGCCCGTGTGATAGATTTTGGCAAAGCGTGGGATACCCATTTACTGTTGGATTAGTGTCTAAGTCCATAACTATATTTGGTATGTACTTGACCCGATTGGCATGGTCCATTTGGGTTGCATGGCATCATGCATTTGGATAGACTAAAATGAGAGAAATAACACTTAAGGTTTACTAATATATTATAAGTTCTAATATATTAATAAGATTATTTAACTAGTATTGATCAAGAATTAATTTGGAATTAATTAAGTGATCAAAAGAAGACTAATTAAATATATGGGTTGATTGTGTAAATCATCCATACTTGTATAGTGGGCTAATGCTCCATGGATTATCAAGTTGGGGTAAAACCCATAGGATGCTCAATGGATGCTCCATGGTGTTTTTGTACCCATGGATCATGGATATGAAAGGCCATGACAATTAGGGTTTACATGGTGTAACCCTAATTGTGACACACTATATAAGCATCTTATTCTTCCCAAAATCGGCAACCATGAGAGACTAATTAAATATATGGGTTGATTGTGTAAATCATCCATACTTGTATAGTGGGCTAATGCTCCATGGATTATCAAGTTGGGCTAAAACCCATAGGATGCTCCATGGTGTTTTTGTACCCATGGATCATGGATATGAAAGGCCATGACAATTAGGGTTTACATGGTGTAACCCTAATTGTGACACACTATATAAGCATCTTATTCTTCCCAAAATCGGCAACCATGAGAGAACTGTGTGTGGATGGTGAGGGCTAGCCGATTTCATGAAGTGGTTCATTTCTCTCTAAGTTACTCCAAGTGTTTTTGATGTTGTGTGAACCATTTTAGGTGTCACACTTAGGGCACTCGGCTCTTAAGCATCAAGGAATCAAGCTACATAAAAAGGTATGTCGTCTAACTTGTTTTATTACCCATGTATCAAAGATTGTATGCTAGATAGGGTAATACCTTGGAATATTCATATTTGCATGTATAATAGAGAAAACATAGAACCAAGGTATTTAGGGTTGCATGTACACTTAGGAGTGTTAGAATGCTCAAAACCTAACAGCGGTATCAGAGCCTAGGCTTGTTTTCAATTATACTTGATGCAAAGTGCTGAAAAATGCTGAAAAAATCGATTTTCGGCTGTCTGGGCACTGGACTCGCCGAGTCCACTGATGGACTCGCCGATTCCATGAGGAAACTCATCCTACTCGTCGAGTAGGTTCATACACTCGACGAGTAGGACCCCCTGACAACATATTTTCGACTTTTAAGGCTGGAATTGGACTAGAATCATTACCCTAAGCTGTTTTTGAACATATAAACCTGTTTTTGATGTGGTAATGTTCATTCTAAACCAATTTCAAAGATAATTGTCAATAGATTCATGTTTTGTATTAGTTTAATGGTTATATTAATTACATGAAAAAGTTTGATTGAATTATCTTGTTCTTATGAGTTGCTTAGATTAATAGAAAAGTTATGTGAAATTGTTGTTTTCAATCCATTTTAATCTAAGAGTTGATTCTAAAATGTGTTTTGTAAATTGTCCTCAAGTTACATGAAAAGTCACATTTAAGAATCATAAAACTCATAAATATTTCATAAGTTATGAATAAAGGAAAATTTACATTCTTTTAATAGTTTAAAGTCTTCCATAACTTGTACTCAAGTTATGGAACTTGAAGAGTTTTTTGTATTAAAACTACTTTAAACACATAAGTTATGGAATTGAATAGTTTTGAATAGTTTCGAAACTTGCCCTCAAGTTTTGGAATTTGAAAAGTTTTCCCTTATGAATACTTTAATTCCAAGTTAAGCCCTTAGAATTTTAAAAGTTAAAAATTCAACCCTTATACTTTATAATATTATAAGTTAATAATATATATATATATATATATATATATATATATATATATATATATATATATATATATATATATATATAAGAGCAAGTCAGTCTTACCGTTAGTAGGCCTCATTCACGAAGCCGGTCTATAAGGGGGGTATAAGGTTACTGCCTATAAAATGACAGTTTAATGGGTGTCTACTCTCACCCACCTCTTCCTTGACTGGTGGAGGGTCGTTAGCCGAACGGGTAGGACAAGGACTAGAATTCTCCCTTCATTAAAAGTATTAATGATAAATACTAAGTAACTAAACTTTTATAAATTCCCAATCTTAGTTACTTAGGAAAAATGTGAATTTGGTGCTAACCCATGAAATTACACTTTGCACTTTGCTTAAGTCGGTTAGTGGAGCGCGTGTGGTTAACCGGCACACTAGCTTGACTTAACAAGGTAGGCAAAGGGTAACTTAATGTTTATCATAGTATCGGTGGAGTGCGTGTGGTTAACCGACACATCGATTAAGGAGTAAATATTAAGGGTACCAAGTATATTTGCATGGTTATTCACACCTTGTTTTGTGATCCTCGGCATCCCAGTCACAAAACTTGAGAGGGCACAATCGAGATTGAAATATGCCATTGAAAAGTTCAATGAATCTCAAAAGATCTAGGAGTTTCAAATCCAATTAAAACCTAATATTTCTATTTCGTTTTTCATGGTGGAAATTGGCGAATCGTCATTCGCCTACCTTCAAATATTTTATAGCTTGGATTACGGCATCCCTCTTCCAAGTTATAAAATATTGTGTTGGGTCCTAGCCTTAATATTTCATATTGGTTGTTATATTAAGGACTTTAAATCAAGTATCTTGAATATCTCCCAAAAGATGTCTAGTTCAGACATCTATGATCTTCCCAAATCTCTTGGAACTTCGCTTCCTCCACATCCTCCAATTATTCTTCCTAACCCACAAGTTCAAGGTCGCTCAAGCCCTATTGGCAAGCAAGGTCTATGTGTGATCGCATCTTGGATATGAAGTCACATATTGACAAGCTGGGAGATTTGGGTGTCAAAGTCTTAAGAAAGTTGGATGTTCAAACAGTTTCTAAGTCACATAGTGAGTTCCTTTGGGACTACTATGAAACAGACTATGACATGATGCTTAAATGATCTTATCTATTTGCTTGGTGCTGCTGAATCAACAATGATTTGGAGGACTAGTAAAACAAGTTTGATTAAGAAGATCAACTTTCCAAACCTTAAATGGACATTGACAATGGTAACATTGGATATCCATAAAGAGCTTTCTCTTCCCAATGGAAAGGGATCGGCCATAGTCAACTCGGTTGACCAAATGGTAAAGAGAAAGTCTAAGTCTGTGATAGTCCCGTGTACCATTTCCATAGAGTCCATATGTTTATATTGCCAAAGGAAGGGGCATTGGTTACAAAACTGTCTATTTACCTGAAGGATCATAGGGTTGATCAAGTCAAGATGTTTGATTCTACTTCAGGTGAAGTCCACTATCTAACTCTGTTAAGTTTCTATTCTGAGATTCTCATTACATGATGTGACTGGGTCACATGTTGTTGTTTTAAGAATCAAAGAAAAGTGAAGAAACTTAAAGGAAGTATATGCTGATTCTGATCGCGAAGATGGATTTCGATCGCATGGTTCGGTGATCAGAATTTTTGAGCTGTTGCTTAGGAGTTATGATATATTTCTTAGGAATAGATAACAACAAGTTTTTCATATGCATTTGCACTGTAAGGATAAGTTTTTTTCTGCAAAGTTTTGAAATAAAATAAAAAGGTTTTAATTTTATATTTATTTTAAATATCCTTACAGTGGTATTTGTGAAAAATGGTTGCTTATATGATTCCATTGATAGCAATATTGGAAAAATGGACTTGATTCTTTCGTTTGTGGTAGTGTCATAATTTACCAAATAAGGAAAGATTCTCATCACCCAAGATTTCAGTTGGATAGAAACTTGGAAATCATGCAAGTTGTATAGTATGATGAATGAGAATTTTCATCTTTGGAAAATTAAGAGTAATTCCTTGGTCACATGTATATGTGAGTCAAGTGAAGGACTAAGGGATTGAGTACACATTCTTGTGCACTGGTCAATTCCACCACAAAAGATCGATAAGACTATTCGTCATGATTTACTAAAGTTTAGTAAATATGATTATACTTACCAGTTTAAGTATAATTCTGAAACATTGGAAAAGTTTTGATGTATGGCAGAACGAATGAGAAAAATCAAATTAGGCAGAAAGATAAAAGTTTCTCAAATCTGAAGAGATGGGAGAGTACTTTAGTATCATGTTTTTTTATCATCTTAATGATTAAGAAACCATATCACAATTAGTCCGCTAAGGACATCTTAGTGCATTCCTAGGGCTAAGAAGAGGAATCAAGAATTGTTGAAATGGTTAAATCAAGAAGATGATTCATACTTCGTTCCAAAACAAGTCTTAGAGTCGTACTCCAAGACTGTAAGTTGAGTGACATATCTTAAATAAAGGTTTATAACACTTGTCAAATGTAAGAGTAAAAGTGTCCTACTCTTGTACATTTGAAATTGGTAAGTTGTGATGTTTTGGATAAAACAAAGACCAACTTAGGCCAATTGTGTGAAGTGTTTGTCTTGATAAAGAATCCGCACTATCTCTTGAATATTTGAAAAGTGAGTCTTATATGTCAAGAGGACAGTGAGAGTCTTAGAGATCTTGAAAAAAAACTTCAAGATCTAATCAAGAATAAAACCTTTAGTTCATCACTAGCACACGACTTGAGGTTTATGACCTATCGTGTTGACATATTCCTACTTCTGTGCCCATTCCAGTGAAAGTTGGCTTTGCATATGAGTTCTGAGAGTTCTCAATTGGTTGCATAACAACTTGGAAGCAATGGCAGGCCCTTGTGCTGCCAGGTGGCAAGAAAGTAAGATTGAGTTCAGTCCATATGAGTTTCGATAAGAACACTTACACCATAAACAATCTAAGTGTCATAAGGTTTCTCTCCGATTCATGAAAATGATGGTGAGGAAATGCTTTCACTAAGTAGATTTTAGGTAGATAGCAAGTGTGATATTTGCATTCTCAAAGTCGTTAGTGGAGCGTGTGTGGTTAACCGACACACTAACATGGACTTGTGAGGAACGGAAAAGGTCTGAACAATTGAGACTATGATTACGGCATCCTTTTTCATAGTTCTGAAATTGTTTAGACACACATGTGTGCTATCTAAGGGAAAGGTGTATGATCCTGATAAAGTTTTATCAAAGCATCTCATATCAGAAATTTGAACTTTGGTAAGAAAGTCAATACAGTAATGATTTCTAGAAGTCCAGCTGATTTCTGAGTACATGTCAAAGCCAGTGGGAGCATAAGTGTTATGCTAATAATTGTCATGCTAGTGGGAGCATGATAATTATGATTAGTATTGCAAGACAGCAATGTTAATTATAGAAAACAAAAGTTTCAATTCGTGAAGTTGCAGGGGTTGACAAGTTGTTTTGCTATAATTAAGGGAGAGGAAATTATACTTCATTTCAATTCTAAAAGCTTAGATTGAGGTTTTAATCATATTTAGTAGGATATATATGAATTTTGTGTTGGAATGGCTCAACATAAGGAAATTCTATATATGGGTCCATTATTTGCGTTCTAAAATTCGATTATGATTACGACATCCCTTTTCATAATCTGAATTATGAGAACTTGGCAAATAGATACATAAATATTATAGCAAAAGACTGATCTAGTATCATGTCTTTATGTGAGACATCATGAATCATATCCCATATGCTTCAGATATAGGATCGATTGCATGTGCTATAATATTCATCCGTTTTAAATTTTCCAAATGCTCAAGGCATTAAGAAGGGAAAATTCTAGAATTGGAAATGACTAAAATGATTAAGCAATTGTCGAGGACAATCTAAGGTTTACCAAAGATTGGTTGCTCAGGGACAGTTGGAAGTATAGTGTTAATTTTGGAAGGACCATATTGACATATTCTGAAAAGAGGCAACTCTTGTTCATAAGTGATAGTCAAAATGGGAATATGGAAATGTTTCCACAGGTGGAAATTATTCAATCTGTGTAAGATTAGAAAAACTTAATGCAAGAAGGATATTTCCATGGAGTTGATATCCATTGGAATACTCTGTAATGTTTGTTGACAAGTCTTTGTGGCTTTGTGCATAATCATTACAAGAGGATCAATGCATATAAGTTTATAATCTAACAGATTTTGGTAAATGGCAGGATTTGGAATTCTTGCATTTGTGGTAAGGAATTGGGATTGTGAAATGAGAATCATTGGAATTATGTTCAATCGATCTATTTCATAGAGTAAAGATCATAGACAAACTTAGTGTGCATACTTGATGTAAGGCATAACTAATGTTTAGACAAACATAATGTGCATACTTGGTGTATGGCATGACTAGTGTTTAGAAAACATAGTGTACATGCTTGGAGCATGGGACAACTATTGGTTTAATTCAAGTATAACGTTGATAGTTGAAACAATATACAATGAATAATGGGTAATCAATATGGTGATAAATAAAAGGTGTTTTATTTATATTCATAAGTTCTGAGACCATATTGGATTCGATTATTCTTGTGTTTCACTTTGCATGTTTTGACTTCCAGAATAACTAGGTCGTTCTTCCTGAATGACTAAGTTATTCAAACCATCCACAGTCGGTCATATGTTGGAAGTAGATATGAATCAAGACTGTCATGTGTTGGCTTGTAGAGGTATAAGATGTTGGACAAAGCGATGCTACAACACTCATGAGTGCTCATAAGTTCTGAGTATTGGATTCAACCCACACTCATTTGACTCACTTCATGGATTTTATCACGAGTGATCATGAGACGATAATATCTTATATTCTTCAAACCTAGAGATATGAGTTGTTACTATGAGTTGGTTGTACATTGATTGCGCGAAAACGCATTGGTAACTCGATGTTATAAAACGTGCCTTTGTGTATGATTCAACAAGTAGTAGAACAAGCCATATTAGTCGAAGTTTATCCATTCCTTTTACCTTCGGGATAAAAGCGATATCTGTGGGCCCCTCAATGATTTAGCGATGACACATGTGAGTGCTTGGTCAAGCCAGGACTGATTTGATTTGTTCAATCAGTCAGTCATCATGAATCGGAAATCAGGAAACAACAAATGGACAGAGAGAATAATTTATAAATCCATGTCTCAGTCTATATGATATCTAGAATGGAGTAATATATGATCACTTATCTAATGGACAAGTCATTGACGAGATCATAGTACAGTTACAACGTCAGAGTTTGACAGCGGCTTAAAGAGCTACGATTGCCAGTCGGTTCTTGAAGTCATACTCAATAATAGTTTTAGACTTATCCAAGTGGGAGACTGTTGGATTAGTGTCTAAGTCCATAACTATATTTGGTATGTACTTGACCCGATTGGCATGGTCCATTTGGGTTGCATGACATCATGCATTTGGATAGACTAAAATGAGAGAAATAACACTTAAGGTTTACTAATATATTATAAGTTCTAATATATTAATAAGATTATTTAATTATTATTGATCAAGAATTAATTAAGTGATCAAAAGGAGACTAATTAAATATATGGGTTGATTGTGTAAATCATCCATACTTGTATAGTGGGCTAATGCTCCATGGATTATCAAGTTGGGCTAAAACCCATAGGATGCTCCATGGTGTTTTTGTACCCATGGATCATGGAAATGAAAGGCCATGACAATTAGGGTTTACATGGTGTAACCCTAATTGTGACACACTATATAAGCATCTTATTCTTCCCAAAATGGGCAACCATGAGAGAACTATGTGTGGATGGTGAGGGCTAGCCGATTTCATGAAGTGGTTCATTTCTCTCTAAGTTATTCTAAGTGTATTTGATGTTGTGTGAACCATTTGAGGTGTCACACTTGGGGCACTCGGCTCTTAAGCATCAAGGAATCAAGCTACATAAAAAGGTATGTCTTCTAACTTGTTTTATTACCCATGTATCAAAGATTGTATGCTAGATAGGGTAATACCTTGGAATATTCATATTTGCATGTATAATAGAGAAAACATAGATCCAAGGTATTTAGGGTTGCATGTACACTTAGGAGTGTTATAATGCTCAAAACCCAACATTTACCACTTGTTGAATTCTCCTACAACAACAACTATCACGCTAGCATTAAAGTTGCACCCTTTGAAGCTCTCTATGGCCGTAAGTGCAGATCCCCTCTGTGTTGAGCTGAAGTGGGTGATACACAACTAGCAAAGAACCAAGTACCTAATAGTACTCTAACCAGTCCTGAGATCATTCGTAAAACCACAGATCAGATTGTCCAAATCCGGGAACGATTGAAAGCTTCTCGAGATAGACATAAGAGTTATGCGGATAAACGACGAAAACCCTTCGAATTCCAGGTTGGTGACCGCGTCTTGTTGAAGGTCTCACCCTGGAAAGGAATGATACGTTTTGGTAAACGTGGCAAACTGAATCCAAGGTACATTGGACCATTCCAGATCATTGCAAGAATTGGTCGGGTTGCTTACAGACTCAATCTACCGCATGAATTCGATAACATTCATCCCGTATTTCATGTCTCAAATCTAAAGAATTGTTTGTCCGACGAGACTCTTGTTATCCCACTCGATGAAATCGAGATAAACGAGAGTCTCAATTTCGTAGAAGAACCGGTAGAAATCCTAGACAGGGAAGTAAAGAGAACTAAACAAAGTCGTATCCCGATATTGAAGGTTTTGTTTGAATGCAAAACGAGGACCTGAATTCACTTGGGTGCAAGAAGATCAGATGAAACAGAAATATCCCCATCTCTTTCCCTAGTCTTCTGTATCTGTATAATCTTAAATTTCGGGACAAAATTCCCTCTAACGGGGGGATGATGTGACAACCCGAAATTGCTTTCCCTTTTTCGGGCTGCTCCTCAAGCCTGCGAGTGCCGATCTTCGCTTGGGCCGACTCCGAGGCTCTACCATGGCTTTTCATTGGTTTCTCCCAGGGGCCTTTATCGTATCGCGCGCATCTTCCAGCCATCGGGGGAGGCCCCGAGTACATAGACGGGGGGGGGGGGGGGGGGTCCTGGGGATGAAAGTACATTCCCTCGTGTTCTGGAACTCCTTATAAAAGTCAAACTTCTCATTTTGATCTATCTTATATTAAGTAGATTATGTATAAAAATTTGGTTTAAAAGCCTTTAATTCAAATGTGTTGTGTGTTTAAGAAGGAAAAACTTTTAGAACCGAGAACCCTCGCATCTTTTCCTTCTTTTCTCTTTACTTCAGACCGCAAACATACCTCGGACCGCCGACACTTCGGGCCGCAAACGGTTCACGACCGTGAACTCCCCTCGCAGCCGTGAACTAGCCTCGGACCGTGAACCCGAGGATCTTATCTCCTCGGGATGTGTTTACGGCCGTACACTCTTATGTATATATACAAGTATGACTAATTTTTCCTCCATTTTACACACTCCAACCGCAAACTCTCTCATTCTCTCTCAAGTATCAAAGGCCGAAAACCCCCTCTCTCCTCAAGAACATGTAAAATTCGCTTGAATTCAACTTAGAATCTGGTAAGAAGCACACTTTGATCTCGTAATCAGCCTACAAACACTTTCAATCTTCCTACCTTTGGGTCGTAAACTCAAGAACACCAAGTGTTCTTGGGCCGTGAACCCTTCTTCTGGCCGTAAACTCCAATCAGCTTCCATTTTTGCTTCTAACACTCTCATTTGTAAGTTAAACTTACAGATTGGTTCATTTCCTTATCATATTTGTGATTATATTCACTAAAAATATACATATATTACATGAAATGCTTATAGGACTCGGGATATAACTCGTGGAAATAACATCCTATATTGAACCTCCAATCGAATCACTCACAAAAGGTGAGTTCATACCCCTACATTTTTATGATTTTTAACTGTTTTAGGGGGGAATACAAGTGAAACACAATGAAAATTGTGTTAATATCTAAAATGCTTTTAAATGTCTTTTAAGTTTTTAAATTGTTATAATTATTAAAAATTACATATTTATATATGTGTAAATTATATAGTTTGGATTCAAAAGATTTAGAATATATAATTTGACCCCATTTCCTGTTCCTTGTTTGGTTGTGGGCTTGGGGTAAAGTTATTTAATCAAAGGTCTAATTAATCACAATTATATAAATATTACATTTATATAAATATAAAAGGGTTTTCAAACTGTTTTGTACTATTTGGTACAAACAGTGAACTTCATGGAATAACTGTATTACCAATTCTTACCAACAGTTAAACTATAATAGGTATAGTTTAGAGAACTCATTCATTGGTTTTAAATTTCCAATCACATAACAGAAAACAAATAGAGTACTTAATGGAAAACGAGTAGAAAACATTCTTCAGAAAACAATCAGAAAACAACCATATAAACTATATCTTATGAAACTGACCTACTGAGTATTTATTACAAAATAACTTGTCAGTATTCTATACATAATCATCAATATAGCATTTGTGAGGCAACCTTTATGTATTTTTATAAGTATCACTAGAGTCTCGTGGAGAGAGAGCGTGACACTTGTGTATAGATCTATACGGGATTGACAATCCCGCACCAGAGCTGCTTGCAACAGCTAGGTCGGCAGACATGTGGTGACAAATGTCCTACCAATTGCGACGCCTGAAGAACGTCGTGTTCAGGCAATCATAGGTCATCTAGTATGGTTATAATAAATCACATTTTGATATTGAATAAAATGATTAGTGTATGAATAAGAAAAACTTCATATAGCTTTATCTTTATAAAACTATAACACAGTATTTGACAAGTATAAATACGAAATACTATTTTTGTATAGGAAAACTCCTTTCTCTATGGTTTTATGTAAACTAAATTACATTTTTACCACTTAAGAACACATAAACTTTCATTCTTTTGCTTACCGTATATTACAACAAAAAATATAAGATTTTATGGGAAAAACGTGTTTCCTTTATCAAAGAATGAGAAAACGGATTTGAGTTATAAACATGCTTATGAACTCACCAACTTAATTGTTGACATTTTTTTTAAAACTACTTGTATTCTCAGAGAAACAGTAATACAGGTACAGCCACCGCTTTTGAGAAGACGGAGCTCTTTAAACTCATGTCTTTTGAACTTATACTTTTAGTGTCATGAATATTATGTTTTGAACACAGATGTAAAACTTGTAACTTTGTAAATACAATGGTTGTTGTTGTACTTTGATTACTATTATGCATTGTTGTGATACTAAACATGACGTCCTCCGCCCCCGAACGTTTCCGCCGTTCTGGTTTGGGGGTGTGACAAAAAAGAAAAAAATCGAGTTGGATAGTGTCTCGCACGCTGGGTGTACGTCCTGCATACGCTAGGCGTACGCCCTATAGAGCAAATCGTGGTGTTTCCAATCGAAGTCCAGTCCAGATTCAAGCAAAAGGGCATGTTCTAAAGGTATTGTTCGATGCAATTATTCATTATCAAACACCAATTTCATGTAAAATTGAACACAAATCAAGAATAGCATAAACCCTAGATTTTTAATTTCGCACAGTGCAGCAAAATGCTTGAAATTAAACACAAATTTAAGTAAAAGGGTTAACGAGAATCATACCTTAGTGTCAAATTTAGCAAATGACGTAGAAAAATTAGATCTTTTGTGAAGTAGAACCGACACAGACGAGAGGTATTGAAAAATATTTGAAGGTGAAAAAGAAATCAAGAAAGAACACTTAAACCTGGTCGATGAGGTACGTTGGGCGTACAGGTCTTGTACGTGGGGCGTGCTCGATTAAGCCACACTTCCGAAGTCGCAACTTCTTTTCTGTACGCAAAGCGTACAAAAATTTACGTTCGGCGTAATTTTGTGATGATTTTTTTTTCTTTTTGTGAATTTTATTATTTCTTCAATCAAATTCCATTGGGCATTTTAGTATAATTAAATTTTGCACAAAACAACAGCAAAAAACCTCCGATAAATGACACAATATCAAAGAAAGTAAAAAATAAAATAAAACTAAAAATTAAAACAAATAACGAATAATCAAACAAACCAAATCAATTGAAAACCGTTCCCCGACAACGGCACCAAAAACTTGATGTGTATTTTTAAATATATATAATAATTGCTCAAGTTTTAAATTTATAAAACTGATTTTATCTCAATCGGACTAATAAACACACTAGGCAGTGTACCTAACCGTGCAATAGTATAGTTGTGGTAAGACAATGTGTCGAACACAAGGGGAACGGTGGTGAATTAATTTGGATTTGTTGATCATAGGTTACACAAATCACAAAAAAACAATAAAGAAGGGTTAATTCAGAATTAAATCTCAAATAAACAACTAAACAACAAAATCTTGATAAACTGACTAAAGACAAATCTCTTTAGGTACTTTGGTTTAGACAAATTACATCTCAAAATACTGGCTAACGACTAGGTACAATGGATATTTATTCATTATTCACAGATTTCTAATATGAGTAGCATCATGATCAGACTACTAATCCTTTGATTTTAACACAACTATTAATTCAGTGATCAAGTAAACAAACAATCATGAAAATCAGTATTTAGTTCGTATCAAGCAAGATTTTATCGTTATTAATCCTAATGATCATAGGAATTAAATCATGCATAGAATGATCATCTACTCATGAACACATATTAAAGTTCACCACTTTATTTCCTAACCCTAGGTTTTGATCCAACTCTAGTCATAATTACCAATTATCATGGACAACTATGATTCAAATTAACACAGTCAGAATGATCATCTAAACTCTATTAATTCAGCAATAGGGAACAATGTAAAAATCTTTAACACATATGGATCTTGCAATTAAACTTAACAAAATAAATTAAACAAGAATATGCAATCCAAATAGCAATTAATCCATAATCTTAAAAGATTCATCAAATCATAAACACAAAGCAAAAGGTTTTAACACCCAAATAAGAAATTAAACACACAATGGAATCATAGTGGAATGCTGATCATGATTAGAATAACAAACTATATGATTCCTGGCATGAATCCGCTTTCTAATCCTTCACATCTTTGCTCTTGTCAGCTTAACGGCCTTCTGGCCGCCTCTAGACCCTCAAAATGGCAAAAGAAGTGTTTCTTGTCGACCAAGGAAGTATAAAAGTCGCAATGTCCAATTAGGTTCACCCATGATCGCAATATATAGCTTTTTAGATTGACTTCCGTATGTTGGGCGTAAAGTGTAAATGTGCGTGTTTTGATCCGAAACCACCCAGCCCTGGGCGTACCCCTCATTATGCTGGGTGTAATGGGCTTTTTCAGCCACTTTTTCGCTTTTCGAAATCCAACTCCAATTCCAGTCTTTTCTCTTCCTTTCTGTTTAGCAACAAAGTATACCAGTAAAATATAAATTTAAGCATTATAAGTACCTTTTAGTTCTAAATAGCATAAAAACGTAGTATAAAATAATAAGAAAACATCATAAATATATGCATAAAATAGACGTTATCACTTCCGTTGCCTAAATATCATGTTTTTGAAAGTAATTTTGAATAAAACCCAACAATTGGTATCGAGAGCCACCTTGCAAGTTTGGTTAAATTTTTTTGATTTTTGGAAATCTTAGTTTTTAGAGAATATGGATAACTTGGTTTTATATAAAAACAAGTTCATACATATTTTCTATGACAACTTTATAATTGTTATTTTTTTATGTGACAAAAGTTTCATGCATCTTTTGTCATTTAAAGTTGTCTTAGAAAAACAAAGGTTATTTAATGTGTATGTTGATATCTATAATGTGCATAAACTAGCCAAGTACCATTGTGTTTATTGTGTTGTTGTGTTTTTTATTTTTATTATAAAAATGGTTGTAATAATTTATTTATTCATATGGTATGTAATAATTTAAATAGATTAGTTTTTTTGGTTTATTTTTTGTAAATAATAGATTAGTTGTTATAAATAATTTATTTGTACAAAAATGTTACAAGAAATGAAGTTAGATCCATTTTTTGAAGACCAAAGAGCAGTTTTCGAGATTAAGAGCATGCTGAAAGTTAGTGACAGTTTCTGAAAAGTGTCACTAATGCTGTTTCTTAAGGGTTGTTGGATTTTGCAAGCAATGAGTGCTTTCTCAAGTGGGAGCTTCTACAACAACATTACAAGAAGATTTTTTGGTCCCTTAAAATTTCCCTTTAGGAATGGACTTGACATTTTTTGTGTTGGCTCACAAAAAATGTCATTAGTTGGTTATGTTTATTTTTATACATATTTGTGTTATTTATTTTATGCAATTATTATGTGTGGTTGATAAATTAGTTTTTCAAATGCTAAAATAATTTTTGGACAAAATAAACATCACATGGAGTTTGGTTTTCAAAATTTATAATGTGGAGATAAGATGTAACAAGTTATTGTTTTAAAATAAAATCCGGTTTTATAGAAACGTTAATAACGTCAAATTTTGAAATACTCAAATATAAGTTTTAAAATTGTGATTTTTGTAACTTATACAAAATCCAAACATATAAGTAATAAAAGGAAGTTTTAATAAAGATATAAAAGCTTCAAAATGCACTCAACCTTAATACTGGTTATTAAAATTGAATCGCGTCAAATTATATAAAAACTAGTTTTTTATATAGAACCTTTAAAAGTGATTTTTTTTTAAAATTGGTACCATGGTTTATTATATGGATGTAATAACCCTTATATCATATGTTTTTAAAACTAAAATTATAAAACATATAAAAAGACCATTTTTAAACCTCAAATTTATGTAATCCATCTTGAAAAACACTTGCACATCTCTTGTATGCACTAGTGGGATAAATGTCACTTAACCGCTTAGTGTTATCTTTTGATGGCAGTGTGTCTTCGTGATTTCTATAACCAAGTTATAGGCCGATTACACATGTTTTTCAAATTGGATGATTTGATCGAAAATCTTTTGTGATAAAGGTCACCTAAGCAAGAGAGTTCGGAGGCATATATGAGATCAAACATGTCTAATAAAATTTGTTATTAGCGATCCCATAAATCTAGGAATTATATAGTAAGATATAATTGATAATCGATATCTACTTGGTTGGATTCAAATAAATGGGATAAATGTCACCTAACCATTTATTGGTCTTGCAACTTGGATCATAGACTTTGATAATTAATGTTTTTGGAAACTAAAAGGGTATTAATTATTAAAGAGTTTAAATATTGAAAATACTAAACGAATTTTGTTAAAATTTTGTAGTTAAATAATCCATTCTCATTACCATGAATTCTCGTTTTTCTGTAATGACTTAATGAAATAATATGAATAGGTTCATGTCTTAAGAGACAATCTCGTGAGAGATATGAAATTGTATACACTTAAAGGTCTTGTACTAAACTATTTCCTTTGAGCAATAAACCTGAACATGATACCTAGTAAAGGAATCACTGTGATGCTAAAGATGTTTCTAACATCAAACTAGGAATAGTACAAGCGCCAAAAAGAGTCACATTGTGTGATCTAGTAGGCCCATGTTTTATAGACTGAACACATTTAAGCCCAATAAACCAATAAGGCCCACATAGATGGATATTGTTTCTTTTATGGAGAAACTGGACACTGGAAGAGGATCTCCTCCTCTTATCTGGAAAGGAAGTCTGGAAGAGACTAGTACTTCAGGTATCTACTAGATAGAACTCATACTTTTCATGTAACACTTAGGTTCTTGGTACTTAAATGTTAATCTAATATTTGTAATTGGCTTGCAGATATTTACAGAAGAGTAACCAGCTAAGCACAATTAAGTTGGAACTACACTCTCGGAGTTTAGTTTATTAATTATGCTAGGAACATAATTTACTTGTAATATAAAACAATGTTTGTTTTGGAACAATGTATGTTTTAGTTTAGCTTGTCTAAATATATGTCTCAGTTTAATTTCTGAATGATTGACAATTTACTTAAATCATTTTTCATAACGATCACCTTCATATTCAGAATTAATTAAAATTCTTTTTAATGAGACTCGATCTCTTAATAAGAATTATAAAGTAAATATCAATATTTTATAAATAACAAGTTCTGTATGTAAAATACTTTTGGCTTAAACTTGTTTTAAATCAAACTTATCTTTGACATTGTTATCTTTATTATATAAGTGACATTCACATATTCCAACTTCAAGAAAGGGATCCTCGAAGGCAAATAATGTAGTTTATTTGACATGTTTATATCTTATTTCTATATAAAAGATTCCTAATGATATTTTTACTATGTAGTAGAGAAAATAATTATTAAGGAACTATACACTATGGTGTATGACTTCCTTTCTAATGAATGTCTAGGAATTAGCAAAAGATACCAAATCAACTTTATTAATAACTATAATAGTTATAAATTATATTTTACATGTTAAAACATAATTGTGAAATCGTTTTTTAAGTTTTCCAATATAAGTTGAGATACAAACCGGTAAGAACTATCTAAGGCCTTAATGATAATAAATGATGAATTAAATCTTACTTAGTATGATTTACTTTCTAATCGGTAGAAATGTCCTCCTTTTATTTCCTTGGGATAATACCTAGAACACTATCAATTGTACCTCGAGTACAAGCACCAACTAACAAGTAGATATAACATTTTCTTCATAATTTTTTTTATGGAAATGCTCCATCCCTATCTTACTTAAATGTTTTATGGATTTAAAGACTATGTTTGACTAGAGCTTTTAAACCCCAAATCTACTAAATACATATTACATAATACTCAAAATGTGGCTTAGATTATTATATGCAAATCCACCAAGAATAATTTCTCTTATTCCACTGATAGTTGAGTTAGCAGAAAGCAAGCTTCTAATGACAAAGCAAGTGGGATGTACATGGAACTTGAAGCAGCTCAAGAACCATTACCTGATGTAGTAATAGTTGGCACTAGTTTTAACAAATGATTGTTAAACTTGAATAATAGCTATTCATAATCACAAATTGTTCACATTAGTGGTAGAAATCATCTATGACTTGAGAAATGTGGAATCTATCATTGATGAGCTTTTATTGATGGTTTCTGGCAAATCCATCAAATACCAAGATGTTGTGTCAAATATCGAATCTAATTAATGACTTAGAGTCATGAACATGAAATGTAATCCATGTATGATAATCAAGTATGGTCTTGATTGAACTTCCTCTCTATAGCAAGGCTAGAAGGAGTAAGTGATTCTTTTAAAAAGAATACATTACATGGATAACTATACCAATATCATTGACTATGGTCCTTATCATACTCATGACATTAACCATGATCAAACCTTTTTCACAAGTAGCTATGATTAGACCAACAAGGATATTGTTTACTATAAATTCATATTCTTAACATGAGATATAACAAATAGATGTCAAGAAAGACCGCTTTTCTTAATAGACATCTACTATAAGATGTCTATATAGATTAGCCTAGATGTTTTCTTAATCCATGTTATCCTAACAAAATATGTACAGCTTGAGATCCACTTGTGGATATAAAGCAAACATCTCAATTTTGCAATCATCATTTTAATGTAAACCACAAGGTATGTTTTTATATCAAAATGAATAGAACATGTGTGTTTAATAAAAACTAGTGGGAGCATAGTGACATTCCCAATATTGTATGAGTGAGACATACTTAATCATAAGAAATTACATTCTGACCATGCCATGCCTTTTTCACCTTGACTCGGAATGTGTTTCTAAAAAGAAATACTTAGGAAGAACAAGATACATTCTTGGAATGTAAAATATATAGGGATAGATAAAATGAATATTAAAAGTTTTATATCTCTATGTATATATGGACAATATCTTGAAAGGGATCAAGACACAAAATTCCTTTGGAGGAATCTTAGCATTGTCATGTCACACTGATTTTGAGCTAGTATCAAAAGGAACCTAGCTTATAGGTTTGAACTAGCTGAAATGATTTATATTCTATTTGCTTGGCAAAAAGAATCCATCATTTAAGCCATATTATGCATAAGACCTGGTATATAATCATGCTATGAGCACATCATAATATACATGGTTAAGTCACCAGATGACTATAAGAACATTCTAAGAGTACTTTAGAAGAAGTAGAAGAATGTCTATGAGATAATTAGTTTAGAATAAAATCTTCATGTAAAGAGGTGAAAAAGATTCTGATTTCTAAACAAATATGTATAATTATGAATTACAATTGGATTATGACTTCGTTGTGGGATGAAGAGTAAGTTTAGTTGGAATCAGATCCAAGCAAAAAAAATGACACAATCTACTACAAAATAAGAATACACTACTTTAGAAGTTGAAATCTAATATGATTTGGATGAACGAGTTTATTGAAAAGGTATGCTGATTTCTGCCATTCAAGGATCACATAGAAATCTTTATGACTTCGTGAGTATACTTAATCGAGCTAAGAGACTCTATGTCACAAAAGAACACGAACCATATACTCCAATATATTTAACTATACCTAGAGTAAAGTCAAATATGGAGATGATAGTATTCGCAGAATTCACACACATTAAGTTTAGTGAAACCCATTAATAAAGACTTTCTTCTAAGATAAGTATGAGTGGTTACACTGCCGCTGTAAGACTTATTATTCTAGAAATGAGATTTTGATTTGGATTTGGTATTTGGATATTGTAACATTGTAACAACAACTATTATGTAATGTTTTTGATATAATGGGATCATAACATCAATACTTTGTTGTGTTCTATATTAACATGTTTAATCCATGAATAATCTTATTATTCTAAAAGTTCATAGTCGGTAATAATTGTAGGATAAATTATGAAGTAAGACTAATATGAATTGGATTGGTGGATTTTCACCGGATGAAGGTAGGCAATGGGTTGTAACCAAGTTTCATAGGCACTTGTCAGACAACTAGTATTGAAATGACCCGCATCAAGATCATCTCATGGATCGCTATCATGAATGATTCTTGATTAAAAGGTACTATCTTTGTATCCTTAACACATGAGATACATAGAGAGACTTAAGTGTAGGGAGTACTGTGCTTAGATATGGTCAAATGTTGGTCCTTAACCAGACAGTTATAAAATCCATTTTCAGGTATGGTATAAACTATGCAAGAGGCTTATGTAGTCAAGATGATATTTGTTTCTCTTATGTGTTGAGAGTTAAACATACAAGGCGCCTTACCAAAAGTGGAACACCATATGAGATTGATTGTGATCTGTATCTCATGTTCAACATCATGTCTGTGACAAATGGATAACTGATAAACTTACATTATACACCAATTGTAACTTGGAGCTTTTTGGGAATTGGGCGTTAATAGAATGACACAAAGTCGTATGTTGATGGGGACAGTGAAATGTTGCTAGACGTTCACCACTATCTATATCAGTCTAATATGAATCTTGCGTAAGTGGGAGATTGAAGGATCTTGTATGCTCAAGAATCATATTAAAGTGATATTGCTAATTAACATATGATACTAATGGGTCACACTAACAACAAATTGATATAGTTGATTATTTGTTAGAAATTGATTTTAATAAATATTCAATAAAATCTTATAATTAAACTGGAAATTATTTATGTCAATGAAATAATAACTTTCATTAGCAAGTAAGATTACATAATTCATATGGTATGAATTAATAAATCATGCACAACATTTTGGACTAGATAAATTCTTTTTTCTTTTACCAAAAAGTTAAAGTTTATATTTTATAAACTTGGTTTATAAAATATAAAAGTTTTGTCTTCTTTTCCCTTTCTTATTTTATAAATTATGGAAGAAAATGGATGACATTGGTTTTTTATTAGTTTAATCAAAAGCATGGCTTGTCTTAAAGGTATGAGAGACAAACTAGCTTTAGGGACATAAATGCTTAACTAGTTAAGAACTTGTGTGTATTAGATGTGCTTTTAAGAAATGCTTTTATCCTCTTTCTTCCTTTGCTAGTTGAAACCGAAACATGCATAGTGTGTGTATACTCTCTGTATTTTGTTCATTCCTTGAAGATTACTTGCATATTTCTTTGCTCTCTTGACGTTCATATTGGTTAAGAATTTCAAGCTTAAGAGTTAAGAGTTTTGCACTAGCATATACATCAAGTTGAATCATTGTTGGTGTATCTTAAGTTCATAATTCTTCATCAACTTCCAAGCCTCCTAAGAGGACCCAAAAAACTACAAAGTTTGTTATTTATTAATCTCTTTTTTGGTTGCTGTTTAAATTTTTCTACAACTTGCAAGATGATCATTGGTAGGTATAGTTTTGTTTTATGTTAATCAAAATTATCAAGTCTTTCGTTGCCAAAATATCATGTTTTTGAAACTAATTTTGAAAAAAAAAACCCAACATGTGTGTCCAACGTACAAATATACATCCATTCCCTTGGCCGTTGATTATTATGATTTCCGACGCTCACGATTAGTTCCCTAGTTCCTTGTTAATTCATATATATATATATATATATATATATATATATATATATATATATATATATATATATATATACAGTGAGGTTCAATAGAGAACCATAATTAATCAATAAACCAAAAAACCAATCGTGAGCGTCGGAAATCATAACGATCAACGGCCAAGGAAATAAATGTACACTTTTACATTGGACGCACACACACCGGATTTTACCAAAAAATCCATCATTTACAAAAAAACCCACCAATTTTTTTCGTTTAAAATTTTTTTTAGGTTATGTTTTAATAAAAAAAACCGAATATACCGTTGTTCACGATTTTTTGTCATCTTTCCATAGATATCCATGATGATATATAAAAAACGAACTTTTTTTTTTCGAAAAAAACCCACTTAATTTCCTTAATGAAAAAAATTAAGGTCTATTTTTTATAGAAAAAAAATTAATAAATATATCAAAATTCATATTTTTTGTACTTTTTAAACATAGATTCATATTCATGTTAAAAAAAACGATATTTCTGTTTAGATTCATATTGTAAACCTGTTCAGATTCACATTGTGAACCTCCTCAGATTCACAGTGTGCATAATAATAAGTCAGATTCACAGTGTGAATCTGAACTGATCGCAGTTTTTTCACATTGTGAATGTTAAAATTTGAAAGATTTACAGTTTAGATTCACAGTGTGAATCTACACTAATCGAGGTTTTTTTTTTTTTTTGTTTTTTTTTTTTGTGAACCTTCTCAGATTCACAGTGTGCATAATAGTAATTCAAATTCACAATGTGAATCTGAACTTGTCGATATTTTTCATATTGTGAATGTTAAAAATTGAAATATTTTCAGTTTAGATTCACAGTGTGAATCTACACTGTTCGAGGTTTTTTTTTTTTTTTTTTTTTTTTTTTTAATCGGTGTTGATGTTTATTAATAGAATACAAAAAATTAATATTTTTGGTATAATTAGTTTTTTTTTTAATAAAAATAAACTTAAATATTGAAAAAACTAAGAAAATTAAGTGAGTTTTTTTCGAAAAAAAAGTTTGTTTTTTATATATCATCATGGATCTCTATGGAAAGAGGACGAAAAATCGTGAACAACGGTATATTCGGTTTTTTTTTCGATAAAAAACTTGGCCTAAAAAAAATTTTAAATGAAAAAAATGAAGTGAGTTTTATTATAATCCGGTACATGTGCGTCCATTATAAAATTTTACAACCTTCTTTTTCCCGTTGATCGCTTTAAATTCCAACGCTTTGGATTGGTTCATTGATTAATAATGGTTATCTGTTAAACTTTTCCATATATATATATATATATATATATATATATATATATATATATATATATATATATATATATATATATATATATGAAAGTGAAAGAGGTAGTAGGTCAAGTTAGGATATCAATGAAAACATTTTTTCAACTTTAAAATAGTATTATGTATGTTTGATAATTTTGCTATCATCTACAAGTGTCCCAGTTGATTGGACCTCGATCATCACAAATACTATTATATATACATGTCAGTATGTTATAAAATAAAATCAAAAATCAAAAACTCATAAAATATAGACTTTGTTTGGTGGTTGTATCCTAAAAACACAAACAATAATCATACATACTTGCATATTTCGATGATTGGTGTAATAAATGCAAGACTAAAATAATAAAGAGAAATTAAATATGAGAAAAAAAAAAAACAAAATAATGGCGTGTAAATATTTTCTTATCATGACCACGCGCTAACGATTAACTATTAAGACGGAGCCATTGCAGTTGAATTTTTATATCGCTATCTTAATACAAAATCAAGTAATTTGGAATCTTGTGAGGTGTAATCTGAAAAGTTGACTAATTATTATTTTTTAAAGTTAAATATAAACAAATTACATGATTGGCGAGACAAGAATGATAACAAGTTCACTCATAAATATATACATTTAATATTGGAAAAAATACGAATCTACCCATAATGTTTAATTACTTATCAAAACATAGCCAAGAAAAACATGTTAGCCAAAAATAGCCTACAAAAGAGTAGGTGGGTTACAGTTGACTACGGTCAACGCTTGAAATCTACTTTTTCGTGGTAATGGACTACTGTTTTACAGCCTGTTTATTTTTTCGTGACTCATTAGCCCAAAGTATATAAGGTTTAATTTTTCAGATTAGGTCATTTTTCACTATTATTTTGTTGGTTTGGCTACTTTTTTCTCTCAATGGAGCACCCGAAAACAACCAGGTTTGTCTACTTTTAATCAAAATTTTACCGTGTTCTTGATTAGGAGTAATTTTTGTATATGAGGTTAAGTTTTTTTTTTTGAAAAAAATTGAAAAAAATAAAAATAAAACCGTAGGTTTCATACGAAACCTACGTTATGCAACATGATCGGAATTGTATATATGTTATTACTTCATGATTTTTTTTCATAAAACTCAAAAAAAAAAAAAAAAAAAAAAATTATGAAATCGTAGGTTTTTTGGAAACCTACAGTTTTTTTTTCGGGTTTTTTATTAAATTTTTTTTAACCAATAAACATTTGTTTATATTGTCGATTCCATGTTTCCATTTTGTGATAAAGTATGTTATTTTCTATGTCTCGATTATAGCATACAATAGCAATGTAATATCCATTTGAAGAAGTTTCTATGTTTATAATGGGTAGATACTTTGAAGTATAATGTATTGATAAAATAACATTGTATTTTTGTAGTTTTAGGTTTGTTATAAAATATGTTATTGTCACACCATTTTCAAAGTACAATGCTATATTTGGTATACTATTAGTATAAAAAATACAAAAAATGTTGTCAATTAATTTCCTTTGGTATTTTATACAAAGTAAATAGAATATATGAAAGGAATGATTAAGTGTTATATTGTGTGATTTGTCTACTTCTTTAACACTGTTTTTCATTTATAAACCTTATTTAACCTTAATGTTTATTTACTTTTGTAGCTTCCAAACAAAAGGATGATGTGTAACATATCTGTCAAAGCTTCATGTCATAAGTTGCATGAAGTTTTGAGTGGTTTGAACGGACCAGTGCGATAGATTGTTTCAACAACTAGCTTCGGTTACTTGTTGGACCTACCAGCTCAGTCCGGAGACGGACTTCTTATTCATGGGTTGTTACTGCATATGTTGCGTCCTACTGTTGAAACGGACGCAACTGAGCGTCTACATTTTAGGTTTTCTAGACGTACATTATCCTTTGGGCCCGAGGACTTGTATTGTGTCCGGACTATACATCGGCCGGTGTCCTAGATCAAGGATCGAATTTTCAACAATGTATTGTCATTTCAAACAGTAGATTTGTCGTTTCAAACAGTATCTCCGTGTAAGGTATCTGACAATTGGACTACTCTTTGACATTATTTGACTACAGTTTCATAGGCTTTGACTACTGCTTTGTAGCCTGCATAATGTATTGTCATTTCCAACAGTAGATTTGTCGTTTAAACAGTATCTCCGTGTAAGGTATCTGACAATTGGACTATTCTTTGACATTGTTTGAATACGGTTTCATAGACTTTGACTACTGCTTTGTAGCCTGCATAATGTAGTTTCAAACAGTACTTATGGGAATCCACCTAATTGTTGGTCAGTCTTTTTTCTTATTTAAGTACTCCTTTAAAATTAAACAAACTAACAAACAAATTTAAAATATGGCCTCCAATAAAACAACTTCTTCCAATGCAGTTGCTCCGTCCAATACTCCACATCCATGGACGATAAGAGAGGTAATTGTGGTAATATGATGTTGGATGAACGTTTACGAGGATGTAACAACCATGGTTAACCCTGATTGCTTTGAAGGTGATGAATGGACCCGCATAACAGCTATGTTTAACCTCTCGTTGGGAGAAGGAAAACACTGAACACAAGCAGATATTGTTGGTAAGTGGATGGATTTAAAGGAAAAAATCACATGGTTCAATCGATGGTATCATCATCTTAAAAATAATTATCGTTATCCAAACAACGTCGAAGATCTTTTAGAAATTGTTAAAGATCATTACATTTTGGAGCACGAGGGAAGTCACTTCGAGTATGAGGATGCTTGGATTCTAGTTAAAAATAACAAATATTTCATGTAGAAGGCTCTTATATGTGAAATGTCTTATGTAATGTTTGCTACTGGTGTATCTCGTTTTCTATAATGTTTTATGTTTGTGTTTTATTTTTCATGGAATAAAGTAGATAATAAGTGGGGTACTAGATTTAATTAATAATGTCAGAAGTGAAATTTAATACAAGCAATACAAATTACAAATACAGGAATTCATTACTTTCCTACATTAATCTAAGGACAATTTAAATCAAATGGGTTGTCGAAATCAAAAGTACGGTACACGCTTTCCTTCTGTGACCCGCTTCCGGATGCCAATTCATCAGTCATTATGCCCTTTTGTGTCGATTCCCCCCCCCCCCCCGATCCGCTCCCCGATCCCCTACCCGTACAATCGTTCCTCGTGTGTTTAAATTGACCGTATGTAGAACATTCTTGTCGTATGGGACGCTCACCTTGCGATGGAACACGACCAGTGTTTCTTGGCCTACCCGGCTGACGTCTCTCCATTATGGGTGGCTTCACAATCATCTAATCATCGGGGATCTCCCACTCAGATGGACTTGGTAAGGGCTTCACAGACTCCTTGTAAGTTTTCCTCAGTGTCTCTGTAAAGTAAGCTTTTAAAGCAAATTCCGAACAGTCTTCGTAACGGTTCATTGTGAGCACTTTTATGACATGGCTACAAGGTAAGCCATCTATTTTCCACCGCCCACGTGTACAGGTTCTTTGTTGGAAATCAACAATGACACTTTTGTGAGTAGAGCTTTTCACTTCAAATCTACTATTTGAGATAGGGTACACCATCCAATTATTACAAGCATTCTTATTTGCTTGTATAATCGTTTCAGCCCATGGGGTGAGTGTTGTTTTTGCTTCAGCTAAAAAAAATAGACATAAGTTCATAATATCATATGAGTAGTAAAATAACATTTCAAGTACTATTATATATAAAATATTAGTACCTGTAAAATTACGTTTCTGAAAACTCCATTGTTGCATTGTTGCACGGAAATACTCAATCAACATCAATATTGGCATCTTTCTTGCAAATCTTGACATTAAATTTATCGACTCTGCACTATTTGATGTCATAAGAAAATACCGATTCCCAGGAAAATGTGCCCTGGCCCATCTTTCTGGATTGATGTTTTATAGGTATTCCTATACACGATCATTTACCTTTTTAATTTTTTTTTCATCCCATTATCGAATTTTTTAATAGTATAGGCTTTGCATTTCTCCCAAAATAATACGTGTATTGTATCGCTGCTTCCAAATTTTGCTGAAATGTTGAAATACAAATGGATACCACATATTCCATGATGTGCGTGAGGAAATATATTTGCAATTGACGTCGCTATGGATGGAGCCCTATCAAATATGAATGTAAGGTCTTCCACGTTGCCTATACATTCATGTAGTTTTCGAAGGAACCAGTACCATGTCTCCGTACATTCACTTTTGCGTATGGCATAAGCAACATGCATGATTTGGTTTTGACCGTCCATTGTCATTGCGAGCAACATCGTACCCCTGAATTCACCCTTTAGGTGACCACCATCAATTATTAGGGTCGGCCTACAATATTTGATGAATGCTTGTACCTAAAATTATTTTTGATTGCATTAACAAATACCAATTAGGATTCATATGTTATATTTGTTATAAAAAATTATCACTGCTTACCGAGCAACCTAGCGCGATATACACGAACTCAAACCGATCATCATCGTCTGTTCTTATCTGAGTAACAGTTCCTGGATTATGCTTGACCAAGTTGTGCAGATACGCTGGTAGTTTGGTGAATGAATGCTCTTTGGTACCTCTTAACATCAACAACACATATTGTTTTGCCCGTCATGCCTGTTGGTATGAGATATTGATTGGAAATTTCGAATTGATGTCCCTCACAACTTCATTACCCCGATAAACTCTATTATAATCTCCGGCCAATACTTCAGCGATAAAGTGGCCGAGTACCTTTTTCTTTGATTGTCGATGATTAGACTCCAAGTTTGTTGCACAACATGTGTGTTGGTCAACAAATTTTGTGACTTGGAAAGCAGTAGTCAATTTGATTCCCCTTGCCCTAACCATCCAAGAACAAGTTTCTACCAAACAAACCACCTCGAACCTTTCTTTGCTCGATTTGGTAGTCTTATACTGCTTACCTTGTTCCATGCATTGTCTTCCAATTGCAAGCTTGAACAACTCTTTGTTATCAAAAATGTCTAAAACCTTAATCTCTTCATTTATATCCACCCTATGACATGGAATGTTCACATCATCGTTTACAGGACACGAAGGCAATGGGGGCATACCATGAAACATGGTATCTGAATAAATAAGTTTAGGTTCATCATCAAATTCTTCTCCGTTAGAATCACTCTCTAGGCCTGATATATCCAACTTGTCACAATCCGCAAACTCGCCATATCCTTTTAGTTCACCATCATGCAAAAATAGAACTTCTTGTTTTCCAGATTCATTACCAACCTTATTCACCACGTCTAGTGTTTTTTTTGGTCAAAGTAATGATTTACACCAACATCATTAACATATGTACCAACATCATTATCACCGATATACTTATAATTCTCTGGTGTAACATACATAATCGGTTCTGGCACTACACTTACATTTTCAGCGACACTATGATATTGACTTTTACTTGAACTTTTAAAATTACCTATTGGGTTGTTGCTCCCTTTTCCACTTGATAAATTAGCTGCAGATGCCTTTCCTCTATCATCCGCTTCGTTACGCCAAACGCCTTCTTCAACCACCACATAGACAGACACAAATTTATCTCCAACGACATTTATTACCTTGATCAGATTTCTAATATCACGATCATAAACAATACCACAATAATAGAGTTGTTCTGGATGTTGATAAGCCAGACTGACTTTTGATTCTTCGGGAAGACCCATCTTGCACTTCACCAAATGAACAAATTCGGTGAACGTGGTGGTTTCGTAAAATTCAACACCTAAATAAAACATTCTCGGATTATATCCCGGTGGCCAAACATATGATAATTGGGAATTAACAAACTCCCATCTTCCATCCGTAATGAGCAATACGAAATACTCGTTACAACTCATTATGTTAATTTTGAGAATAAAGAAGCTAGAGAAGAAAAAACTTTCCCAATTATAAAATAACTCCACAAATATGTAATTCTTAATATATATAGTAGGTTCAAAACAGTAGTCGACTCTGACAAAACAGTAGTCAAGTTTAACAAAAAAATAGTTAAATTTAGCAACAAAGTAGTTAAATTTAGCAAAAAAGTAGTCAAATTTACCCAAAAAGTAGTCAAGATTACAAATAAAATTAGTCAACAAATTCTAAAAAGTAATCTACATTTTAGCAAAATTTTTTTATTAATTGTTAAAAAACTATTTTATATTTTACAATTTTTTTTAACAAAATAATTGTAAAAAAACAACTCTTCATTTTATAAACAATCTTTTTAATCAAAATAATTCTCAAAAAAATGCTATCTATTAAAAAAAATTAAAACGTAGCTTTTTTGACAAAACCGTAGATTAAACCCCAAAACCGTAGATTAAAAAAAAACCGTATATTTTCCCAAAACCGTAGGCTACGGTTTGGGAAACCGTAGCTTATACAGAGCAAACCGTAGGTTATAGCAAAACCTACAGTTTTATATCTTGAAAATGAAAAAAAAAATTATACAAAACACGAAACAGTAGACAAATTAGCGAAACAGTAGACGAATCTAAATACCTACGGTTTCGTGGGCTATTTTGGGACAATTCCTAATTTTTGGCTAAAAATTGTTAATCACTTCCTTAATTTGACTAGATTAGTAATTAACCGTTTAATATTTCCATTAATTGTTTAGCTCTACAGTCTACATTAATCTTGAACATAAACCAAATAATAAATCAATCTTTTTAATCTGTCAAAAAGCACTGTAGTTTATTTGTACGTCTATAAAATTAAAACGTATACAGATTCTATATTGTGTCAATCGACATTAACGCTTTGTTTTCGAGTTTTTTTATTATAAATTCAATAAAGGAAAAGGAAGGAAAATTTTGACAGAAAGAAAGGGAGGGGAAGGAAAATATTCATTATTCCGTATTCCCGAGTTTGAAGGAAATGAAAGGAAAATTTTAAGTTTTTGTGTTCCCGAGTTAGGAGGAAAGAAAAATTTAAAATTTTCTTTCCCTCACTTTCTTCCCAAATCCGCCCAATTTAGAAGGAAAATATGGCTCCAAAATTCTTTCCCTCCCCTCACTTTCCTTCTATTAATGAAACTTGGGAAAACAATATCTTCTTTCGACATCCCTTACTTTCTCTCCGTATCCATCCATATCCCTCTTCAAGTAAAACTCGGGAACAAAGTATAAGTGATCACCACCACACATGGCTAAATAGAGTAGAATAAAAAAATGTACAAAATAATGCATAATCTCAACCATAATTAGGTGGACACGTTCAATTAAGAGACGTAATTAGGTACGCTTAAACAAGCGCATTCTAAATTCTTTTTTGAACGCTAAATTTGATAAATGTAGCAATTAACCAGAAAAAGACAAACAATTACAAATAAATCAGAGAGCTATGATACGATTGAGTTTTATAATCAAGCAACACAATTAACTTAAAGTTTGAAGTTTCTACACCCAATAAAAACATACGTAGCAATTACGTCAAAAATTGTATCCCGATGCTGTTTTTGGCAGTTGAACAATACCGAGTTTCTGTACCTCCATATGACTCAAAAAGTCACACTCACCACTTTCCAACATATACATACGTCTAACAGCACCTCCCCCCCCCAAACATGCGCGCGTGCAGTCCGAATGGGAGAGCGAGAATGAACGTTCAAACTGGATCTCTGAAGTAAAAAAAAAGAGAAGACGAAAGTCCTTTGGTGAAGATATCAACATATTGAGATGAAGACGAGACATGAAGAACCCGAATTTTCCCCGGGGCAACTATGTCGCGCACAAAATGAATGTCGATCTCAATATGTTTTGTATGTTGGTGCTGCATTGGATGATGAACTTCGTAACATCACCATTGGAGACTCCTCAATCATGAAGTATTGCACTCGTATCAAGTCTATATCTTATTTGCTTGCTAATATCGGTGCTCTGGCTCTCGAATGCAACCTTGTTATTTATGCAATCAATGGTCTGTCACCAAAATATGCTCATGTTGTCAGCACTATTCACCATCAAAAGTCGTTTCCTACACTCCTTGAAATGCATTCAATACTTACTCTTGAAGAAAGGTCTATGATCAAAGATCACAACCGCCTTGTGCAAGCTACTCACAGTGACAACCCATCTTCTCCCACAGTTCTCAATGCTTAACATCAAAATCGACCAACAAATTTCCCTTTTAATAACTCTGACAGTCGAGGAGGTAGCCGGAATCACTGTGGCGGCAGGGGCGGACAAAATGACGGCAGAGGCGTTGGTCGGCAGGGCAGGTCCGAGAGTGGTGGTGGTTTCGCTCGAGGTCAGCTGACTTGGGGAAGTTAGTACCCATGGCAGACGCTGATGCCACACATGCAACAACAACAGCAGCTTGGACAACTACCATTTCCTTCGAATCAGCAGGCCCCATGGCCCAATCCGTCAGCTCGCCCATCTCATCCATTGAGTAACTCCAATGCAACCTAACAACAAGCCCTTTTTACTATGGCTTTACAGTCTAACGGGCATCCCAATGGTTGGCAATGGTTCCAATATCCACCAAATTTGGAACAACCAACTGCTTTACCACAAGTCTTCAACACTATGAGCCTTCAAGACCCAGGCAACGCTGATTGGTATATGGACACCAGAGCAACCGCCCATCTTCATGCTGATATAGGTAGTCTTAAGTCTTTTAGCAATAAATGTATTGAATCTAATCTGTATGTTCTTGTAGGAGATGGCACCCGAATTCCTGTCACCAAAATTGATCATTTTACTCTTATTTTAAATCCCTTTTTTTAATCTTATACTTAAAAACATCCTTATTACACCTCAAATCATTAAAAATCTTGTTTTTGTGCATCAATTTAATCGTTATAATATATGTTCCATCGAATTTGATGAGTTTGGTTGTTCTGTGAAGGACTATCTGACAAAACGCAACCTCCTTCAATGTGATAGCACCATGGATCTTTATCTTATCACCAAGTCAACTCCTCAAGTCCTTCTCAGTATCATCTCTTCATTGTGGAACCAAAGACTTGGTCATCCCGATCAACCAGTTTTCAAGCATTTTGTAACACTTGAATCTTGGTATGTTTCATTATTACCCTTTGTTATTTTAAAAGTTGCATTTTTGATCCTTAAGTAGTACGCGGGGCGTGCCACATGGTACACTTAGCATACAAGCTGTAAAGCAAGTATGCGGGGCGTACCACATGGTATGCTTAGCGTACTGATGCGAGGTGGGATCGGGACTCCAGACACGTACGCGGGGCGTATGCATATGTACGCGGGGCGTACGTGCCATTTAGTGAAACCCTAATTTATGGGGTTAGACACTATATAATTACACTTATGGCTCATGTTACCCTCATTTCTCATCCTCCACTGACCTTATAACCTCATTTCGAAACCCTAGACCTTTCCTATGTGTTTTTGAGCTCATTGTGTGCTTCTTGGTGAGTTTTGGTTCATTATCAAGAAGGAGGAGTTTTGTGCAAGGTTGTTGATCAAGGAAAAGCTTGTGGATCCTGATTCTCTACTCCATTTCCAACTTGTTTGAGGTAAAAAGCTATGATCTTGTTCATTAGAAGCTTAGATCTAGTTTATATGAGTTTTGGACACTTTTTGGGCCCCATGAATGAGATCTAGTGGTTTGACACCACTCCAGGAGCTATGAGTTGCCACTCTTGGTGTTGATGAGGTTCAAAGTCCATAAGGTTGGCACCTTTAGGGTCTAGAATCACCCATGCATGAGATTATGTCCATTTAGTGAAAGTAAAGTGCTATATCTTAAAGTTGGGTCCTTTTGGGGCATGCAAAGTCACCAAGTCGGTGACTTTATGGTTCTAGACGCTTATTAGGTATTAGATCTGTGTTTTGGACATCTGGTTTTAAGCATTAAGTGCTTAAAGTGGGTTTTGACTTAATGGGTGAGTACGTTAGGAGTACAAGTCTGTACGCGCGACGTACAAGCCATTTAGCGTGTACGCTTAGCGTACAACTGAGTACGCCTGTACTCAGTCTGTTGGGTTTTATGTTTTGGGCTTCGAGGTTGGGCCTTTCTATTAGGCTTAGATTCTTGGGGTCTTGTTGGGCCATCTGAGTGCAAGCATTTTTGGACTAGGAGAATTGGTGGGCATTAGGGTAAGGCCCATGTAATGGTTTGGGCCCAATTTTGAAAATTGGGCCAAGTTTGGGTCTTGAGCGGTTACTTGGATTTTCGGCATTTTGGATTATAGGTTTGGGCCTAAGTCTTCGTCTAAACTAGGTAAGGGGTAAAATGGTATTCTTACCCTAATTATGGACTGATAGCTACGGATTGAAATCCAATTATTAATTGGATGTTATTTGGTATTGATAGCTCGGGGATTCATCGGATCGCACCAGCAACGGGTGTAAAACCTTTTATCTGTCGATTGAGGTGAGTTTCCTCACTGTGTTTAGCAGGTCGAAGGCACCAATGCCGAACCATGATCTGTTATGATAGAATACTCGTTGTCCGTGTGACACTGGTATGTGTATGTGCTTGTATGCTTACTGGGTGGTGTCCGTTGGTTATTCTGTATGCTATTAACTGTCACGCTTATATGAAATGTATGTGGGCGGGTCCCGTTATGTGAGTTAGGGCGGGGCCCGTTATTCTCATATGGGTGGGGCCCGTTATGCGAGTTAGGGCGGGGCCCGTTATGCGAGTTAGGGCGAGGCCTGTTATATGATATGTATATGATTGATATGTGGTAGTTTAGGGAACTCACTAAGCTTTGTGCTTATGGTTTTCAGTTTATGTTTCAGGTACTTTTGGTTCCAAGGGGAAGAGCTCGGGATGACTACATTGCACACACCACATAGTTCCGCTTTTGTGATCTACTCTGATTTGAGATGAAGTTTGATACACTTATTTTAGTTGGATTGTATTGATGATGTTTTTGGAATATTGTTTTTATTAAATTAAAAATGAAATTTTTGGGTCATATTTTTGGGACGTTACAAGTTGGTATCAGAGCCTTGGTTTGAGGGATTCGGGCACACTCTCGGGTGTGTCTGAACTCAAACTGAGGGTTTGGTAGAATTTACCAAAAGAAAATGTTTTAGAAAAAGGATTTCTAATTAAAGAAAAGGGGTGTGGTGCATGTAATCGACCGAGCTCAAGTAAGTTTTCCCAAAATACCCATACATGTTATATGATATGATTTGATATGTGAATTTGTGAATCGCATGCTAGTTAGGGCTAAGGATATGCTCAGTTTTGCATGATATAATGCTAGGAGAGATGCCTTTGTATGCCTATTGTATGAGCTTATAGAATTGCATGCTAGTACTGATTAGTCAGTGATAGGATGGCCTGATTAGGTTATGCTTGGTTCGGGTTACTTGATGCCCGAATGCTGCTTGCTTTGTGCTCTTAGGAAGTTCGTACTAACTTCAGCTAACTAGCAAGCGAATATGCTAATATTATGGGAACTAAATAATTTTAGAAGGTTAGGTTTTAACTCTATTGCGCAGCTCTTGTATGAGTCCAACCGTTGTAGTGTGAGACCTTTCATTCGAACAATTATCTGGTTCTAGTGGTATGTAAATGTATTCATGAGCTAGTTAAAGGGAGTTAGCGGGAGTTCCTTCTGCAGCTGATGGCGGAGAGTGGTATGGAGTTTTCCCTAGGAAAACCTAAGAAGACTTAGTGTTGGGAGCTTTATCAGTGAGGGAAAGTTGTATGGATATAAGTGACTCGGTTGAGTTAAGACAATTCTTGAGGAAAGTACGGATAGATGTGGAAGGTAGTATGGGCCTATACTACTGGAAGAAGAGGATCCATACTCGATTCAAGGAGAGATGCGATGAAACCAGGAAGCTTGTGGAGTTTGTGATTCCCAGATATATATGTTGATGGGTATTCTGATGGTTTGTCTGGTCTATTTTCAGTATGGTGACATTACGAGGTAGACCTGTTGGCAGTTCTGGTGCTGAGGAGGGCTCGGGCTCAGGATCTGGAGCCGGTCAGCTAGATGATCAGACTAGGGAGTTCATCTCGTCTGAGATTACTTGTTTCATTCTTGAGCAGACTACTGTGATCTTTGGCACGGTCAAGGAGGGTATTATGGAGATTCTGGATGAGCGGTTGAGCGCCTTTCGCTCAGAGATGGCGACCTTGGTTGTGGCGTGTTCATTGAATTTCAGGGAGTTCCGGGCATGTGGAGCTGCGGATTATCACTGGGCGAAGAACCCAATAGCGAGCAGGAGGTGGTTAGCGGATGTTACTAACGCCTTTAGCACCAGCCGTTGCCCTGAGGAGGCAAAGGTCAGACTAGCTTCCAGCCTTTTGAAGGACAGGGCACGAGACTAATAGGAGGACGTACGACGTGCGATGGCTTATGATGTTGTTGATGTGATGACATGGGATGATTTATTGACCAGGTTCCGAGCTGAGTTTGCACCGGTGATTGAGGTGCAGTAGTTGGCGTGAGAGTTTCAAGATCTTCGCCAGACTACGAAGACGGTGGCTGAGATCACCACGATGTTTCGGGAGAGGGCGCTTCTAGTTCTCAGTATGTGGCGGATAAGGAGATGAGGAAGGCGCGATATCATGAGATGTTGAGGAGTGACATTCGGTAGTTTGTGAGCCGATCCAGCTACAAGACGCTGGAGGATATGATACTGAGGGCTAGAGAGAGAGATTGATCTTGATATGGAGAGGAAGAGGAAGCCGGATGAGGTTCAGGTATTAGGGGCTTTGGGCAAGAGGCCTAAGGCTATTGATACGATAAGGAAAGGACAGCAGGGCCGAGGCCACTGTGGCAAGTGCGACAGGTCGCACGAGGGGACGTGAAGAGTGGGTGGTTCTGGGTGCCTCAAGTACGGCCAGACTGGTCATATTAGCAGGGATTGTACTGCTACCACTACCACCACCCTGGTATCTGATCTGATTTTCTTTCATTGCAAACATAGGGGACACAAGAAGGCCCATTGTCCGAGTTTGGCTGCAGCAGGACCGGTGTCAGCACCCCCTCTTGCAACTCTTCGGATTATTGACGGCCGCCAGGGCCGGGCAGATGCGCCTGTGGTGAAGAGCAGAGATTTCCAGTTGACGGACGAGGAGGTGCATGCAGCTCCCGATGTGGTGACGAGTATGTATCTTCTCTTTATATCTTTATTAATATTGAATTGCTTGCTTATGTTTATGTGTTTTATTTTAGGATCATTCCTTGTGAACGATATTTCAACATTGATATTGTTTGATTCGGGGGCTACCCGATCATTTGTATCACTTGCGCTTAGCAAGAGATTTGCTGGAGCTCCGGGGGAGCTGGATTATCCTCTTGATATTGATATTGCTGATGATAGGTCTGTTCGAGTTTCGAGAGTTCATCGGGGTTGTACTCTTCAGTTGTTCAGTGAGCAGTATTTGGTGGATTTGGTTCCCATTTCGTTGCGTGGGAACAAGGTTATCGTGGGCATCGATTGGTTGAGCACTAATGAGGAAGTGATCGATTGTGAGCAGCAGTTGGTACGGGTTCAGACCTCGAGTGGGGGAGAGTTAGTGGTTCATGGGGAGAGATCTCAACGTGGGCCGATTTTGTGTTCAACGACGAGGGCCAGACACTATTTTCAGCAGGTTGTTCTGGTTATGTTGCCTATGTCATGGATGTAACGCCCGTGTTTCTAGGCTAGGCATTAATGATGATGTAATAGTCTAGGTCAACCTTTGTAACTTGTTTTGAAATAATAAGATGTATTATTTGATTATTATGTGTTTTATGCTTAATTATTATAATTTAATGAATTAAGAATAAAAATAAGCGTCGAAAATAAATATTAGATAAAGCCGATATCTATTAAGAAAGTTGTAGTGGCCGAAACAAGGATTCCGGAGATATAAAGAATACCGAAATCCGAGTTATAACGAAGAAGTTATGACCTGTCAAAATTTCGCGACAGAACCGGTACGCCACTGCGCGACGTAAATAGTGAATTTACGATAGAATGATTTTTAGCCTTAGCGATCTAAATAAAAGTCGTAGTATTCGTTAAACCGAGAATTTTCATAAAAAGAACGTCCAAATCTGACTTCGTATGAGGAAGTTATGATTTTTCAAAGTTTCAGCTTAGCAGTAGACAGCTAAAAACTCGAATTTTAGATCGAGTGATTTTTAGCCGACACAATCTAAACGAGAATCGAAGGTCTCGTCAATAGTAGTACAACGGTAAAAAGACAGACGAAAACGGTCGTCAGATGAAGAAGTTATGAATTTTTAACGGATTTTCCTGTCCCGGTCTGTTAAAAATAATAATATTAAACATAAAGTCAAAATTAGCCGACGGAGTCTAAACGAAAGTTGTAGAGCATAATTTTACCTACACGTGCATATAAAGAACGTCGAAAACGGAGCTCATATGCGAAAGTTATAAATTTTAGAAGTTCGGGACACAAAATTCGAGAATATCACTAAAACCGAGGGATTTCGTATGGTCAGACTTCGGCCACGTCACCCTCGCTCTCAGCATGCCGCGTGTCTGAAATTGATGAGTCATCCGAGGCCAGCTGTCGACCCGTGTCGCACCCTCCTCACACTGAAGGCTTGGCCCAATCCGAGACCGACACGTGTCTTCGCGGTGGAGGCTTCTGAACCGAGCCACCTGTCATCACCTCGCATCCGACGCCTGGCACCCTCGCATGCGAGCCACGTGCCCCGCTCGGCCCGAAGTTCACCCTATAAAAGGGAGGTGCGAACCTTCCCGGGTAAGTTTGGAAAATTATCACTTTTTACACCTTAAGCCATATTTTAAGCCACTTTTAATCCCCCGAAGCCCCAGGATCATACCCAACACCCGAAACACGTTCCTGAGTGTCCGAAGAGCCCGAAAAAACTATCTTTTTGGTTTGAAGCTCAACCTTCGCAAGGCTCGGTTTTTCATTAAAACTCCCGGTTTCATCGGAAACGATCGTTTTAGGAAACAAAATGCTGCCCGATTATCGTTAAATCAAGTGAGTGTATAGTCACTTTCATCTTACACATAAATATGAAGTATTTTCTATAAAATACGTGCTATGTGTAATTATATTGTTTGTTGATTTGAGATGAGTATTGAATAGATATTTTATACAAGTTTTAAACTGTATATGTCTTTTTATCTACAAATATGTTGGGTAAAACATGGGTAGATGAAATAGTTGATGTGTGATAAAATGATGAGAGGCCTCGATATTGTTGTTGTTTCAGTCATCTAGCGGAGTATGGTTGACGACCACGTAATTTTCTAGACAGTCCAGTGGAACGCTAGCAGGCTCGCAACCTATAAGTGTTTGTGAACTTAGTGTTCAATGGTATACTCCATCCCCCTCATGGTTTCCTTATTTGACATAAATTGCTGAGGAATCCCTAAAGCAGTGTTGTCACCCCGATGAAAATCCTTAGGCTAAGTCCCTTATGATAGACGTTTAGGGACGTAAAGTGAGGATAACGGGAATGGGTAATCAGGGTTATTGTTGTTTGATGAAATTAATAAATTTATTTTTGGTCGATGAATTTAATAAATTTATTATTATTTGTGGGTTGAAAACCCTATATGCTCACCAGGCTCCCAAGCCTGACTCACTCAGCTTTTTATATTACAGGTAGTGGACCCAGAGCATAGTTTGGATGACGAAGAGGGATTTTTGGATTATAGGCCAGTAGTTGTAAATAACTGTTGTAAGGCTTATAATATACTGTTTATGCTTTTGTTCTGTATCGAAACATGACATCCCGAGGTTTTGATATATAATGAAAATATGTATTTCTTTAAGAAATGTTTTGATAAAATTTTATCATGTTTTGTTTTGGGGACAAATTCCGCAACATCTTTTAAAAAGATTACTCTGATTTTATTTTAAAAACATAAACTAAATCGGTCTTTTTTGGCCGAGAAATTTGGGGATGTCACAGTAGGTATCAGGGCATTAGTTTAAGCGAACTAGGAATTTATAGGATTTCTAGACTTAAACTTAGAATGCTAAGTGATGATCGTGAGATGAGTGTCTACCATATTTTAGACACGAGCACTAGTATATTTTAGGAAAGATGCCTAAAATGATTTTATGTGCTAAATGCTATATGTTTGCCATATATGGCATTATTTGTCCGGATCTATGGTCTGTTACCGACCGGATCTGGAAACCTTATGTGTTCAGGATTCTAAGCGTATGACTACGATATTAGAACTAGCATGTAACGTTTCGGAGTGATATTGAAGATTTAAACGTCTATCGTGAATAAAGATCTAAATTCGCCTAATTTGGTGTATAGATCAAAATGACAAGAACTCGAAGTGGAGCTAGAAATGCAAACAGAAATCAGCAACCTCAACCCCAAGTGATGGAATAGATGCCTATAGTAGGAGCTGCACCAGAACCGATCACCATGGCTGGAGTACAAGCCATGATTCAGGCAATGATGGCTGAACAAAGGGAGGAAATGAGACAACTATTGCTGAACAAAAGGAGTGAACCTTCAATACCTGTTGAACAACCTGAATTAAATGACGGACAATCAGAGGATGGAATCTACAACCGTACTGTCAGTCAAGCGGAACCCCTAGTGGCAGAAAGGAATAACTCGGAAAGAGAAATCAACAGAGATGGGCGAATGTATAAGAATTTCTTGGGCGCCAAACCGCCAAGTCTTGCCGGAAGCCCAAAACCTGTTGAGATTATGGATTGGATCTCTGAAATGGAGATGGTATTTGAAAGCTGCAACTGTAGCGACAAGCAGAAAACTGTTTTTGCGGTCAGACAATTGAAGACCGGTGTTTTAAGTTGGTAGAAACTATTGGCAGACATGATGCCACATGGATAAGCCCTAAAAATGTCTTGGGAATTGTTCTTGGAGCAGCTAAAGATGCAGTACTGCTGAGAGATAGATCTGATAGATCTAAACAATGAATTTCAGAACTTAAAGAAAGGGAAAATGAGCATTGACGATTATGCTACTGCGTTTACCGATAGCAAAAGCCCTATATCGATTAGCACCAACAGAGATGAAGGAGCTAATGACGCAACTTCAGGAGTTGTTGGACAACGGTTTCATTAGACCTAGTTCATCACCCTGGGGAGCTCTGGTGTTATTCGTGAAGAAGAAAGATGGGAGCATGAGAATGTGCATAGATTACAGAGAACTGAACAAGGCAACAATAAAGAACAAGTACCCGTTGCCAAGAATTGATGACCTGTTCGATCAGTTGCAAGGTTCGAGCTATTTTTCGAAGATTGATCTTAGGTCAGGATATCATCAGCTAAAGGTAAGAGAGCAGGATATTGAGAAGACTGCGTTCAAAACAAGATATGGACACTACGAGTTTTTGGTTATGTCATTTGGACTAACCAATTCTCCAGCTGCTTTCATGGATTTAATGAACAGGGTTTGTAAACCATTCCTAGATAAATCCGTGATAGTGTTCATAGATGACATTTTGATTTATTCAAAAAGTAAGCAGGAGCATGAAAAGCATATGCATGAAGTACTAGAAGTTCTGAAAAAGGAGAAGCTATATGCAAAGTTCTCCAAATGTGAATTTTGGATTCAAGAAGTCCAATTTTTGGGTCATGTGGTTAACCAAGAAGGGATAATGGTTGACCCAGCGAAAATTGAAGCTGTGATGAAGTGGGAACAACCGAAAAGTCCCACGGAGATCCGAAGCTTTCTAGGATTAGCTGGATATTATCGAAGATTTATCCAAGGCTTTTCTTCGATAGCTGCTCCATTGACAGCTTTGACCCACAAGGGAACTACTTATGCTTGGAGTGAGAAGCATAAGGAAGCATTCGAGAAGCTAAAGAAGAAATTATGTGCAGCACCGATTCTTTCTCTACCCGATGGAGTTGAAGATTTCGCAGTATATAGCGATGCGTCGGGAGTTGGGTTGGGATGTGTTCTAACTCAAAGAGAAAAGGTGATAGCATATGCATCTCGACAATTGAAAGAGCATGAAAAGAACTGCCCCACTCATGATTTGGAGTTGGCAACGGTAATATTCGCCCTAAAGATATGGATGCATTATCTTTATGGCACAAAGTGTAAACTTTTCATTGATCATAAGAGTCTTCAATATCTCTTTAATCAGAAAGAATTGAACATGAGGCAACGACGCTGGTTGGAGTTACTCAAGGACTACGAGTGTGAAATACTTTACCACCCTGGTAAAGCAAATGTTGTTGCTGATGCTCTCAGTCGGAAGGTAAACCTTGAAAATAAAAGGCCAAGAGCATTGAGAATTGAAGTTGTCTCGACAATTGTGGAAAGTATAAAGAAAGCTCAGGAGGAAGCTTCAGAGAAAAATGACCGAAAGGAAGAACGTTTGGGCAAAACGTTAGTGTTCGGTACAAACAACCAAGGGTTGAAGGTATTCCAAAACAGGATTTGGGTACCTAAGACGGGAGGATTAAGAGATCTTCTGATGGAAGAAGCTCACAAGACCATGTACTCGATTCATCCCGGCAGCACAAAGATGTATAGGGATTTGAAACCCTACTACTGGTGGCCGACGATGAAGCTCGATGTTGCTAAGTATGTGGCTGAGTGTGTGACTTGTGCGAGGGTTAAGGCACAACATCAGAAACCGTATGGGAGTTTAGAACCTTTACCTGTACCCATGGGTAAATAGGAAGATATCACTATGGATTTTGTGACTAAACTGCCCAGAACAAAGAACGGTCACGACATGATTTGGGTGGTCGTTGATCGATTCACAAAAAGTGCACATTTCATAGTAGACAATGAGAAGTGGTCTATGGAAAATCTTGCAAAGGTTTACGTGAAAGAGATAGTGAAAACACATGGTGTTCCCCTGACGATTGTGTCAGATCGCGATAGTCGTTTCACATCGAGGTTTTGGAGAAGTTTACAAGAGGAATTGGGTACAGAATTATGTTTAAGTACAGCTTACCATCTGCAAACCGATGGTCAGAGCGAACGAACGATTCAAACATTGGAGGATATGCTACGAGGATGTACCCTGGAATTCCAAGGTAACTGGGATGAACATTTACCTCTGGTAGAATTTTCCTATAATAATAGTTTCCACTCAAGCATCAAGATGGCACCTTACCAAGCTTTGTATGGAGAAAAGAGTCGAATGCTGTCGTGTTGGCTTGAAGCTGGGGAAAAGCAGTTTATGGGACCTGAAATAGTCCATTAGACTGCTGAAAAGTTGAAGGTGATTAGAGAAAGGATGTTAGCAGCTCAAGATCGTCAAAAGAGTTATGCTGTCAAGAAAAGAAAACCGATAACATTCGAAGTTGGAGATTCGGTTTTACTTAAAGTCTCGCCGTGGAAGGGACTAATAAGATTTGGTAAAAGGGGAAAGTTGAGTCCAAGGTTTATTGGACCATTTAAAGTTCTTCAGAGGATCGGGAATCAAGCTTACAGGCTAGAATTACCAGAAGAACTAGATGGTATTCATAACACCTTCCATGTGTGTTATTTGAGGAAGTTCACGGGAGATGTACCCGACATCATTCCAATTTCTGAATTAAGATTGGATGAAAGGAAGAGGTTAATTGAAGAACCGGAGGCAATCGTTGACCGTAAGACTAAGAAGTTACGACGCAAGATGGTCGAATTAGTTCTTGTGCGTTGGAAACATACGAATGGGCCAAATCTCACCTGGGAAACGGAGAGTGACATGATGAGTCGCTATCCGCATTTGTTTGCTGATGTGTGATTCCGGGGACGGAATCATCCTAAGGGGGAGAGAATTGTAACGCCCGTGTTTCTAAGCTAGGCATTAATGATGATGTAATAGTCTAGGCCAACCTTTGTAACTTGTTTTGAAATAATAAGATGTATTATTTGATTATTATGTGTTTTATGCTTAATTATTATAATTTAATGAATTAAGAATAAAAATAAGCGTCAAAAATAAATATTATATAAAGTCGATATCTATTAAGAAAGTTGTAGTGGCCGAAACAAGGATTCCGGAGATATAAAGAATACCGAAATCTGAGTTATAACGAAGAAGTTATGACCTGTCAAAGTTTCGCGACAGAACCGGTACGCCACTGCGCGACGTAAATAGTGAATTTACGATAGAATGATTTTTAGCCTTAGCGATCTAAATAAAAGTCGTAGTATTCGTTAAACCGAGAATTTTCATAAAAAGAACGTCCAAATCTGACGTCGTTTGAGGAAGTTATGATTTTTCTAAGTTTCAGCTTAGCAGTAGACAGCTAAAAACTCGAATTTTAGATCGAGTGATTTTTAGCCGACACAACCTAAACGAGAATCGAAGGTCTCGTCAATAGTAGTACAACGGTAAAAAGACAGATGAAAACGGACGTCGGATGAAGAAGTTATGAATTTTTAACGGATTTTCCTGTCCCGGTGTGTTAAAAATAATAATATTAAAAATAAATTCAAAATTAGCCAACAGAGTCTAAATGAAAGTTGTAGAGCATAATTTTACCTACGCGTGCATATAAAGAACGTCGAAAACGAAGCTTGTATGTGAAAGTTATGGATTTTAGAAGTTCGGGACAAAAAATTCGAGAAAATCACTGAAACCGACGAATTTCGTATGGTCAGACTTCGGCCACGTCACCCTCGCTCGCAGCATGCCGCGTGTCCGAAATTGATGAGTCATCCGAGGCCAGCTGTCGACCCGTGTTGCACCCTCCTCGCACCGAAGGCTCGGCCCAATCCGAGACCGACACGTGTCTTCGCGGTGGAGGCTTCTGAACCGAGCCACCTATCCTCGCCTCGCATCCGACGCCTGTCACCCTCGCATGCGATCCATGTGAACCTCCTCGGGTAAGTTTGGAAAATTCTCACTTTTTACACCTTAAGCCATATTTTAAGCCACTTTTAATCCCCCGAAGCCCCGAGATCATACCCAACAACCGAAACACGTTCCGGAGTGCCCGAAGAGCTCGAGAAAACTATCTTTTCGGTTTGAAGCTCAACCTTCGCAAGGCCTGGTTTTTCATTAAAGCTCCCGGTTTCATCGGAAACGATCGTTTTAGGAAACGAAGTGCTGCCCGATTATCGTTAAATCAAGTGAGTGTATAGTCACTTTGATCTTACACATAAATATGAAGTATTTTCTATAAAATACGTGCTATGTGTAATTATATTGTTTGTTGATTTGAGATGAGTATTGAATAGATATTTTATACAAGTTTTAAACTGTATATGTATTTTTATCTACAAATATGTTGGGTAAAACATGGGTAGATGAAATAGTTGATGTGTGATAAAATGATGAGAGGCCTCAATATTGTTGTTGTTTCAGTCATCTAGCGGAGTATGAATGACGACCACGGAATTTTCTAGACAGTCCAGTTGAACGCTAACAGGCTCGCAACCTGTAGGTGTTTGTGAACTTAGTGTTCAATGATATACTCCATCGCCCTCATGGTTGCCTTATTTGACATAAATTGCTAAGGAATCCCTAAAGCAGTGTTGTCACCCCGAAGAAAATCCTTAGGCTAAGTCCCTTATGATAGATGTTTAGGGACGTAAAGTGAGGATAACGGGAATAGGTAATCAGGGTTATTGTTGTTTGATGAAATTAATAACTTTATTTTTGGTTGATGAATTTAATAAAATTATTATTATTTGTGGGTTGAAAACCCTATATGCTCACCAGGCTCCCAAGCCTGACCCACTCAGCTTTTTATATTACAGGTAGTGGACCCAGAGCATAGTTTAGATGACGAAGAGGGATTTTTGGATTATAGGCTAGTAGTTGTAAATAACTGTTGTAAGGCTTATAATATATTGTTTATGCTTTTGGTCTGTATCGAAACATGACATTCCGAGGTTTTGATATATAATGAAAATATATATTTCTTTAAGAAATGTTTTGATAAAATTTTATCATGTTTTGTTTTGGGGACAAATTCCGCAACATCTTTTAAAAAGATTACTCTGATTTTATTTTAAAAGCATAAACTAAATCGGTCTTTTCTGGCCGAGAAATTTGGGGATGTCACAATGGATACCCAGGATAAAGGTAAGGCGACCGTGGATGATATGCCGATTGTGTGGGATTACCCGGATGTGTTTGCAGAGGATTTGCTAGGGGTGCCTCCGGATAGGCAGGTGGAATGCATGATTGATCTGGTTCCAGGTGCGGCTCCGATAGCCAAAGCACCGTATCGGTTGGCTCCTCCCGAGATGCAGGAGTTGTCTACACAGCTGCAGGAGCTGTTAGACAAGCGGTTTATTCGATCGAGCAGTTCTCCTTAGGGAGCACCGATCTTGTTCGTGAAGAAGAAGGATGGGTCTCATCATATGTGCATCGACTACCAGGAGCTGAATAAGGTAACGGTGAAGAACCCTTATCCACTCCCGAGGATTGATGATCTTTTTGACTAGCTTCAGGGTGCATCTTGGTTCTCCAAGATTGATTTATGATCGGGTTATCATCATATGCGGGTCAGGGATGAGGATGTGCAGAAGACAAATTTCCGGACTCGTTATGGTCATTACAAGTTCGTGGTGATGCCTTTTGGGCTCCCCAATGCTCCAACCACGTTCATGGATCTCTTGAACCGTGTGTGCAGACCGATGTTGGATTAGTATGATATCTTGGTTTATTCCAAGACTCAGGATCAGCACGAGGAGCACCTGAGGGAAGTGCTGGAGACCTTGAGGAGGGAGAGACTTTTCACAAAGTTCTCCAAGTGCGAGTTCTGGTTGCGCGAGGTGCAGTTTCTGGGGCACCTTGTCAACCAGAATGGTATTCTGGTCGATCCGGCTTATTATCGGAGATTCATCCAGGATTTATCCAAGATAGCTGTTCCATTGACCCGACTAACAAAGAAGACGGTTACATTTCCCTGGGGGCTTGAGCAGTAGACTACTTTTGAGACTTTGAGACAGCAGGTGTGCGAGGCGCCGATTCTGAACCGGCTAGAGGGTGTTGATGATTTCGTGGTTTATTGTGATGCTTCGATCACAGGTTTGGGGGCAGTGCTGATGCAGAGGGGTCGCGTGATCGCTTACGTTTCGAGGGAGCTGAAGCCTCATGAGGCGAATTATCCGACGCATGATTTGGAGTTAGAGGCTGTGGTTTTCGCCCTCAAGATTTGGTGGCATTACCTCTGTGTGGTTCGTTTTACTGTTTACACGGATCACAAGAGATTGAGGTATTTGATGGACCAGCCGAATCTGAATATGAGGCAGCATTGATGGTTGGATGTGGTGAAGGATTATGATTGCAAGATCCTTTATCACCCGGGGAAGGCCAATGTGCTGGCCGATGCTCTCAGCCGCAAGGCGGTCGCGGCTCCGATCAGAGACATATGTTTAAGGATGACCGTGATTACCCCATTGTTGGAGCAGATTCGTGAGGCACAAGTCGAGGCTATGAAGGAAGAGCACCGAAAGAGCGAGCGCATGGTGGGTCAGGTGGCTTCATTTCGATTATGATAGACGTGGATTGTTGATTCTGCATCGATCGGTTTGGGTTCCGTATTGGGGTGGTGTACGTCAGATTCTGATGGAAGAGGCTCACAAGTCGAGGTTCTCCATTCATCCCAGGGCGACGAAGATGTATAGGGATCTTCGTCCTAATTATTGGTGGCCCTGCATGTGGCATTGTATGTGCAGTGGTGCTTTACCTATAGGAAGGTCAAGGCCGAACATCAGCGACCTCATGGAAAGATGAAGTCGTTGGAGATTCCCATATGGAAATAGGAGGACATCACCATGGATTTTATCATGAAGCTTCCCACGACTGCGCAGAGTGGATTCGATATGGGTCATCGTGGATCGTTTGACTAAGAGCGCACATTTTATACCAGTTCAGGAGAGTATTTCTACAGAGAAGTTGGCCGAGGTTCATATCAGGGAGGTTGTGGCATGTCATGGGGTGTCGGTATCGGCGATTTCTGACACAGATGTCCGGTTTACTTCCAGGTTTTGGAAGAAGTTTCATGACGAGTTGGGCACTCGTCTCCACTTCAACACATCATTCCATCCGCAGACCGATGGTCATAATGAGCTGACTATACAGAACCTTGAGGATATGCTGCGTGCGCGCGTGTTGGACTTTGGAGGGAGTTGGGATACATATCTTCCGTTAGCAGAATTTTCATATAACAACAGCTGTCACGCGGGCATTGATCGACCTCCTTTTGAGATGCTCTATGGGAGGAAATGCAGGACCCTGATTTGTTGGGGCGAGGTCGGTCAACGGGTTATGGGGAGTACCGAGGTGGTACTCAATACCACTGAGCTAATTCAGCAGGTTCGGAGTAGGCTCCTGACAACTCAGAGTTGGAAGAATAGTTATGCCGACAGGCGCCATTCAGACTTACAGTTCCAGGTGGGAGATATCGTTCTCCTGAAGGTGTCACCTTTTGTCATCCAGTTCAGGAAGCGAAGCAAGCTAGGCCCCAGGTATATTGGTCCCTTCATGATTTTGGCTCGGATGGGTCGGGTTGCTTATCGCTTGGATCTTCGCGATGAGCTCAGTTAAATTCATAGAACGTTCCACGTCTCTCAGTTGCGGATGTGCTTAGCGGATGATTTCGTAGTGGTACCATTGGAGGATATTCAGATGGATGACCGCCTAATTATATTGAGAGACCGGTGACAATTTTGGATCGGAAGACGAAAACCTTTAGTGTGACAACCGTCAAAAATTGAGTCAAGTCAAAGTCAAACAAAGTCAACAAGTCAAAACCAATCAATTCAATTAACCCTTGTATATTAGGGTTTACACTATGTAATTACTGTACAATGCAATATTTTAATGAGAGAAACATCATTTGGAAAGTTCGTGTGTTGAATTTCCTAAGTCTCAAATGCAGTAAACACTGAACCAAAACGATAAAACATTATTGCACACTCATCGGGAGTGTGTACGACACTAAAACACGGTTTAACGGGGTTTACGAACCTTGCGTTGTGAAGCCGGACACTCAAATTAATCACAAACGAAACCTCTCTAAATCGTTTTCACTCTATCTCTTTCGATTTGAAATCTCTCCCAAATCTCTCTCAAAAGTTCCCATAACTTTTTGGAATCATTCGGGCCATCCCGACCCTTAACCGGGTCAAAAACCACTTGAACCGGGGTAAAAACGGGTAAAATAACCTTAAGGAACCAAAACCCTCCTATTAGAAGCGAAGCCTCTTAGAAGCCTCTCATGACCGAAGCCTCTCATGAGAAGCCTCTCAGGACCGAAGCCTCTCATGAGAAGCCTTTCAGGACCGAAGCCTCGCATGCGAAGCCTCTCAGGTTCGGCTCCATGCGAGAGGTCTCGCAGACAGCCCCATTTCACCCAGTTTTCGACTACGACTTCGTTTTAACTCCGTTTTTCATTATTTTAACGTGGGATTTTCACCCAAAACTTTATATTATAAACTAAGGCCCCAAAATATATAAATCCCCAGGGCTTTTATAAAAATATATTAAAAGAATTAGTGGTTGAACTAATTATTGAGGGAATATTTGATTTTCCTTAATTTATGGCAAAAGCAAACCACCACCACCTCACTCTATGATCAGCCACTCTTTCCCACTACTCCTTGTCACCTTAGTGGACCTTTACACCCAATCTCCAGCTCTTCCCACGTTCTAAGAGCTGGAGGATTGATCCTCTCTCCTCATTCTCCATAAAGTTCTTTCATTCTACACTTAGCAACCAAAGGACACTCTCCAAAATTCTCTCATCTTTTCTCTCAACTTCAAGAACTTCAAGGCTTTCTTCAGGGATTTCTTTCTTCAATTAGTAAGTATCTTCATCATTCATATAATTATTACACTCCATTCCACTCAAATCATTGATATCTTACACAAATTCCATCTTATTCGATGTTAGATTCTCGAATCATCAAGACATCTTCTTAGTGTTCTTGGGTTGAACACTTCCTCTCTCTCACTTTCATCTACTGAAACCACATAGGGTGAGTTCATACCCCTACATTTACATGTTTTCTTAAGTTTTAAGGGGGGAATACAAGTAAAATCATCAAGAACACAATTAAACTTTTTCTAACAGATTACATCAGAAAAGATGGACTTTAATCACAAACTGTTTTGGTCAACTTAAATATTTTAGTTTTCAAAACTGTTCTAGGTGCAAGTAGTTCAAACTCTTAGCTTTAAAATGGCTACTTGCACATCTCCATATGATGTTTCTACAATTTATGGTGATTTTTACAACACTGCCTATCATTTCAGAGGCAAACCCGGACCAGCCTGTGATTATGGACATTTTGACCTCTGTTAGAGATCACTAAAAATCATGATAAAATTTATGAACAAACTAGACTCATATTCCAAACTCTCATAATTTGTGGATTTGGATTTGGAGCTTTGATGATTTTTCTATAAATTTTCTAAAAACAATAACAGAAACTGTATTCAACGAAAAGTTGCTGTCAATTTCATTTCACCTTGTAACATGTTGAGCAAGGTGTATATCTTTATGTGATTATATGTTATTGCAATATATGACATTTTATCTTAATATTTAGACACACATCAGTTTACAAATAGATTTGGACATATAAAATATAAAGAATAACAAGTGATTATAATCAAAGTACAACCGATACATTCAAACATTTAATAAGCTATTTTGAATATAGTTTGCATACATTACTACGTACTACCCTTGGTTGATAAAGTATAATAGGTATAGTTTATGATACATTACATAACACATACATTTAAAAAGGGTACATTTATACAAATGATATTTTCATTAAGCAAGGTACGGCCATACGGTACCAAGTTTTCATAACACGTAATTCCGTTAATGACTTTGTGAGACATTTACTTCAAATTACCATTAAATCCTGTATTGTAACCAGAGTCTCCTTGAGGGAGAGCGTGATAGTCGTGTATAGATCTATATTGGGTTTGACAAACCCACACCTAAACTGCATGCAACAGTTAGACCGATAGGTCTGGGGTGACAAATGTCATAACATTTCCGACGCCCAAAGAACGTCGTTTTAGGCAACCTTGGTCATAGCATGGTTATAATAAACTCACACAAAGTATTAATAAATATTGGAATTTACGGGAACTTCATTAAAATTAAACGAGTTTATGTCGATTTAAACTTACATTATTTATTATAAGTAAGAAAAGTTACTTATACATTTCGGTCTTTGAATTTAAGACTACATATACATTTTAAGGAAAATATTGGATTTTCTAAAACAAATACTACTTTTACAAACGAAAGGCTTTTAATAATACCAAACAAAAGCTTATGAACTCACCAACCTTTATGTTGACACTTTTTCAAACAACTTGTATTCTCAGGAAATCATTAAACAGGTAACCAAGTGCTTTTGAGGATGGGACGCTAAGGCGTCTACTATTTCATATTTTGTCAACATATTGTAATTGATTCGTAAACATGTAATTCATACAATGATGTAACTTTTTCAATTATATATATGTTGGTTGTGTTTGCTTGAATTACTATTACAATTGTTGTTATGATACTATACATGAAGTCCTCCACCCCGGACATTTCCGCCATCCTTGGTTTGGGGGTGTGACAGATTGGTATCAGAGCACAGTTTATAGTGAATTAAGTATATCAAACCACATAAGATATACAAACTATAAACACAATTGGGACTAATAGTCTCTGATTTGTGCATTTTTCAAATAAATATACTTTTAGAAAATAAACGACTTTCTTGATTAAAGTATACATACATACATTACATGCTCGCATGGTATCATGACTAGAGAAAACATAAAGCAAAAGAAGAAGAGTTGAACATTTTGAGTATGCCTTAGTATATGTGGATTAATTCTGGGAAGGATATAGCCTGATCAACTATATCTGTCCGAGAATTGACTTGCATATACTGGGGGATGGTCAGGATGGGCAACAAATCTAACAACCTAATATCACACTACAAAGGATACTTTAAGAACTCAAAACTAAATATTTACAAATACTATAGGAGTATTTTGTATTACTATAATAAATATATTAATTATGTCCCGACTAAATTAGTATATGGGAAACTCTTACAAATGGTCATATACTTGGAAACAAGGAAACTCAAATAAAATATTTTAGACTTTCATTTTACCTCATAGCCCAATGTATTGGGTCAATTAAAAGTATAAAATCGTATGTATCGTAAACATACCGGAAAACAACGTAATAATATACTTTATGTATAAAAGATTTCTCTTCCTATAAATATACTTGTACTAAAAGTACATTGGTTTACAACTTATGACAGAACCATGCCGCGAAGGAAGGAGACTAGACCATCTAGCAGCGCAGCACCACCTCCATCACCACAACTAACACCTCCACCACCATCACCGACACTTCCACCACCACTACCGACACCTCCACCACCATCACCATCACCATCACCGACACCTCCACCACCATCACCAACACCTCTGCCGCCACTTCCACAATTTGATCCAGCAATACTCCAAGCTGCAATAGCAGCAGCAGTAGCGGCAGCTGTGTCCCAAATTGTCTCTAATGGAAATGGTGGATCTGGACCAGGTGTTACACCCTCTAACCAGGGCGACAGATGGGTGCGCACAAGAGAGTGCACCTACAAAGACTTCACCAATGGCAAACCCGACAACTTCAATGGGAGCGGGGGAGTCATCACTTTAATGCAATGGTTTGAAAAGACCGAAGTAGTCTTTCAGGTGTGCTCTTGCCCCGAAGCGAGCAAAGTTAAGTTCGCAGCCTTCACTTTCACCGGCCGGGCCCTTACTTGGTGGAACTGCCGGATTAATTCACTTACTCTCGAAGTGGCTAGCTCCATAACCTGGGCAGAACTAAAAACCTTGATGATGAAGGAGTACTGCCCGAGAGGTGAAATTCAAAAGCCGGAACAAGAACTTTGGGACCTTAGGATGATGGGCTCCGACCTTGAAACCTACACCACCCGATTCAATGAATTGGCCCTCCTCTGCCCAACAATGGTCACTCCAGAAGATAAGAAGGTGGAACGATACCTCTGGGGACTAACATCCCGGATTCACGATAGCGTGCTAGCCTCGAAACCCACTACTTTTGCAAGTGCCAAAGAATTGGCACAACAACTTATCGACCATAGAGCCAGCCACGGCACTATAGCGATCACCACTGATCAATCAAAAGGGGGAAACAACAAAATGAAGTTTTGGAACCAAAAGAAGAGCCAACCAGCACACGACCCCACTAAGAAGCAACAAACTGTTGCTGTCTATGCTGCCAGTACTGCTACCACTCCAGCACCACCGAAGCCATATGCTGGAACCCTACCCAAGTGCAACAAGTGCAACTTTCACCACAATGGTACTTTTAGGGAGATGCACTGTAACAACTGCGACAGGAAGGGGCACACTGCTCGTTTCTGTAAAGCGCCGGCTCGACCAATCAACCAAGTCGCCAGTACAGGGGCAACCCGAACCTGCTACAACTGTGGAGAAGCAGGTCACTTCAAAAGAAACTGCCCCAAAGCACAAGCCCCTAATGCTGGTGGAGTAGGAAGAGTCCTGGCAATAGGACATGGGGAAACAGTCGAGGATCCCACGGTGGTTACCGGTACGTTTCTCCTCAATAACTCTTATTTATGCGTACTATTCGATAGTGGAGCAGAGAGGAGTTTCGTGAGCCACCAATATAAACAATTACTTGAACAAAATCCCCAATCACTAAAGGATACTTACGTGGTAGAAATGGCAAATGGGAAAGTAGAACGCACTAGCGATATATACTCAGGGTGTACACTCACTCTTGACAACCATACCTTTAAAATTGACCTGATGCCGGTCACCATAAAAAGCTTCGACGTAATCATCAGAATGGATTGGTTAGTTCCTCACCGTGCCGACATTCTATGTTACGAAAGGGCCGTTCGCCTCAATCCACCAAATGGTGAAACCCTTCTCATCTATGGTGACAAACCTAGTGCGAATTTACAAATCATCTCATGCATCAAAGCCCAAAAGTACCTCCGGAAGGAGTACCACGCCTTCTTGGCCCACGTAGTAGACAAGAAACAAGACGTAAAAGACATCAAAGACATCCCCGAAGTGTGTAACTTCCCGGATGTGTTCCCAGAAGATCTTCCTGGTGTACCACTCGCACGACAAGTCGATTTCAAAATTGACTTAATACCCGGAGCTACCCCCGTAGCCAGAGCTCCATACCGCCTCACACCAACAGAAATGCAAGAGTTGTCCAGTCAGTTGAACGAGCTTTTGAGCAAAGGGTTCATCAGACCAAGCTTCTCACCTTGGGGAGCACCAGTCCTTTCTGTAAAGAAGAAGGACAGATCCTTTCGTATGTGCATCGACTATCGGGAACTAAACAAACTCACCATCAAGAACCGATATCCTCTACCCCGAATCGACGACCTTTTCGACCAACTCCAAGGAGCAAATTTCTTCTCAAAGATCGACCTAAGGTCAGGTTACCATCATCTACGAGTTCAAGAAGAAGATATTCCCAAAACTGCATTCAGAACTCGCTATGGGCACTACGAGTTTGTGGTGATGTCCTTCGGTTTAACGAACGCACCTGCGGTATTCATGGACCTAATGAATAGAGTGTGTCGACCCTACCTAGACAAGTTTGTAATCGTATTCATCGACGATATCTTGATCTACTCGCGAAGCGAAGAAGAGCATCGCCTACATCTACGCCAAGTGTTAGAGACACTAAGAGCGGAGAAGCTTTATGCTAAGTTCTCTAAGTGTGAATTCTGGATTAGAGAAGTGGATTTCCTTGGCCATGTGGTAAGTGAGAAAGGCATACATGTGGATCCCTCCAAGATCAAGGCAATCGAGAATTGGTCAGCACCCAAGACGCCAACCGAAATTCGACAATTCCTTGGGCTTGCTAGCTACTACCGAAGATTTATACAAAACTTCTCCAAGATTGCGAAACCACTCACCACCTTGACGCAGAAAGGTGTGATATTCAAGTGGGAAAATAAACAAGAAACTGCTTTCCAAACGTTAAAACAAGCCCTATGCAGCGCACCGATCTTGTCTCTCCCAGAGGGAACCGAAGACTTCGTAGTGTACTGTGATGCTTCGAATCAAGGCCTCGGATGTGTGCTCATGCAGAGAGGGAAGGTTATCGCGTATGAATCAAGACAGCTTAAGACGTACGAGGTTAATTATACTACGCACGACCTGGAATTAGGAGCAGTAGTATTCGCTTTGAAGATCTGGAGACACTACCTCTACGGCACGAAATGCACTATCTTCACTGATCACAAAAGTCTTCAGCATATCCTCAATCAGAAAGAGCTCAACATGCGACAGAGGAGATGGGTAGAGTTGCTGAATGACTACGAGTGCGAAATTCGTTATCATCCGGGCAAGGCCAATGTAGTGGCCGATGCTCTAAGCAGGAAGGAGTACTCGGGCCGCCGAGTAAAATCCTTAACAATGACAATCCATTCCCACCTGACCATACAAATCAAGGAAGCTCAACTGGAAGCTTTGAAACCAGAAAAGGTGGCAGGAGAGACATTAAGGGGAATGGATAAAAACTTAGAAGTCAAGGATGATGGAGCACGTTATCTCATGAACCGAATCTGGACACCGAAGTTCGGTGGACTCCGAGACGTCGTCATGAATGAAGCACACAAGACTCGATACTCCATCCATCCCGGGTCAGATAAGATGTATCTGGACCTCAAGAAATTATACTGGTGGCCGAACATGAAAGCTGAGATTGCTACCTATATGAGCAAGTGTCTGACTTGCGCCAAGGTCAAAATCGAATACCAGAAACCATCCGGGCTATTACAACAGCCGGATATACCTGAGTGGAAGTGGGAACGAATAACCATGGACTTCATAACCAAGCTGCCTAAGACATCGGGCGGGCTTGACACCATATGGGTAATAGTAGACAGATTGACCAAATCAGCACACATCCTACCGATAAAAGAAACCGACAAGATGGAGAAGCTGACTAGAACGTACATCAAAGAGATTGTACGACTCCATGGTGTGCCGATATCCATTATCTCCGATAGAGATAGTAGATTTACCTCACAGTTTTGGCAGTCTCTACAAAAATCATTGGGAACTAGGCTTGACATGAGTACGGCCTACCACCCACAAACCGACGGACAGAGCGAACGAACCATTCAAACGTTGGAAGACATGTTAAGAGCTTGTGTGATAGACTTCGGTAAAGCATGGGATACCCATCTACCGCTTATCGAATTCTCCTACAATAACAGCTATCATACTAGCATCAAAGTCGCTCCATTCGAAGCTCTTTACGGTCGCAAATGCAGATCACCCCTGTGTTGGGCTGAGGTGGGGGATACACAGCTAGCTAGAGGGCAAGTCTCTAATAGCACCTTCACTGGCCCTGAAATCATAAGGGAAACCACAGAAAAGATCGTTCAAATTCGAGAAAGACTGAAAGCGTCTCGCGATCGGCAAAAGAGTTACGCAGACAAACGACGCAAACCCTTGGAATTCCAGGTGGGTGATCGTGTACTACTAAAAGTTTCCCCTTGGAAAGGAATGATACGATTCGGCAAACGCGGGAAACTAAATCCAAGGTACATCGGGCCATTCGAAATCCTTGCTAGGATTGGGCCAGTAGCATACAAACTTCGATTACCTCAGGAACTCGACAAAGTACATCCCACATTTCACGTGTCGAACCTAAAGAATTGTTTGTCTGATGAGACACTCGTAATACCACTCGACCAAATCGAAGTTAACGAAAATCTCCACTTCGTGGAGGAACCAGTCGAAATCATGGATCGGGAAATCAAACGAACGAAACAAAGTTGTATTCCCATCGTGAAGGTCCGTTGGAACGCTAAACGAGGACCTGAGTTCACCTGGGAACGCGAAGATCAAATGAAACAAAAATACCCACATCTTTTCCCAAACTCTTGATGTCCCAGTCAAATGCAAATTTCGGGACGAAATTCCTCCTAACGGGGGGATGATGTGACAACCGTCAAAAATTGAGTCAAGTCAAAGTCAAACAAAGTCAACAAGTCAAAACCAATCAATTCAATTAACCCTTGTATATTAGGGTTTACACTATGTAATTACTGTACAATGCAATATTTTAATGAGAGAAACATCATTTGGAAAGTTCGTGTGTTGAATTTCCTAAGTCTCAAATGCAGTAAACACTGAACCAAAACAATAACACATTATTGCACACTCATCGGGAGTGTGTACGACACTAAAACACGATTTAACGGGGTTTACGAACCTTGCGTTGTGAAGCCGGACACTCAAATTAATCACAAACGAAACCTCTCTAAATCGTTTTCACTCTATCTCTTTCGATTTGAAATCTCTCCCAAATCTCTCTCAAAAGTTCCCATAACTTTTTTGAATCATTCGGGCCATCCCGACCCTTAACCGGGTCAAAAACCACTTGAAACGGGGTAAAAACGGGTAAAATAACCTTAAGGAACCAAAACCCTCCTATTAGAAGCGAAGCCTCTTAGAAGCCTCTCATGACCGAAGCCTCTCATGAGAAGCCTCTCAGGACCGAAGCCTCTCATGAGAAGCCTTTCAGGACCAAAGCCTCGCATGCGAAGCCTCTCAGGTTCGGCTCCATGCGAGAGGTCTCACAGACAGCCCCATTTCACCCGGTTTTCGACTACGACTTCGTTTTAACTCCGTTTTTCATTATTTTAACGTTGGATTTTCACCCAAAACTTTATATTATAAACTAAGGCCCCAAAATATATAAATCCCCAGGGCTTTTATAAAAATATATTAAAAGAATTAGTGGTTGAACTAATTATTGAGGGAATATTTGATTTTCCTTAATTTATGGCAAAAGCAAACCACCACCACCTCAGTCTATGATCAGCCACTCTTTCCCACTACTCCTTGTCACCTTAGTGGACCTTTACACCCAATCTCCAGCTCTTCCCACGTTCTAAGAGCTGGAGGATTGATCCTCTCTCCTCATTCTCCATAAAGTTCTTTCATTCTACACTTAGCAACCAAAGGACACTCTCCAAAATTCTCTCATCTTTTCTCTCAACTTCAAGAACTTCAAGGCTTTCTTCAGGGATTTCTTTCTTCAATTAGTAAGTATCTTCATCATTCATATAATCATTACACTCCATTCTACTCAAATCATTGATATCTTACACAAATTCCATCTTATTCGATGTTAGATTCTCGAATCATCAAGACATCTTCTTAGTGTTCTTGGGTTGAACACTTCCTCTCTCTCACTTTCATCTACTGAAACAACATAGGGTCAGTTCATACCCCTACATTTACATGTTTTCTTAAGTTTTAAGGGGGGAATACAAGTAAAATCATCAAGAACACAATTAAACTTTTTCTAACAGATTACATCAGAAAAGATGGACTTTAATCACGGACTGTTTTGGTCAACGTAAATATTTTAGTTTTCAAAAGTGTTCCTGGTGCAAGTAGTTCAAACTCTTAGCTTTAAAATGGCTACTTGCACATCTCCATATGATGTTTCTACAATTTATGGTGATTTTTACAAAATTGCCTATCATTTCAGAGGCAAACCCGGACCACCCTATGATTATGGACATTTTGACCTCTGTTAGAGATTACTAAAAATCATGATAGAATTTATGAACAAACTAGACTCATATTCCAAACTCTCATAATTTGTGGATTTGGATTTGGATCTTTGATGATTTTTCTATAAATTTTCTAAGAACAGTAACAGAAACTGTATTCAACGAAAAGTTGCTGTCAATTTCATTTCACCTTGTAACATGTTGAGCAAGGTGTATATCTTTATGTGATTATATGTTATTGCAATATATGACATTTTATCTTAATATTTAGACACACATCAGTTTACAAATGGATTTGGACATATAAAATATAAAGAATAACAAGTGATTATAATCAAAGTACAACCGATACATTCAAACATTTAATAAACTATTTTGAATATAGTTTGCATACATTACTACGTACTACCCTTGGTTGATAAAGTATAATAGGTATAGTTTATGATACATTACATAACACATACATTTAAAAAGGGTACATTTATACAAAGGATATTTTCATTAAGCAAGGTACGGCCATACGGTACCAAGTTTTCATAACACGTAATTCCTTTAATGACTTTGTGAGACATTACTTCAAATTACCATTAAGTCCTGTATTGTAACCAGAGTCTCCTTGAGGGAGAGCGTGATAGTTGTGTATAGATCTATATTGGGTTTGACAAACCCACACCTAAACTGCATGCAACAGTTAGACCGATAGGTCTGGGGTGACAAATGTCATAACATTTCCGACGCCCGAAGAACGTCGTTTTAGGCAACCTTGGTCATAGCATGGTTATAATAAACTCACACAAAGTATTAATAAATATTGGAATTTACGGGAACTTCATTAAAATTAAACGAGTTTATGTCGATTTAAACTTACATTATTTATTATAAGTAAGAAAAGTTACTTATACATTTCGGTCTTTGAATTTAAGACTACATATACATTTTAAGGAAAATATTGGATTTTCTAAAACAAATACTACTTTTACAAACGAAAGGCTTTTAATAATACCAAACAAAAGCTTATGAACTCACCAACCTTTGTGTTGACACTTTTTCAAACAACTTGTATTCTCAGGAAATCATTAAACAGGTAACCAAGTGCTTTTGAGGATGGGACGCTAAGGCGTCTACTATTTCATATTTTGTCAACATATTGTAATTGATTCGTAAACATGTAATTCATACAATGATGTAACTTTTTCAATTATATATATGTTGGTTGTGTTTGCTTGAATTACTATTACAATTGTTGTTATGATACTATACATGAAGTCCTCCACCCCGGACATTTCCGCCATCCTTGGTTTGGGGGTGTGACATTTAGGAACAAGGTTGTTGAGCTGGTGAAGGTGCAATGGCAACACCACAAGGGATCAGAGTGGACTTAGGAGCCCGAGGATGAGATGAGAGAGCACTATCCGGAGTAGTTCGTGGCAGTGGACCTCGAGGACGAAGTCTGATTCAAGTGGGGGAGAATTGTAACACTTGAATCTTGGTATGTTTCATTATTTCCCTTTGTTATTTTAAATGTTGCATTTTTCGTCCATATGTAGTACGCGGCGCTTAGCGTACAAGCTGTGAAGCGAGTACGCAGGGCGTACCACATTGTACACTTAGTGTACTGAAGAGAGGTGGGATCGAGACTCCAGACATGTATGCGGGGTGTATGCATACGTACGCGGGGCATACATGCCATTTAGTGAAACCCTAATTTATGGGGTTGTACACTATATAATCACACTTATGGCTCATGTTGCCCTCATTTCTTAGCCTCCATTGACCTTATAACCTCATTTCGAAACCCTAGATCTTTCCTTTGTGTTTTTGAGCTAATTGTTGAAAGAAAAACTTGGAGACACACTTGAACAAAAGTTAGAACAAGTATAATGCGGAATAGTTAATCTCAAAGGATCTAAAAGCTCAACAATAATATAGTTAGATAGTTAAAGAGTTAGTTGCGGAAATGTAAAGGAGTGGAAATGACAGCAATTGTTATATCAAGAAGACACTTAAGCTGATTCATAACAAGGAATGCATTCACTCCAAGTTAATAAAGAAGATCAAGCTTAGTGATTAAGTCTTAAAGACTTGCTCCGAAGAGGGATTATGATCAGCAGAATTATGATAAGATTTAAGTAAGAAGAGATGAGTGAAGAAAGATAGAGAGATAACTTCAGAATGTGTATTCAGGTAGAATTCATAAGTTATCGGTTCTTCTGTTCTTTTTTTTTTGAATACAAAGAGAGTAAGTCTCTATTTATAGACTTAGAAACTACACTAGATTACAACTCTATAAGCAGCCGTGCAAGGCATACTGGATAATAGAATGTATTACATAAAAGACAAATAACGTAATCTAGCTAAGTTGACTGCGGTAGCTGACTCCGGTTGCTGATGAACAGGATTGACTCCGGGTGCTGAACCGTTGCGGTAGAAAGATGGTTGCGGTAGCTGAGTTCAAGAGGGTCACTTTTATGATTCAACAATTTCCCCCTAAGTGACCTCTTTAACTCCGGTTCAGCTATCAAGTTTGAGGAACTTGATCAAAATCCACCAGAACTTCCTGACGTTTTCCAACCATGTGATTCTTCTTGTGATCTCGAACTTGACTTCTGCGGTAGTATGCTTAGATCTTTCAATTGCAGTCCGGCAGATGTCAAGTTGTTTCTTGGTCAGGCGGTGCATGGCAGTCATAGAAATGAAATATTTGACGTTGTCAGTCTTCCTTTTGAATATGACTCCAAGTTCAGGGTAGTTTGTTGCGCCTAGAGATCTTTCTTGGAAGCCTTCGGTAGGCATTGGCACAGGTTCAAAAGGTGGGAGATCAAACTTCTTGAGGATGGTGGGGTAGATATCCGTATCTATCTTGGCAAAGTCACAGACCGTATCCCTGAGAAAAGAGTTGGCTTTTTCAAGCGCTATCTGCATTTTAGGGTGCTTTTCTGACTTGTTTTGGAACACCCTGGCAATAAGGAAGATTTCTTCCAGATTCATACAAGGAAAGTCTGCCTGGGTGCGGATGTAGTCATGCTCCCTTCTGGTGAGGGTATATTGGATGTAGTCAGCCTTCATAAATTTCCTGACTTTGTAGTTCTTTACTGCAGATGGTCTGTCGTTAGTGATGGGTTTTGTGCATTCTAACACTTCCTAAGTGTACATGCAACCCTAATAACCTTGGATCTATGTTTGTCTAATAATCATGCAAAGTTGAATTCCAAGGTTATATTCCTATCTAGCATACATGGGGAACATTTTTAACTTGAATGAAAGATAGAATAACTTACCTTGTTGTTGATTATGATCCTTGAAACTTTGTGAGCCTAGCACCCCAAGTGTGATGCCTCAAATGCTTCACACAACACCAAATGCAAAGGAGTAAACTTTGAGAGAATCTTATACTTGCAAAATCGGCTCTAGCTCTCTTGTTTCTTAGTGTCGCCAATTTTGGTGGAGAATGGGTTTCTTATATAGTGTTGACACATCTAGGGTTACACCATGTAAACCCTAATGTGTCATGACTCTTCATTTCCATGACCCATGGGTTTGTAACTCCCATGGAGCATCCATGGAGCATCCTATGGGTGGAACCCAACTTGATAATCCATGGAGCCTCTTAGCCCACTATATAAGATATGGAAGATTTACATAATCTACCCATATATTTAATTAGTTATCTTTTGATCAGTTAATTAATTCTAAATTAATTCTTGATCAAACTAATTAAATAATATTATTAATATATTAGAACTTATAATATATTAATAAACCATAAGTGTTATTTCTCTCATTTTAGTTTATCCAATTGCATGGTGCCATGCAACCCAAATGGACCATGCCGGGTCGGGTCAAGTACATACTAGAAATAGTTATGGACTTAGACACCTTATCCAACAGTCTCCCACTTGGATAAGTCTAATAACTATAACTGTAATACTTCAGGAACCGATCGGCAATCGTAGCTCTTTCAAGGTCTCTCGGAACTGAGAAGATGATGATACGCCATTTAAGATAAGTGATCATATAATCCTCTGTTCTAGATATCAGTCGGACAAATACATGGAACAATGTCTTACTTATTGTCCAGCAGTTTGTTTCCCGATTTCCGATTTGTTTGACAAAGAACTTAATTGAACACATCAACTTAGTTCTGACCGGGCCCGGTACATAGGTCAAAACAAAATCATCGAGGGGCCCAGATATCAGCTTCTAATCCAAGAAGGAACATATAAACTTCGACTCATATGTTTGTTCTACCACTCATTGAATTATACACAAAAGCACGTTTTATAACATCGAGTTACCAATGCGTTAACATACAATCAATGCATAACCAACTCATAAGTAACAAATCATATCTCTAGGTTTGAAGACTTATATGATATTACCGTCTCACGATCACTCGAGATAAATTCCATGAAGTGATTCCAGTGAGCGTGGGTTGAGTCCAATGCTCAGAACTTATGAGCACTCATGAGTGTTGTAGCCATGTCCAACAACTTAGACCTCTGCAACCAATGATAACAGTCTTGATTCATACCTACTTCCGACATATGACCGACTGTGGAGGTTCGACTAATATGATATACCAAACATAATTATTCTGGAAGTCAAAACATGCAAAAGAAATATAGTAAACGATCGACAAGAGATAGCAACACTTTACTCATAAATAAAACACCTTTTATTCATCATCTAATGTCAATTACACTTTGCAAATTTCAAGGTTATCTAACTACTAAATCTAATATCATCCTTTAGCCCTACGCTCCGAGCATGCTGGAGATGCTTAACCCGAGCATGTGACTTTTCATGGCAATAGAAGCATTCAGCCTCTTTTAGGTCAAAAGAAGGAGTGACAAAACCTTTCTTGGTTCCACTTGAAGAAGAGCCATCAAGGGTCCTAGCCTTGGTACCCTTCGAAGAGCTCTTCCTCTTCTTCCCTCTACCTTTCCCGATTGCCAAATCCGGGGCGGAGTTTGGAGTAGGAGTGTTAACAACCGACTTACCCTTAAGACCTGTTTATGCGGTCTTGAGGAGTCCCTGAAGTTTGCTGAGTGTGACCTCTTCCTTATTCATGTGATATATCATGCGGAATTGATCATAGCACGATGGTAAGGAGTGCAAAATGATATCTATTGCAAGCTCCTCAGGGAAGTTCACATTAAGCTTCAGCAACCGATCCACATACCTTTGCATTTTCTGCATGTGGCTCGTGACGGATTCCCCGTCTTTCATCATGGTTGTTATGATAGAGCATATGATTTCATACCTCTCTTGTCGTGCACTTTGATGGTATCTTTTCATCAGATCTTGGTGCATTTCAAAAGGGTAGAAGTCCTCATAGGACTTTTGGAGTTCCGCTGTCATGGTGGCCAACATGATGCATGCCACTTTTGTAGCATCCCTTTCATGTGCCCGAAAGTCAGCGATCTCCTGGGGAGTTGCAGTGGTCTCATCAATCTCCTTAAGCTCCTTGTCAAGGACATATTCTTTGTCCTCGTAGCGGGTAATCATCCTGATGTTTCTGATCCATTCATTGAAGTTGGATCCATCAAAAGTGACTTTCCCACACAAGTTCATAAGGGTAAAGGAGCCATTAGGATTAGAGCCAGAAGCAGCATTGTTTGAAGACATCTGAAAGAAGAGGACAAGATTAGTTTAGATATTAAGAGAGTCCTTAATAAAAAACCCAAATGTAATATTAAGGCTAGGATCCAATCACAATATATTATAACTTAGAAGAGGTATGCCGTAATCCAAGCTATAACATATTTGAAAGGTAGGTGAATGACGATTCACCAATTTCCACCATGAAAAACGAAATATAAATATTAGGTTTTAATTGGTTCTTAGAAATTCCTAGATTCTTTTGAGATTCAATGAACTTTTCAAAGGCATGTTTCAATCTCGAGTGTGCCCTCCAAGTTTTGTGATTGGGATACCGAGGATCACAAAACGAGGTGTGAAGTAACCATGCAAATCACTTGGTACCCTCAAGGTTTATCACTCAATCGATGTGTCGGTAAAGCACACACGCTCCACCGATGCTATGGTAAACCTTAAGTCACCCTTTACCTACCTTGTTAAGTCCAAGTTAGTGTGCCGATTAACCACACACGCTCCACCAACGACTTAAACAAAGTGTAAAGTGTAATTTCATGGATTAGCACCTTATTCACATTTTCCTAAAGTAACTAAGATTGGGAATTTAATAAAAGCATTTAGTTACTTTATAATATTCATCATACTTTTAATGAGAATTTATAAGTCCTTGTCTTACCCGTTCGGCTAACGACCCTCCACCGATCAAGGAAGCGGTGGGTGAGAGTGGACACCCATTAAGTTGCCATTTTATAGGCAACAACCTTATACCCCCCTTATAGACCGGCTTCGTGAATGAGGCCTACTAGCGGTAAGACGACTTGACGTTATACATATATATATTAGTAACTTATAATATTATAAAGTATAAGGGTTGAATTTTAACTTTTAAAATTCTAAGGGTTGGAACTAAAGTTTTAATCAAGACTTTACATGTTCCAAAACTTGAGGGCAAGTTTTGTAAACTTCCAAAACTTTTCATTTCTTATAACTTATGAATTAATTGAGTAATAAAAATGAAGACTCTTCATTTTTATAACTCTTGTGTTCTTTTAATGGCTTTAATAAAAGTGAGACTTTTGGTTTTCCATAACTTGAGGACAAGTTAGGGACTCCATTAAAACACATTATGATCATGAATTAAACTACCATGAAGGTTACAAACAATTCCTATGATCATCTAATCTTCATAAGTTCAAGAACATGAATATGAACACTTTCAAGAATCAACAATTACACTTAAAAAAAACTTGTAATTTAACGATTTTTTTCAAGCTGTTTACACACAAAAAAAAAAAAAAACAACAAACAAACCTAGGCTCTGATACCACTGATGGGTTTTGTGCATTCTAACACTTCCTAAGTGTACATGCAACCCTAATAACCTTGGATCTATGTTTGTCTATTAATCATGCAAAGTTGAATTCCAAGGTTATATTCCTATCTAGCATACATGGGGAACATTTTTAACTTGAATGAAAGATAGAATAACTTACCTTGTTGTTGATTATGATCCTTGAAACCTTGTGAGCCTAGCACCCCAAGTGTGATGCCTCAAATGCTTCACACAACACCAAATGCAAAGGAGTAAACTTTGAGAGAATCTTACACTTGCAAAATCGGCTCTAGCCCTCTTGTTTCTTAGTGTCGCCAATTTTGGTGGAGAATGGGTTTCTTATATAGTGTTGACACATCTAGGGTTACTCCATGTAAACCCTAATGTGTCATGACTCTTCATTTCCATGACCCATGGGTTTGTAACTCCCATGGAGCATCCATGGAGCATCCTATTGGTGGAACCCAACTTGATAATCCATGGAGCCTCTTAGCCCACTATATAAGATATGGAAGATTTACATAATCTACCCATATATTTAATTAGTTATCTTTTGATCACTTAATTAATTCTAAATTAATTCTTGATCAAACTAATTAAATAATATTATTAATATATTAGAACTTATAATATATTAATAAACCATAAGTGTTATTTCTCTCATTTTAGTTTATCCAATTGCATGGTGCCATGCAACCCAAATGGACCATGCCGGGTCGGGTCAAGTACATACTAGAAATAGTTATGGACTTAGACACCTTATCCAACAGTTAGACCATATGTTTTCAATGGAGGAGGCATGTTTAGCATGAAAAAGACTAAGTCTCTCAAACTCCATTGGCAGTCTCTTGTGATCTGGAAGGCTTTGGTCAAACTGCTCAAATATAGTGAAGTACTTGGCATTTGGAGAAATTGGTATATCCCAGTATCCATCAGCAGGGGGTTCAGCATAAGTGAGGTGCGGTCTGTAATCTTCATCTAAGAGCCTGCGGTGCGGATTGATCCAAGAATTGATCAAGGACTCATCCATCATGGTGTCAAACCCGCATTCTCTCCAAATTAACTCTGCCAACTTGGCTGCTTTCCAATCATGCTTCCTTTGAGCGGTGGCAGGGGAGTCTGTGGTGCTTGGAGAAGACATGTTTTCAGCCAAGTTCTTGAAGTGCGGAGGAGTCTCTGGCTTTTTGGGAGTATCTTTTGGAGGTGAAGTGTGAGGAGATGGAGTATGTTGAGATGGTTGCGGTGGTGTGGGAATTTTTTCAGTGATGATGGGGGGACTCTGATGAATAGAAGTATCAGAGTGATAGACTTCTTGTTCTTCATCACTTCCCCCTCTTGAGGGATGCAACCCTGGTGCTTCCTCAAGCCATTGCTTAAGTCCATCCACCTTGTTGAAGACTTCTTGGAACTGAGCTTTGAGAGCTTCTGCCAAATGTTGGTTGTTTGGAGTGGAGGAGCTGAAGAGCAACTTGTGGATTTCTTTGGTGAGCTGGAGGATCTTAGGGCCATGGAAGTTGGAGGAAAGGGATTTCTGCAGTCTGTTGATGGTTTCTTGAAGAACAGAGATAGTGGACTCATAAGCAGTATGAGTCTCATCTATCAATTTCTGAGACTGAGAAGCTTGATCCGCGATGGCCGCTTGAAGATCCGTTTTGATTGCGGTCACCTCAGTAATGAGGCGTTCCGCTGCAGCCATGAAGTCCTTGTGGTCAGCCTTGCGGTTATTGTCAAGGGACCGAATCCCCATCTCTACTTTGAGAGAGATTCGTTCAGCAACCATGCGTTCCCTTGTTTCCAGACGCTCTATTCTTTCAATCAGTGACTGCGATCCTGGAGTGTCTTCAGGTTGCGGTTGAGTAGGCTGGACCGCAGCCAAGATCTGATCGATTTTGGCTTGAAGGCTCATGAACTCCTTCCGGGTGACAACATTCTTCTTCTTTTTCTTATTCTCTTTAGGCTTGGAAGTCGAATGTTGAGAACCGCTGGACTCCTCTTCTTCAAACATCATGAGGTCATCATCAGAAGGGCTTGGCTTGTTTACTTCTTGGATGTCTTCATCATCAAGACCGAAGGTGGGAACTGAACTGAGTTCGATTGCAGGTTCTTCATCTTGTGATGGATTGACTGGAGGAGTGGGAGATGGAATGGGAGTTGGAGTAGGAGGAACTTTGGAGGTACCTGCGGCTGCACCTGAAGCTTGAGCTTTTGAAATTGTTTAAGCTATCTGATCCATCCAGTTCTGAATTTTTTGAATGGTGGCTACGGTACTTGCATTGCTGATGGCATTTGCCCAATATCTAGCCACAGACTGGATCTCCTGTTCTTTCTGTTGTTGCTGCTTGATTTGTTGTTCCTTGCGGGCTTGGAAAGCCCTTTGGAACGCAACATACTTCTTCTTGTCTGACTCAGTTACCGGATTGTACTATAACCAAGAGTCATTGGATGCATCATGGTCAAATCCTTCAAAGCGCACCGAAGTGTCCTTCGGGTCCACGGATCCTTGCACATTTGTGCTCACCGTGCCTAAACCACCTGTAAAAGATGAAAGCAGAGTAGGATTTCCTGAGCTTCCTCGGTCTCCTTGACCCGTGGTCAAGTGTGGCCTCTGCTCAGTTCTGGCATGGGCGAAAGAAGTGCCCTACGGGTGGGAAGGTGTTTGTAGTGTTTGGGTGACAGAAAGAAGAATGGAGCGCAACTCCTCTGGTGAAAAGAAATGAAGTCGGGAAGCCCTGGAGACCTTAGGGCGTGAACCAGTGTCGTCCTCTTGGGAGTGTACTGGGGGGGAGTCTCCACGTAGTTGAGAATCAGACTCACTTTCTGAGTCTGACTGGAAAATGATGGTGGTGTCGAATGGGTGTGCGGGCACCCCAAGGACTACTGGAGCCTGTTGATAGGCTTCAACATCGGTCCGGTCACGCATATGGATAGTGGTATCGGTTGTTTTACTTTTCTTGAAGATAGAGATTGGATGCCTATCCTCATCTGAATCACTGCTAGATATGATTGGGGCAGGTTTTGCTTTGCGTTTCTTGGTGGGTGCGGTTCGTTTAGGAGCATCCTTCTTGGGTGTTCTTTGTTTCTTGGTTGCCAACTGCTTTCTTCTTTGAGAAAGATTGGATAGTGTAGTGGAAAAGGGGACCGCGGTACCCTCAGGGATAATGGCTGCGGATGGAAGAGGCGGGGTAGGAGGGTATGGGGCAATAACTTCCGTAGCCTCAATGTGGTCTGAGACATCAGCAGTCTCAAGACCAAGAGAAGAAAGGATATGAGTAGGGAGTCTGCGGATCGGTCCAAATATCGTTTGATCAGAAGAAGGGTTGTACCTTTTAAGATCCTTAGTGACGAAAAAGTTGATGTCACTACCCATGTCTATTCCAGCATCCGCATGTAAGTCTGAGATGCAAAGTGACCAGAACCGTGCAAATGTGAGCTCGGTTGGGTTCTCTCTTGGGTGATCTTTGGGAATGTATTGGAGGAAGTCGTCCCAAAGGATTTGTCCATAGTTTACGTCGTGGCCTGTGTAGATGCTCCATACCAATTCCAGTAGCTTCAGTCCCATGTTGTCGATGCCTCCGGTTCTGCCGGATAGGCAGCAGATGACAAAATGACACACAAACTGCCATACCGCAGGCAGCTGATTCTTTTTGAACTCACCACTCCCTCGAATTGGTTTCTGATACCCCATCTGGTAGAGTGCGGATGTAACGTCTGCCATTGAAGGTGAGAAAATCTTGATGGAGGGGTGAACCAGAAGATTAATGGCATTTAAGAACTTTTCTTTGGACAAGATGACCAAAGAATCGTTCATGAGATTGAGGTGAACTTCTTGGGGGTTTTCCATTGGGCGATATGCAGAGAATGCACATTTGAATAGAGTAGAAACTGGAACAACGTCTGTAAATGCATCGAATGGACCGAACAGAGGGTGGTTCCTGAGAAACTTGATCATAAGCTTGATGGGAGCATTATATGAAGGATGATCTTCAAATATTGCTCTGAAATTACTTGAAGCGATTGTTGGAGAGTCGGAACCTGTTGGATTTACAGAACCTGAAGCCTTGGATTGCTTCTTTGATGCACCTGATTTCACCATTATTGAAGATTTGAGAGAAGAAAACAGAGTTCTTGAAAGTTTTGAAGATTTTGAGGAATTTGGGAGAAAGAATCGATATTCAGAAAACGTAAAGTATTGTTGGGGAAGAAGATGGGTTTATAAACGGGGGTAAAAAGTGTTTAACCCTAGGTAAATGGTAAGGATAGGGTAAAATGTCGATTGGGGTTTTAGGGGGAATCTATGAATTTTGGATTAAATCTCAGCCACACATAATGAAAAACGGGTTTGAAGAGATTTTGGGATATTTCCAAAAGGGGTTTTGCATTTAATGTAAAGTCAGACACATGTCAATACGTCAGGTGATCGTGGGGGTGATGGGAGAGGAAGTTGTAACGGATGGGACGTATTGGGGAGAGGAAAGGACAAATTAAGGATGAGTTTACTGAAAAACGTTCTTTTTGTCATCATCCCTAAAATAGGTCTGATACAAGGATTATTCAGAAAGAGAATGTGACAGTTTCTAAAGAGAATGTTTTTTTTGTCTTTAATGTTTAATTTAATGAAGGATCATTAAATAGCACACAAAGATTCAAGAGTTGATAAAACAGTTGAGAAATTATCATGATGATCGCGGATGGAAAATTCATTGCAGTTGGAAACGTCATCGCGGATGCAACTTTCATTGCGGATGAAACTTTCATTGCGGTTGAGAAACATCATTGCGGATGAAACTTTCATTGCGGTTGAGAAACGTCATTGCGGATGAAGCTTTCATTGCGGTTGAGAAACGTCATTGGGGATGAACAAGGAAAGACTGTAGTGAGAAACTGAGGAAAACACTTGTACAAAGATTAGTAATAACAGACCATAAAGACCCATGAGAGATACGTATGATATACGGTTGCGGTACCTAGACAGCGGTACCAAAACCATCTATCACACGTAATTCTCAGTTAGAACCGCAACGGAGACCAAGGATGGTCTGCGGTAGCTAACAATTCAAAAAGAATTGCGGGTCTGGATTCATCATTCCTAACATTTGCAGGAAGATGTTAAGCTTTGTTGAATCGAGCGCTTTTGTGAACACATCAGCAATCTCTTCATGAGAAGGGACAAAGATGAGTTCAGTATTACCTTTTAAGATGTCGCCTTTGATGAAATGATACCGTAGTTCAATGTGCTTAGTCTTGGAGTGCTGAATTGGATTGTGAGAAATAGCAATAGCACTTTCAGAGTCACAATAGATCGGTATCCGCAGCATTCTATACCCGTAGTCCATTAGTTGAGTTTTCATCCAAAGGACTTGAGAGCAACAGCTGGGTGCGGCCACATACTCGGCTTCTGCAGTTGATAGAGAGACACAACTTTGTTTTCTTGAGGACCAGCTGACTAGTCTTTCACCCAAGAATTGACATCCTCCTGAAGTGCTTTTTCGATCGAGCTTGCATCCGGCATGATCCACATCTGTGAAAGCTTGTAGGCTGAAGTCATTGCCTGCGGGGTACCATAGACCAAGAGATTTGCTTCCTTTTAGGTACCGTAATATCTGTTTGGCTGCGGTCATATGTGAGACTTTTGGGTCAGCCTGATACCTTGCACATACACTAGTTGCAAAGACAATGTCTGGCCTGCTTGCAGTGAGGTACATCAAAGAGCCGATGATGCCTCTATAAGTCTTGTGATCCACAGATTCGCCTGAGGGATCAACAGAGATCTTATAACCGAAGGCCATGGGGACCTTAGCAGATGAACATTTGTCCATAGAATATTTCTTCAATAGTTCAGTGGTGTATTTTTCTTGATGAATGAATATGCCTTGCGGTACTTGTTTCACTTGAAGACCTAGAAAGAAATTAATCTCTCTATTCATGCTCATTTTGAACTTGTTGGTCATGAGCTTAGCAAATTCATCCACCATGCCTTGATCAGTCGAACCGAAGATGATATCATCCACATATATCTGTACCATCATGAGGTGGTCGCCATTTGCTTTTCTGAATAGTGTGGGATCAATCACTCCTCTCTTGTACCCGGATGAGACAAGGAATTCAGAAAGAGTCTCATACCATGCTCTTGGGGCTTGCTTCAGACCGTAGACTGCCTTTTCAAGCTTGTAGCAGTGGTATGGGAATTCAACATTTTCAAAGCCTGGAGGTTGCTGAAGATAAACCTCTTCTTTTAGTTCCCCATTGAGAAAGGCACTCTTAACGTCCATTTGGTGTACCTTGACGTTTTTGTGGGCTGCGTATGCTAAAAAGATCCGGATAGCTTCCATGCGTGCTACCGGAGCATACGTTTCATCGTAGTCAATGCCTTCAAGTTGACTATACCCCTTTGCAACTAGCCTTGCCTTGTTTCTGACTACCACACCAGATTCATCCAACTTATTTTTGAACACCCATCTAGTGCCAACAATGGAGTGACCACGTGGCTTCGGAACGAGCTGCCAAACTTTATTTCTTTGAAATTCTTCAAGCTCTTCTTGCATTGCGGCTATCCAGTCAGGTTCAAGCAATGCTTCTTTGATCGTTCTGGGTTCTACCGAGGACATAAATGTTGCATAGTGGCAGTGATCAGATAGGTCCTTGGAAGATCTAGTCTGGATGCCTGCGGATGGGTTCCCAATGATTTGACCTGGTGGGTGGTCTTTCGTCCATACATGAAGACGTGGCAGCAGATGATCAGCAGCTGCGGTAGAGGGAATATCTTGAATGTCAGAGGAATCTGCGGTTGGAGATGACAGTTCCCCCTGGACTTGAGAACATCCTGCTGAGTCATCTTGATCTATTGGAACAGAATTCTCTTGAGCAGTTGGGAAAGGTTCCCCCTAGGTTGCAGATAGGAGTTCCTCTGGAACCTGAGAAGGTTCCCCCTGGACTGCGGATGGGAGAGTGACAATCCTTGGATCAGTTCTAGTGTCGATATTTTCTATGAGTTCATCATCCGAATCCGAAGATACGTTTGATGGTAATGCTTCTCTGCGGACAGGAATTTGAACAACATCAAGTACTGGAACCTCGACGGTTGCGGCTAGATCCGGAGTAGATCTTTCCCCCTCAACCGGAGAGGTGGAAGTATTGAGAGAGGCTACTTCAGATAGAGATGGTCCAGAAACATCAGCATGTTGTTGTTGAGCTGCGGGTGACACAAGAACTTCGGATAGTTTCGCCGTTTCAATAGGATCGAAAAGATCCTCATAGTTGACATCAACTAGATTCAAGGGACCTGAAGAGGCAGGAATGTCACTTTCCATGATTGCGGTGGTTTCAGTGGATGAAGGGGCGTCGCGGATGTGAGAATCATCAAATTTCACATCGAAGCTTTCAATGATCAGCCTTGTATGCCTGATGAGCACTCGATAAGCAACCTTGTTAGTGGAGTAACCAAGGAATATGCCTTCGTCGGACTTCGGTGCAAACTTGTTGAGCTGATCTCTGTTGTTGATCACGAAGCATCTACACCCAAAAATATGAAAGAAGCGAACATTGGGCTTGCGGTTGTTAAGGCCCTCATGTGGTGTTTTATTGAGGCGTTTGCACACGATACTTCGGTTTTGGACAAAGCATGCGGTTGCTACTGCTTCAGCCCAGAAGTAGAGAGGAAGTTGGGCGAAGTTAAGCATGGATCTGGCTGCTTCTACTAGTGTGCGGTTCCTTCTTTCTACTACACCATTTTGTTGTGGTGTGTAGGGTGCTGAGAAGTTGTGAGAAATGCCTTTGGACACCAAGAAACTGTTAAGAAGAGCCTTATGGACTAACTCTTCATGGACTTCCACATAAAATTAGTTCATCCTAATCAATATGGATTATTGGTCCAAACTATAAATATTACTGATTGACTTAATTAGTCCTCGTTAATTTAATTAGTCTATTTTGATTATCAAATTAATTCCAAATTAATTATTGATCAATACTAATTAAAAAATATGATTCCCCAATTAATATATTATACTTATAATATATTAATAAATCACAAATAACTTCTTACTCAAATATCCATCCTATCAAATTGTCCTGATAAAGGCAACCCGAAATGGACCATGCTACTCTCGGGTCAAGTACATACCAATTATAGTTATGGGCTTAGACACCTAATCCACCATATGCGAGTTAGGGCGAGGCTCATTAACTCATTGGGTGGGCCCCGTTATGTGATATGTATATGATTGGTATGTGGGAGTTTAGGGAACTGACTAAGCTTTGTGCTTATATTTTTCAGTTTATGTTTCAGGTACTTTTGGTTTCAAAGGAAAGAGCTCGGGATGATTACGTTACACACACAACATAGTTCCGCTTTTGTGATCACTACTAGAAAATGAGCCTAATGCAACCTTTTAGTTGCAACCTTTTAACATTAGTTGCATTTGATTAAAAAGAATATTGTTTCAACAAAAAGGTTGCGTTAAAGGATCTGATGCAACTTTTTCCTAAAAAGATGCAAATATTACAGTAAATGGCAACTTTTGTTAAAAGGGTTGCATTTTTAAAACAGAAATGTAACCCTTAATATAAAAGCTTGCATAAACATATATTATTTCAATGTATTTTTTTCCATTTTGCATAATATATGAATTTCTAGCTATTTTGTGTTATTTATATATTATTTATTGACTTTTAATTATATAAATTTCAGTTAAACAAATAATTACTTTAAAAATATATAAATACACACATTTTTATATAATTATACAATATAAGTTAGAAAATATAAATTGATTTAAAAAAAATAATAATAATCTATATTATTTACATATAATATCCATAAATAATTAAAATACTAACTTCTAACTTACATAAATTAATTTAATTTCCTCGTAATATAACTAAAAAAGTTTTAATTTCCCTCTTAATATATTTGACTTTGTTTTTTAATTTCCCATCAAAAAAATTACAGCTAATTTTTTTCCCATCTTTTGACAATTTTAGCACCTTTTCTTTCCTAACTCCTCATTTAACCTAATCGTTCTAGCATTCCGTCTCTATGAACTCCGTCGCCCCTCTCAGGCCATCTCTCCGACTCCTAATAATTTCCAATGAATCAGTCAATTTCAAACGGTATCAGTATTTCCCCTTTTCTTTTTGAATCTCGCCGACTATGGTTGATATTCCATAGTTGTCAAGGGGTGGATTGCCCTCCTCTAATTGCCAATTTCATCAATTAACTCGTGCTCAAGGTTGTCTGCGCAAACCAAGTACTAGCCTTTACTCTTTCCCGCTCAAGTTTCTCTTATATTCAATTCAGTTCAATAGTTTTTTGGCTCAGAGCATAACAAAGTCTCCATGGCTTTCTTGAATTTATTTAGGGGTTGAGGTATTGATATTAGCCTATGGTTTATCTTGACTTAAATCTGTGATTGGGTATCTACTAGGGTCTTGCATCAATGTGTTTTTTCCTTGATTTAAATTTAGGATCGGTTATCCAGTGCTACATTCTTACATCTAAGTTAGACCAATTCATATTGAAATTAAAAGAGTGTGTAATATGAAATGTTTCTTTTACCTTTATTCTTGATTATCCTGAAGGTAAAAGTTTTTTAGAGAACCTGTAAGTTGTTATCTTCATGTACGTAGATCATATTTCCTTGTACATAAAATCATATTTCCTTGTACGAAAAATGTACTTAACGGGTGTTTCGGTTCTGATACATTATGAAATGGCCTGAATTTGAATTCAATTCAATTCCATGCCGACATTTTGTTTCAAATAACAACAAAACTGAATTTGGCTGGATATCACCAATTCCTTCATTGCATAAACTCATGGAATTTAATTCCATTCCTTGCTAATTTGTGTAAATTAATAAAGGGTTATTTCATTACAAGGTGACAAACATCCTAAAATGTTTAAAAACACCATTGATGAAAAAAAATTAGATGGGGCAGATGAAGCTGACAATCAGAGTGGTGACATTTCTCAATTATGTCAATACATTATGGGATTGGATGCAAGTGGATGAAGACTAGGCCAATTGAGATAATAACAATAATATTAATATTTTATATTTTTGTAATAAATAACTTTAATGCTTAAATTTTTATGTGTTCATCGAAATGATTTCATGTTACTTTTATACTTTGATTAATAAACATGTGATATATAAGTAAAGACTTTGTGAACAGTTAGTTGTGAATGTAATAAAAACAAAGATTTTGTCAATATTTGTTGGATTTTATTTTATATTGTGTTAATATTTCTAGAATAATTTTGCATATATAAATTTATGTTTTATATATGATGATAAAATAGAACATAATCAAATTCAAACTTTTCATTCCATAGTTGTCATTTTTTTACTTTCTTTTGTTTAAATGTTAATCCATATGAAATAGTTATATTGGGTAATGTGGTTCTTTGTGTAAGATCTAATTATAGAATTGGTTCCTGGGGTTCCTCTATATGACCGAATTATAGATATAGTTCATATGTTGATTTTTTTAGCTTTTCAGATTCTGATCAAGATGTGTCTGTGTGGCTTGTTTTGCAGGTTCTTTCTATTCAGTTAAATTATAAGAACGAGAGTGGCATTGTGGCCTATTTTTCAGGTTCTTAATGATACATCTTTTTTTTATCTATATTTTTTCCGGTTAATAATAATGACACTAACAATGGATTTCTGTGGGATTAAACAACTAAAATTGCATTTTCCTACATAATTATTTTGACTTTGAACATGCCAGTAATGCGAAAACAAAGCAAGAAAAATCAAACTGAACAAAGACAAATGAAGCCATGATGCCGAGGTTTATGAAATAACTATCTTCAAAAGTCCAAGAGTTTGTAATATGAATTATCATCTATGTTTGGTACACCTATAGGAGGCTTTTAATATCTTTTGTGATTATAACTGACAACTTTGTGATGACTTTGATTTATGGTTGATATTTTCAATTTGGACATATGTCAAAGTAGCGAATAAAATTATCTATGATATTTATGTTATTATTTTTATCGTGCAATTGTATTAGTAATGTATATTTATAGCAATCTAGTATGTGAAACAATATGATGCTATAAATGTAATAAAACATGTAGCATCCGCATCATTAGAAAAATGTTGCATTAGCATCAGAAAAGTTAAAAAAATAAGGTTGCATTTAAGTGTAAACTAGGTTGCATTTTTTTTGTAATTAAATATGTAACAAAGGTTGCTTAAACTATAGAAAAAGGTTGCATTTATTTACTAGGAAAATATAATAAAGGTTGCATTTAACTGTAGAAAAGGTTGCATTTAAGTATAAAAGAAGTTGCATTTAAGCATAAAAAAGTTGCAATAAAAAAGGTTGCTTCTGGATGATATTTGCAACCCTTTCCAAAAGGGTTGCACTTTCTAAAAAAAGGGTTGCTTTAGGTCTAATGCAACTTCGCCTAATGCAACCTTGGCTAAAAGGTTGCTTTAGGCATAATGCAACTTTTTTAAATCTTAATGCAACTTTTTAGCTAGGTTGCATTAGCTTCATTTTGTTGTAATCTACTCTGATTTGAGATGATGTTTGATACACTTATTTTATTTGGATTGTATTGATGATGTTTTTGGAATACTGTTTTTATTAAACTAAAAATGAAAATTTTGGGTCATATTTTTGGGACGTTACACATTTACTTTCTAGCAATTCCATTTCTTGTAATAAACATGATTTGTCTTTAGTTTGTCATGCATGTCAACTTGGCAAATATGTGCGGTTGTCGTTTAAGTTGTCTAAAACTCATGCTTTATTTCCATTTCAAATTGTTCATTCTGATGTGTGGACACTCCGTTACGAAGTCATAGTGGAATAGAATATTATGTCATTTTCCTTAATCAATTTTCTAATTTTGTATGGGTATATCCTATTAGATTAAAATCTGATGTTTTTATTACTAAGTTTCTTCATTTTCGTTCTTATGTAAAACATTTGTCACACATATCCACTTAACACACATATTCAGGGGAGTAATATCGAACATCTGTTGAAGATGTCAATCCATTGAATGTCGAAGCTAAACACGACGCGCAAGGTAATGTAAATTTAAATGATGATATTAATGCTACTCTTTCTATTGTAGAAGAGTTTTTAGATGCAAGAGCAATCTTTGAGGATGCTAATCTTGAATTTGATCCATCTTATCCTCTGTAACATCCTGTTTCTTGCCATTTCTGAGTCATGGACCGAAAGTTGATTGTGTAAGGTTTTGGGACATAAGGGGGCAAAGTTTAGTCCTTGTGGAAGGAGGTAATGATAGTTAAGAGATTTTACCCTTGAATTGTGTTCTGGGCTGAAGGGTACAAAGGGAAAAGTCATAGGTCGGGTCCTTGCATGAAATATGGATTTTTGTTCGAGACGTTTTTAGTCCAAGATATTTAGATAATATTGTAGAGCTCTTCAACACCTTTCCATGGATGTAAAGAACGTCAAAAACGGAGTTGGAACGAAGAAGTTATGACCGTTTCAAGTTAAGGCGGTTTTGTGTTGAGCCGCGTATGCTGGGCGTACTCAACGTGTACGTTGGGCATACTAGGGCATCCATAGTACGTTGGGCGTAAATTGAGTACGTTAGGCGTATGCGATCAGTGCCAAAACCCTATTTTCATGGTTGAAGCCCTATTTAAGCTCCTTAACTTCCCCACACCCATTCCATTCTTAGCCTCCACCTCTCCAACACCCTCTCTTGAAACCCTAACCCTAGATTGAGCTTTATGAGAAAAAAGAAGGTGTTTTTAAGTTTTTTGGAGTGTTCTTGGTGCACCTTGGAGAAGAAGGAACTCATTGAAGAAGTGTCGATTGCATTGGAGCTTGTAGATCCAGACTTTGTTCACCTTGATATTTCTTCTAGAGGTTAAAAGTTTGAATCTTGATGATGAAATTGTTAGATCTAGCTTGTTTTGGGTGTTATGAGCTTTTGGTCACTTTAAGTGCATAAAGTTTAGATCTTGAAAGTTTGTGACCTTGTTATGGATAAAGTTGGAAACTTTATCCATCTAAACATCATTTTGATTCAGATCTGAAGGTTGGAGACTTGGACTTAATGGATTAAGTTGAAAAAGATGCACTTTTGGTTCCCTTTGAGGCTTAAAGACTAGATCTTATTTGTTGGGACCATTCTAATGAATAAAGTTGGAAAATTTATCCATTATGGAGCTATTATGCACCCTAAAAATGTGATCTTGGCCCTTCTATCCCTTCCATACAAGAGTTGTGATGTCTTATTGGGTTAAGAACTTAGGGTTTTGTACATTAAGCACTTTATAGACGTGCAAAGTCATAAAGTTGGAAACTTTATGACTTTGGACATCATTTTGGGCTTGGGTCTGAGTTTTGGATGTAAGGGCTTAATAGAATAAGCTCTTAATGGAGTTTTGGGACTAGGCTGCGTACGCTGGGCGTACCTGGTGGTACGCTGTGCGTACGCAGTCAGCGCACCGCTTTTGGGTCAAGATCAGAATACGTTGGGCGTACTCTCTTGGTACACAGTGCGTACTCCGCTGGGAAGAAATATTGACTTTTGGACCTTGACCATTGAATTTGACTTTGACAAAGGTTGACCAAGTTTGACTTAAGGGTATTTTGAGCTATAATTAAGCCTTGGTCTCTATCTGTTGAATAGGTGACCTATAGAGCCTGTATTCGGAGCAGTGAATTATTCAACTATTCGTCAGAATGTGAAGTGAGTTTTCCTCACTGTACTTGTAAGTCCCAAAAATTAGCTTGATGTATCAATCAGATCCACTTGATGGTGCGGAATCCCAATCAAGTGGATGATGCAAGATTAAATATGGAAGAAGGAGAAGAAGAAGAAGAATCTATGATGTATTTAATAATAAGATTGATGCTCCATACACATGAGATTCTCTCACACACACACTCTTCTTCTCTATCACTTTCTATCTCTAGAAACAATGAGTTCCTCAACCATCCCCGTCAATGAAGTTTCATGCTCTCAGTCATGTGAAGCTACGATTAAATTTCTTTGTGAACAAAATAATTTGCTAAAAAGGGAAGTTGAGGACCTTAAATATGAAGGCTATACTCTTAGGAAAGGTCAAAAACCCTTAAAAGCACAAGTAGAGGCCAAAACCAAGGACGTTAGGAAACTTCAGGAAGAATATAGTAATAAATGTGCGAATTATATATATGTTAATGAACATCTTGCTAACTTGACTGCCGAACTTGATGCATTAAAAGCTAAATATAAATATGCAGATTTTACCTTTAAGAAATTTGATGTGTCAAGTGAGGTTGTTGCATCGATGATTGAAAAACAATTAACATTCAAAGATAATCAATCTAAGGGGTTAGGGTATCACAGTGTTCCACCTCCCTTTAATGACAACTATACCGCACCTTTTGAAACTAAAGAGGTAGAGACACCTACTCAGTTTGGACCAATCCCTGAACCAGCTTCTGTTAAGACTGAACTGTAAGTCCCTAATTTGCCTGTGTATCAATCAGATCCGTTTGATGGTGCGGAATCCCAATCAAACGGATGATGTCAGATCACAATAAGAAGAGAAGGAGAAGAAGAAGATGATGAATCTTGTATGTATTGATATGAATGAAGATCCGGATACAAGATTCACACACACTAACACACACTCTCTTTTCTCTCTCTCTAGAACACCTTCAAAAATACACACTTAAGCTCCTCTAGTGTTCATCACTCTATTCCTCACACCCCTCACCCCTATATATACTCGACTGGGCCGCAAACTGGGTTTACGGCCGTAAACGGAGTTTACGGTCGTAAACACCCATTGGGCCGTAAACAGGGTTTACGGTCGTAAACCTGTTTACGGCCGTAAACACTACCTGGCCGTAAACCTGACCGTAAACACATATAATATTACAGAAAATTACAATCAACTAGAAAAGCAAAGTATAAACCATATTTTTGACCCAACAATCTCCCCCTTGGTTTATAGCTTTCTTTTCTATTCTTAAATCACCCAACAAGCTCCCCTTTAGAAGTAGCTGGCTTTTCTTGTCAATCTTCATCAAGAGCTTGGCTTCAGCTTTAATCTTCAAATTCTTCACAACTTCAAGATGAACTTGATGAATCTTCAATGAATGACTTCATCTTGAGCAGTTGGGCATTTCTTCAAGATTTGGCTTTGAACGCACGTTGGGTGAGGAGGCTTGACGTACTGATTCTAGAAAAATAGCGCTTTCAGCTTGAGAATCTTCAGAGAGAACATCAGAGAGAACAAATCTTTTGGATCACTTCAGCAGGTTTAAGATAGCAACAGACTGATTGAGGAGGCTTCAAGGCAATCCGTCACATAATCTTCAATTGCAGCTTCACCTTGCTTCTGGGGTTGAAAGAATGAATGTCGAAAGAATAATCTTCATTTCTTGCTCCTTCGAATGAGAATTCTTCGATGCTCACGGATGAAACTTTGATTCAGAAATCTTCAACACAAACTCCATGAGTTTCATCTTCACCTGAATTCACTATTCAAGACAAAACAAAACTAAAAGAAAAATTTAGCACACAATGTTTTTGGATTTTTCATATTTTCTGAAAAAGAAATAAAACAGAAATAACATTATTTTTGGCTTTTTAATTTTTTTTGATTTTTGTTTTGTTTTCAAAATTTTCAATTCTTCCCTAATATTTAAATTAGAAGAAACTTTGAACAAATTTAACAAAAATAAAATGATATCTAACTTTAAGAATGATTTGGGATCAAAGTTTTTAGACAACCTTTATCCACTTTTCGGTACCTTTTATCTTCACGTATTTGTCTTGTCGATCGTCGGTATTGTGGTCCACTTAAACACGAAAAATGTTGACAATTTTAGGACATACTATTTGTTATAAGACAAGGTGAACCTAAGTTCCTAGATATTAAATTTGATCCTAAGTTCCTAGATACTATATCTTAAGGACCATTCAGCTGACGACGACCAGGGATATTGTTGTCCACCTAAATTGAGCAGCGAGATCTATAGACAATCTTTGAGTGTTCAATTTTAATTGTACTGGAACATGTTTCCCGCTTCCTGATATGCCCCAGTAATCAAGAACTTCCAGAGTACTCCTTACATCGGGTGAGCAGACAATCATTAAGAGAGAGAATGGATTCAGATTATTATTAATTATAGTTCTTAGAGGGATTGAGAAGTAGAATGGTGCATATACTGTGTACCAGGTCGGATTATGAGTCACGCAAAGGAGACAGTATATGGCTAACAGATAGGAAGAGTTTCACAGAAATAATATGCAGATAAATAGATTTGCATATGTTGCTGTCTAGGTCGGATCTCTTCCAATCACGCAAAGGATGCAACACATGACTGACAGATAGGAAGAGAAAGAAAACGATTTTCTACAGACCTAACTCATTGGAATTTACCAGTCGCCCCATCAATACCGGAATTAAGGACATAATCCGCACATCGAGGAAAAGTTAATCCATAGTTCCAGATACGAGTTCTTTAATATGACCAGTAGATTCCCATATATATCTCCCTGCTCAACCTATCCGAGCGTCGTACTGTCAGGCTAAACGGATCTAACTAGGTCAAGATTTGTCAAGTCTAAGAATTTCTTAAGTTCAACTATGCCTAGTCAAGTCCCCTTAGAATCTTTCGTGCCTACCAGCACATCAAACCCAGAGCATAGACCCTTCAACTTTGGGTACGTTACGCAGACTCAGATTGCCTGTTATCACTTGATAATATCACTTCCTATAACATCTCACTCAAACTCATTTCATTAACCAACATATTTTTGGATTTTTTGGATTTTCTAATGTTTTTGGATTTTGTTTAAAACTTTCTAATTTTTTGTTTTGTTTTTATTTCTCCCCCTAAATTTGTGCATAGGAGAGAAACGAAAGTAAATGCGCAAATTTAAACTATCCTAAAACAAAAATTAGTCTTTAAAGCGAATCAGCTTAAGAAAAACTCAGGAGTATAGAGAGGAAAACTCAAACCGTAAGTCACCGATTGAATTTGCATCCAGAAGGTCTGAGAACAGCACGCATAATCTCAGAACAGATCCGAAAATTCTTCATGTCATTAAGCACTAACCCCATGTGTGATCCCTTCTTTTCTTCCTTTCCCGCAAAGGACACATACTCCCAGACAATGTTCTGAGTGTCGTACAGTTGAGAGATGTCTCCTATCATGTGCCAGGAACAACCACTACCAACAAACCGAAGTCTGATGATATGCCTCCATAGCTACTCCGACACAGAGCGGGATCAGTTGGTCTTTGGAACCCAGTCCATTTTGAAACTGGGTCGACCTTTGTCATCCTTGCACGGTACTCTCTCCCATGACATATCCTGTTTATCACAAACAGAAGATGAAGAAATATTAGAGTCATTAGTTGATTTGGGAGAGTGAGCCTTTGGAACCCATTTGTAGTTGGGTTTAACCCATTTCTTTTTCGATCTAATGGGTGGCTCAGTACTTGCTTTTGATCTTAATGTCGGCCGTTGATATGACTTTGATTTTGACTTCACGGGAGCATCTCTTGGATTTGGCTTCTTGGCCGACATTTCCTTCTTGCCCTTGGGAGTTGGATTCTTGGCCTTTTGCGCGTTCCAGTCATCATGGTCTGAACGTGACCTTGAGGGGTTTCTTTTGGAGTATCTCCCTCTTGGCGCGTTCTGCCAGCCTTGTGCGTAGTAAGGAACATATGCGCGATTTGGACAGTTTCTGGCAATGTGTCCAGGTGTTCCACAGTGAAAACATGTCTTTTTCTTCACTGTGACGTTGTTTCTTCCTGCCCCTGGTGGCGTATCCATGCCTTGTCTCTTGCTTTTCCCACACGCACAACTACAGCAGGCACTCTGTTTCACTGGAATTGGTGGCCTGTATTTCTGAACAACAGGTTGATCAGAAGCAACTGAGTTCGAAGCAACATATTCAGGGCTCAAGGAGATGTTGGTTTGTTCAATGGTGTTCTCCTTGTTCTCATCCTCTACTACTTTACCTGCACATGTAACAGAAACATCAGGAGCATCAGGATTATCAACATTAATAATGCCTCCTGATACAAAACCAGCTGGTTTGCCATATTGAAGATGTGCCTCCCTGTCAATTTCTTCCTGTGTCGAAGGGATGGATGTGTAGTTATGATTGAAAGGTGGAGGAACACTATCATACCCTAGACCCTTGTTTTGATTATCTTTGAATTTTAATTGGGTTTCAAATAAGGAGTCGACTGTCTTACTTGACGCAGTATAATTTTTGAAACTAACATCAGTTTTTCCACACTTAATTTTCAAGGCGTCAAGTTCTTCGGTTACAGCATCAAGTTGTCTCTTAATATAGTCATAATTTTCACACTTGTTGCTGAATTCTTCCTGAAGCTTCCTAAAGTCCTTTATTTTTGTTTCTAACTGGGCCTTTAGGGGTTTCTGTCCTTTCCTGAGTTGATAACCTTCATATCTCAGGTCCTCAACTTCTCTTTTTAATAAATCATTATGTTCACGAAGAAGTTTAATCGTGGCTTCACATGATTGAGAACATGAAACTTCACATGATTGAGAACAAGAAACTTCATTGACCGGAAGGTTTGTTTAATAAATCTGGGCCTACTAAGGTTATTAAGGTGAATGTTTTCTGATGCTTCTACTTCATGTGCAGGTAAAGTAGTAGAGGACGAGGAGAAGGAGAACATAACTAATTTTAGTTCTGCAAATTCTGATGATTGTCAAACCAATGACTCCTTGAACTCAGAATCTGTTGCTTCTAACTTAGTTGCTACTAAGCAACCCGCTGTTGGTAAATACAAGCCACCAAAACAAGCAAATCAGAGTGCCTGTTGCAAGTGTGCTTGTGGGAAAAATCATAGACAAGGCAAGGGCGTGCTACCAGGGGCAAGCAGAAACAATTCGTACGTGAAGAAAAAGACATGTTTCCACTGTGGAACACCTGGACACATTACCATAAATTGTCCAAATTGCGCATACGTTCCCTACTATGCACAAGGCTGGCAGAACGCGCCAAGAGGGAGATCCGCCAAGAGAAGCCCTTCAAGGCCACAATTGAGAAATGGTGACTGAAATGCAAAGAAGACCAAAAAATCAACTCCCAACAACAAGAAAGGAATGTCGGCCAAGAAGCCAAGCTCAAGAGATGTTCCAGTGAAGCCAAGACCGGTTAGGTCAAAGTCATCTTGGAAGCCGACTTCAAGTTCAAAAGCAAGTACTGAGGCACCCATCCGATCAAATAAGACATGGGTTAAGCCCAACTACAGATGGGTACCAAAGGTTCAATCTCCCAAATCAACTAATGACTCTAATATTTCTTCATCTTCTGTTTGTGATAAACATGATATGTCGTGGGAGAGAGTACCTTGCGTTGATGACAAAGGTCAACCTAGTTTCAAAATGGACTGGGTTCCAAAGACCAATTGATCCCGCTCAGTGTCGGAACAACTATGAAGGCATATCATCAGACTTCAGTTTGTTGATAGTAGCTGTTCCAGGCACTTGATAGGGGACATCTCTAAACTGTACAACACTCAGAACTTTTTTTGAGAGTATGTGTCCTTTGCGGGAAAGGAAGAAAGGAAAGGATCACACATAGGGTTTTGTGCTTAACAATGTGAATAATTTTCGAATCTGTTCTGAGATTATGCGTGCTGCTCTCAGACCTTCTGGATGAAATTCAATCGGTGACTTACAGTTTGAGTTTTCTTCTCGATACTCCTGAGTTTATCTTAAAATGATTCGTTTCAAACACAAAGTTCTTTTAATTTGCGCATTTATTTTATTTCTTCCCTATGCTCATATTTAGGGGGAGAAATCAAAGTACAAAAAAAATTAAGAAAACTCAAAAACACAAAAATATGTTCTCATGATTGTCAGTTTGTAGGTGCTTATTTGAGAAGTGATATCAAGAGAGTGGTAACGGGCAATTTTAACTTGTGTAAAGTACTGAATCTGAATTGTCTAGGCTTCGTGTCCAATGCGCTGGTAGGCACGAAAGATTCAAAAGGACTAAACGTAGATTGACAATGAAAGGACTTGACATTGTGGACTTAGTTAGTTTCGTTTAGTCTGACAATACGACGCTCGGGTAGATTGAGCAGTGAGATATGCATGGGAATATGCGGGATACACTAAAGTAATATGTATCTATAATTGTGGCTTAAGTTTTCCTCGATGTATGGACTCATGTCCTTAATTCCGGTATTGATAGGGTGACTGGGGGATTTTGATAAAGTAGGTATGTGGGAAATCATTTTCTTGCTTTCCATCTGTTAGTCATATGCTGTCTCCTCTGCGTGATTGAAAGAGATCCGACCTAGAACACAACATATGCAACTATATCTCTGTGTATCTTCTTATTTATGCAATTCTTTCTATCTGTTAGCCATATGTTGTCTCCTTTACGTGATTGGAAGAGATCTGACCTGGAACACATCATATGCAACATTCTACTTCTCAACGCCTCTGTTCTGGTTAGTCATATGTTAATCCCTTTGCGTGATTGGAAGAGATCCGACCTGCGTATTCCACATATGCATTCTGAATCTGTCTTCTCCCTTAATGATCGTTTACTCACCTAAAGTAAAGAGTTCTTTGGAAGTTCTTGATTACCGGGGTATATCAGGAAGCGGGAAACACATTCTAGTACATCTAAAATTGAACATTTAATAGGTTGTCTGTAGATCTCGCTGCTGAATTTAGGTGGACAACAATATCCTTGGTCGTCGTCAGCTATATGGCCCTTTTAGGAATATCATTTAGGAATATAGATCCAAAATTCTTGTCACTTATAATATGCCCAACTTGTCAATATCTTTCGTGTTTAAGTGGACCACAATTTCGGCGATTGACCAGATCTATTCATGAAGGTGGAGGTACCGAAAAACAGGTTAAGGCTGTTTCAAAACTTTGATCCCAAATCAGTCTTAAAGTTAGCTATTATTTTTGTTTTTGTTAAATTTGTTCATAGTTTTCCTCTATGCACAAATTTAAGGGGGGTAATTAAATTTTTTAAAAATCAAACAAAAATCAAAAAATTAAAAAATACAAAAATATGTTTATTTCTGTTTTTATTTCATTTTCAGAAAAATATGAAAAATCCAAACATATTTTGAGTATTTTACTTTTTATTTTTATTTCTTAGTTACTTTTATCCTGTGCTAAGTTTGTTTTTAGTTTTGTTTCTATTTTTAGCTTTGTTTGTCTTGAAAAGTGAATTCAGATGTAGATGAGACTCATGGAGACTGTATCGAGATTTTCTAAGCCAAAGCTTCATCCGTGATTGTCGAAGAATTCTCATTTGAAGGAACAAGAAATGAAGATTATTCTTTTTTCAACATTCAATCTTTTAACCCAGAAGCAAGGTGAAGCGGCACCTGAAGATTATGTGACATATTGCATTTAAGCCTCCTCAATCAATTTGCTGCTATCTATGTACCTGCTGAAGTGATCCAGAAGATTCGTTCTCTCTAACATTCTCTCTGAAGATTCTCAAGCTGAAAGCGCAAATTTTCAAGAATCTCTACATGAAGCCTCGTCACCCAACGTTCGTTCAAAGTCAAATCTTGAAGAAAAGCCCATCCGCTCAAGATGAAGTCACTCACTTAGAAGATTCATATGTTCATCTTGAAGTTGTGACGATATCGAAGATAAACGCTAAAGACGAGCTCAAAGTGAAGATTGAAAAGAAAAGCCAGCTACATTTTTAGGGGGAGTTTGTTGGTTCAAAAGAAAAAAAAGCTATAAACCAAGGGGAAGATTGTTGGGTCAAAAACATGGTTTATACTTTACTTTCTAGGCATCTATCTGTATAGGTCTGAATAGGGTTTTGGTCATGTAATGTATAGGTGTAAGGTTGTGTGTTTGCGGCTGTATGGGTGTTCACGGCCGTGAACGTGTGTGCGGCCGTGAACGTGTTCTCGGTCTTGGTCCCCTATATATAGGTGCCCGATGTGTCAGATGAACAATATTTGTTGTGTGTGTGTTATCCAAGTGTACCAGACGTTTAGGACCTAATAGACGTGTGCTTTGTTGGATCATTTTCTGCTTCTACTCCTTCTTGATTCTTATTGATTACAACTTGATTGAGTGTTTGATCACTAGTTGGTTCCAGATTTGGGGACTTACAGTACTTAGGGGTCGAAGGCACCAAGGTCGGCCCATTCGATTAGATATCCTGGATTGTTGCTAGGCTGTCGCAATCTGTTATATATGTATCCTGATATATAGGATGTTGCTATGCTTAGTGATCTATAGATTTGCGTGATTATCTATTGACTGGTTATATGTTTATGTATTAAGTATATGTCGACATGTTATGGTTCTAGGTTGAGACTTTACTGCGATGTGTGTGAGTTAACAGACCGAGGGGTAATACAACCCGATGGCTGTCAAACCGAGGGTATTCCAGTCCGATCACTTAGTGGACCCGTGGTATATTGGCATTCCAGTCTGATGATTGAATAGGCCGAGCGTAATCCAGCCCGATGGCTGTGGACCCGAGGGTATTCTAGTATGATGACTGAGTAGACCCGTGTGGCATTCTAGTCCGATGATTGATTGGGTCAGGATTAATCCAGCCCGATGGTTGCGGACCCATGGGTATTCCAGTCCGATGACTGAGTGGATCCAACATGCTTGTTTGTATATGATATGTGTATTGTGTGTTGGGACTTTGGGGGAATTCACTAAGCATTGGATTATAGTTTTAGTTTTGTTTCAGGTACTTCTGGGAAACTCTGATTTTAAATAATGTTTTAGAAACAATGGTTTTGTAAACACTTCTTTTTAGTAAATAGGTTGTTTTGAAAAGTTTAAATTTGTTGTGATTTTTTAGATGTTAAAAGTTGGTATCAGAGCCCCGATTTAAGTGATTTGGATGAACATTCGTGTGAATCTTGACTCAAACTAAGTTTCTGTGAAAGTTTTCAAATAGTTCCAAATTATTTTCAAAATTAAATTCTAAATTATCTACAAAAGTAACCAAGGATGGATGGGATGTGTACGATCAGCCGGAGCAAGAAAGTTACCCCAAGTTACCACACTGTTACTTGTTTATGATGATTATGGTAGAACGACATGCTAGTGATAGGCTAGGGATCTTCAGGAATTGCATGATAGAATTGTATTATATATGATGCATCATAGCCTAGGGTTACTTCTTGGATGAAATTGACATCATTACTGTAGTCGCTTAGTGTGTGCATCATAGTTGTATATAACAAAGATTCTATTGCCTGAGAATTTTTGATTTAGATTTATTTCATGTTCTTGTCTGATTAAGGGCTTAAGGTAGAGTCATGTATTTGACTGTCTATGGGATCCAACGTTATGTATGATTAGCATGCACGAGTGGCTGTAGAGTTGGTGGAAGTTTCATGAGTGGGCGCAGTTCATAGCAGGTCAACGTGAGAATGATTAGCCACTCTTGATAGAGTGAGGACATGATGAATGTGTAACATAGATGCTTGGGTCTAGATATCGAGAATTGCATATGAAAATCTGCCTGATTTTATTGTGTCTTAGTGCCAGTCGCCCCCACTGCTTGAATGCTGCTTGCTTCGTGCTTTGTGGGACGCATATTGATGTGACTTAACAATCAAATGAATACATTAAATTACATGCTATGAAGGTTAAATAATCTTAGAGTGAAGGATTTGGTCCTATTGCACAACTCTCATTTGAGTCTAGCCGTTATAGGGTTGGGTCTTTTAGTCGAAGGATTATTTAAGTTTTATTTTGTGTAATTGTATTCATGAAGTGGTTAGCTGACATTAATAGGGGTTTTTCAGCAGCTGATGGTAGGGGAGGTGAGGAGATCCTAGGGAGTGCTTTAGTGTGGTTGTTACGTTGTTTAGCGGGTGTTGAAAGTGCTATTATGAGTAGGTAACTTAGAGGACTCGGGATGATTCTTAAGGAAAGTATGGATAGGTGTGGAAGGTAGTATTGGGCATGTACTATTGGAAGCAAAAGATCCATACTCGAATCAAGGAAGTCACGAGCATTCTAAGGTGCTGGTTGAGGGTAGATAGCATGGTTGGATAACCATGACTCGTGGCAGTGTCAATTTGGGGTTGAATGGTGCAGACCTAGGTCAGTTAGTTGATTTTGAGGTCTCAGGAGCGTTGATCAAGTAGTGCCATTCGGGCCGCGTGACTCAAGAAGGAAGCGGTTGACAGGGGCAGATCGATAATTCGACCTGAGAATGAGTGATTGGCAGATGGATTGGAATGTTACTATCTATGGAGAGGGTTATGTCCTTCCAGTTTTCCGAGTTCGGAGAAGGAGGGGGCAGGCTTGTGACTTTTAGAGTTGGGATGTAAACCCAATATGGGGCTAGTTGGCCATTATGTTTGGCGGCTGTATGACAGCGTGGGAATGCACAAGAGGATCCTTGTCGTATGGTTGCTTGAGATGAGATCAAGGCTCTGCTTTCTTTGGATATAGGCAGGCCAGGTGCTAGCTGATGGTTTTGTTGGGTTTTGAGCATAACATCATTCCTATGGTGTACATGCAACCCTAATTGCTTTGGATATAGGTTTTTCTAATTTGAGCATACAACTATGAATACCAAAGCAATAACCCTATAACTAACATACATATATCGAAAATCATATATGATTCAGGTTAGAATCTTTGCCTCTCATGTTATGTAGCAATAACAAGCTTAACCCTTCTTGATGTTGACTTCTGAAAGCCTAGTGCCCCTAGTGTTGCACCTCTAATGGAGTCACAAACACTCAATGCAACAAGAGGACTTGGGAGAGAAGTAGAATTCGACCACTCTAGGATTTCTCAAGCATAGGGCGAAATTCCTTAGTCTTGGGGTCTATTTATACTTTTGGCTGCTAGGGTTTTTAGTTGGAAACCCTAATATGACTGCTTAAGCCTTAAGCAGCCCATTGTAACGCCCGTAGATCCGGGCTAGTCAATTTAGAGATAATAGGGGTCGAAAACGACTTTCCGACAAAAGATTATTTAGAATAAATAATCTTAACCAAGTTGTAGAATATGTCTCAAGGTTTCCGTACATATAAAGAACGCCGAAATCCGAGTTATAACGAAGAAGTTATGACCCGCCGGAGTTTTACGGCAAAACAGGCACGACACCAGGAGACGTAAATAGTGAATTTACGATAGAGCGAGTTTTAGCCTTAGCGATCTAAACGAAAGTCGTAGAAAATGTTAAACCAAGAGCGTCCATAAAAAGAACGCCCAAATCTGACTTCGTATGAGGAAGTTATGATTTTTCGAAGTTTCGGCTTAACAATGTACAGCCCGAAATTCGAATATAAGATCGAGCGGTTTTTAGCCGACACAACCTAAACGAGAATCAAAGATCTCGTTAATAGTAGCATAACGATAAAAAGACAGACGAAAACGGACGTCGGATGAAGAAGTTATGAATTTTTAACGGACCAATCCTGTCCCGGCCTGTTAAAAATATAACTTTTAAAATAAAGTCAAAATTAGCCGACAGAGTCAAAACGAAAGTTGTAGAGTACGTTCCCACCTACGCGTGGATATAAAGAACGTCGAAAACGGAGCTCGTATGCGAAAGTTATGATTTGTAGAAGTCGGAAAGGGAAATTACGAAATCTGGTGCTCGATCGATGACGTGGCCAAATCTCAGCCGTCGCTTGCTGAGCATGGTCTCGCCTCGGATGAAGGACGTGTCACCCTCGCATTACGCCCAACGTCCGAGCTTGGAACGCGCCGCGTACGCAAACCCCTCCCTCGGTCCAGCTTAAGCCACGTCGTACCACCGAATGCTCGCCACCTCGCACCTTATCCGAAGCTACGCGCCGCGTAAATCCGAGCTGTTGGCTCCTATAAATATATGCGAACTCTTCCGGATTTTTCACACATTTCCACTTCTCTCTCTAAATACTTTCTCTCTCTAACCCATTCCAACTCCCCTAAACCCTAGGGAAAATCCCTAGCACCCAAAGGAAGCCCTGAGGCTCCCGGAGTCCCGAGAAAAAGGGTCTTTCGGTTTCGGAAACGCTGCTCCAAGCGAAGCCCGATTTTCTTTAAAATCCGCTGTAAGTGAGCTATGCCTATGCAATTTTTAATATAACTTTTAAATAATTATAGTAATGTTATTAGGTCCTTAAAATAATTATTTGGCTATTATTATGAGTTATATTGGGTGTTATTTAACGTTTATATAATAATAATAATAGCTAGACCATTAATTAGTCACGGTTAACGTTAAGACTAAACCCTAGTGGTATTGATATTAGGTTTTGTCGAGGGAAATTGTTTTAAGAAGTAACGAATCGCTGTTCGAGTGTAGAGTCACCACCTTCCAGGTGAGTGCATGGTTACTGTCATCTTACACATAGATATGAAGTATTTTATATAAATTACGTGCTATGTGTGCATATTATCTGTATACTTGCTATCTATGCTGGATGAACGATTTTATACATGTTTTAAATGATTTAAACTGTATATATATATATATATATATATATCTACGAGAATATGTTGGGTATAACATGGGTAGAGGTAATAGATGGAATATGAGTTGGATGATGAGTTGAGAGGTGTTATAGACCACGAGGTGAGTATGAGAGGTGGACGATATGAGAAGCCTTTCCCAAATGATGGGCCCGTCAACTACCAGAGTATGGATGACAACCACAGACTATTCTAGACAGTCCAGTGGAACACTGACAGGCTCGCAACCTGTAGGTGTTGTGAACGATGTGTTCACCGGTGTACTCTAAAAACCCATTGACATGTATTGCGAGTGGACTCTCGAAAACGATACTGTCAATAAACGAGATAACCCTAGCAGCTGTGCTCGAAGGACAATACTGGCAGCTGCGCCTCACATAGAATGTCACAATTCTGGCAGCTGCGCCTAAGTGATAGAACTAGCAGCTGTGCTTGACAGATGTGTCATTGACAACGATGGACTTCGTGCCGATTCCTTAGGATGATCCTTAGGAATGAATGAACGAGGAATAATTGATTCTTGGGGTAGATCCTTAAGAGTAAAGAAGATAATGGGGATGGGTAATTGGGTTGATTGTTTGATGTTTAAACATAATAATCATATTATTGTGGGTTGAAAACCCTATGTACTCACCAGGTTTCCCAACCTGACCCACTCAGTTTATTTGTATCACAGGTGTCGATATGAAGTTACATTACACTGAGAAATTTAAAAGAGATGTAGATCACTAGTGTAAATGAATGTAACTTCTATTTATGCTTATGTTTCTGTATTAACGATGACATCCCAAATGTTTTAAAATGAATAAAAATACATTTCTTCGGAAATGCTTTGATAATGTATTTATCATGTTTTTATGGGAACAAATTCCGCAAGATTTTTATTAAAAGAAGTACTCTGATTTTTATAAAGCATAAACAAAATCGGTCTTTTCTGGCCATGAAAATGGGGATGTCACAGTTGGTATCAGAGCATTAGTTTAAGCGAACTAGGAATATGGATTTATTTCTAGGCTTAAACTTAGAATGCTAAGCGATGATTGTGAGATGTGAGCACTAGCTTATTTAGGAAAGTATGCCTAATATGCTTTATGTGCTAAATGATTTATGCCTCATATGTTGTTATTTGTTCGGATCTATGGTCTGTTGCCGACCGGATCTGGAAACCTTATGTGTTTAGGATTCTAAACGTACGACTACGATATTAGAACTAACATGTAAACATTTCGGAGTGATATGGACGACTTAAACGACTATCCTAAATAAAGATCTAGATTCACCTTATTTGGTGTATAGATCAAAATGGCAAGAACCCGCAGTGGAGCCGGGAATGCTAATGGGAACAGAAACCAACCCCCAATGATTGAGCAAATACCGGTTGTGGTAGCCGCTGCTGAGCCAATAACCATGGCCGGAGTACAAGCGATGATCCAAATGATGTTGGATCGTCAAATGGAGGAAACAAGGTGTTTACTTCAACAAAATCGAGAGGAACTTACGGTGCCTATTGAACAGCACGAGCTCAGTGATGGGCAGTCAGAAGGAGGGAACTACAGTGGGACGGTTGGTCGAGCCGACCCACCGATAGTTAGACGAAACAATCAGGATGGAGGAAATGACGGACGTGGATGTAAGTACAAGGATTTCATGGCATCAAAACCCCCAAGTCTTTCTGGAATCCCAACACCGGTGGAAGTTATGGACTGGATCTCCGAGATGGAGACAATGTTTGAGAGTTGCGAGTGTAGCAACAAACAGAAGACTGCTCTCGCGATCCCTTTGTTAAGGTCTGGAGTACTGAGCTGGTGGAAGCTACTAGCTAACACGATGCCCAAGGGAGAAGCAAGTAAGATGTCTTGGGAAGATTTCGTGGTGCAACTGAAAATGCAGTACTGCTCTGAGCAGGATCTCCTAGAGATCAACAATGAGTTTCAAAATCTGAAGAAGGGAAGGATGAGTGTCACTGAGTATGCTGCAAGTTTTACGGAGAAGATGAAGCTTGTTCCTTACCTAGTTCCAACTGAGCTCTCCAAGGTCAACAAGTTTGCCCATGGATTACCAGCGGACTTTGGTCCAATGGTCAAGCAAGCAACCACTTTGAAAGCCGCCATCTGGGCAGCCAGGAATGTTGAGACTCAGATTAGGGAAAAGGGTCTGGAGAAAGCTGAAGTTGGCGAGAAGAGGAAGTTTGAAGGATCTTCAAGGTCCAACAAGGAGACCAAATTCCTGAAGTCTGGAGGAGGAAGAGGAAGTGAAGAAAGATGGTGCGAGAAGTGCAAAAAGAAACACTCTGGAAAATGTGGTGAAAAGGTGACTTGTTTCAAGTGTGGAAAGCATGGGCATTACGCCAACGAGTGTACATTCAACAAAAGGGTATGTTACGAATGTAATGAGGAAGGTCACTTCAAGCAAGACTGCCCAAAAAGAGAAGGGGATATAAAGCCAAATGTGCCGCCAAAGCCAAAGGCGAGAGCATTTCAAATGATCCTTGACGAAGCAGATAACAATGCAAGGATTCAGGAGTGAAGGCTTAATATCCAAAGATCGAGTTATGAAGTAACCAAGGGATAGTATCGTATAATGTAACCTGTTAGAGGCATAGTATAGGGTGAACTCGAACACCTATGTAATAGTTTCAAGAAATAATAAAGCCTTCGTTTTGTTATCTGGTGTGTTAAACTGTTATGTGATTTTCTTGTATGGTGACTTGGGGACTGCGAGACAATACTTGGGACGAGTATGAGTAGGTGTGAAAGGTAGTAGATGCATATACTATCGGAAGCACAAGACTCACGCTTGGATCAGGGAAAGTCACAAGGTTACCGAGAAGCTAGTAGTTGATTTCGTTTTGTTCATATATGTCATTACCATTGTTTCGGTAATAACTAAGAAGATGATTGTTATTCCGACCCTAGTGGTCATATCAAATCGAGTCCGAATATGATGAGTATGTTACGAGGTTCAGACAACTTATGGAGTCATCATGTGAGCCCTGTTTCGTTGATGATTTCGGGACGTAATCATCCTAAGGGGGAGATAATTGTAACGCCCGTAGATCCGGGCTAGTCAATTTAGAGATAATAGGGGTCGAAAATGACTTTCCGACAAAAGATTACTTAGAATAAATAATCTTAACCAAGTTGTAGAATATGTCTCAAGGTTTCCGTACATATAAAGAACGCCGAAATCCGAGTTATAACGAAGAAGTTATGACTCGCCGGAGTTTTACGGCAAAACCAGCACGACACCAGGAGACGTAAATAGTGAATTTACGATAGAGCGAGTTTTAGCCTTAGCGATCTAAACGAAAGTCGTAGAAAATGTTAAACCGAGAGCTTCCATAAAAAGAACGCCCAAATCTGACTTCGTATGAGGAAGTTATGATTTTTCGAAGTTTCGGCTTAGCAGTGTACAGCCCGAAATTTGAATATAAGATTGAGTGTTTTTTAGCCGACACAACCTAAACGAGAATCGAAGATCTCGTTAATAGTAGCATAACGATAAAAAGACAGACGAAAACGGACGTCAGATGAAGAAGTTATGAATTTTTAACGGACCAATTCTGTCCCGGCCTGTTAAAAATATAACTTTTAAAATAAATTCCAAATTAGTCGACGGAGTCTAAACGAAAGTTGTAGAGTACGTTCCCGCCTACGCGTGGATATAAAGAACGTCGAAAACAGAGCTCGTATGCGAAAGTTATGATTTTTAGAAGTCGGAAAGGGAAATTACGAAATCTGCTGCTCGATCGATGACGTGGCCAAATCTCAGCCGTCGCTTGCTGAGCACGGTCTCACCTCGGATGAAGGACGCGTCACCCTCGCATTACGCCCAGCGTCTGAGCTCGGAACACGCTGCATACGCGAACCCCTCCCTCGGTCCAGCTTAAGCCACGTCGCACCACCGAATGCTCGCCACCTCGCACCTTATCCGAAGCTACGCGCAGCGTAAATCCGAGCTGCTTGCTCCTATAAATAGATGCGAACTCTTCCGGATTTTTCACGCATTTCCACTTCTCTCTCTAAATACTTTCTCTCTCTAACCCATTCCAACTCCCCTAAACCCTAGGAAAAATCCCTAGCACCCAAAGGAATCCCGGAGGCTCCCGGAGTCCCGAGAAAAAGGGTCTTTCGGTTTCGGTTAACGATAAGACTAAACCCTAGTGGTATTGATACTAGGTTTTGTCGAGGGAAATTGTTTTAAGAAGTAACGAAGCGCTGTTCGAGTACAGAGTCACCACCTTCCAGGTGAGTGCATAGTTACTTTCATCTTACACATAGATATGAAGTATTTTATTTAAATTACGTGCTATGTGTGCATATTATCTGTATACTTGCTATCTATGCTGGATGAACGATTTTATACATGTTTTAAATGATTTAAACTGTATATATATCTACGAGAATATGTTGGGTAAAACATGGGTAGAGGTAATAGATGGAATATGAGTTGGATGATGAGTTGAGAGGTGTTATAGACCACGAGGTGAGTATAAGAGGTGGAAGATGTGAGAAGCCTTGCCCAAATGATGGCCCCGTCAACTAGCAAAGTATGGATGACAACCACGGACTATTCTAGACAGTCCAGTGGAACACTGGCAGGCTCGCAACCTGTAGGTGTTGTGAACGATGTGTTCACCGGTGTACTCTAAAACCCATTGACATGTATTGCGAGTGGACTCTCGAAAACGATACTGTCAATAAACGAGATAACCCTACCAGCTGTGCTCGAAGGATAATACTGGCAGCTGCGCCTCACATAGAATGTCACAATTTTGGCAGTTGCGCCTAAGTGATAGAACTAGCAGCTGTGCTTGACAGCTGTGTCATTGACAATGATGGACTTCGTGCCGATTCCTTAGGATGATCCTTAGGAATGAATGAACGAGGAATAATTGATTCTTAGGGTAGATCCTTAAGAGTAAAGAAGATAATGGGGATGGGTAATTGGGTTGATTGTTTGATGTTTAAACATAATAATCATATTATTGTGGGTTGAAAACCCTATGTACTCACCAGGTTTCCCAACCTGACCCACTCAGTTTATTTGTATCACAGGTGTCGGTATTAAGTTACATTACACTGAGAAATTTAAAAGAGATGTAGATCACTAGTGTAAATGAATGTAACTTCTGTTTATGCTTATGTTTCTGTATTAACGATGACATCCCAAATGTTTTAAAATGAATAAAAATACATTTCTTCGGAAATGCTTTGATAACGGATTTATCATGTTTTTCTGGGAACAAATTCCGCAAGATTTTTATTAAAAGAAATACTCTGATTTTTATAAAGCATAAACAAAATCGGTCTTTTCTGGCCGTGAAAATGGGGATGTCACACCCATGGACCCTTTCTAGAAGACTCCTTGGCCGAATTCCTTATGGGCTTCCCATAGAATCCGTCCAACCTTATTCCAAGGTGATCCATCAGCCCAATTGCAACTATCAGTGATTTGCAATATCAGTCCCCAATTATTTAATCGGTCTATTTTGACCACTAAATTAATTCTAAATTTTTTTTTGATCAATACTAATTAAATAATATGATTTCCAAATAATATATTAATCTTGTAATATATTAATAAAAATTTTTGAGTACGAATTTATCATCCTATCAAGTTGCATGAGTGAAGGCAACCCAAAAGGACCATGGTCATAATCTAATCAAGTACATACCAAAAATAATTATGGGCTTAGACACCTAATCCAACAGTTTCCCACTTGGATAAGTCTAATAACTATTTTGTAAATACGATTTCAGAATCTGATTCGCAATTGTAGCTTTCAAAAGCCGCTGTCAAACTCTGATCTTATCAGTAATGCGTCCTTTAGATAAGGGGTCATATATTCCTCCATTCTCAATATATCGTATAGAAATAAGACATGGATTATAATCATTCTCTCTGTCTATGTGTTGTTTCCCGATTTCCGATTTAAGACGACTGACTGATTGAATAAATCAAATCAGTCCAGGCTTGGACATGCGCTTAGGGGTGTCATCACTAAATCATCGAGGGGCCCACAAATATCGCTTTTATCCTCTTAAGGTAAAAGGAATGGATAAACGTCGACTCATATGCTTGCACTATTTACTCATCAAATCAAACACAATAATATGTTTTATAACATCAAGTTACTGATGCTTTTACGCATTATCAATGTCCAACCGACTCGCAAACAACAACTCATATCTCTTTGTTTCAAGAATATAAGATATTATCATCTCACAATCACCCGTGATAAAATCCATGAAGTGATTCACGTGAGCGTGAGTTTATTCCAATACTCAAATCTTATTTCAGGTGTACTCATGAACACTGCAACAAACTTTTGCTATGTCTAAACAGTTAAACAATCTACAGTCGGATTCATGACAGTCTTACCTCATTACCTACTTCCAAAGTATGATTGACTGTGGATGTTTGAATAACCTAGTTATTCGGGAAGTCAAAACATGCGAAGTGAAACGCAAGAATAATCGAATCCAATATGGTCTCAAAACTTTTGATTATAAATAAAACACTTATTATTTAATCACCATATTGAATACACGTTATTCGTTGTATAATGTTTCGAATAATCACTTGAATTAAAACAACAGTTATCCCATGCTCCAAGCATGCACACTATGTTTACTTATGGTCCTTTCTTTGTGAAATAGATCAATTGTACACATTTCCAACGATGCTCATTTCACAATTCCCAATCCTTATCAAAAGTGTAAGAATACTAAATTCTTGGCACTATTAAAATATGTTAGATTCTAACATTTTATGCATTGATCATTTTGTAAAGTCATAGCACCAAAGTCACAAAGACTTTGCCAATGAAATTACAATGTGCTCTATTGGATATTGTTACAAGACAACTCTATAGACATGAAGTCTCACATTCAAAGTACATTCCTTTGAACATCCTTCTTGCATAAAAGTTTCTAACCTACACATAGATTCTTAATATCCAACTCCTATTATGGAAACATTTCCATATTTTCCATATGACAACTCATTCTAAATAAAATCCTATCTATTCATAATAATGTCGATATGGTCCATCCATTACTATACTTCCAACTGCCCACAAGTGACAAATCCTTGGCGAACCTTAGATTGTACTTGACAGTTGTTTAACTTAGTTTAGTCATATCCGATTCTGGTCCTTTTCCCTCTTAACGCCTTAGGCATTTGGAATAGACAGAACGATCGAATATTACAACATATGTAATCGATCCTATATCCGAAGCGTATGGGATACGATACATAATGTCTTACATAAAGACATGATACTTTACCAGTCTCTTGCTATAATATTGTCATATATAGAATTTCCTTATGTTGAATCTTTTCAACAAAACATTCATCTATGTCCTTTGACTAAATTTGATTAAAATTTCTTGATCTAAGCTTTTAGATGTGAAATGAAGTATAATATTCTCTCCCTTAATTATAGCAAAACAACTTTTCAACCTCTGCAACTTTGCGAATTGAAACTTTATTTTTCTATAATTAATATTGCTAACTCGCAATACTTAACATAATAATCATGCTCCCACTAATATGATAATTATTTCCTTACCAGCATAACACTTATGCTCCCACTAGCTTTGACATGTATTCAGAAATCAGCCGGACTTCTAGAAATCAATACTTATTGACTTCCTTAACCAAATTTCATATTTCTGATATGAGATGCTTTGATAAGTCTTTATCTAAGCTTCTCAAACTCATACACCTTTCCTTAGATAGATCATATGTGTGTCTAAACAATCCTAGAACTTATAGCAATAAGTCCCAAATGTTCAGACTGATTGCTAAATCTCATAATTCGAACTATGAAGAGGGATGCCGTAATCATAATCGAATTTGAGAATGCAATTTACACAATCGGTATCTCCTTAAAATCTTCTAAGTGAAAGCGTTTCCTCACAATCATTTTCATGAAGCGGAGAGAAACCTTACCACTTAGATTTTATAGTGTACGTTATCCATGTGAATTTGTCATAACCATAATCACAAGACAAGGTTTGTGACAAATCCAAACTAATATGGACTGAACTTGTTCAATCTTAATTTCTTGCCACTTGGTAGCACAAGGGCCTACCATGTCTTCCAAGTTGTTGAGCAGCTCACCTATACTTGTCAATGTACTTTCACTGATATTGGTGCTTTGCCTTATGCAGTCAAATGAGAACTCATAGAAATAACATGCATGGTCAACTTTAACTGGAATGGGCACAGAAACACGAATATGTCAACACAATAGGTTACAAACCTCAAGTCGTGTGCTAGTGATAAACAATAGATTTATTCTTGAAACTTTTCAAGATCTTTCAGACTCCCACTGACCTCTTGTCATATGAGATTCTCTTGTCAAGATCCATTTCTTGACAAACAAATATTCAAGAGTTAGTGCGGGTTCTTATCAAGACAAACACTTCACACAATTGGTCTTAGTTGGTCTTTATCTTATCAAAGACATCACAATTTACCAATTTCAAATGTGCAAGAGTGAGAACATTCCTACTAAAGATTATGTCACTCAAGTCACAATCTTGGAGTATGACTCTAAGACTCGATTTTGGAATGAAGTATGATTCACCTTTTGATTTAACCATTTCAATGATTCCCGATTCCTCTTCTTAGCCATACTAGTGCACTAAGGTGTCCTTATAGGATCAATTGCGATATGGTTCTATAATCACTAAGATGATCATAAAACACGATACAAAAGTACTCTCCCTTCCTTTCAGATTGGAGAAACTTTTATCTTTCTGCCTAATTGATTCTTCTTATTTGATCTGCCATACATTGAAACTTTTCAATGATTTAGAATTACACTTAATCTTGTAAGAATAACCATATTTACTAAACTTTTAGCAAATCATGACGAATATTCTTATCGTTCTTTGTGGTGGACTTGACCAGTGCACAACAATGCGTACCAAATCCTTAAGTCCTTCACTTGACTCACATACTTATGTGAACAAGGAATTAGTCTTAATTTCCCAAATACGAAGGTTCTCATTTATCATACAATACTAGTTGCATGATTCTAAGTTTCTGTCCAATTGAAACTTGGGCGATGAGAATCATTCCTTATTCGATAAATTTTCGACACTACCACAAAAATCATAACTAAGAATCACTTTCAATATTGCTAATCATAGAAACATATAAACATCAATTTTCACAAAAGTCGTTGCAAGGATATATATAAATAAGACAAAAATCAAAATTTTTTTTATTTATAAAAACGCGGAAAAACTTGTCCTTACAACGCAATTACAAATGAAAACTATGTTAATAATCATTCCTAAGCAATCTATCATAACTCCTAAATAGTAGCTCAAAAATCCGATCATCGAACCATGCGATCGAAATCCATCTCTTCGCGATCAGAATCAACATACTTTTCCTTTAAGCTTCCTTTCTTTTCTTCGATCCTACAAAACATCAAAATGCAATTTTATCACATCATGTATCAAGAATCTACAAATAGGAACTTAATAGAGTTAGATAGTGGACTTACGTAAAGCAGAGTCATACATCTTGACTCTCCCATCCTTTCGATCCATCAAATAGATTTGGCAGGTTCGCAACCAATGTCCCTTCTCTTGGCAGTAGAAACATATGGATTCTTTTGGAACAACACATGGGACAATTCCAGATTCATCCTTTCTCTTTACCATCTGGTCAAACGGTTTAACCTTGGCCGACCCCTTTCCATTGGGAAGAGAAGACTTTTCTGGACTTCCAATGTTTCCATTGTCAATGTCCATGGAAGTTTGGGAGGTTGATCTACTAGTCAAATTTGCTTTTCCAGTATGCCAAATCATTGCTGATTCAGCAGTAATAAGCAAATAGGTAAGATCAATAAGGGTCACGTTGTGGTCCATCATATAGTAATATTTAATGAACTCACTATATGATTCAGGAAGTGATTGAAGAACCAAGTCAACAACCAACTTCCTGGAGACATCGACACCCAACATTCCCAATCTATCAATGTGTGACTTCATCTCCTAGACGTGTGCACACACGGACTTTCCATCTACATGTTTGGTTACCAATAGTGCCTGAGTGACCTTCAACTTTTCAAGTCTTCGAACATGTGGGTCAAGGAGAATAATTGGAGGAGGTGGAGGAAGTGAAGAATGATTTCCATTTCCATGATCCAATCGTGGAACATCATCTTCATGTGGAAAGCTTTTTCTAAAGGATTCAAGAAGACCATTGTTAGAATTTGACATCTACAAAAAGGAAGAAATTCAAGTTAGTTGATAAGAGTCCTTAATATGACACCCAATGAAATATTAAGGCTGGGACCCAACACAATATTCTACAATTCAGAAGATGGATGCCGTAATCCAATTGCAGAATATTTAAAGGTAGGTAAATGACAATTTACCAATTTCCACCATGAAAAACGAAAAAGAAAATTAGGTCTTAAATGAATTGAAACTCCTAGATCTTTTGAGACTCATTGAACTTTTCAATTGCATGTTTAATCTCGATTACGCCCTTCAAGTTTGTGACTGGGATACCGAGGATCACAAACAAGGTGTGAATAAACATGGAAATTGGCTTGGTACTCTCGAAGATGTTTAATACCTAATCAATGTGCCAGTTAACCACACACGCTCCATTGATCTATGATAATCTATGAGCCACCCATTTCCATCCTTCATTGGTCCCATATTAGTGTGCCGGTTAACCACACACGCTCCACTAACGACCAACAAGGTGCAATGTGCAATTTCATGGATTAGCACCAAATTCACATTTTTCCTAAAGTAACTAAGATTTGGGAATTTATAAAAGTGTTTAGTTACTTCGTATTTCATTATACTTAAAATGAAAGGTTGTGTCCTATCCTACCCGTTTGGCTAACGACCCTCCACCAGTCAAGGTTGCGGTGGGTAAGAGTGGATACCCAATGACGGTCATTTTACAGACCGCTTCCTTAAACACCCCTTAGAGACCAGCTTCATGAATGCGGCCTAATAACGGTAAGACTGACCTTTTACTCATACATATATAATATATTAGACATTCAATTTTATATAGTATAAGGATGTATTTTATACATTTAAAATACTAAGTGGTTTAATCTATTAATAAATTATACTTTTAATATGATTAAACTTAGACCGTATTATTATGGATTTATTAATTCTTTCTTTTAATTAAACACTTAATTAATTTAATAAAATCCATAAGGGTGTAATTTGAACTTTTCAAAATATTAGGGTTTTAGAATTTAATATTTCAAAATTAATACCTTTCAATTAAATTTTAAATTCCAAAACCTTAGGGGCAAATTTTGAAACTTTTCAAAATATTAGGGTTTAACTATTTAAATTTCAAAAACTAAAACTTTTAATTGCAAATTTAAACTATAAAACCTAAAGGGTGTAATTTAAATTTTTTTCAAGATTACTATGTTAAATATTTGAATCAAAATAATCCTATATTATCCATATTTAACCAAATCCACCAATTTTGATAAGGATATGTCATACCAATCATAAAAATCGATTTTAGGCAAGAAAAACTAGTTTTGGTAATTATCCTAATAAAAAATTGGTCAAAAAAATCGAAAATCCCGGCAACAGAACCCTGGACTCGTCGAGTCCACTATGGAACTCGTCGACTTCATGGAACTCGTCGAGTCCATACATGGACTCGTCGAGTAGACCTGTCAGACAACAAAAAATTCGACTTTTTGATCATTTGGCAGTTCACTATTGTATCTATTCAATAGAAAAATGACCTAGGCTCTGATACCACTGTTGGGTTTTGAGCATAACATCATTCCTATGGTGTACATGCAACCCTAATTTCTTTGGATCTAGGTTTTTCTAATTTGAGCATACAACTGTGAATACCAAAGCAATAACCCTATAACTAACATACATATATCAAAAATCACAGATGATTAGGGTTAGAATATTTACCTCCCTTGTTATGTAGCAATAACAAGCTTAAACCTTCTTGATTTTGACTTCTGAAAGCCTAGTGCCCCAAGTGTTGCACCTCTAATGGAGTTACAAACACTCAATGCAACAAGATGACTTAGGAGAGAAGAAGAATTCGACCACTCTAGGGTTTCTCAAGCATAGGGTGAAATTCCTTAGTCTTGGGGTCTATTTATACCTTTGGCTGCTAGGGTTTTTAGTTGGAAACCCTAATATGACTACTTAAGCCTTAAGCAGCCCATGGAACCTTTTTTGAATACTCCTTGGATGAATTCCTTATGGGCTTCCCATAGAATTTGTCCAACCTTATTCCAAGGTGATCCATCAGCCCAATTGCAACTATTAGTGATTTGCAATATCAGTCCCCAATTATTTAATCAGTCTCTTTTGACCACTAAATTAATTCTAAATTAATTTCTGATCAATACTAATTAAATAATATTATTTCCAAATAATATATTAATATTGTAATATATTAATAAAACCATTTTGAGTATGAATTTATTATTCACATAATAAATTCTACTCTCTCTCCTCTTGTCATCCTATCAAGTTGCAGAAGTGAAGGCAACCCAAAAGGACCATGCTCATAATCAAATCAAGTACATACCAAAAATAGTAATGGGCTTAGACACCTATTCCAACAGGTTTTCAAGCAAGGGGTGTAGTAATCCATTTGATTCTAGATAGGAAGATGGTGTTTTTCTTGTGTATTTGTAGGGAAAATTTGATGTTAGAGGCAACCATAATTGGGGAGTTTCCGAGATCTCCGTCTGAGATTCAGAATCTTTTGAGTTTTCTTGGTCTCTATCTGGACGATTATCTTGTGTTGAGATATATTCCAAGGATCAGGGATGCTATGTATCTGGGGTAATTCGATTAGGGTTTTGTGGTTGTTTGCAAGGACAGTTGGTGGTAGTTCGAACCCAAGTGGGAGAGAGTTGGATGTTCTGTTTAGGGGATCAGCGACCTCTTCAAGTTTTGGTTTTAGAAGAATAGGTCATAGGGAGTTGTGGTTCGGGTATGCAAAAATTTAGTTCCGGATTTAGGCAAGATAGGAGTGCAGAGCAAGTTGCCATCAGATGTATGTGGACAGGACCCCAAGAGTCGTCTTTGCGGCAAGAAGCTATTGGACAAGGGGCTCATGGTAGCCAGTGGCTCCATTCGGAAGCATCGAGGAATAGATCAAGATGCTTTTGGGTCGCTCAGGTTGAGTGTCGATTGTTGAGAGATTTGTCATCCTGTTATATAGCTTTATATATATAGTCTAGGATCGACATCTACTGAACGATCGATTAACTTCAAAGTTTGGTATAACTAGTCCTACATGGGTTTGTTCAGTAGTATATCGGGTTATGGGATTTATTTTCTATGCATCCTCGATCGTTGTTCATTTCGTTCATCATCTATAAGGCGGAGGTTCTTCGAAAGTTTCGAGTTGTGTCAGTTGAAGTTCAATGGAGGCGTCAACCTATCGTCAAGATCCGTATATTTATATTTTCTTTGGTCTCTAGGTATGTTTACCCTAAATTGTGGTGTGGAATTTTGGTTCATATCACACTCAAGTTTGGCAGTTGTCCTTGGTTATTGGAAGTTTAGATGTTGGGGCAAACTTGTTCAACTTTCCAAGTGTGACTTTGGTATTCGAATAATCTAATTTTGGCATATTGTATCAGTAGGATTTGTGGTGGGATTGATCCGACTAAAGGTGTGGCATCATTTCTAGATCACCTTGGAAGTATTCTTGAGCTAGCTACGTATTGGTGGAATCTGTTCAATTTCAACCAAGGTGTGGGATCTGGTTTGGTCGTTCATAAGGATGTTTCTGATAACGGTTGAGAATCGTCATTTCATTAGATCTACTGACACTTCACCCTTAGGGTAAGGTTGCGAGAAAGAAGGAATGTAGTAGATCTAGAGGTGGTTATGTGCTACCCTTTGGGGATGTATATTGTGGTAGCTCATAAAATGTGGTCATGAGGAGGTGCATATGGACTGAGTAAGATAACATGAGAACAGCTGATCCGAATTCATTGGTACGGTTCTTAATTGGTTTGCAGCCCTTGAGTTGGAGCAAGAGTACAACCGCCTATCTCATTTATTGGTTAGGTGCGACCATGTTTTCGTATGATTTTGCATTGGTAGCAGCCTAGGTTGTGCAATGTATTCTGCGCGATAAAAGGGGATGGTCTGGGTTGTGTTTGATTAGAATCAAAAGGAATGTTGAATGGGCTTTTTGCAAGATAGTGCATTGATGGTTGAGTACCTCTAGACCGGGTAGTCATTTGGTTGAGACTCTTAGGTCTTGGATCGTTAGTCTTATTGACATGGTTAGATGCAGCGCGTTGTTCTTGGGAGTCGAGAGACTCGGTGACCAGCTGGTTTGGATCATGTGGTCAGGTTAAGATATTTATAATGGTATATTATTTGTGCACCGGAAGACACTTAAGGAATGGTTATTATGATGGACCCCATCTTCTTGTAGGCTGCCTATTAGCAGTTTGATTTCCAGTGTGAGGAGTTGGTTCTGAAACCTCGAGTGATTTTTCAGGTGGAGGTACACCTGAGCTGATAAAGGATTTCGATGCAATGTGCAAATTCTTGGATTGAACATCCTTTTGCTTGTGGGGGTAGCGGATTGGTGACAACTTGTCAGGAAGTCAAGAATATATTTAAAGTTATTATTGGGTTATTTAATGTATTGTGTCAAAATGTTTTGTACTCAATAGTCTTATTTATTAACGGGTTGGGCGTGTCCATCCGTATTTATGGTGCTAGGGTTAGACTATTTAAGGTGCATGCATGTATCTGTTTAGGGTTAACAAGTTGTATTGCCCTACGTAGCTTTTACAAAGAAGTTCTTGTTGAACTCTTCTAAGGCTATTGAATCTAAGCATTCGGTATTATTTTATCTTCATTGTTCTTATTGTTTGGTTCATTGCACTTGTTAGAATCTATCGATCTTTAGTTTATTGTTCCAATAATTGGTATCGGAGCAGGACATTGTGTAACTCATACGCATATCTTCTGTCGAGCATTATTAGGGTTTCAAGTTTCTGGCGGATCTGTTCTCATCGTTTTCATCGTTCTTATCGATTGGAGACGTTAGATCTGGGTCCTTGTTTTACCCTAAACTTAATCTTTGTTTTACACATCTGATTCAATATAGGTTTTTGTGAATCAACATCATGCAACCAGAAGATCCTTATACTATTTCCTTCAATCTTTCCAGCAGTATCGGATCTACTACCAGAATCCCAATACTTTTTCCGCAGGATTATGAGGTCTGGGCACTACACTTTGAAGACTAGGTTCTTGGTCTTGAAGATCATGGCACCTTAATATGGGAGGCCATGACCCAACATACATTCGCTCACATTGCTACGAGGAGAATCATTAAGACTCAAGCCAAATACAATACTCTTCTTATTTACGTTAAAGATGTTCCTCAAGATGAAAGAGACAAGTTGTTAAGCAACATCAAGGAAATGATAATAATCAGGTTCGCTCTTCCTCCAGACACTTTTCGTCTGGTGAATGCTTGCGAGACTGCGAAGGAGATATGGGACCGGTTGAAGGAGATTTATTCAAGCGATGCAGATCTGGAACACTCAGTTCAGACATTACTTCTTTCTGAGTTTGGTGCTTTTGTCCAGAAGTCTGATGAAAAGCTTAATCAGACCTTCAACCGTTTTAATCATCTATTGAGCAGGATGCTTAAACATAATCTCAAGCGTGAAAGGATTAAGCAAAAGGTTACATTTATGAATAGATTAAGGTCTAAATGGAAAGTTGTAGTGTCCACAGTAAAAGCTCATGAACGATTTCAGAGTTATACCTTGGTGAAGCTTGTATGAATTCTAAGATCTCATGAATATGAGGTGACAAAGGAAGTGAAGATTGTATCTAGCATGCGTTCATTGGCGTTGGTTGCGAAAGGCAAAAAGATTGCTGAAGAAGATTCTGAATACGACCTTTCGGATAGTGAACTTACCAAAGAGGAACATGTTCTTATGGTATCTAATCCCAGAAAGTTGATCAAAAATGTGACAACCCAAAATTTCTATTCTGTACAACCATTCACTTCAATAGGAGTCAAAACTGTTTCTCCTAATTTTCAAGCTTTTTGGAATAAGTTTGAGTATTTTAAGATTAGTACTTCAGGAGATAACAGCAAAGAGGATGCCCTAGGGTTTATTGTGCAACAATAATGTCCCAAAACTCCAAGTGTTTGGAGTTTACGGCCTAAACAAAGGTGTTTACGGCCGTAAACCCTAAAAGAGGGTATAAATATGACACTTAGTCATTATTTATCACTTTTCACAATTTCAAGATCCAAAACTCAATTCTCTCTCAAGTATCATCGACTTTTCTTCTTGATCTTCAACATTGTAAGTGTTTATATCCCTAAAAAGTTGATATCTTACTTAATCTAGTAATCTAACATGATTCCATTCGTGAAATCATTCCAAAAGTGTAGATCTTCAAGTTTCACCAAGAACACCAAGAACACACACTAGTGTTGTTGGACTTTTAGCACCTTTTCAAGCTTCTACCTAGTAAGTACTTCTATCCTAGAGTATTATAGAGCTTGTTACACTTATAAACATCAAGAAAACACCCAAGAAACCAATGATCAAAGGTGTTTACGGTCCAAGATGTTCTTGGACCGTAAACCCCAAAAAGGGTGCCAAAGTATGCCCTAGTCCCTTCTAAGCCTTGGAAACTAGCCTAGATCCCTTCCGTGATGTGCTTAGTACTTGAAAACATCAAAAGACCATAAACCATTTGGGTTTACGGTCGTAAACCCAAAGGGAAATGGTCCAAGGACCGTAAACTCCTGAAAGGAGTGAAATGGTGCCCTAATCTCTTCCTAAGGCTTAAACATGAAGTAGGAATGCTTCTTGTGATCTTTAAGGCTTCAAAACACAAAATGGTCAAAGAAACATGAGTTTACGGCCGTAAAATCATGGGTTTATGACCGTAAACTCAATGAGTTATGGTCACAAAACCGTAAACTCCAATAAAGGGTCCCCTTGAACCCTAACCTCAATAGCAATGTCCTACAACACTTAGATGCAATCCTTAGCACTTATAACACTTATATAAGGTGTTTTCCATGTACTAGGATGTCTTAACTTTGTTAATTTGTTGTTTTATGACTAATTGGATACATATATGTGTTATTATATGTTAACTAGGATCCTTGTGTGTGTTCAAGTCTTCACTTGACACTTAGCATCCTATACATTCCGTTCATCCGAACCACTCACTACAGGTGAGTTCATACCCCTTAATTAACCTTTTAAATGTTTTTAAATACTTTTATTGGGGGGGGGGGGAATAGAAGTTGAACAACTATAGTTATTATATCAATCACATGTGATTAATAACTACCAAACAAGTGGATTTCTTACTTTTCAAACTGTGTTACCAAACTGTTTTACTTCAAACTGTCTTACAAACTCTTTTACATACCAAATGCTTTTATCAAACTCTTTTACATGTTAAATACTTTTACTTAAACTCTTTTTACTTATATTCTGTGTATCTATATAGATATAGTTATATAAGTAGGATTGAAAGGACTTAGGACTGATAGCTCACTATTGAAAATATACGATCTGATTACCAAGAAAAGGCTCGGATACCAGTTACTGGGTGATAGATATATATATATTTGAGGAGATAAGATGCGGAAAAAAAATAAGAAGTGCGGAATAAATATAAACTGGAAAGCTATAAATGACTGAAAGCTATAAATGAAATAAATGAAAGTATTTAAATGACGTAAAGCTGTAATAAAATATATAAATATATAAATATATATAAAGTCGATTCGTCAATAAATTGACTGAACTGGTTTAGAATTGGACTGGATCTTAATAGACTGTGTCTCTATTTGTTCAAAGTTCAATCCGGTAAGTAACAATAAGTTCTTTTTATGTAACAATGAATTGTTTACAAAACGATACAAAATACACGGGTAATGTTTTTTGTATGTGGGTATGGGGTTTTTTAAGGTGATTTGATGAGGTTGAAGTGGGTATTTGGAGGGTGGTAGAAGGTGGAATAAGGTTGTAGTTTTGGTGGTATAAGGTAACAAAGAGGGTGATGTTGAAAGAGCTTTGGGTGGTTATGAATATAGATTTTCGTAGTAAATCTCTCTGGATAGCCAATTCTCTCTCGCGTCTCTCTGGGGTTTGCAGTGGTCAAAAAAATCGAGGAAAATTCCTGGATGTAGGTAAGATCCTGAATAATTTGCGGTGCAAATCTCTCCCGTATTATCTTGTTGAGTTGTGCTCGGTGAATTTTTTCTTAACTTACAAATTCTGATGTTGAAAAACAGCAAGGTGGTGATGGTTGTGGTGATTTGAAATGGTTTTTGGAGGAGATTTAAGAAGGGTATTTGGAGGGTGTTTGGAGAGAATTTTGAGGTTGGCTATGTGTTTATTCTTCTGGAGATGAGAGAGTAATAGGAGATATATTACAAGGAAACACAAAACACACACTAAAACTCATGTAAACATGCATCTATATATATGCAAAGGAATCAAGCAACTCTTGTTTGTTTAAGGAAAAGTAATGAAGTGATTGATTGTAAAGGTTGGAAGCACACATGATGTTTGGTACTTTTGCTTTTGTGAAGATTTCTTTCCAATATATATATATATATATATATATATATATATATATATATATATATATATATATATATATCCAATTGTGAATTGATTTTCCATTTTTGACCCTTGAGGTTTTTTAAATTCTTGACAATTTTAGTCTTGATTTGTTTTGTCTTCAAACGACCAAATATTGCGTCTATTTTTCCGTCTTTGCGTATTTCGTCTTTTGCATATTTTTCTATTTCATAATTAAGCACGAATCCACGCAACCTGAAATAACTGATAATATTTGTTAGATAATATAAAACCAATTCGTCTTATTTCAGTGATGATCACATATAAAAACATTTTTCAACAATTTCCCCCTATGTGATCATTGATGAAATAAGGATAGATATAATCACATTAACAGTTTTAATGTTGAAGATTTGGGATAAAAGTTTTGTCAATGAGAAGATATATATAAAACCATTGTAATCGTTTTGAAAGTTTATGACTTGGTTTAACATATCTTATGTAAAAGATTTTCAGAAATTTGTTTCCGAATCAAAGTCTCGGGTTCGGTTATCAAAGGGTAGTCATATATGTATCTAAAGGAATTTCCTTAAGATTTTATAGCATTATTTCTGACGACAAGTGGTCTAACAGGTCGATTCAGATGAACGCTCATAGATATAGCTCACACTTCACTTGGGTGTTTGGTTGTTCTGGCAGCAGAACAAGTTAATGATCACTAAAAATGAGTGATATCTCTCTCTGACGACTCACACTCATATTGGAGGTGTTCAGCTATGCTTTTCCTGTAAAGTCACTTAGTCTCATTATTAGATAATCAATCACATAAGACTGGTTTCGGCATTACTCAGCGGGTTTCTTCATTTATGCCATTAAAGTTCACTCTCTCTCCGTCGGGAAATACATGTAGAGGGGTTTAGCAATTTTCATAGTGCAGTTTGCAACTAAGATTCTTCAGTGATGAAGGCTACAGTATCCCGAGAAATCCATTGTTGTTGCAGCTTCTTCTTTGATAGTATCCTCTTTGTTGATCAATATCGATTTATTGTAAAAAGATATTTTGTTTTAGCATTGAGAATTTGCTACATTTGAGACCTTTTTAAGAGTATTTGACTTGAGTGATTGAGATATCTTCTTTTGTGAAAAATGGTTAAAACAAATCGCAGGATTTTATGATTTTTGTTTTGAAATAACCATTTGGTTGAAAGTTTGTTTGAAAATACCAAATATAGAATATATTTTTTTTTGTTTTGTTTGGTATATCTTTATTGAATCCATTTGTTTTCTTGTTGATTTATCTTTGAGGATTGGATGTTGATAGATATTTGTTTTTCCTTTGGTTTTCTTGTAAGGATATGTCGTTGTTTGCTTGATGGATCATGGGATCGCAAGTCTTCATTTTTGGTTGGCTTTTATCTAGGTAGGGATAGGTGGCATAAAAGACAGTTTGTCTAGTATGTAAGAAATGAATGTATCGTCCCTGGTCATTTTGATATCTAAGCAAGAATGAGACCGTGACAAGGTATAATTGGGTATACCTTATAAGCAATAGTGACACACCTAAGCTCACAAGAAATGATTTCCACAATGATTTAGATCGACGAGGCACAAATCGAAGGAAATAAAGTTATATACATTATGAAAAGTAGGATATTTGAACCTTCACTCCAATTGAGAATCAATATGACTTAAAATCTTCATCGAGCATAAGCATCTGAAAATTAAGTCAAGAGAAGATTAATCACAAGGTTCTATAAAAGCTTATTATGGCAAGTCTTTTATTAATTTTTTTTTTAAAGATTTGTTTTTCTGAATGTTTTTGGAAATATTGGTTATTTGAATGTTTTTGGTAATTTTTAAAAGGAAAGCAATTTTCAATTGTTTTTGAATTTTCCTTTTGAATGAAAGTAAACACACTTTTGTACAAACAAAAAGTAAAAGTTTAAGGATAGATGTTATCTGGATTTAACATTCCTAGACGGCCTAGGAAGTATTGAAACTTTGTTTCATCGAGAGCCTTAGTGAAGACATCGGCAATTTGATCTTCGGTGTTGATGAAGTGCAATTCGATATGACCCTTTTGAATGTTGTCTTTGATGAAATGATATCGAATGTCGATGTACTTTGTCATGGAATGGTGAACGGGATTGTGAGAAATGGCAATTGCACTGGTTGAGTCACAAAATATGGGAATTTGTGAAATTTTGAAGCCATAGTCTCGCAGTTGAGTTTGCATCCATATGACTTGCGAACAACAGCTGGCGGCAGCGACGTATTCAGCTTCTGCTGTTGATGTGGATACGCAAGTCTGTTTCTTTGAAGTCCAACTCACTAGTCTACCTCCTAGGAATTGACAGCTACCAGATGTACTCTTTCTATCTAACTTGCATCCTCCATAGTTTGAGTCGGTGAAAGCGTTCAGCTGAAAATCGGATTTAGCTGGATACCAAAGGCCAAGTTTGGGAGTGCCTTTTAGGTATTTGAAGATGCGTTTCACAGCAACTACATGGGATTCCATAGGATTTGCTTGGTATCTGGCACAGACACATGTAGAAAACATGATGTCAGGTCTGCTGGCAGTGAGGTATAAGAGTGATCCGATCATTCCACGATATCTTTTCTGATCAACAGGTTTGCCATTTAAGTCTGCATCGATTTTGTATCCAAAAGCCATTGGGGTTTTTGCGGTATTAGATTTGTCCATTGAAAAGTGAGTGAGTAGGTTTTTGACATAATTCTCTTGGTTGATGAAAATGCCATCAGTTGACTGTTTGATTTGAAGTCCGAGAAAAGTAGTCATCTGCCCAATCATGCTCATTTCAAATTTGCTCTTCATTAGATCTGCAAACTTAACACTCAAAGATTCATCAGTAGAACCGAAAATAATGTCATCAACATATATTTGTACGATTAAAAGATGTTTATTATAGATTTTACGAAAGAGGGTTTGATCGATTGAACCTCTTTTAAAACCTGATTCTTCGAGAAAGGTTGTCAATGTGGCATACCAGGCTCGGGGTGCTTGTTTCAAGCCATAGACAGCTTTCTGCAATTTGAAGCTGTGATCAGGAAATTTGGGATCTTCGAAACCTGGTGGTTGTTGGATGTATACATCGCGATCTAACTCTCCATGTAGGAATGCACATTTAACATCCATTTGGAATACTTTGAAGTTCTTATGTGCAGCATATGCAAGAAAGATGCGAATTGCTTCAATTATGGCAACTGGAGCATATGTTTCATCGTAGTCGATTCCTTCTTGTTGTGAATATCCTTTGACTACGAGACGTGCCATGTTTCGAAAAACGATTCCTTGATCGTCAATTTTGTTTCTGAATACCCATCTTGAACCTATAACAGAAACATCGGGTGGGGTAGGGATAAGATTCCATACGTCATTTCTTTCAAATTCTTCTAGCTCTTCTTGCATAGCTTTTACCCAGTCTGGATCTTTGAGAGCAGAATGTATGGTTTTGGGTTCAGTCATGGATAAGAAGGCTCCAAATAAACAATCATTAGAAGTTGCGGCTCTAGTTTGGATGCCTGAGTTTGGATCTCCGATGATTTGGTCAGTTGGGTGGTTTCTGGTCCATTTTATTAAGCGATTCTCTTCCGCTATAATAATTGGAATTTCAGTATCCCATTGTTCTTCTCCGGGAGTTTCATCTTGGAATAGGTTTGAAGGTTTCCTCATAAATGATGCATTGGGATTGTTTTGGATATTTGGGGATGGGGTATTTAAAGGAGGATTTGGTGTTTGTTCCAATGAAGAAGTATGTGTAGGTGGTTCCCCCTCGAATTGATCTGCATCATTTCGGTTTGTTTGTGGAGTTCCTTCAGTGGTTGTTCCTGTAGAATCAATAGAAGTAGTTAGAAGTTCAGAATTGTAAGCGGTTTTGGGTTGTTCAAAAAGTAAATCAAGATCGATTTCAATATCTCTGTCAGGAGAAGGTGTTTGTTGAATTGGATTTTGAAAAATATTATCGATCATTTTTGAACCAAAATGTTCACGATCCAATTTCCTGACATAAAATTCATCGAAATGAACATCGGTACTTTCTTCAATTACTCTGGTACGTTTGTTCAGTACTCGATAAGCAGCTGAGGAAAACGAGTAACCAAGGAAAATTCCTTCGTCCGACCTTGATTCAAGTTTTGAAAGGTGATCTTTATTGTTCTTTATGAAGCATCGACAACCAAAAATATGGAAAAATTTGATGTTTGGTTTTCGGTTGTTAATGACTTCATATGGTGTTTTATGAAGATGTTTATGGATTAAGGAACGATTTTGAGTGTAGCAAGCTGTGGCTATTGCTTCTGCCCAAAAGTATTGTGGTAGATCAGCGAAGATAAGCATTGATCTTGCAGCTTCACATAGAGTTCTGTTCCTTCTTTCGACAACGCCGTTCTGTTGTGGAGTGTATGGGGCTGAGAAGTTATGTTCAATTCCTTTGTCTTTGAGAAATGAATCTAGAGTCTTGTTTTTGAACTCTAAACCATTATCACTTCGGATTCTTCGAACAGGTCGTTTGAGCTTCAGTTCGATTTGTTTGATGAAGTTGATCATCTCTTCAGGTGCTTCTGATTTTAGTCTTAAGAAAAAGACCCAAGTAAAGCGCGGGAAACCATCAACGACAACAAGAATGTACTTCTTCCCTTGTATAGTTTGGGTTTTGGCAGGGCCACAAAGGTCTATGTGCAGCAATTCTAGTGGTTCGGATAGACTAGATTCTGAGATGCTTTTGTGAGTGGATTTGGAAAGTTTTCCCTTTTCACATGCAGCACACAGAGTTTCATTATCAAGCTTCAGAAGTGGCAGTCCTCTAACAAGATCATCGCCGATCAGTTTGTTGATGTACCCAAAGTTTAGATGGGAAAGGCGGCGGTGCCATAACCAACTGATATCTGCTGGGGCTTTTGATAGCAGACATATATCGGGTTTACCATAGATAAGATCCATGTCAAGTGGATACATATTTCCGGCACGGTAAGAATCAACAATGATTTCTTTGGTTTTGGCGTCCATGATCAAGCTTCTTTGTTTGGTGAATAGGACTTCAAGATTGTTATCACACAGTTGAGAAACACTGATGAGGTTGTGTTTCAGGTCATCGACATAGGCAACTTTCTTTATGGTGAAGTTACCATTTGTTATGTTTCCATAACCCTTGATTTTTGCCGTCATGTTGTTGCCGAAGGTAACGTCTTGATTGGTTTGGGTGGGTTTGAAGTCACGAAGGTAGTTTCGGTTTCCTGTCATATGCTTGGAGCAGCCACTATCAATATACCATGTATCATCCTTGGGTTCTCCAGCATTAGATACCTGCAATTTAGACAGAAGATTTAGGTACCCAAATCTGAATGGGTCCTGGTTTGTTAGTTGTTTTTATTTTGGGTTTTTTGTTTACTGAACTTCTTGTAGCATTTGACTTCATATTGCTATAAGAGTTTGGTTTATAAGGATGGAATGGTTGAGGTTTGATTTTATTTATTAAATTTTCCCAAAAAGTGATTTGTTTATGAAAATTCGTTGGTTGATAAAATCTGTGATTTGGTGAATGATATCCTAGATGTGAAATTTTTTTTGAAAAGTTCTCTTCATATCTGGGATGTGATTGGCGGTTATGAAAGGCTTTTTGAAGATGATGTTTTGAAACTTTCTGATTTGGTCGTTTTTGAAAGTTCCTTGAATTTTTAAAGGTGATCTCTTGAAAGCGGTTTTCAAAAGGTTTTTGAAAAGGTTTTGGTTTTTGTTTGGAAACCTGTTTTTGAGGTATGACGTATGGTTTAACAGGTTTCTTTGGTTTGTTTTCAAAAGCCTTTGGTTTGTTAAGTGGGGTTATGGTTGCTTCATTGGTATGTTTGATTTGGTTTGTTGAAGAACTAGCAGAGTTTGTTTTAGATTTTACAACTCTTTTGATAGACTTTTTGGAAACAGTGAAAGCAGTGTCATCTGGGCTACAGTTGATAACTGTTTCGTCATCTGAATCTTCCTCATTAGCAGATGTGAAAAGATCTGGAAGAGTGGATTCAGAGTTTTCACAAATTGTCATGTTTTCTTGTTTAGCTAGTTCATTTTCAAAGGATTCTCTTCCAATTCCTGGTCTGTAATTCGTATCAATTTTGCCAGTTCCTAAGGTGTTTGCTTTGGTGAAAACATCATCACTTAGTTTTCTAGCAATTTTGATAGAATTCATATTCCATATCAATCTTTTGTTTTCAGATTCAAGAAAATTGGTTTGGTTTAAAGAATCAGTCAGTTTTTCATTTAAAGTTTTGTATTTTTCAGTTGATTCTTGAAAGTTTTGTTTCAACTGAAGGATTTCATTTTCTAAAACATCTTTTGTTTTAGAGGAAATGACTGACTGATTTTTTTTGTTCCAAATCCTTTTTCTGAATTAGGGTTTGATTTAATTGTTCCAATACGTGATTATAATCTTCTGATTTTCTTTCAACGTCTCTTTCCAATTTGTTCTTTATCCTTGTTGATTCTCCAAATTTGAGTTGCAAGGTTTGTAACTCAGATTTGCAGATATCGGAATTGATCATTGTGTCATGATATTTTTTGAGATCAGCTTCTAGACTTTTCTGAATCTTGGTTATATGGGACTCAAAAATTGATTTCGAAAGACCAAGTTCAAAGATCATAGACCATACATGTTCTATGACGTTTGGAGCTCTTGAAGGTCTATCAACACCAACTACGAAACAGAAGTTTGATTGTGTTGGTTCATTGTCAGCTTCGTCTTCAGAAGTTGGCCAGTATTCCACGTTTGGTTCATGTATTGCCATCAATGCTCTTTGCTTATCTTGATTTTCCTGTTTCTTTAATTCATCGGCTTTTTGAGCGTAGTATGCTGAGTCTTTGACTTTGGTTTTGTTTTTGGCTCGACATTCTCTGGCATAGTGATTAGTTCCTTTGCAGTTGTGACAAATGATCACTTCTTCATCACTGTTATCCTTTTGACTTTTAATCGGAAATCTTTCAGGAGCTTGAGTTTGGATTTGTTGGGAAGATTGGGAAGGGTTCTGTTGGAATCCGAAATTTTGGTTGTTTTGAAAGCCATTGTTTTGATTAGTGTAACCTTGATTTTGGAATCCTCTGTTTTGGTTTTGAAAACTTTTGTTTTGGTTATTGTTATGATGACTTGAGTTGGGATTGTTTTGAAATCCTTGGTTTTGAAAACCTTGGTTTGAATTGTTTTGGAAGGAAGGTCTTTGAAAATTTTGTCCAAAATAAGGTCTTGGTTGAAAACCTGAGTTGTTTTGAACAGGTTGAGGTCTTGGTTGAAATCCAGAATTATTTTGTCCAAATGATGGTCGGTTTTGAAAATTTGGTTTAAAATTCGATTGACCGTGATTTGGAATAAATCTCTGGAGGTTTGTGTTTGCTACCAAAGCACACAGTTGTTGGTAGTCTGCTTCATCATTTAAATCAGATTGATCAAAAGAATTGTTCAAAAAGGGTTGGTTTTGAAAAGATGTCTGATTTAAATGATTGAAGTTTTGTTCATTAAAAGGTGTTTGGTTTTGAGAAGATGTGGAAACGAGAGCAAGTGGTCCTCCAAAAGCTGTAGTGGTTGGTGGGTCAATCGAGGATTCATACGATTGAAGTTCTCCATACAAATTGTATAAAGTTTCAGTATGAATGGTCGGATTTCCCTGAATGATGAGTTTAACCATCTTCCAGCTTTCGTAAAGATTGTTTAGAAACTTGAGATTTATCTCGTGTTGTGTCTTTTTGATGCCCAAATTGTTCATTTTTACCATGATAAAATTGAACCTATCATGAGCATCATGGATGGTTTCTGATGAAAGCATCTTGAAATTATCGAATTCATTTAAAACAGATGTTCTTTTGTTTCCAATAATTCTTTGATTTCCATAAAAACGATTTTTTAAATTTTCCCAGATTTGATTTGCAGTCAACAGTATTATGTCATCCATTTGACTTAGAATACTGTGGGGAATTCCAGACACAAGTTCCTTTTTGGCTTGGAGTTGCAGCCTTTTTTCGGTTTCAGCAAGAGTGGCTTGATTTGTAGCAAGAGTAGCCATATTTTCTGGTGTAACATATGTTCCTTCTACACAATTCCAGACATCTTCACTTATGGTGTTAAGATGAAGATTCATACGGCCAACCCACGAATTATACTCTTCAGGAATAAGTATGGGTGCCCGTGAACCAGATCCCAAGCTGTTAGCAATAGAAACAGAGTTCATGTTGGAGTAATTAGCAGAAGACATTTTTTTTGTTTTGAAAGGATTTTGAACAAGTGATATTAAAATGAAATTTTTAAAGAAAAACTTATGGAAGGTTTATAAACGCTAACCAAAAATTTTCGACAAAAATTTCAAAGTAAATCGCACAAGCTCTGATACCAATTATTGAAAATATACGATCTGATTACCACGAATAAAGGCTCGGATACCAGTTACTGGGTGACAGATATATATATTTGAGAAGATAAGATGCGGAAAAAAAAATAAGAAGTGCGGAATAAATATAAACCGGAAATCTATAAATGAAATAAATGACAATATTTAAATGACGTAAAGCTGTAATAAAATATATAAATATATAAATATATATAAAGTCGGTTCGTCAATAAATTGACTGAACTGGTTTAGAATTGGACTGGATCTTAATAGACTGTGTCTCTATTTGTTCAAAGTTCAATCCGGTAAGTAACAATAAGTTCTTTTTATGTAACAATGAATTGTTTACAAAACGATACAAAATACACGGGTAATGTTTTTTGTATGTGGGTATGGGGTTTTTTAAGGTGATTTGATGAGGTTGAAGTGGGTATTTGGAGGGTGGTAGAAGGTGGAATAAGGTTGTAGTTTTGGTGGTATAAGGTAACAAAGAGGGTGATGTTGAAAGAGCTTTGGGTGGTTATGAATATAGATTTTCGTAGTAAATCTCTCTGGATAGCCAATTCTCTCTCGCGTCTCTCTGGGGTTTGCAGTGGTCAAAAAAATCGAGGAAAATTCCTGGATGTAGGTAAGGTCCTGAATAATTTGCGGTGCAAATCTCTCCCGTATTATCTTGTTGAGTTGTGCTCGGTGAATTTTTTCTTAACTTGCAAATTCTGATGTCGAAAAACAGCAAGGTGGTGATGGTTGTGGTGATTTGAAATGGTTTTTGGAGGAGATTTAAGAAGGGTATTTGGAGGGTGTTTGGAGAGAATTTTGAGGTTGGCTATGTGTTTATTCTTCTGGAGATGAGAGAGTAATAGGAGATATATTACAAGGAAACACAAAACACACACTAAAACTCATGTAAACATGCATCTATATATATGCAAAGGAATCAAGCAACTCTTGTTTGTTTAAGGAAAAGTAATGAAGTGATTGATTGTAAAGGTTGGAAGCACACATGATGTTTGGTACTTTTGCTTTTGTGAAGATTTCTTTCCAATTCATGTATATATATATATATATATATATATATATATATATATATATATATATATATATATATATATATATATATCCAATTGTGAATTGAATTTCCATTTTTGACCCTTGAGGTTTTTTAAATTCTTGACAATTTTAGTCTTGATTTGTTTTGTCTTCAAACGACCAAATATTGCGTCTATTTTTCCGTCTTTGCGTATTTCGTCTTTTGCATATTTTTCTATTTCATAATTAAGCACGAATCCACGCAACCTGAAATAACTGATAATATTTGTTAGATAATATAAAACCAATTCGTCTTATTTCAGTGATGATCACATATAAAAACATTTTTCAACACTCACCTTACTTCCTGTTCCTTGTTTGGTTGTGGACTTAGGGTATTCAGGTTATTTGTCCGAAGGTCGTTTGAATCCTACTTATATATCATGTATATGCATGTAGATATAAAAGGTTACTTCTTTCATTCAGTTCAATGCTTTTGGGTAGCAAAGGTATACAAACATGTTCATATACACAAACAACATTACTAGTAAACTATAATAGGTATAGTTTAGGAAGATACCATTACTAGAACAATGAAACATACAATGAGTCAGTTCATTCATGAGTAATACATAGTGATGAGAAACAAACATAATACATAGTGATGAGAAACAAACATAATACATAGTGATGAGAAACAAACATAATACATAGTGATGAGAAACAAACATAATACACAATGATGAGAAACAAAACATACAGGCTAGACAGAGAAAGAGCACACAATACAGCTAGCACATACATATACATATACATATACATTACTTATAGTTATGTGAGCCACTTAACGGGGGCACGGCACTACCTGTCATGACCAGTTTTGTATCCAGAATCTCCTTAAATGGGGAGCGTATGAGTTTGTGTATAGATCTATACTGGATTGACTATCCTACACCTTGCTGCTCGCTACAGTGGGACTTGCAAGTCTACGGGTGCCAAACGTCATTTCTTACGACGTCTTACATCGTCGTTTTTCTATAGAGTCGGTAGCAGGATACAGGCCGATCACATGGTACTTTAAATAACAATTGGTTTAAAGTAATTAGTACAACAGTAGTTACTTAATACAACACTACAGTACTATTTCATTTTCCCTTTACATTTACTTTGTGATATTCACACAATAAACAATAATGTAAAAACTATATTTTTGGTTAATGATAGTCAGATTTGGGAAAATACACACTCTTTCAAGAGACACACACACAGATACTAGATGCCTTGGTAGAAGGCTACTTTTAGTAGGAAACATAGGGTTTTCTAGGAGAGTTCAAACAATTACAAACTTTTACAAAACTTATACATTACAAGACTTACAAACACTTTCATAACAATTACAGACACTAATATACTTATGATCTCACTAGCTTTAAAGTTGATAAAATCTTTCAAAATAACTTGTATTCTCAGGTCGCCAGTAGACAGGTACCGGAGCCAGGTTTTTGAGAAGATGGAGCTCGTTCAAGACTCATCTTTTATTTTGATGTATATTTTTGGTGTCTATAAAACTTGACAGAACACACCTGTATTAAATTATATTATTAATGCAATGGATGATGTTGTTGCTTGTTTACTACTTTGCATTGTTGTGATACTGTACATGACGTCCTCCACCCCCGAACATTTCCGCCGTTCCGGTTTTGGGGTGTGATAGATTGGTATCAGAGCATTGTTTATAATGAATCGAGTGTATCAACCCATAAAAGATATACGAACTATAAACAGAGTGGGATTAAAATACTCTGATAAAGAGTTTATTCTTTTAAATAATAAAATATTTAACCAAGTATACAAACCTGCATTCATAATTAAATCAGTGTCACTAGGACAGAACAAAAGTATTACGATTGTTGGGTAGCACAAGTAGACTTAGAGACATATGGTCAACCCTGGGAAGATGTAGCCTGATCAACTACATTATCCGAGGAGTGATTAGCATGTGCCTAAGTATGGTTGTGAGGTTGCAACAAGTCTAAAAACTTACCAACACTACTACAATGAGAACAGTAGAACAGAACATAAACTTAAAATACTATAGGAGTATTTTGTGTTACTTTAATTACTTATCTGAGAACTAAAGGCCTTTATTAGTATATCAATAGTTGCTGAGTGGATACGCTAAGGTTATATGTATCTAGGATATCATAGACTTAGAATCTGTGATCTTTGCTTTACTTCCTGTTCCTTGTTTGGTTGTGGGCTTAGAGTTAGGGTCACTTATTCGAAGGTCTATCCTGTCTTGGTTACATATGACTGGTATGCACTACGCAAATGTTGAGGTAACTGATAAAGATCATCTTATAATTATCTAATTAGTTCGTCTATTTAGTTATTTCTTTATCCCTTTTCTTGCGTAGATTTCATGGCTGGATTCCATATCCCCGGAGACCCGTACTACCCCAACCACGGCAATGCATGATGGCTGGGAGAGGAGCCAGAAGATGATCACCCAATCCCATTGGATGATCATGAAGCTGAAGGCTTTTCTGAGGATTCTGACTCAGAGCCAGAAGTCAACAACCTACCCCCAGTTACGCATGACCCAAACCTGAATCCTCGTCCAACATTTCAAGGACCCACTCCTCTGTGGGCCACAAACTTGAATAGATGGAGTCAGGAACAGGGTCAACCCATTCCCTACAATGGAGACAGAAGCTTCTACAACCTCACCGAGGGAGGTTCAGCTGACAGGGTCCTACCCATCATGGTTCGTGGGATTGCTCGGAACACCGAGCAAGGTCGAGCAGCTATTGACCGAGTAGTGGAGATTGACGCCAACTCTGGCGTTAACACAGTCCGCATTCGCCAACTAGAGTCTGCTCATGAAAGGACTCACGTCCGCAATGCAGTTCTGCAAAGGGAACTTGCTGAGACCCAAGCTGAAGTCAGGGAACTTCGAGCTCAGCAGGCAAGGTCTGAAAGGCGTATGAGGGATATAGAACGTCTACTGTCGGATTCAAGAACTCACTCTAGTAGTTCTCGTCGCCGTTAGAGTCTCATCGACTTCTCTTTTGGATGTAACCTAGTTAGTGTAAAAACTCTAGTCTAATTTCCTATCTTTGTAAATCTTAGACCCGTTAGGTCTTGATTAGGTGGTAGTCTGTCAAAATTTTCCCATCTTGGTTGATGTAAGGCCTACTTCTAGGTCATTTTTCCCGAACTCATTACATCTGTAATTCTAGTATTATTGACAGATATCTAATCTCATGGAAATTATATCCAAATGCTTTTGTTTACAATCAATCGTGTTATTCATTTGTGCTGTTGGACTATAGAGAGTTAGTCCATGAGTCATTCTTATCTATTTCCTATTAAATTCTTATCAATATCGACATCTTTCTCAAACTTATAGTTGAAAGATGCCTCCACGCCGATCAACAAGACGCGAACCCCCGATAACTGCAACACCACCTACTCCTCAATTCGGCACGGCAGCCCTGAATGCTGCTGTAGCTGCAGCTGTAGCTACAGCCATGGCTCAATATCATTCTTCGGGTTCCAATGGGGAAGGAACTCCTGTCCTATCTACTCATGGTGAAATTCCCGTACGCTTGAGAGAGTGCTCCTACGAGGACTTCACAAACTGCAAGCCCAAGTCCTTTAGAGGGACTGGCGGAGTCATTGCCCTTTCGCAATGGTTCGAGAAAACCGAATCGGTTTTTGAAATCTACTCCTGTCCAGAGGGGAGCAAGGTTAAGTTCGCTGCTTGCACCTTTGAAGACAAAGCCCTGACATGGTGGAATAGCCATGTCAAGTCACTATCCCTAATACTGGCAAATGCTATGGGCTGGGAAGCCCTGAGAGAGCTAATGGTTGAAGAGTACTGCCCGAGGGGAGAAATCCAAAAACTGGAGGAAGAACTATGGAGCCTAACCATGAAGGGCTCCAACATAGTCTCCTACACCGCCAGGTTCTGTGAACTGGTGGCCCTCTGTCCCAACATGGTTCATACATAGGGAAGAAGATTGAAAGATACATATGGGGGCTGGTGCCTCCATTCTAGGGAAATGTTTTGGCTTCAAACCCCACTACATTCGATAGTGCCAAGCGATTGGCACATCGGCTTATAGACCACGGGGTTCGTACCCCGGCCGTAACAACAACCCTGGCCATCTCGGAACCCGCCAGAACCGCTGATTCCAAGCGGAAGGTTTGGGATGACAAGAGAAAGACGAGGGCTGCCAAAAAACAGCAGGTCGTGGCAGTTCATGCTGCGATAGCACCTGCCGCTGCTGCTCCAATAAAGCAGTACGCTGGAACTTTTCCCAAGTGTAACAAGTGCAACTTCCACCACGTCGGTGCCTGCCGGGAAATGCAGTGTTTGAACTGCAACAGGAAAGGGCACACTGCCCGTTTCTGCAAAGTTCCGGTGAGGCCAATCGCCCAAGTCCCCGACGCTGGTGTGAGCCAAACTTGCTACGGTTGTGGCGAGGTGGGCCACTACAAAAGGAACTGCCCGAAGGCAGGGAATGCCGGTGGAGTGGGAAGAGTTCTGGCCATAGGCCACGAGGAAGCGGTTGCCGACCCCATAGTGGTCACGGGTACGTTTCTCCTCGATAACTCTTATGCATGCATACTGTTTGATAGTGGAGCGGAGAGGAGTTTTGTGAACCAAAAATTTGCTCATTTACTTAAGCAAAAATCACGAGCACTTTAAGAACCGTTCACTGTAGAAATGGCTAATGGAAAGACAGAGAGCACTAGCAGTATATACATAGGGTGTACCCTAACTTTAGATGGCCATTCTTTTTCAATCGATCTCATGCCGGTCTCAATTAAAAGTTTCGACGTCATTATCGGCATGGATTGGTTGAGTCTTCATCGTGCCGACATTATGTGTTACGAAAAGGCTGTACGCCTTAATCTGTCTGTAGTGGTGTTGATTATGATGGCATGTGCGGAGTATAAAAGATCTAGTGAATCATCCAGTAAAATCAAGAACACAAGGAGTAAATAAATCTTTGTAAGCTCATATTAGATCTAGAAAGGATATACAAATGAGTTTGTACACAATTTCACTCTCTAGTCTAACACTCCAAATGGTTCCTTTCATAATGGGAGTCACTTACTTCCTATTTATAGGAAAGACTCAACCCATTTACACATACAAGAGAGTAAGCCTAAAACACTACATCCAAGAGTGACTTTGCACCCTAACATTCTCCCCCTCAAAAGTAGGATTGGATGTCCGGCTTCAATCTCCAACGAGTTAGCGCGATCAAGACCAAACTCCCCCTCGAAGTAACACCGGTCTTCAAAATCCGTAAACGAATATCCGAGAAACCCGCTTCGAATACCCATCATTCTCCCCCTTTTTATAATCAAAAAGTGATTATAAAACCCATTAAGGGTGAGAAGCGCTCGAGGAATGAACAATACAATACTCCCCCTTGATGTGTACCAAAAATGAATCACCAAAAATCTTGCACGGAAAAACAATCACGAAAAAGCCACAAAAATTTTCCAATTTATGAAAATTTTTGACTTTTTGAGTGAAAGTTGCAAGATTTTTCAAAAACCGGGTAGAAATCGTCACTTTCTAAAACTTGCAGGGACCCGTTGCGCCAAAAAGAGCCAAATATGCAAAACTCTCCCCCTTTTCCAAAGCTGGGTAGAAAGCGTCAATTTGCACAAACTGCAGGGGCCTGAAATGTATTTTCTTCAAATTTCAGCAAAAACAGTCCTTTTCGAATTTGGGTATGAACTGCCAAACATTCGAAACTTCAGGGACTAATTTCGACAATTCTGCCCTTTGTTCTTCGAAAGATACCCCCAATTGTCGAATACTTCAGCTTTTTGTTGAAATTACCAAACATTCGAAAGTTTAGGGACCCTTTTCGAAACATTTTCCATTTTACTTCAAAACATACGAAAGGTTTACTATCTTTTGAATGTTTATAAAAGGTGTTAAACATTCGAAAGTTGAAGGACCATAATCGAAACTTTTAATCTTTCTTCTTTCCTTTCATACGAAACTGCATCCCTTCTCACTTCGTGAATATAGTAACGAAAATTTCACAGAGCACCATTTGAACGAAACTTCTTCTCTCTCCCCTTCGTACGAAACTTTATCTGCCCATTTTCTCTCTCCCCTTCGTTCGATCAGAGCACCAAATCCATAACAACAATCAAAATCATCGACACACTGAAAACCTTCGTACATCAATTGATTTAGTACTGCTTTCTCCTATTCGTTGATTCTGCTCCAATTTCGTTTCACATGTACTAACATCACAAAATAAACTTTTGTGACTCAAAATCTTTCGTTAACACCAGTTCTTCCAAAATCATTAACAACAAACTCAATCTTCATCACCTATCGATTTTGACTTCAAGTAAGGGACTTTAGTTCCCAACAACAGTCGATCGATTCTCGATTTCAACAGTAAACCATGGCTTCGCTTTTTGAAAAAAAATCGTCGATATCAAAATCAACAATCCGTGACCATCGAATTTTCAAAATCCAAGGCTTCGCTTACTGTCAAAAATTCCAAGTCGATCCCAGTCTAACCTTTCGAAATCAAAACAATTATTGACTCAACACACGATCGATTCCAACATTATCGTCAAACCCAAAGAACACACTCTATTCAATTTTGACTTCAATCGACTCCCCAATCGACTTCTATACTCGACTCTTATTCATAACATTCAACTCAAAAAATCAAGCATGAGTTTTTGAAATTCCGATTTCCAGTTTCCTTCAACTCGTGCCTTTTTCCATAACAGTCGAATCTATTTCTTCATCTTCTATTAAAAGTCGATATACAATTAACCATTCGAAATCAAATCAAAATCATCAATCGAGTTCCCAAAACGACTTCACATTCTTCGTTCTCATCAACCCATCTATCGACCAACATCGACCTTCTTCGTCCCATACCATCGACCTTCTTCCCAAAACAATTACCACAGATTTCAACCAATCGACCAGCGAAATCAAACTTTTTCCTGTTCGTTAATTGACACCAACTAACAAAACCTTTGATTTCATAGCATTCGAAACCTCAAAATCCAACATACACCATCCCAATCGACATCCAATTTCAAGTTTTGACCGTCATAAGCAAAAGATTTCAACATCCTGCTTTGACTTTTTCTTAGATTTATCAAAACACTTTTGAATCAAATACTTGAACATTACAATTCATAGTCGAAATCTTCTTTCCAGATCACAATCAAAATCAAATAACAAATCAATTCAGACTCCAAAACAGATTTCGATTTTGACTTCTCAAAAATTAGTTTGACTTTCAATCGATCTTGTAAATTGATACAAGCAGAGAAATCAAATAGCAAATCGAAATCACAACTTCGAGTATTTGAAAGATAATCAGATATAAAATGGCATAAGAATGAATTTGGATTTGCGGTACAATCGACATCCTTCACTGAATACAGAAGGTTAAGATGAATGTATAAAAGATCCGATTTAAAGATGTTAAAGAAATGGATCAATGAACAGTAACATTGAATTTGGGCTTAAGATACGTGAACAGTAACATTATAGGAAAATTGGATAAATGAAAAGGTTAATTGATTTATCATGGGCCTCGAAAACAAATGTGAATGAACAGTGAAAAAATAATATTTGATTTTGATTTTTTTTTTGATTTGATCTATACAAAAAATAATTGGATCAATCAATGGGGTTGAAACGGATTTGATCCAATGAGGCAAATCGATCAAAAATTGAAAAACGAAAAACACGAACCGAAATCAAGGATGTTTTGGAATCCATTTGAGAATTTGAGCTACCTTTTTGACGAATCGAGTTCCATTTTCAACGAACGAATCAAATTTAGAAGATCTTGGTTCTTTTGTTGGAATGAGAAAATCTCCAATTTGAACATTGTACCACCCACGTTGCGTGTTGTACAACTCGTTCTTCGTGTTCTTCATCGATCCAAGAACATCTTCAAAAGAACCACCAACACTTTTGGGTTTTGACTTCAAATTCAATACAATCTTTGGAGATTGTTGCTTTGGAACCCAAATTTGCTTCACAGATTTCGGCTTCACAACATTTAACGATTTTTGTGAGTAAACCCGCTTGTTCTTCCTTTTAATCTTCTTCTTCTTTTTCTTTCTCATATTTTTGCATCTTGAAGACTTGATTTCATGAACAAACCCACTTTCCACAACTTCAACTTTATGAGTTTGAATCAAATCTTTTGGAGTTTGATACTTGTGAATTTCTTGGATCACCGGCTTCCAATAAGGAATCATTCCTTCAAACGAATCACAAGAACACAAAATATCATCAGTTTAAACTCCAATCGAGCAAAAAACCTTTTCATCTTGAGAATCAACTTGAATATTCTTATCATGAACTTCAAGAACATCAAGAACATCACATTGAACTCCATTGTCAACAACTTCAACAAACTTAAGTGCACGAAGATCATTCGGGTTTTCAATTAGAGAAATGTATTTCTTATTGAACAAATCTCTTTCTTCTCCTTCCTTTTGATTTCTACTACGAACTATTATGGACAAGGCAATTTTATTCAACCATGAAATCTTACAAGTTGGTTGAAATACCAAGCTTCCATGATCATCCTTCAAACCTCCATAAGAAACCATATTACCCCATGAAATCAATTTGCTTAACACCAACCCATAAAATTGATCTTCATTGACTTTGTATTTGATATCTTCAACGATCACAATCCAAGAATCATATGGCAAATCCACCATGCTCACAAAAACTTGAAGATTTCTAGAGAGAGAAAGTGATTTTGAATGGGTTTTCTATAGAGAGAAAGTAAAAATCACTTGAATTCTAGTGAATAAAATCGAATTATGAGTAAAAACAATGATGAATTCGATTTCTAGAATCCAAAAACTCTCCAAATCACGAAGATCAAAGATCAAAAAATGAATCACCAAATCAAGATTGCCACCATGGATCAATTCTTGATGAAATCAAGAACACCCGCTCTGATACCAATTGTAGTGGTGTTGATTATGATGGCATGTGCGGAATATGAAAGATCTAGTGAATCATCCAGTAAAATCAAGAACACAAGGAGTAAGTAAATCTTTGTAAGCTCATATTAGATCTAGAAAGGATATACAAATGGGTTTGTACACAATTTCACTCTCTAGTCTAACACTCCAAATGGTTCCTTTAATAATGGGAGTCACTCACTTCCTATTTATAGGAAAGACTCAACCCATTTACACATACAAGAGAGTAAGCCTAAAACACTACATCCAAGAGTGACTTTGCACCCTAACACTGTCGTCTGGCGAAACTCTAGTAGTATATGGCGACAAACCCGACACGAACCTTCGTATCATCTCGAGCATTCAAGCTCAAAAATTCTTGCGAAAGGAATGTCGCGCATTCCTTGCTCATGTGGTCAATGTGAGCCAAGAAACGAAAGACATTCAGAAGATTCCAGTAGTACGCGACTTTCCCGACATCTTTCCAGAAGAACTCCCAGGATTACCTCCGCAACGTCAAGTCGACTTTCGAATCGACTTAGTTCCAGGGGCTACCCCCGTAGCCAAATTGCCCTATCGTCTAGCACCTGCAGAGATGCAAGAACTGTCCTGTCAACTTAACGAACTGCTCAACAAGGGCTTTATAAGACCAAGCTTCTCACCGTGGGGAGCTCCAGTCTTGTTCGTCAAGAAGAAAGACGGATCGTTTCGTATGTGAATCGACTACAGCGAGCTCAACAAACTGACCGTCAAAAAATCGTTATCCTTTGCCTCGTATTGACGATTTATTTGACCAACTTCAAGGGGCGAATTTCTTTTCAAAGATCGACTTAAGATCCGGATATCACCAACTACGAGTGCTAGGGGAGGATGTTCCGAAGACAGCCTTCCGAATCGTTATGGGCACTACGAATTCGTAGTGATGTCGTTCAAATTAACAAACGCGCCCGCAGTATTCATGGACTTAATGAATAGGGTGTGTCGTCCTTACTTGGATCAGTTCTTCATCGTCTTCATCGATGACATACTTATCTACTCTCGTAGTAAGGAAGAACATAGTCAACATCTTCGTCAAGTCTTAGAAACACTGCGCGCGGAGAAGCTTTATGCGAAGTTCTCGAAATGCAAATTTTGGATCCGAAGAGTCGAATTCTTAGGGCACGTGGTTAGCGAAGAGGGAATACACGTGGACCCTTCCAAAATCAAAGCCATTGAGAGCTGGTCAGCAGCGAAGATGCCTACAAAAATTCGTCATCTTCTAGGCCTCGCTGGCTACTATCGCAGGTTCATTCAGAACTTCTCCCGCATTGCGAAGCCTCTTACGACACTGACCCAGAAGGACGCGGCCTATGACTGGGAAGAGAAGCAGGAGAGAGCGTTCCAAACGCTCAAAAGAGCCTTGTGCACCGCACCAATACTATCCCTCTCCGAAGGGATAGAAGACTTCGTTGTCTATTGCGATGCGTCAAATCAAGGACTCGGATGTGTTTTGATGCAGCGAGGTAAGGTCATCGCCTATGCCTCGAGACAGCTGAAGACACATGAGGTCAACTACACTACCCACGATCTTGAACTAGGAGCAGTTGTGTTTGCCCTGAAGATCTGGAGACACTACCTGTATGGAACAAAAAGCACTATCTTTACAGACCACAAAAGCCTGCAACACATATTCGACCAGAAGGAGCTCAACATGAGACAACGACGGTGGGTCGAGCTACTCAGTGATTACGAATGCGAAATTCGTTATCATCCGGGTAAAGCCAACGTAGTAGCTGACGCCCTAAGTCAGAAAGAATATTCTGGTCGTAGAGTCAAATCATTGACTATGACTATCCATTCGCACTTGTCCACACAAATTAAGGAGGCTCAACTCGACGCTTTGAAACATGAAAATGTGGCGGGTGAATCCTTGAGAGGGATGGATAAGAACTTGGAGGTTAAGGGTGGCGGAGCTTATTATTTCATGGATCGGATCTGGACCCCGAAACTTGGTGGTTTCAGAGACTTGGTCATGAACGAGGCGCACAACACTCGTTATTCCGTCCACCCAGGTTCAGATAAGATGTATCTGGATCTTAAAAAGCTATACTGGTGGACTAACATGAAAGCAGAGATTGCTACCTTCGTGAGTAAATGCCTTACTTACGCCAAGGTCAAGGTCGAATACCAGAAACCCTCCGGTCTACTACAACAGCCAGAGATACCGGAATGGAAGTGGGAGCGGATCACTATGGATTTCATAACCAAGTTGCCCAAGACAACGGGTGGACTTGATACCATATGGGTCATCGTCGACAGATTGACCAAGTCCGCACACTTCCTGCCTATCAAGGAAACAGACAAGATGGAGAAGCTTACAAGAACTTACATTAGGGAGATTGTACGACTGCACGGTGTTCCCATATCCATTATCTCAGACAGAGATAGTAGATTCACTTCGAGGTTCTGGCAGTCGTTACAAAGTTCCCTAGGAACTAGGCTGGACATGAGTACAGCCTACCATCCACAGACAGACGGGCAAAGTGAGAGGACTATCCAAACCTTGGAAGATATGCTACGAGCCTATGTGATCGACTTTGGGAAAGCATGGGATACTCATTTACCCCTTGTCGAATTTTCCTACAACAACAGTTATCACACGAGCATAAAGGCTGCTCCATTCGAGGCCCTCTATGGCCGAAAGTGCAGATCCCCTTTGTGCTGGGCTGAGGTGGGTGATACCCAGTTAGCTAAAGGACGAGTTCCTGAAAGCACTCTCACGGGTCCGGAGATCATTCGGGAAACGACAGAGAAGATCGTTCAAATTTGTGAACGATTGAAAGCCTCTAGAGACCGACAGAAAAGCTACGCTGATAAACGAAGGAAACCATTGGAATTCCAGGTGGGCGACCGTGTTCTATTGAAGGTCTCACCCTGGTAGGGCTTGATACGCTTCGGAAAGCTTGGAAAGCTAAATCCAAAATACATAGGGCCTTTCGAGATTCTCGCAAGAATCGACCCTGTAGCTTACAAACTTAACTTACCACGCGAACTCAGTAATGTGCATTCTACTTTCCACGTCTCGAACTTGAAAAAGTGTCTGTCCGGCGAGACTCTTGTAATCCCACTCGACGAGATCGAGATCAACGAGAGCCTCAACTTCGTGGAAGAACCTGTAGAGATCATGAACCGAGAGGTCAAGCAAACGAAACAAAGCCGTATCCCGATAGTGAAGGTTCGCTGGAACGCCAAGCGAGGACCTGAATTCACTTGGGAACGAGAGGATCAGATGAAACTGAAATATACTCGTCTTTTTACTTAGTTATTTGTAACTACTTATTTGCTTAAATTCTAATTTCGGGACGAAATTCCTTCTAACGGGGGGATGATGTGACAACCCGGAATTTCTATTATGTACAACCATTCACTTCAATAGGAGTCAAAACTGTTTCTGCTAATTTTCAAGCTTTTTGGAATAAGTTTGAGTATTTTAAGATTAGTACTTCAGGAGATAACAAGAGAGAGGATGCCCTAGGGTTTATTATGCAACAATAATGTCCCAAAACTCCAAGAGTTTGGAGTTTACGGCCTAAACAAAGGTGTTTACGGCCGTAAACCCTAAAAGAGGGTATAAATATGACACTTAGTCATTATTTATCACTTTTCACAATTTGAAGATCCAAAACTCAATTCTCTCTCAAGTATCATCGACTTTTCTTCTTGATCTTCAACATTGCAAGTGTTTCTAGCCCTAAAAAGTTGATATCTTACTTAATCTAGTGATCTAACATGATTCCATCCGTGAAATCATTCCAAAAGTGTAGATCTTCAAGTTTCACCAAGAACACACACTAGTGTTCTTGGACTTTTAGCACCTTTTCAAGCTTCTACCTAGTAAGTACTTCTATCCTAGAGTATTATAGAGCTTGTTACACTTCTAAACATCAAGAAAACACCCAAGAAACCAAGGATCAAAGGTGTTTACGGTCCAAGATGTTCTTGGACCGTAAACCCCAAAAAGGGTGCCAAAGTGTGCCCTAGTCCCTTCTAAGCCTTGGAAACTAGCCTAGATCCTTTCCGTGATGTGCTTAGCACTTGAAAACATCAAAATACCATAAACCATTTGGGTTTACAGCCGTAAACCCAAAGGGAAATGGTCCAAGGACCGTAAACTCCTAAAAGGAGTGAAATGGTGCCCTAATCTCTTCCTAAGGCTTAAACATGAAGTAGGAATGCTTCTTGTGATCTTTAAGGCTTCAAAACACAAAATGGTCAAAGAAACATGAGTTTACGGCCGTAAACTCATGGGTTTACGACCGTAAACTCAATGAGTTATGGTCACAAAACCGTAAACTCCAATAAAGGGTCCCCTTGAACCCTAACCTCAATAGCAATGTCCTACAACACTTAGATGCAATCCTTAGCACTTATAACACTTATATAAGGTGTTTTCCATGTACTAGGATGGCTTAACTTTGTTAATTAGTTGTTTTATGACTAATTGGATACATATATGTGTTATTATATGTTAACTAGGATCCTTGTGTGTGTTCAAGTCTTCACTTGACACTTAGCATCATATACATTCCGTTCATCCAAACCACTCACTACAGGTGAGTTCATACCCCTTAATTAACCTTTTAAATGTTTTTAAATGCTTTTATGGGGGGGGGGGGAAAGAAGTTGAACAATTATAGTTATTATATCAATCACATGTGATTAATAACTACCAAACAAGTGGATTTCTTACTTTTCAAACTGTGTTACCAAACTGTTTTACTTCAAACTGTCTTACAAACTCTTTTACATACCAAATGCTTTTATCAAACTCTTTTACATGTTAAATACTTTTACTTAAACTCTTTTAACTTATATTATGTGTATCTATATAGATATAGTTATATAAGTAGGATTGAAAGGACTTAGGACTGATAGCTCACCTTACTTCCTGTTCCTTGTTTGGTTGTAGACTTAGGGTATTCAGGTTATTTGTCCAAAGGTCGTTTGAATCCTAGTTATATATCATGTATATGTGTGTAGATATAAAAGGTTACTTCTTTCATTCAGTTCAATGCCTTTGGGTAGCAAAGGTATACAAACATGTTCATATACACAAACAACATTACTAGTAAACTATAATAGGTATAGTTTAGGAAGATACAATTACTAGAACCATGAAACATACCATGAGTCAGTTCATTCATGAGTAATACATAGTGATGAGAAACAAACATAATACATAGTTATGAGAAATAAACATAATACATAGTGATGAGAAACAAACATAATACATAGTGATGAGAAACAAACATAATACACAGTGATGAGAAACAAAACATACAGGCTAGACAGAGAAAGAACACACAATACAGCTAGCACATACATATACATATACATATACATTACTTACAGTTATGTGAGCCACTTAACGGGGGCATGGCACTACCTGTCATGACCTGTTTTGTATCCAGAATCTCCTTAAATGGGGAGTGTATGAGTTTGTGTATAGATCTATACTGGATTGACTATCCTACACCTTGCTGCTCGCTACAGTGGGACTTGCAAGTCTACGGGTGCCAAACATCATTTCTTACGACGTCTTACATCGTCGTTTTTCTATAGAGTCGGTAGCAGGATACAGGCCGATCACATGGTACTTTAAATAACAATTGGTTTAAAGTAATTAGTACATCAGTAGTTACTTAATACAACACTACAATACTATTTCATTCTCCCTTTACATTTACTTTGTGATATTCACACAATAAACAATAATGTAAAAACTATATTTTTGGTTAATGATATTCAGATTTGGGAAAATACACACTCTTTCAAGAGACACACACATAGATACTAGATGCCTTGGTAGAAGGCTACTTTTAGTAGGAAACATAGGGTTTTCTAGGAGAGTTCAAACAATTACAAACTTTTACAAAACTTATACATTACAAGACTTACAAACACTTTCATAACAATTACAGACACTAATATACTTATGATCTCACCAACTTTAAAGCTGATAAAATCTTTCAAAATAACTTGTATTCTCAGGTCGCCAGTAGACAGGTACCGGAGCCAGGTTTTTGAGAAGATGGAGCTCGTTCAAGACTCATCTTTTATTTTGATGTATATTTTTGGTGTCTATAAAACTTGACAGAACACACCTGTATTAAATTATATTATTAATGTAATGGATGATGTTGTTGCTTGTTTACTACTTTGCATTGTTGTGATACTGTACATGACGTCCTCCACCCCCGAACGTTTCCGCCGTTCCGGTTTTGGGGTGTGACAAAAAATAACTTTGGTCGGTTTAAGAACAGGAACAAGCAGGGAAACTTCAGCTCAGAAAGGTCAAGAGAATAGAGCTTCAAGAACTCTCAAAAGGAAGAAAACAAACAATAAAAGAATTTCTTAGGAGATTCTGGATATGATTGCAATTACTGCCATGGCAAGAATCATTTTGCTAAGGAGTGTATGCTAATAAAGTTGAACGAGAAGAAGGAGGATGAGAAAGACGAAGCCTACTGTGTCCAGAAGATAGATGATTTGAAGAAAAAGAGTGTTGGGAATGCGAAGCCTGTTTTGATTGTACAGGAAGGTGGTGATGAATTTGGTAGTGTTGAAGTATGGTCCACTGATTCTGAAGATGATGAGGTTCGGAAGCCCACTCACGGTGGATGTTTTGTTGCAAAGTCGGAAGCATCAGAGTATGAAGGAAGGTGTCTGATGGTTCAGAGAGGGGTCTCGGAATAGAGGGGATACACAACTGATGGCGGACAACCCTCTAACAATTGTTTTGCTGTGAGGCCTGTTTCTGAACAAGTGAATGAATGCGAGAAGGTCATCAGTAAGGTAATAAGGTACATTCCATACTCCAATCTCATAATATTTCTGTTTCACGTTACGAATCTGAACTAGATGATTTAAATTATACTTTCTCTAATTTTAGTGATTGTTTAAAAAGAACTCGTCTAAGCAATTCTAAACTAAGTGATAAAATCAGCAGGGTAACAAATAAAAGTGAAGAGAGGAGGATGTGGATACATAAGTTGGAATTAGAGCTTAGTAGGTCAAAGGACGATGTCATTTATCTTAAGAGAGATAATTTAGCACTTTTGAAACAACAAAATATTTTCTGTTTAATTGCAAAGCGTTTATATTTCAATATTACTCAACTGCATCTTGATTGTGAAATAGGTAACAAAATACACAAAATGATTTTACCCTTTCTCGAATTTAAAGAGGATGAAATCGATGCCGAGTGCTATAAGTGTGAATCCATTGTGTCCTCTGACGATGTTTCCGAATCTTACAAAATTAGACTTGATAAAATTGAAGCATATCTTCAGTCCAAAGAACATAAAAGCATGTTAAAACAAATGTTGGATGAAAATGATAAAGAACATATTAAATATGATACTGTGCAAAAATTTGACTTGTTATGCATACCATTGAGTTCAGTAAACACTTTTGATGCTGAAAATGTTTCTGAATTTGATGATAGTGACATGAGTGAGATTTCTGTAGAGGATGAGACAGATTGTTCAACATTTGTACAAAATGAGGCTGAACCAAAGAAAAAGTTGATTTTGGAAAATTCAATTGAATATGTTCGTGTTGTTGAAAATAAAGGTCCAACAGTTTTAAAAAAAAAAAGCCACCGTATTTACTAAAGTTCAAACAGTCCCTAATCAAGTTTTCGTAAAAAGCGGACTGAACAAAAACGACACGTCAGAATTAACGTCCATTGTTAATGATGATAATGTTGATGGATGTGATGAATTTTTCTTGTCTGGACCAATAGACAATTCAGACGAAACAAAAGGTTTTTCCAAAATGACCTCATGGAAAACGAAAGGAAAATACGTTTCGGAACGACTGAATCGTGTTGACTTTCGTTACGATCAGGCAGGACCAAGTGGCACTAAGGATGTCCCTAGTGAAACATCATATGAGCAACATAAAAAGCCAATTAGACAAGTGAAACCTAGAGCTAACATTCATAAGTCAGTTGAGGAATTTATTGCTAAGAAAAGACACCTAAATGCATGATATATAAAAAACTTAAAAGAAAGAAAGCGTTTCTGGAAATCTAAAAATTCCAATTATGTTAACCCAGAAATATCTGCAAATCAAAATGCGAAATCCTCTCCAAATCCGAAACCTAAATCGTTTTCAAAGCCACAATCTTCAACTCCACATGTTTGAAAACCAAAATTTTTTCCGAAACCATCATTTTCAAAACAAACGAAACCTTTGGAAAAAACAAAACCCAATTTTTCTCCAAAAACAAATGTTTCAAAATCTGTCAACACATCAAAAGATGTTAAGGGCAAAAATAAAGTAGTTTCGGAACCACATATTTCTCTCGAGGAATTAGAAGCGAACTTGAAAACGGAGAAAATGGCTTTTGAAAAGAAGATGGCTGAAAAACACAAAGATTTTATTCAAAGTAAAACAATTCATGTTGAGGTTAATCTTTGTGATAATAAAATGAAGGTTTTTAAAATATTCAGAGGAGAAAATAGTGTTTAGCGCAAAAGAACCTTTTGGGTTAATACAAACATAACTTTTCCTGTTTATAAGAAAACCTCACCAGTACCCAAGAAAGTTTGGGTTCCTAAATCTCTCTGAGTTTTGTAGGTAATGCGTGACGAACAATACTAATCTGAATGGTATCTCGATAGTGGTTGTTCGCGTCAAATCACAGGAAGGAGAGAAGAGCTGAGGGAATTCCGATCGCTAAAGGATGGTGGCAGAGTAAAGTATGGAAACCACGCCACATGGGAAATCAAAGGATACAGGATGATTATGAATGGCGAATTCTCCATTCGGAAGGTAGCTTATGTGGAAGGCCTGCAACATAATCTAATTAGTGTGTCTCAACTGGTTGTATCAAAGGCAGTGCTTCTGAAATCCAAAAGAAAAGGCGAGATGTTCCCGTTGAATCTGAATCCTATCAAAGGGAAGCCAATCATTTGCCTTCTTACGAAAGCATATTCAGATGACAGTTGGCTATGGCACCAAAGGCTCTCGCATTTAAATTTCAAGGACATCAACAAAGTCGTACTTGGCGATCTTGTGCGAGGTTTGCCTCTTATAAAATTTGAGAAGGAACATCTGTGTGTAACTTGCGAGGTAGGAAAGAAAAGTCGCAAAAGTCACTCGACTATTATCAATACTAAAATAATCGATCCTCTAGAATTGTTACACATTGATCTTTGTGGCCCATCAGCCATTGAGAGCATTGGTGGTAATAAATACATTCTAGTGATAGTTGATGATTTTTCAAGATTTACTTGGGTTTACTTTCTTAGACAGAAATCAGATGCCACTTCAAAGCTCAAGAATTTCATCAAGTAGATAGAGCTTCAATTGCGAAAGCCAGTTCGGAACGTTCGCAACGATAACGGCTGTGAATTTAAAAACCAAGTGTTTGAAGAATTCTTGACTGAAAAAGGAGTTGCTCATAACTTCTCTACTCCTTACACTCCTCAGCAGAACAGAGTTGTTGAATGACGAACCTGCCACTTTACTTTTGGGCTAATGCTATCGGAACTGCTTGTTTCAATCAGAATCGATCTCTGATCAACAAACGATTTTCAATTACACCTTATGAGATTCTGAACAAAAGAAAGCCTAGCGTATAATTCTTTCATGTTTTTGGTTCCAGGTGTTTCATCTTCAACTCCAAAGAACACCGAAACAAGTTTGACGTGAAGGATAATGAGGGAATATTTCTGGGTTACTCTCTTAATTCAAAGGCATATAGGGTTTTGAACAAGAAATCATGAAAAACTGAAGAAACCTATTATGTGACATTTGATGATAATTATATGAAGAAATACCAGAAAGCCGATTGTCTATCTGAGGAAAATTTTCCTTCAACAAATCCGATGACCATTCCTCTTTCCAACCTTTATGAGGAGTTTTTGAATTTGTTTGATGAGTCTGATAGAGCCATTTCTTCAGAATCCAAAGCAAAAGACAATCAGGTCGTTGAACTAAATAAGATTGTAGATGAGGCTACTAAAATGTTGAAACTTCTCAAGAGCCTACGAGTCTGAACACTTCGAATTTCCAACACAGGAAGGACATTCTGGTTCTCCATTCCAGGGGGAGAGCTCATATTCATGTTTCCATGCTGATCCTTAGCTCCAGGGGAGAATCTAATTCCAAATGAGGGAACACGTGCAAACTTCCAGGGGGAGAATAAGACTGAAAATAATGATTCTGATGTGCAATCAGAATTTGAGGAAGTTAATGCCAAAGTTGACCCAACATATGATCCATAATATCTTCCTTTAACAAAATGGACAAAAGGTCACCCAAAGATTCAAGTGATTGGAGATTTACCCACAGGAGTGCTTACGAGGGAACAACAAAAAGCGAAGAAAGTTGCATTATTTTCTACAATAGAATTTTGCATGTTCAATTCGTTTATCTCCAAGGTCGAACCTAAAACAGTGAAGACCGCTCTTGATCATGCTGATTGGATTCAATCCATGCAAGAAGAACTCAATGAATTTGAGCGTAATAAGGTCACAAGATTAGTTCCTACTCCAAAGGATGCTTCAGTCGTCGGTATGAAATGGGTGTTTCGGAACAAATTAGACAAGGAATGAAATGTGATCCGAAATAAAGCACGACTAGTTGTGAAGGGATGTTGCCTAGAGGAAGGTATTGATTACGAAGAGACATTCACACCTGTTGTGAGGCTAGAATCGGTTCATATCTTCCTTGCTTATGCAGCTCACAAGAACTTTGAAGTCTATCAAATGGATATGAAGTGTGCATTCTTAAATGGTGAATTAGAAGAAACGTTCTATGTGGAGCAAACACCAGGTTTCGTGAATGAAAAATATCCAAACCATTGTTACATATTGGATAAGGTGGTGTACGGTCTGAAACAACCACCACGAGCTTGGTATGAAACTCTAACTCGTTTTTAAAGCAATCCAAATTTAAACAAGGTTCGGTTGACCCAACCTTCTTTCGCAAGAAAGATGGTGACCACCTTCTGATCGTTCAACATTATGTTGATGATATCATTTTCGGTTCCATTAATCCAAAATTAACTTCTAAATTCCGAAAACTGAAGGAAACTAAATTGAAAATGAGCTCAATGGGTCCAATTAACTTTTTGCTTGGATTGAGTATTAGACAGAGCTCAGAGGGCATATTCATCAATCAAGAAGCCTACACAAAGTCCTTACTTGCGAAATTCGGAATGGTTGGTGATTCAAAGCTCAATGTTCCAATAGCATTTGGAACAAAGCTGACTTCATCCTTGGACAAGCCAGCAACGGATATAACTCTCTATAGACAGATGATTGGATCTTTAATGTATCTAACATCAAGTCGTCCATATATAATGTTCGTTGTTTGTTACTGTATCAGGTTTCAGGCGAATCCTCTCTCGACATATGATATCCATCCAACTCTGGATTCTTCATTCAAGCTTTTTCAGATGCTGATCTTGGTGGATGTGGTCTCGATCGTAAGAGCACTTCTAGGTGATGTCAGTTTCTAGATGGCAAACTTGTTAGTTGGAAATCCAAGGAGCAAACGTGTGTATCCCTATCTACTGTAAAAGCTGAGTACATCGCAGTTGCATGATGCACTTTGCAAATCATATGGACTCAGAATCAGCTAAGGGACTATGGGATTAACATGAAGAGGATCCCTCTATATTGTGATTCAGAAAGTGCCATTCACATATGTCACAACCCAGTGCAACATTCTAAGACGAAACATATAGCACTGAGGTACCATTTCATAAAGGATCACGTTGAGGATGGAAACGTTGAAGTACACTTTGTCAAATCCTTTGATCAACTTGCTGATATCTTCACAAAGGCCTTACCAGAAATGACGTTCAATCGTATTTTACAAGGTCTCAAAATGATAGAAGCAGACTCTGTCCCGGAACCAGCCTCGCAATCGAAAAACATTGATTAAATTCCGAATGGATCCGAGCCTTCGGAACGACTTGGAATTCACAGTTCATATTCTGAATGGCTTCGAGCCCTCGGAACGCTTCGAAATCAACTGTTCATCTGGTGATTCGGAAATTTTGTATCCTTTGTATATGTTACTACTCTTTATTTTTTTGTCTAAATTTATTTTTTGTTTTGTTTTGTTTATATTTATTTTTAGAAAATACAAAAATATTTTTTTTAATTTATCTTTCTGTTTTTCATTTGTTTTCAGAAAATCCAAAAGTGACAAAAATATTTATCTTTTTGTTTTTCTTTTATTTTCAGAAAATCAAACACTTCAAAAATATTTTTGTTTTGCTTTACTTTTTTTATTTAATTTTTTTTTAAATTGAAAATACCAAAAATATTACACTGTTGAGAAGCTTTCAAGCAATTATTACTCGTAATCTCAATTCAGAAAGATGGGGCGGGTATATAATTCCAAATCTATGCACTAGTTATGTGTCCCTAGAAGCATGCTGCTGCATGTTGACAATAGCCTCTGAGAATCTATGTTTGAAGCCTTAATGAATCGATAATACCAATCGTTTCTTCCCAATCATTCTGAAATTCACATAAGTCATTGAGCTACCTTACTCTTCTCAAATTGATTTAAGAGTTCACTGCTTGGTCATTCTTAATATCAACCACCTCAACACTTTCTCCATCACTTTCACTCTCATAAAAGTAATCCTTTAGACTCTCAGCATTTACCACTGAGGTTTATGGTTACACAACATCTGTGTTTGTGATCTTTAAATCGTTATCACCACGATTTGAGTGAAACCCAAAATCCAAACCCAATTTTTGAATTGACGGTGACCACTTCAAATGTTCTAGATTTTTAACCATGGAATTGATGATAAATAACCTTTGTGGTTCATACCTTGGAATCTCAATATTTTTATTTTTAAGTGATCTTCATGAAAGTTCTCGACCCAAGTCTTTTCTTCCCAATAATATCCAATTTTTATTTTTCCTTACATTTCTATGTTATCCAGTCACTTAAATACATCCATAGCATACTTGTTATTATGGCTACACTGGTCAGACAAGTACTTCTTCCAGACTTTCGGACTTATGTTGAGTTTTGGAATTTGGTTGAAGCAATAGCTACCCATGAAGCCTACTCAAAAGATGTATTTCACTATTTCTTAACAAATAGATGATCGTAATTCAACGGGATGCCACACAAGCACTTCCGAATATCTATTGATTCAGAAGGAAGAGATCGTTGCCCGAGATCTATCTGCTTTTATGTCTACTATGACCTCACAGATTGTCATATATATATATATATATATATATATATATATATATATATATATATATATATATATATATATATATATATATATATATATATTGATTTATTTCTTTATCTTAGGCACAATCTTGCACAAAAATCTTTATGATTTTTCAACAGACTGGTCTCACAATTCCTGAAGGGTCCAGTTAGTGGTTTGGTCTAGGCTTTCATTGTAATAGTTCCTTTTGAGTCTTTAGTATGTTTTGGTGAGTTGTTTAGCAGTTTACGGCCCTGTGGTGAGTTTACGGCCGTAAGCCTATTTACGGCCGTAAACCCAGTTTCTGGCCCAAGTCTACTATATATAGAGGAGTTGTAGGTCATTGTTTGGTTGTTGATGCCATAGAGTTCACGGTCCATTGTATCGAGTTGTACCATACGTTTTACAGCAATAAACGTGTGCAAGCTTGATTGATCGATTTCTCTTCTTCTTCTACTCTTATTCTGATTGCTTTTGATTGTTTGATTGCTTGATCATTGGTAAAGATCCGTTTCAAGACCTTACAATTGGTATCAGAGCAAAACCGGTGTCAAAGTATCATTCAATCGAGTTTTCAGCCGTTTAAACTGATATTCTTCACTGTTCGAGATTGGTTTTAGTGTTTTCGCTGCTAAAGGAATCGAATCTACTCCAAAAACGCTTTTTCGAAGAACTTCAGGGAGTTTACTGCCAACCGTAAACTCAAGAACATTCATAAACCGTAAACTGTGTTCTTGGACCGTAAACAAGGCATCTTCAATAACCGTAAACTAAGCTTCAATAACCGTAAACACCCCAACCGTAAACGTCCGACCGTAAACTCAGTTTACGGCCATGAACACATCAACCGTAAACTTAGTTTTCACATCATTTTTTTTCTGTTTTAATTTCTGATTTAAAATCTAATCACCAATGGATTCTCAAAGTCAAACACATTTTCATGAACTGGATACTGTAATGGACACAACCACACGTATTCCAAGACTGATGTCTGCAGATGGTTTTCCTGAATGGAAATACCGGATTGAGAAGTACATTAAAATGAAAGACTTCAAAGTTTGGAGAAGCATCATCAAGGGTCCTGTTCGAATTACTATGACGGTTGGAGGACAAGTGATTGACAAAGCAGTTGAGAACTATATAGATGACGAATTTGAGAAAGTCGAAGAACAGGAAAGGGCTTTAGCCACTCTGACTATGGCATTATCTCCTGATATAGCTCAAGGTTTCAGAGAGTATACTTCAGCTAAAGATCTGTGGGAAGCTTTGATTGAGGTATATGAAGGAAATGAAGACATGAAGGAAAGTCGACAAGACATGTTGCGACAGAAATTCAATATGTTCAACTACATTCCTGGAGAAACTCTGGAGGCACAGCTGCAGCGATTCACAACTCTTACTACTGATATCAACATATCTGGGATCTTCTTGACCAAGTTCGAGATAAACAAAAAGCTACTGAATGCTCTTCCAAGGTCATGGGACATGAATGTTGCTGTGATTAAGAAGACCAAGGATCTGAATCGCCTCACTCTTGCTGAAACAATGGCGATCATCAAGGCTTGTGATATTGATGATAAACAGTGAGAGATTAACCATGTGAACTCGTATTCGACTGCAAACCTTGGAATTTATTCTAACAGTGCTCTTTCATCATTCATCTCTTCCTCAGGTCAAGCATTTGCTGTTCAACAACCTCAGATTCAAACCTTTACTACTGCGTCATCCATGCCTCACTCTCAAAGCCAGCCATTTATCACTCCACAAGCTGTTCCCTCTTCCAATGTGCTAGTTGTAGCCTCTTCCTCAAATACAAAGGAATGTGATGAAAATCTTGCTCTTGCTACATGACTTGTTAACTGCTATAATGCCTTTGTAGCTGGAGAGCTTCCACCTCAGTTGTCATTTGCCGATCTGGATCAGATTCATCCAGAAGATGTGGAAGAGATGGACATCACGTGGAAAATTGCTATGGCAGTGTTCAGGGCGAAGCAGTTTGCTAAGAAGACAGGGAAAATAACTGGGGGATGAATGCTGATAAAAAGGTCGGGATCAATAAGGGAAAGCTGTGATGTTTCAACTGTCACGAGCCAGGTCACTTTGCTTGTGAGTGCCCGAAACCGGATCGAAGTTTGAACAATGACAGGACGATGGTTGCAGTGGGAAACAATCATGGAGGTGCTGTGGCTAGTAGTGAGACTGTTATGGTTGCTCAGTCATTTGATTGGGAGGACCAGATTCAGGCTCTGAACATTTCAAAACCTGAAAATGCTCACCTAGCCCAAATCAATGATGATGCTTCCTTGAAGAATGATGCAGCTGATCCTGAAGAGCAGATGATGGAGATGCAGTTTGCACTGATGGTATCTTCTACTTCTGAGCCCAAGAAAAGCAAGGTAAGTTTATCTTCTTGTTCTCAAGCATGTACTGATTATGTTAAACTTCTTCGTGACGAAATAGCATTATTGCGTAGAGAAGTAGAGGATCTTAGATATGAGGGCTATCAACTTAGAAAAGGACAAAAACCCCTAAAGGCCCAGTTAGAGACAAAAATAAAGGATTTTAAGAGAATTCAGACAAAATACAGTGAAAAATGTGAACTTTATGATTATATTAAGAGACAGAATGATGAGTTAATTACTGAGCTTGATACATTAAAGAGACAATTTGAAACTGCAAATTTTGATTTTAAAAGGTTTGATGTATCAAGCGAGGTAGTTGCCAACATTGACCATTGCCCGCAGTTCAAACGAAACCAGCAAAAGGGTTTAGGATACGATAATATACCTCCGCCTTTTAATCATACATATCAGTATCAACCTTTGTCTAAAGAGGAGATTGCCAACGAACCATTCGTAATTTATGGCAAGCCATCTGGTTTTGTTTCAGGAGGATTTATTAATGTTGAAAGTACTAACGTTTCTACTTCCCCTGCAGATCAATCCTTAGATCAGGCAAAGCAAGAAGTTGGAGAAACTGTTTCTGATAATAAAACTGAGTCTGATTCTGATGTTTTTGTTTCTGATGTTAAAAATGACAATGTTTTTTGTGATGCTTCCACATCTGCTCCTGTTGAATTTAATTTCTTTGAAATGTTTGATGAATTGTTTGATAATCCTGATTCTTGTGCTTCTAATGAAAACACACCAATTCCACAAGTCACACCATCTGATGCACCCTCACTTATCTCACAACCTGTTTCTCATACATGTTCCTGTGAGAAGAGTAAGAGTGTCAGTCAAGAAAATAAATCTGAGAAATGCAGTACCAGATCCAGTAATAATAAATAGATTTGTTTTAATTGTGGTATTGGTGGACATATAGCTAGGAATTGTCAAAATAGGATGTTTGTGAACTATATGTCGCCAAAAGGAGAGAACGAATCTAGAGGAAGGTCTTTAATTAGAAAGTCCTCAAGAACTCGCTCTCGGGATGATGATTGGAAGGATGATCGAAGTAGAAAAAGGGTTGTTTTTCAAAAGAATAATAAGGTTTTTCATAACAAAGTTCCAAACAGTTTGCCAAAACCGAACAAGGCTCCGCCAAGATCGGTTTCGTCAAAGAGCAGTTCTGGATCTTCAACCACTTCTGGTAGAACATCCAGAGGCTCAGTGCAAACTGATAAGAAACAAATTTCAAAACCACATGTGATTGTTAGAAAACCTAAATATCATTGGAAGCCCAAATCAATTTCCAATCAATCATCAGCATCCTCCGAAAAGCTTAGAAATGATGCTTTAGAATCGAAAGTTTTGAAGGATAAATCAAAAAAAGTGAAAAGGCAACCCAGGACAGTGATGACCTGGGTTCCCAAATCTAAATGATTCCGCTCATTTTGCAGGGACAGTTGTGGGGGAATGTCGTCCGTCCTTGGTACGTCGACAGCGGCTGCTCCCGGCATATGACAGGAGACATCTCCCAATTGAGCGACATTCAATCTTTTAATGGGGGATATGTTTCCTTTGCGGGCGGAGAAGGTGACAAGATCACTCAGAGAGGAACCGTTACAAATGGAGTGCTAAGTTTTAAGAATGTCAACTTTGCTCCCGAGTTAAATCACTGCTTGTTGACTGTTTCCCAAATTTGTGACAAAGGTTATTCTACCCATTTCACCGACAAAGAGTGCATGATTCTCAAGCCAGGCATTGTCATCCCGGAAGAGTGGATTCTTGTCAAATCTAAGCGGGATGGGAATGCTTACATTATCGATATGAATAACAACATTCCTGAACAAGTGATTTGCCTCTTTTCGAAGGTCTCAGAACAAAATGCAATGCTGTGGCACTGAAGACTCGGTCATGCTAACGCTAAAAACCTAAATCGTCTTGCAAAGAATCAGATGGTCCGAGGCTTACCTGTCAGAGACTTTCTCACTTTTGAGAAGTGTGTGTCATGCGCCCAAGGCAAACATCATAGAAAACCACACCTGCGAAAACAAGTTAACTCAATTAGCCAGGTGCTCCAATTATTGCAGATTGACTTATTTGGTCCGGTCAACGTCCTGGGCATCAACAGAAGCTCGTACTGTCTAGTTGTGATCGATGATTTCTCTCGTTTTATGTGGGTCTTCTTCTTATCCAACAAAGTTGGGGTTGCTGATCTGATAAAAAAGTTCATTGTGATGATTGAGAACCAAACCAACAACCGGGTGAAGGCGCTTCGTACTGATAATGGAACAGAATTCAAGAATGCAGTTCTTGATCAGTTTTGCACAGAAAAAGGAATTGCGCGTCAATACAGCTCTGCTCACACGCCTCAACAAAATGGTGTTGCTGAGAGGAGAAATAGAACATTGAAAGACGCCGCAAGGACGATGCTGTGTGACTCCAAGTTACCTGTTTTCTTTTGGGCTAAGGCGATTAACACTACTTGCTACGTTCAGAATCGTGTTTTAATCAACAAAGCTCAGCTGAAGACACCGTACGAGATTCTATATAGTCACAAGCCCACAGTCAGTCATTTCCGTGTATTTGGCTGCCGTTGCACCCTTCTTCACCTGGAGTCCAACCCAAAGTTCAATGCCAAAGCCGATGATTGTAATTTCGTAGGATATGCTGCACGCACCGCGTATAGGGTTTACAACAAGAAAACTAAGCAGATTGTCGAATCCTATGATGTGCGCTGGTTGGAGGAGAATGAAACGGACGCTCGAGTGGGTCCTGACTGGTTATTTGATTACACATCGCTTTTCAAATCCATAAATGTGTCTTCAAATGATTCATATGGGTCCTCTTCTGGTTCGAAGATTGTTTCTGAAGACGAAGAGGAAGAAGTTGTTTACAGACCTCCAACGGTTGAGGGGGAGTCATCTGCTCCACCTGAGGGGGAGTCACCTGTTCGACTTGGTAGTCCAAAGTCTCCAGTTCAAAATGATACTCCAGATGCTGATGCTACACCTCTTACTCCTCTTGAAAGAGAGTTCATGTCTAGACATGCTTCCGCTGTCACTCCAACTTTTATGGAACTACTCTTTCCTGAAGAAATTGCTAATGAGTTTGTAGCAGATTCATCTAATGCGGATCAATCAGCAAATGATGGAGTTTTCAACATTCACATTCTTCCCATTTCACTCAATGATATCAGCCAAGACATACCTTCAAGAATTCAACGCGATCATCCGATCGAAAATATCATTGGTCAGCTGGGCGATGGAGTTAAAACCAGAAGTCAGAGTGGAGATGTCAATACATGTCTCTATTCTTGCTTTATCTCTCAAATAGAGCCCAAGAATGTTGAAATGACTTTGAATGAGCCCAGCTGGGTAGATGCTATGCATGAAGAGCTAAATCAATTTGAGAAGCTCGGGGTTTGGAAATTGGTTGAGTTACCAAAGGGAAAAAAGTCTCTTGACACACGCTGGGTCTATCGAAACAAGCAGGATGATTCTGGTGTTATAGTGCGAAATAAAACAAGATTGGTGGTTCGCGGGTTTCGACAAGTCGAGGGTCTTGATTATACTGAGGTTTATGCTCCAGTGGCTCGCTTGGAGGCTATTCGTATCTTCCTTGCATATGCTTCCTACATGAACTTCACGTTTTACCAAATGGATGTCAAGACAGCCTTCTTGTATGGCAAGGTGAAGGAAGAAATCTACGTTGATCAGCTGTAAGGGTCGAATTGTTGTAATTAGTCGAAGTATGTTTTGTACTCTTCGAACATTTTTGTAATGTATTTTACTAGGGCGCTTTTATTCGAAGCGTTAGAGTCAATGCCTTAGTATATTTTTTATACGCTTTCAGTTCCCTATAAATAGGGTTATTTACTAGAGTTAGATAAGAACTTTTACAGACTTGTCTATTTGTACTCTGTAAAAATACGAAAGCGTAATAGAGCGTAACAGATCATATTTACATCCTGTGTCTAAATCTCGCATTCATACTTGAATTCATACTCTGATTAATTCATTACTTGATTCTTTGATTCATCAATTGGTATCAGAGCAGGAATCACATCCGTGATCTGATTTTCATCCATTGAAAAAGTTTTTGAATCAAATTGTGGTTCAAAAGATTCCGCACTTTTTGATCGTGAAAAAGTTGTCTAAGATTTCAGTTTGTGATTTGATTCTGCATTTGAATTGTTGAATCGAGTGTTCTTCTTATAATTTCGATCTGATTCAGCTAGTCTATTTCTAAATCTTCAATTTTTCTTAAAAATTTTCAAAATCAACTTCCGTACAACAATGGCGAGCTTCAATCTTAATTCAATGACTTCGTTCTCTCATCTGTTAGGATCATCAACCAAACTTCCAATGTTAATTCCTGAATATTATGATCAGTGGGCTGATCGGATGCAGGATTATCTGTATGGTATTGATGAAGAATTATGGAGATGTATCACTGGAAGTATCAATGTTCCAGTGAATGTTCAACCAATCGGATCTTCTTCCACAAATTCTGGTGTTGATAATCAAGGTGATCGTCTGAAGAAATTGGAGAAAAGGTGTATGAGGGAACTGCGAGGTGCTTTACCTCCAGTTGTGTATAATTACGTTAGGAGTTGTACAATTGCAAAGGAGGTCTGGAACAATCTGAAAGATAAGTTTCAAGGAAGTGAGAAGACAAAAATCAATTCAGTCAAACAGTGTTTGGTTGAGTTGAAAATTTTCAAACAAAAAGAAGGAGAAACAATTGAAGTTTACTATGATCGTCTGAATGAGTTAATCTATCAGTGCAATCGCTATGGAATTACCAGGACTTCAATGGAATTTAATCTCATCTTTATAATGGGGCTTCGAAAAGAATGGAGAAGTGTGAGTATGATGGTAAAGAATCAGCAAAGTTTTGATACATCAACTCTCAATGATTTGTACAATCAGTTGAAAACACACGAAATTGAGGTAAATAAAATTGCTGAGGAATCGAAGCTGAATTTGGGAGGTCCATTAGCTCTTGTGTCAAAGATTTCTGAGAAAGAAGCTGAAAATGGTGATTCTGAGGAAGAAGAAGGATTCATCATGAATTCGGATGACGAAGCAATAGCATTTTACTCGAATAATCGTGTTAAGAAATTTTTCAAAAAGCCGTTCAATTCGAAGACTAAGCTTGCTGAGGTGAAAGGAAGTTCTGTGAGTAAAAATGTTGTTGAGGAGAAAAAGAAAGTTGAGAAGCAAGATTCGAAATTAGCTGAAGGAAAGAGTGAGAAGAAGCTGAAAGGAGATGCAGGAATAGATTGTCATTATTGCAACGGTGCTAATCATCTTGTGAATGACTGTATGCTTCGAAAGAAGGATGAGAGGAAGAATAAGGTCAAGGATGAGGCGTATTATGCAGAGAAGCTTGAGGTGGTTCGTGCTAAAGCCAAGAATTTGGCATTGGTTGCAAAAGGTGAGAATGAGGATGAAGATGGAACTTATCAAATCTGGTCTTCCGGATCAGATGATGAAGAAATGAGGTATCCGACACATGGAGTGTTGTATGCGAAAATGGAGGAGGACTCAGATGATGAACAATTCGAAGTGAGGGGATGATGCTTCGTATCCAAAGCGGCTGATAAATCTCCAATGACAACAAAGGTACGAAAAATTCTCGAATCCTTTAATATTCCTACACATGCTTATGATTCTGAACTAATTTCTTTTGATGAGACGATTACTTATTTTGATTCAATTGTTGTGTCTGCTAGCAACGAGGCCAACAAGTTGTCAATGGAGTTGATAGAAGTCAAAAAGAGATTAGACTTGAAAATAAGCAAAATTGAATGTTTGGAATTACAAATAACAAATATAATGTGTGATAGGGATATGTTATTGAGTGATGTTAAACTTTTGCTAGCACAAAGAAACATCTATTGTAATTCTGCTAAACGACTTTATAGCAAATTAACTGATTTACATCATTCATGTGATATAAGTAAAGAGCAACATAGAAAATTACTACCTTTTCTAGCATTCGAAAGAGCTAAGGTAGATAATATTTCGTATGATTGTGAGCAAATAATAGCTGATTTTGACAAAGTTCCTGATGATAGATATAAATATGGAATTGTCAAAATTGATGAATGTCTTGATGCGAATGAATTAGTTAACATAGTGAATGATACTTTGACTAAATCTGAACAAATTCAAATTTTGAAAAAAACTGAGAATTCAACTTCTGATTCTCAATCTAATTTTGCTGATATTGAAGATAATTCTGACAATATTAGTGAAATTAGTGAACTTGAAGATGTTGATTGTTCTCAGTTATCTGTTGTTAATGTTGCTTCAACATCTAAAGGGAAAGAAAAAGTTAAGGATTTGATGGTTGAAAATGAAACTGACATACCCTCAACTTCGAAAGTTTATGATATGAACTTTGTGGATCTCAAAGATAGTCAAACTGATGACAGTGATGATGAAGAAGACGAAAACATTTCGAAATAAAAGAAATCTTCAAAGGAAGAAGAAACTCCTAGAATAGTGGTTGATCAAGTGTATGGTGATACACAAAAGTTCGAAAAAGTAATGAATGAAAAATGTGAACACTATCTTGAAACGAATACAGTGGTTTATCCAAATTTCATATGTACAGATGATGTCATTTTTCCAAATCAAGTGTGCGTAACTATAGGAAATGTTGAAAATATCAAACCAGAATTAAAGAAGTTAGTTGAGGAGGATAATTCAAAAACAACTGATGAAGGTTTTTTCGCAAATCAAAGCACAGTTGAAAACAACTTAACAAAGAATTCGTATGTGTTTCAACGTCAAAAACCACAAAGACAATGGATTGAAAAATCAAAAATTGAAAAAGAGAATTCAAAACATGTTGAAAAGGAAAGTGAAAAAGTTGTCAAACTAAACTCTAAGGAATTTAAAGATCAAATTGACAAATTTTCGAAGGAAAACAACATTTCAAAAAGACAAGCAAGAAAGAAAATATTTTGGCAAAATGTTGAGTCTCAAAAGATGTCTGAATCACAATCAACCAAAAATGTTTTCAAAGCTAAAAATTCCTCTTTTTCATCAAAACCTCAACAGTCATTTCATACAAATTCTTCAAGGTCTGAAGTGAATAAACAAACAAGGTTTTCGAAAGTTTCAGAAACTAATAAATCAAGAACATTTTCAAATGAATCCAATCCAAATCAAAAATTCTTTCAACGTCAACATTTTAAATCAACAGTTGATTCATCATATGCTCATTCTTTTCTAACAAATCCCAAAGTTGATTTTGTTCCTCAAAAGCCAAATTTTCCTAATAAAACGAAGAAAGAAACTATGAAAACTTCACGTGAAAAAGGAATGACTTCAAGGAAGAACATTGATCATTGGCTTGAAGGCAAAAGAAAGATGTATCAGTCGAATACATTCTCAAAGGAGCAAATTCACGAAGCATATGAAAAGTATGTGAATACTTCATCAAACGGCAGTTCATCTTCTAAGGATTCGAACATATCAGTCAAAGCTTGGAAACCAGTATTAAAAGCAAAGAATGTTCATTCACAAACTCAGAATTCGAAGGGTAATGTCAGTGAACATTCGAAACCATCAAAAACTTATGTTTCGGTTCCTTTAGATGAAGAAGTAAACTTAATTGATAGTCTGAAAACCAAAGTTTGTGATTGGGTTAAAAGTTCTTCATTGTATTCGAAATTGAAATCTAATTTCCAAGGACCCAAAAAGCCTTGGGTACCTAAATTTTTCCATTGATTGCAGATACTATGTGACGAGCAATATGATAACAAGTGGTACATTGATAGTGGTTGCTCTCGTTACATGACTGGGAAGAAGGAGAATTTACGAGATTTTCGAAGTCTCAAAAATGCTGGAGTAGTAAAGTTTGGGAACAATCAAAAATGTCAAGTCAAAGGATATGGGAAGATCACTAATGGACAATTCACAGTGAATAGGGTTGCATATGTTGAAGGTCTTCAACATAACTTGATCAGTGTTTCTCAACTTGTTGTGGGCACTGGCAATCAAGTTCTTTTTAATGAAGAAGGAAGTGTCATTTCGAATGTTAACACAAAAGAAGTGTTACTGAAATCCAAAAGGAAAGGTGACATGTTCACTTTGGATATCAATCCGATAGTAGGAAAACCTGCTATATGTCTTCTTTCGAAAGCAACATCAGATTTAAGTTGGCTATGGCATCGAAGACTTTCTCATCTCAATTTTTGAAACATCAATAAACTTGTGGTACAAGATCTGGTAAGAGGTTTACCTGTACTTAAATTTGACAATGATTCTTTATGTGTAGCTTGTGAAGTTGGCAAGCAACATAAACAAGGTCATCCAATAACGATAGATTCGAAAATTGTTGCACCTCTGGAGCTTTTACATATTGATTTGTGTGGTCCTTCGATTGTTTCAACTCTCAACAAGAAACGGTACATTTTAGTTATTGTTGATGATTTTTCCAGATTTACGTGGGTTTATTTTCTCAGGCTTAAATTCGAAGTTGCACAAATCATGATTGATTTTATCAAAAAGATGGAAACAACATTGAAGAAGATTGGTCGAAAAATTAAGAGTGATCATGGAACTGAATTTAAGAACAATGTTCTTGATTCATTTTTGGTGGACAAAGGGATTTCGCATAATTTTTCATCTCTATACACACCACAACAAAATGGTGTTGTATAACGAAGGAATAGATCACTATGCGAAGTAGCAAGGACTATGTTGGCATATGCGAATCTTCCACAATATCTTTGGGCTGAAGCTATATCTACTGCATGTTTTACTCAAAACAGATCATTCATTCATCGTCGTTTTAACATAACACCATATGAAATTCTTAACAATCGAAAACCTAACGTCAAATTTTTCCATGTTTTCGGATGCAGGTGCTTTATTCAACACACGATTCTTTATGTGCAGCTTGTGAAGTTGGCAAGCAACATAAACAAGGTCATCCAATAACGATAGATTCGAAAATTGTTGCACCTCTGGAGCTTTTACATATTGATTTGTGTGGTCCTTCGACTGTTTCAACTCTCAACAAGAAATGGTACATTTTAGTTATTGTTGATGATTTTTCCAGATTTACGTGGGTTTATTTTCTCAGGCTTAAATCCGAAGTTGCACAAATCATGATTGATTTTATCAAAAAGATGGAAACAACATTGAAGAAGATTGGTCGAAAAATTAAGAGTGATCATGGAACTGAATTTAAGAACAATGTTCTTGATTCATTTTTGGTGGACAAAGGGATTTCGCATAATTTTTCATCTCTATACACACCACAACAAAATGGTGTTGTATAACGAAGGAATAGATCACTATGCGAAGCAGCAAGGACTATGTTGGCATATGCGAATCTTCCACAATATCTTTGGGCTGAAGCTATATCTACTGCATGTTTTACTCAAAACAGATCATTCATTCATCGTCGTTTTAACATAACACCATATGAAATTCTTAACAATCGAAAACCTAACGTCAAATTTTTCCATGTTTTCGGATGCAGGTGCTTTATTATGAATCTCAAGGATAATCTTACGAAATTTCAAGCAAAGGCAGATGAAGGGATATTCTTGGGATATTCGCATAATTCAGTTGCATATCGTGTGTTGAATAAAAGAACACGAAAAGTTGAAGAAACTTTTAATCTTACATTTGATGATTACTACATTAAACAAACAACATCAATGTTTGAAAATCATCCAATTCTGAAACACACACAAGATGAATCTGAATCCTCACAAGTCTTAGATATTGAGTATGATTTAATTTTTGGAATTTCAGATCATGCTGTTGATGCTGAAATAAATGCCAATGATAATCATCTCTCAAAACTAACAAAGCTTACTGATGATTCAACATCAAATTCTCAAGAAACAGGCGAAAGTATGCACAACAATCCAGTGGAGGGGGGGCACTTGGATTCGAATACATTAGATGATGACGAGCATTCTTTCGAGGGGGAGAAAGAAAAATTGAATGATGATGTTGAGAGGGAGCATAATGTTGAGGGGGAACATTTAGAAAATATTGAGAATAATAATGATTTTGATGATGTATGTTCGATTGCAGGTTCAGAGAATGAAGATATATACGAAGATGCACCTTTGGAATTTGATCCAGCATATCCACCAATGGAAAAATGGACAAAAGATCATCCGAAGGATCAAGTAATTGGGAATCCACAAGAGGGAGTCTTAACAAGAGCTCAAATTCGTGCAAAGAATGAGGTATTGAATACTCATCAAGAATTTTGCATGTTCAATGTTTTCATCTCTAAAATTGAACCAAAAACAGTTAAGATTGAAATGGAACACTCAGATTGGGTTGTTGCAATGCAATCTGAATTGTCTGAATTCGAACGAAACAAGGTTTGGAGATTAATTCCTAAACCTGAAAATGTTTCGATTGTCGGGTTAAAATGGATTTTCAAAAATAAGACTGACAAAGATGGACACATTATTCGAAACAAAGCCAGACTTGTTGTTAAAGGATATTCACAACAAGAAGGAATCGACTATGAAGAAACTTTTGCCCCTGTTGCAAGACTCGAGGCAGTTCGTATATTTCTGGCTTATGCAGCTCACAAAGATTTTGATGTTTATCAAATGGATGTAAAGTGTGCATTTCTAAATGGAGAGCTTGAAGAAACTGTTTACATGGAACAAATCCAGGTTTTGTTAACGAAGAATATCCTGATCATGTTTATGTTTTAGATAAGGCAGTTTATGGTTTAAAACAAGCACCACGAGCATGGTATGCAACTCTTACATCATTTTTGAAACAATCAAAATTTAAACAAGGATCTGTTGATCCCACATTATTTCGAAAGAAAGTGGGGAATCATCTAATGCTTGTTCAAATTTATGTTGATGATATTATTTTTGGCTCAACTGACCCTGTCTTGTCTAGAGAATTCGAAGATCTGATGAAAAGCAAGTTTGAAATGAGCATGATGGGAAAAATCAATAATTTCCTTGGATTAAATATTCGTCAAAGCAGAGAAGGGATTTTTATTAATCAGGAAAAGTATACGAAAAATCTGCTAGAAAAGTTTGGATTGACGAATAGCACAAAGTTACGAGTTCCAATGGCAATGGGCATAAAGTTAACACCATCGTTAGATAAACCTGCAGTTGACATAACTTTATATAGGAGCATGATTGGTTCATTACTTTATCTTACAACAAGTAGACCTGATATCATGTTTTTTGTGTGTAATTGTGCTAGGTATCAGTCTAATCCACGAGAACCACATCTCACTACTGTGAAGAATATCTTTCGTTATCTTAAAGGAACAATTTCGTTAGGATTGTGGTATCCTTCGAAAACTGGGTTCTTTGTACAAGCATATTCGGATGCAGACTTGGGCGTTTGTAATCTTGATCGAAAAAGCACAAGTGGTGGATGTCAATTTCTCGATGGCAAATTGGTGAGCTGGCAGTCGAAAAAGCAAACATGCATATCAATTTCAACAGCTGAAGCAAAATATGTGGTTGTTGCTGCTTGCACTTCACAAATAATATGGATCCAAAGTCAATTGCGTGATTATGCAATAAATATGAAAAAGATTCCATTATATTGTGATTCTCAAAGTGCGATAAGAATTTGTCATAATCATGTGCAACATTCGAAGACTAAACATATAGCTCTTCGTTATCATTTCATCAAAGATCACGTGAAGGATGAAAATATTGAAGTACATTTCGTGAAAACAACTGATCAGTTAGCTGATATTTTCACGAAACCTTTAGATGAAAAATCTTTTGTGAAAATAATTGAAGGACTTGGAATGATAGATGGAAATTATGTTCAATGCAAAAAAGGAGAATGATGGTTGACAAGGAGTGAATCAGAGGTGCTGAATAAAAGACGATGCAAAGTTATTCAGTATTCAGAGGTTACTGTTCATAGTCAACGCTTCGACCTCTTCGAATTCGTATATTTGTCACTGATTTTAAGGGTTGATTTAGTGGTTACTGTTCATAGTCAACGCTTCGACCCCTTCGAATTCGTACATTGGTCACGTATCAGGGGATGATAAAATTTCGTGTTTATACAACAAGTACAGTATGTCATTTTAATTTTTGAAAATTAAAAATCCAAAAAGATTTTCTTTTGTTTTGTCATTTAATTTTCGAAAATTTCAAAAATCCAAAAAGATTTTCTTTTGTCTTGTAATTCAATTTTCGAAAAATTAAAAATGCAAATGATTTTCTTTTGTTTTGTCATTTACTTTTCGAAAATTTCAAAAATCCAAAAAGATTTTCTTTTGTTTTGTAATTCAATTTTCGAAAAATCAAAAATCCAAAAAGATTTGTTTTTGTTTTGTCATTTAATTTTCGAAAATTCAAAAATCCAAAATGATTTTCGTTTGTTCAATCTTATCTTTCGAAAATTTCAAAACAACAAAAATATTTTAATTCTTACTTCTTTTTAGTATTTTGTTGCAGATTGTCATGACGATATAGAGGGGATTATCCTTGCAGTACTAGGGTCAGGTACATTTTTCGTATAAATCGATAAATTTTTCATCATTCGAACTAGTTAGGTTGTCCCTAGAAGCATGCTGCTGCATGTTGTCCTCAAGCCTCCAATGACTCAATGTGTGTGTACGAAAGCCTTAATGAAATTATTCATATGAAAATTTCTTCCCAATCAGGCTTATATTCACATTAGTCTCTGAGCTACCTGACTCTTCTCAAAATGAGTTAAGAGTTTACTGTTTGGTCTAAAACTAACAGAGGTATTTTTCGTGTCTTATATCAATCTTTTCCACCCATAAAATTCTTACACGATCACACACGAAGACATATGTCCGAGAGGTCTCTGATCAAACCCATCGAGACTTAGACATATCAAAATTCTATGTTTATGATCTGACATCATGAGACCGTGATGAAAGTGAAACCCAACTTACACTACACTTTTAAGGAATTGACGGGGAACAATGTTCTAGATTTTCACGAAACTCTTGTTTCAGTACCAAAATTCGAAACTTCAAATCATATTCATTTCGAATGAGTGGTCTTGATCAAACATTCGAAACCCACGATGTTTGTTACCCAACAAGATCCAGCACACAATTTTTTTTCTTGAATATGATTTCCATGCGAGTTTCATTTGAATGTCCTAGTCATTTTAAAATTTTTCAAAAACAACTTGTCGCTGACTACACTGGTCAAACAAGTAATTTCTGTTACAATTTCTCACCTTATGTTTAGGATGACATGTAACGAAATTTTTAACCTACCCACAAAGCATTATAAAAGAAGCCCTTTGATACTTATCAACAAGTATTCGATGGTAATTCACGGGAACATACACAAGCTATTGATCATTTCTCTTAATGATTAATGAAGTAATCTTTGCCCGGGATTTAATCTGCTTTTGTGTCAATTGTTTGACATCACACTATTCCAAAATTTTCTTATCTTTGTTTCTTATCTACATTCTTTGGAACACTGCACTCACAAAATCGTTGAGGCTCTGAGTAATACCAACTCAGGCTGATGATTTCAAACTTCTGGCGTATGACTTCGCTTTTCATCCCAAAAGTGAAAGAGCCTTGCTTCCATTCGAAGGGTGTTGACGGTTACAATATTCTTGGGGAAAACAAGACAGGCTGTTTCTGAATGACGTATGGTATTCTGTCCGTTTTTCAAGGTGATGTGACAGCTACTTTTTGACGCATGACTACTTTTACGCAGTAATGGTCCGACTTTCAAGGTCCCACGTCGGATATCATTAAATACACACCCCGCTTCAAATTCAAACTTCAGGGTTACATATAAAAGGGGATTCAAGGGTTCATTATCAGTTTACGCATTCCAAAAGAAAAAAAAAATTCCCTAAATTTTCTGATCTTCAAAATCCTCAAACCCTAACAATGACGACTTCTGTTCACGTTGATCCTTCCACTGAAGATGTTTCTTCCGTACCAATAATGAAGATTCAAGCAACTAACTATTACGTGGAGGGTGAAGTTTCTCAATATCCGGAAGAATTGAAGATGCTCATCGTTGCCTTGAAGAACTCTGTTTTATCTACGGTGATGTTCAATTCTTTCTCTGTTCCAATGTCCTAACTTTCTCAAGCAGGCTCAACTGCGACTTACAACAAAGCATCTGATACGATTACTTTTCATCTGGTGAACGACAAAAAGGTCAGGATATCCAAGAAACTCTTCTGCCAAATTCTTAATATTCCGAATTCGCCTCCATATGTTGATTTCACATTCCCTCAAATCGTCTACATGTTTAATGAGATGGGATATCAGCCACCATTGTCAAATATTAGTGATTTTAAGAAATCTGGTCTTCCACGACTATGGAATTTCTTATTTGGTATTTTTCTACGCTGTTTAACTGGGAGAACAGTTGGTCTATACAAAGGAAGAATGGAGGTTTATGCCATGGTTGCTGGCATATATTACGATCTTCAAGTGGACTATTCTACACAATTATGGAAGGAATTCCAAAAGAGTGTAGAACATACGAATGCTATTCATGGTATTTCGTGTGCACGATACTGGAGCCTTATTTTGCAGTATTTTTATAATAAGGAAGGGATTTTGGTACCAAATGATGAAGAAAAAGTTGTTTTTCAATCATACCACTATCCGAAGGAAGTTATAGATAGTGCTGATGATTTTCCAACTGTTGCTCGTATTCCAGATGCGATGCTCAAAAGAGTTGATCCTACGAATTCAGTTTTGGTAGCATATTTGCAAACAATCGATTCTTCTGTTCAGACTGGGATTTTGTTGCAAGTTGAAGAAAAGAAGTCTAAAAGATCAAAGAAGTCTGAACCTGTTTCTTCTGAAAAGCAAACCAAGGATTTGAAATCTTCGAAATCTCCAAAGAAGAAGCCTGAAACTGTTGAAGTATCTGTTGCTGAGACTCAAGTGATTGAGCCCATTCTTGAAGAAACACAAGAGAATATAATCATTCCTTCGAAGACTGGAACGTTTCGTAGAATCAAAATGAAATCCACCCACAAAAGCAAGTCTCCTACACACAAAGTGGTTCGAAAACCTCAAATCACTCATCAAGGTGTGTTAATTCGAGAAGTGCCAGCACCTGTTTCTCCGGTATCCAAGAAACGAAGGGCTGAGGATATGGCCAAACGTTTGTCAAAGAAGAAGAAGAAGAAGACTCGAAAACTCGTGATTTCTACTGAGTCAACAGAAGATGATGATGAAAGAATTCCAGAAACTCCAGAGTTCACTCATCTCACAGAAAGTTCCACTCCTGAGAAGACCGTCGTCATACCATCCGAAGATTCGATTGCCAAATCAGCTTCTGAGGCGGTTCGAACTTCAGGCATCCCTGCACACGTATCTGATACGAATGCAAATGTCGATATGGGTGAAGGAGGTTCGAAAAATGCAGCTCAAGGTCACGTTACTTCTGCTCCTTTCGAAAATATTGTTTCTGTATCACCATCCACTATTCCCATTACCTCAACCACAGATTCACCTACATTCGAACACATTATCAATCAACCATCCACTTCTATTTTTTCTTCTCAATCTACTGAACCACGCAAACCAACTTCACCTGTTCAAGAAACCATTGTAATGGATACAGAGACTGATAATGAGGGGTTTGGTGGTATGTTTGATGAGTTGGAATTTCATGAAGAAGAAGAACAGTTTCTAGATCACATGTTGATGACCATGAAGCAGTTTAAAATTCTGAATCAAAAGTTGAATTCAGTAATTCAATCTCAAGTAGATATAGGGGGTGCTTCGTATGTTTCAAGTCTTGAAGTTGATTCGTTACTAAAGGTGTTTGAATCCAGAATCATCAGTAAAGTATCGGGGATGCATAAAGATTCTGAATCTCGAGTTTTGGAGAAGATTGATCATAATGATCAAAATAATGAAATTCGAATCAATTATAAAAGTTCGAAGTTTGCTAGTGATCTGAAAGAATTGAAGAATGTTGCAAAGGAACGACATGTTCTTTTCATTCAAGATGTGAAGAAAATACGAGAGGATGTAAATTTGCAGATTCACGACCTCCGTGAAGATATGCAAAAAGAAATTGCCACAGTTCAACAAGATTATGCATCCTTGAATCAAAAGGTTGATATAATTTGTGATGCAGTCACCAAATTTGTTAAGCTGTATGAAAGTTTGAGTCCTCAAATAACTCAACTTTCAACATCCGAAAGTGCAAGCTTTGAGGAAGTGATTACTTTACTCAAGGAGTTAAAACAGATTTCTGATAGGCCGGTTTCTTCACCATTGATTACTCCTGAATTTTTATCTCAGAAGTTTATCCAATTCGAAGCCATTCTCAACAAGCAACTTGCTCCTCTCTTTCGCATATCAAGCCTTCTTCCAACAACATATGCCCCACCTGTTTTCACAGGGGTGCAAGGGGAAGAAAGAAAAACTAATGAGTCAAAGAGTAGTGAAGAAGATGCGAAAGTTGTGGGAAAAGTCTTTTCTTCGAAAATCCTTACAACAAAACCAGTAATTGTTTCTGCTGAACAGGTGACTTCAACAGTCGTAACAACAATGCCAACTGCAAGACCAATTTCGAAAGGAATTGTGATTGGTAAATCTTCGGAGACTGGTGGGAGTGTTTCGAATCCAAAAGAGACAATTGATAATCCAGGCTTGAAAGATAAAGGGAAATCAATTCTTGTGGAAAAATCGAAAGAAGAAAAGAAGGCTGCAGCAGAAGCTGAACTGGAAAAACTAAGGATTATTCAAAGCATTATGACTCAACGTGCTACTGATCCGAAGGGAATGGATAAAGGTGATCCAGCCAAACACTATAATTACGAAACAATTGAGGCGAAGGTTGCTTTTAATCACATGTATACATTCGAGAAGAAACCAAAGCAGAGTTATTTGGTCACAAATACTGATGCAAGCCAGCTGGATTTTCCGATAAACGAAATGATGTTTATCATGCCTCAGTTAAAAGTAGAAGGGAATTTTAAAGAAAAGGATGAAGGTACACACATGAAAATTCGTTTTCATGTTGTTCTTGGAAAAGCCCCTGAGGAATATGGTCATTGGTTAAAATCAACAAAGTGATCAGTATGAAAAAGGATGTGATTTTCGAAAACACAGTCCATAATGTTAAGTATGTGGTTGCCAGGGCAAATGGGAAGATTTGCAAATTTACGATTGCTGATTTTCCATTGATGAACTTGTATGATCTCATACAAGTTGCATTGCTTTTAAAAGACAAGTCATTTTCATTCCTTCAAAACACTGAACTGGATGAATTCAAGCTTGGAGTTGCTTACATCAAGATTTTTATCGAAAACTATTATGAGTGCTTGGCACTAACTGATGTGGAGTTAGCTACTGCCAAGGGAATGGAAATAAAAGCTCCAATTGGTCCTTCAAAGACTCAGGCAGAATTGAAGAAGTATGCTGATGGTGAAATTTTCCTAAAGCCTTTTGGAATGGTCTTCGCAGGAAAAGACAAAGTTGGAAAAGCTAAAAGGTTTTTATTCCAGGCAAGTGAAGTGGAGAGGTACTCAACGTCTCAATATACGAACTTAATTGTTCGTATGAATCATTGCAAGAAGAACAATGAAGGAGATAAGAAAGAGTTGAAGAAGATTATCTCCTGGTATACAGAGATTCGAAGGGTGTTGCTGTATTCCATCACACTTCTTACAAATTGAAGACTTCGACTATGATTACAAAGGGGGAGATTGTAAGGGTCGAATTGTTGTAATTAGTCGAAGTATGTTTTGTACTCTTCGAACATTTTTGTAATGTATTTTACTAGGGCACTTTTATTCGAAGCGTTAGAGTCAATGCCTTAGTATATTTTTTGTACGCTTTCAGTTCCCTATAAATAGGGTTATTTACTAGAGTTAGATAAGAACTTTTACAGACTTGTCTATTTGTACTCTGTAAAAATATGAAAGCGTAATAGAGCGTAACAGATCATATTTACATCCTCTGTCTAAATCTCGCATTCATACTTGAATTCATACTCTGATTAATTCATTACTTGATTCTTTGATTCATCATCAGCCCCCTGGGTTCGTTAACTCGAAGCTTCCTAATCATGTCTACAAGTTGGACAAGGCATTGTATGGGTTACATCAAGCTCCTCGAGCGTGGTATGCGACTCTCGCAAAGCACTTGCTCGAGCATGCATACTCTCGTGGCACTATCGATCAAACTTTATTCATCAAGCATGTTGGTAATGATCAGATTCTAGTCCAGATCTATGTTGACGACATTATCTTCGGGTCCACCAGTCCACAGCTATGCAAAGAGTTCGAAGGCGTGATGAAAAAGAGGTTTGAGATGAGTTCGTTAGGAGAAATGACCATGTTTCTGGGGCTTCAGGTCAAACAAAATTCAACCAGAATCCTGCTCCATCAAGCTAAGTATGTGGAGGATATTCTTGAGAAGTTCGGGTTTCAAGACGCAAAACCTACATCGACACCAATGGCCGAAAGACCCCTGCTGAATCCAGATATTGATGGCGAATCCGTAGATCAGACACACTACAGATCGATGATCAGATCGTTGATGTATCTTACTGCAAGCCGTCCCGACATCATGTTTGCAGTTTGTCAATGCGCACGTTATCAGGCTAATCCTAAACTTTCACATCTTATTGCCGTCAAAAGGATTTTTCGGTATATCAAAGGCTGCCCAAAATTGGGTCTTTGGTATCCGAAAAATTCTGAGTTTGATGTATATGCTTTTGCTGACAGTAATTATGGAGGCTGTGAGCTTGACAGGAAATCTACATCAGGAGGGTGTCAATTCCTTGGAGATAGGCTGGTGTCATGGCAGTGCAAGAAACAGCATACCGTCTCAACCTCAACAGCAGAAGCGGAATATGTTGTTGCATCTGCTTGTTGTTCTCAAGTTATCTGGATCCAACATCAGCTGTTGGATTACGGTTTGAATTATCTAGAAACCCCCATTTACTGTGATAACGAGGCTGCGATTCAAATTACTAAAAATCCTGTCCAACATTCCAAAACCAAGCACATTGATATCAAAATTCTTTTTATCAGAGACTGTTATGAGCGCGCGCTTATTCGGCTGGAACAGGTTCCATCTGCTAATAATGTAGCGGATTTGTTCACCAAGCCTTTTAACAAAGCTCGATTCGATGTGCTTGTGGGATTTTTGAAAATGATTCGTTTTGAGGATTAAATTTTTGCTATAAGTTAGATTAGTTTAAATTTGCGCATTTTAGTGATTTCATTCTCACCCATGCACCAATTTAGGGGGAGAAATAAACAAAAAACCAAACAAAAATTGAAAATTTAAAAAAAATCCAAAAACATTTTGTTTCTGTTTTATTTTTTTTCAGAAAATATTCAAAAATTCAAAAACATTAAAAAATCAGAAAAATTAAAAAAAAATATTGTTGCTGACAGTTTTGCTTGTAGGTGTTGTGACGGGAAGTGATATTATCAAGTGATAATAGGCAATCTGAGTCTGCGTAACGTACCAAAAATTAAAATGTCTATGATTTATGTTCGATGCGCTGGTAGGCACAAAAGATTCTAGATGGACTTGACTAGGCAGATTTGAACTTAAGGAATTCACAGACTTGACAGATCTTGACCTCGTTAAATCCGTTTTGTCTGACAATACGACGCTTGGATAGGTTGAGCAAGGAGATATACACGGGAATTTACTGGTCCCATTTAAAGAACTCGTATCTAGAACTGTGGATTAACTTTTCCTCGGTGTCCGGATTCTGTCCTTAATTTCGGTATTGATGGGGTGACTGGGGAATTCCGATAAGTTAGGTTTGTAGAAGATTATTTTCTTTCTTTCTGTCTGTTAGTCATATGTTGCTTCCTCTGCGCGATCGAGAGATCCGACCTGGATTGTAACATATGCAACTCTATCTCTTTGCATCTTCTATCTATGCAATTCTTTCTATCTGTTAGCCATATACTGTCTCCTTTGCGTGACTTACAATCCGACCTGGTACACAGTATATGCATCATTCTTCTTCCCAATCCCTCTAAAACTTCAGTTAGTCATATGTTTCACCCTCTGCGTGATTGGAAGAGATCCGACCTGGGTGTATAGCATATGCATTCTAAATCTATCTTCTCTCTTATTAATTGTCTGCTCACCCGATGTAAGGAGTATTCTGGAAGTTCTTGATTACTGGAGCATATCAGGAAGCGGGAAACATGTTCTAGTACAATTAAAATTGAACACTTACAGATTGTCTGTAGATCTCGCTGCTCAATTTAGGTGGACAACAATATCCCTGGTCGTCGTTAGCTAAATGGTCCCTAGGAAATTGTATCTAAGAATAAAGGATCAAAATGTCTTGTCCCTCTTAGCTTGTCTAAATTTATCATAAAATTTTCGTGTTTAAGTGGACGACAATACCGGCGATCGACCAGACAAAGACGTGAAGATAAAGGTACCGACAAGTGGATTAAGGCTGTCTAACAACTTTGATCCCAGTGTCACAAAATTATTTTCAGTGATTTTTGAGATAAATTTTAGTTTGCATTTATTTTATCTCATTTTTATTTTTTTTATTTTCATTTTATTTTATTTTATTTTATTTTATTTTTATAATTGTCAAAATTTAAAATTTAAAATTCTTAAATTTAGAAATTATTTTATTTTTATTTTTATTTTTATTTTTATTTTAGTTTATTTTAATTTTAATTTTATTTTTAAAATCCTCAAAATTTTTATTTTTTGAAAATTATTTGGGATTTGGACTGTGCCTTATACTGTGTGGAAGACAGGTAAATTCGAACAGGGTATATAAGGAGGACTTTATAACTGGAAACCTTTTACTCCTCATTTTCAAAACTTCCGGCCGTAAACCCTCTCACACTCTCTCTCCTCTCGAAAAAAATTTCTTGTGTTTTTGCAAAATCGTTCAGTTCATCTCAAAGGTATGCTAAAACCGACCATGGGAATGTATTTTGTTCATCGAATCGACTGCTTTTGGGGGTTTAAGCGAAGATTTTCAGTTCTTCGGCGTTTACGACCGAAGCATACGGCCTAGGAGTTTACGGTCGTAAACTCCGTTTACGACCAGGAGCTTACTACCATGGGTTTACGGTCGTAAACCCAAATTGGACCGTAAACCCCATTTGACCATTGTTGACCGAAAACTCCAAATTTTGGTCAAAATAATTTTTTTAAGGCCAAAATTAAATTAATTAATTAAGAAAACTTAAAACTTTAATTTCTCAAATATTTTTTGTTTTCTTACTTGGCTTGTTTTAGTGCAGATCAAATGGCAAGTTTGAAGTTCGCTGACATGCACAACTTGGCCATCGTACTGGCTGATCCTCCTGCTGTTCATGGTGAATTCAGGTCGATGATCCACAGGCTGAGAGAATGCTGCCTAGCCTCTGCCATTACTGTGAACCCAGTGGTCTATTAGAGAATTGTCAGGGAATTCTGGCAGACTGCAAAGATGAAAAGAAACAACGATGGAGCAGTTACTGTTGAAGCTGTTGTGAAAGGATGCAAGATTGTGATTACTGAGCAGTTCATTAGAGAAACATTGTTGATTGATGATCAACCTGATTTTCCTATTGAGATCGGGATTGAAGATGTCCAGAAAGTTCTCAAGAAGATGGGGTACGAAGGCATCATCCTCCCACTGTGAAGAAGCTTCTGCCTCCATACTGGAGATTCTTGGCTCATGTATTTGTGAGCTGCATTTCGGGCAGAAGATCTGGAGCTGATGAAATTTCACTAAGGAACACTGAAGCCATTGTTTCGCTAGCTGCAGGGATAGACTTCAACTTCTCGAAGTTCATCTTGGACGAGTTTGTAGTAAACATCAACACAATAAACCGAGATACTTTCTTGATGTATCCTAGGTTCATCCAGGTGTTCATTGACATTCAATTTCTGGAGATGGTCAAAGAGGGAGAAACCCTAGATATGAAGTCGTTAGGTCCCCACACTGTTGGGCTTATAAAGCAAAATCGCAAGGGCGAGGTCGTTTTCCAAGGATTGCATCCTCTTGTGAAGTTCGGAAGATTTGCTGAGCTAAATGAATCTTCCGAGTCTCATGGAATGTCAGACAAAATATCCTCTGAGCCCACTTCTTCTGAGAGGGTAATTTCGGAAGATGATGTTATCACAGTGTCGGATCATGCTGAAAAAGAAGATACTCCAGCTCCTAATGCACATGTAGCTGAGGAACATGATCTGACATCTGTTCAGGTCCAAAGTGATTACAATGAAGGGTCTTCAAAAGGTGGAACTGAGACTGATTTGTATGAAGACCTTGATCTTACTGGCTTTGATAAGGATGAAATCCCTTTAAACTTTGGAAGTAATGAAGATTTCATGACTGGTGTAAACCTCAACACGCTACTTGACAATATCAATGATGTTGCTCATCCAGCAACGGAGATACGGGAAGCTGAAGACGTTCTTGAAGCCACGCCTCCTACTACCAATCAAGTGGCAGAAACAACAATTCCTATGGTGACAGTATCAGGGATTCCTCCCCTTGATATTGTTTCTCCTACATTTGAGCCACTTAAGAGTGATCGCACAACAACACAGGCCTCTCAACCTCCTATGAAAAGAAGAAGACTTGACCCAAGACAGGGAATTCTTGTTTCTGGTCCACTTCAAGGCTTTTCAACTCCACCAACAACCACTCCTGCTATTGTCTCATCAGAACCTTTCAGTGAAGGTCCTAACACCACTTATGAAGCTGGTGATTCTTCTTTCCCCACAGGATTTTCTCCTCCCAGGCCCGATCATGATGCTGCTTCAGTGAGGCTAGCCATGCATTTGGCTGAAGAACAATTCTCAACGCCTCCCTCCCGTGGTAAAGGAATATCTTTTGGGGATGGCAGCTCTGGAGAAGAGAATCCTACTGTTCTTGGACTTCAGAAGGAGATCAATGTGCTGAATCAGAAGAATATAGAGCTTGATATTCGGGTTACTGATCTTCAGACTAAAAACACCAAGCTCACAATTCAAGTTGCTGATCTTCTTGAAGACAAAGCTCTGAAGACTAAGCAGATCACTGATCTTCAGACTCATTTTGGTCTGTTGACTGCCAGCTACTACGACTTAAAGAAGAAGCTGGAAGAAGAACTTGGTGACAGATTTAAGTCATCTGTCGATGAGCCAAGGATCTATATTCCTAATCAAGATGCTCCCATAGTTCCACCACCTGTAAGAACAACCCAAGTTTTCGATCGTTTTGATAAAGAACCGGCACATGCTCCGAATGTTGTGGCTTTGAAACGTGCCAAACTGGCTAAGTCTGCTGAGAAGGGTCAACTTCTGTTCAAAAGGTGCTCGGATCAAAACGCTCACGGGGATCAACCTAATATCATCGTTACAGATCTTGGAGAGAATCGCTTCAGGGATGTATATGGTGATAGGTCAGGGATCATCTCATGGGGATTTCACGATAATTTAAATATGTGGATCGTGAGAAGGAAGAGTGGCAATACCAACTGTATAAAGATGCTCATGACTTCCACTCTTGGACCAGGGTTGATCTTACAGAGTTATCAAAGGCTCCTTTTGCAAATCCTTCAAATGATCCCAAGGCATATCACTTCAAATTATTTTTGGAAGATCAAGTGGCAAAGGGCTTTCCCTCAATGAAGACTGCAGAGTCGATTGTTAAGATATACCCAAGTGTCATTGATCCCAAAACCAATCAACCCCTTCGGGCTGTGATGTGGCCTGCTACTAATCAAGTAAAGCAGATTCCTATTCTTCAGAATCATTCAGATGGATCTCTAAAGTCCATGCTTTACTGGGTGTTTGATGAATCTACGGCCTCCACTGTCATAAAACTTGAACATGGATGTATTCGCCTATATGACAAAAAAGATCTGCTTCAGTTCGGAAAATAGGATATACATAAGCTTTCTCTTCATCAAATCAAGGTCGCTGAAGACATCTTTGAGTCTGCTGCTAAGGAGTACACTACCATGGTTGCTGAAATTATCCGAAAATAAATGTGGTATGGAGCTATGGGGAAGTCAGACGTGCTGGTGGTTGATAAAGACTGAGTCCAAGCTAGCACCAAACCAAGGGGGAGATTGAAGCGTTCAGTTAGTGGTTTGGTCTAGGCTTTCATTGTAATAGTTCCTTTTGAGTCTTTAGTATGTTTTGGTGAGTTGTTTAGCAGTTTATGGCCTTGTGGTGAGTTTACGGCCGTAAACCCAGTTTCCGGCCCAAGTCTACTATATATAGAGGAGTTGTAGGTCATTGTTAGGTTGTTGATGCCACAGAGTTCACGGTCCATTGTATCGAGTTGTACCAGACGTTTTACAGCAATAAACGTGTGCAAGCTTGATTGATCAATTTCTCTTCTTCTTCTACTCTTATTCTGATTGCTTTTGATTGCTTGATTGCTTGATCATTGGTAAAGATCCGTTTCAGGACCTTACAATTCCAAATGGTTACTTTCTGTTCCGAACAAAGGTTATGGTGATTGGTGATTTATTCTGAACGGTCGTAAAAGAAGAGCCGGTTCAATGAAGATAAGATTTCAAAAAGGCGCCTTATTTTCAAAAAACCTGACATCACGTACGCCAGTTACGCCGCCTGACATCATCCAGCTGCCACGATTTTATAGGCACTCTTTACAGGATATTGAAACGTCCACAGGGAATTTCTCTCTCCACTCATACCGTATAAAAGGGTAATCGACTCTTGATTTTTCTCACAGCTATCAAAGTATTCTAAATCTTCCAAGAGAAACAAAAACCTTTTTTATGTACTGTTCATCGTCGTCTCCAACCGCTTCCATGGCTGATTCATCTGAAACTCCTTCTGTTGCTGAACAAACCGCTTCCACGGTCATGCTAACTCTGGATCTTGATTCTTCGAAGTATGCTGATTCTCTCAAACCGATCGTCGAATGCATGCGTTACTCTCCACTGGCTCAAGCCCTAACAATGGCTGAAACTGTACCTTTGGTTCATCTGTCCAAGGCATTCTCCATTGCAAACTACAAACAGAGTGAAGCTTTGATTTCTTTTGAATTCGATTCTCACAAAACCTCTATATCTAAATGTCGATTTAGCAGCCTGCTAGGGTTTCCTTCGACAGATGATATCGTCGACCCTGAATCAATTTCTTCATATGTAATCATTGAGATGTTTTACCAAATGCGGTATCTTGAGAATATCACTTTACTATCCAAGTTTAAGAAGACTAATCTTACTCCTATGTGGAATGGGCTTTTTACTCTGTTATTTAAAAGCTTTTCTGAACCTGTTACTGGGTCTAATAGTGCTAGCAAGCTCTTCTGCATGATAATCTTTGGTATTTATAAGGGTGTTAACCTAGATTATGGTTCTGTTCTTTGGTCACATGTCACACCCCCAAACCAGAACGGCGGAAACGTTCGGGGGTGGATGACGTCATGTGTAGTATCACAACAATTGTATCATAGCAATCATAGTAAACACAACCATTACATTGAATACATATATGAAAAGGGTTTACATCTGTTTAATTCTTGTTTTTATACATCAAAAGTATAATTAAAATAGAAAGAAGAGACTCTATATGCTCCGTCTTCTCAAAACTCCAGGAGGTACCTGTCTACTGATTTCCTGAGGATACAAGCAGTTTTGAAAGAGTATCAGCATAAAGCTGGTGAGTTCATACGCATGTTTTTGAGAAGAAAGTCGGTTAATGAATCAATAAATGTATTTGTATGCTTCCAAGAAAATCCATTATTATCTAATAGGCGTATTCTGTTACTAAATCTCATTGAATAAGTTGTGCATTATTTTGTTGAATAAGAAACCTCTTTTCCATGAAAAACTTTTGTTAGTACTTAAATAAGTACGCGAAGAATGCTTACTCATAAAATGCTATACTAACGATTACATGTAGAATAAAATGAATCCATTGAATTTAACTTGCTATCTATATATCTCATAAACTATACCTATTATAATTTATATGTCTGGTTGCATTGAATTTATGATTTGTACATTGATATGTTAATTGATCCACAAACTATACCTATTATAGTTTATATGTTCATTCATGTATTCGATTCAAGTTTTACATTGAAAGCTCTGTGATTATGACGAAAACTCCCGTTATGCTCCGCATAGTACAAAAGGAATAAACTATCTATATATTTTATGCAAGTATAGAAACTATAAGATTATATCATTTGTATCCGTTTTAAGTTCATTGAAATCCTTTTGTATAAGTTTCACAAAATCATTTATGTTTGGCTTGTATTCCCCCCCTGAAAACGTTAAAAACAGTAAAGATATAGGGGTATGAACCCACAGTTAGTTGTGTACAAGTGCTGAATCAATGAACTGGAATTAGGACTCTCGAGTTGTAGCCTATGGCACTTAACGGAATCCTAATAACAATTAGATACATATATGTATCTAAATTTGTGATTTCGTTAGATAAAGTGTTAGAAAAACACTTGTTTTGGGTTAAGGAATGTTACCGAGACTTGATCGAATCGAGGAAAGTGGGTTTTCAGTCTAATTCACTTCTTAGGAAGTGTGTACGGCCGTGAACTGGGGTGTACGACCGTAGACAGGTGTACGGCCGTATACAGGGTGTATGCCCGTAGACAGCCTCTTGAAGGGAGTACGGCCTTTGAAGGTGTACGGCCGTAGACTGGTGTGCGGTCAATGAATTTGAAGGTGTACGGCCGTATACTCAAGAACAAAAGTGCTGATTTCGACGAGAAACGTGTTCTAGATGCTCCGAAATGACCCCAAATGGTGTTTCTCGATGTTTTCCGGAAGGTTAAGGGTGTTTTTAGGGGTGTACGGTTGATAGTCTAGAGAGAAGAGGAGAGAGTGTCCGGCCAGAAGAGTGTATATGAAGGGTAGGGTATCATATTTATAGGGATTGTCGTTGGTCGGTGGTGGGGTCCACCCAACGCCGGCCGTATACGAGTGTACGGTCGTACACGGGTGTACGGTCGTGAACTCAATTCTGGTCGTGAACTCGGTCTTGTTCGAAGGAATTCCCGAAATTTCGCGTGGTTTTGGTTCCGACTCGAATATAGAACTTAAAATATATAGGTAAATGATTTTCCACACCGAAGGAAGTTGATGGAACCCAATAAAATAAAATTTTATTAACGGAAACTAGAAAAAAAGGTTCGGGTTGTCACATCATCCCCCCGTTAGAGGGAATTTCGTCCCGAAATTCAGACACTGAATATAAATCATGGACTCGGAAATAGATGAGGGTACTTCTGTTTCATTGAATCTTCGCGCTCCCAAGTGAATTCGGGTCCTCGCTTGGCATTCCAGCGAACCTTCACTATCGGGATACGACTTTGTTTCATTCGCTTTACTTCCCTATCCATGATTTCCACGGGTTCCTCTACGAAGTGTAAGTTCTCGTCTAGTTAGATCTCATCGAGGGGAATCGCAAGTGTCTCATCGGAAAGACACTTCTTCAGGTTTGAGACGTGAAAGACAGGATGAACGTTACTAAGTTCTCGGGGTAAACGAAGTTTGTACACTATGGGACCGATCCTAGCGAGGATCTCGAATGATCCAATGTATCTTGGATTCAGCTTTCCACGCTTTCCGAAGTGTATCTGTCACACCCCCAAACCGGAACGGCGGAAACGTTCGGGGTGTGGTTGACGTCATGTGTAGTATCACAACAATTGTATCATAGCAAGCATAGTAAACACAACCAGACATTGAATACATATATGAAAAAGGTTTACATTGTTTAATACATAGTTTTGTTCATATCAAAAGTAAAATGGAAAGACGTGACTCTAACGCTCCGACTTCTCCAAATTCCTGGAAGTACCTGTCTACTAATTCCCTGAGAATACAAGCAGTTTTGAAAGAATATCAGCATAAAGCTGGTGAGTTCATAAGCATTTAGTTTTGGTGGGAAAAATGTTTCTTTCAATCCTTTTGAAAAGTGTTCCTCAAGAAAATCCTATATTTTCTTATGGAAAGCGTGTTTGAAAACTCATTCCTTCCATGGCTTCCAGATTCATACAAGATATATATAATCCAAGGAGTCGTGGAATGAATATGAATATCCGTTAGTTACTTGTTAAGCAATCCGTTTATGAAAAGCCGACTTATCCCGGGAAAATCGTATATCTTCCCTAAAAGTTGGTGGTTGGTTATCTGTTCTAAATTGAGGTTTATAAGTATCTACCATACTTATATCGATAAACGTAGTTTTCTTTTAAAAACTCTGCTTACTCCTAGTGAGGTATATTAGTTCTATTACATAAATAAAACTAATAAAGAAAACTTGATGAACTAAATCTTGAAGGTATCATTAGTACCTTCCAGTAATCAAATCGGTTATTACTTTGAGGTTAGTTCACTTGATTCATTATTGCAAAAGTAAATCTCTGTTATCTACATTGTGAGTTTTATAACCATACATTAACTTGATATGTGTGACAACCCGAAACTTTTTCCGTTATCCTTACTCAAATTCCGTTAATCAAATTCGGGTTTTTATTTAATTCCGTTAAATTTGATAGTTTGGGAAACACTTTGCGTTTAAATAAATCAATTCGGATTTGTTTCTGTTCACGTCAGTATTATTTTTGGACTAACGGAATACTCTAAACTTAGTACATCAAAGGAATCGGTGTTAGGATGAATTGGTTGAAGTTCTAGTCATGGAGCAAACCGAAAACCTCCTCAAAAAGGAGTTTTCGGTCAAGACCTTAGAGTTTTCGGTCAAGGTGACCGAAAACCCCATCTTACATATTTATTTCATGATCATTTTGATCATTCCTTCCCTTTTACAAGTCTAGAACTCGAAAACTCTCTCAAGTACCATAAGATCTTCTTCCAAATCTTCCAAAAATGTAAGTGTTTCTTCTCTTGTTTGGTTGATACAACACTTCATCTAGTAGTTATACATGATTTCATCCATGAAATCTTATCTTTTTCTTAGATCTTCAAGTGTTCTTCAAGAACACCAAGAACACACACTAGTGTTTTGGTCCAAAATCAACTCCATTAGCCTCTAAATCGTAAGTATTACTTCCCTATACTTGTTATCTAGTTGAAACTCTTGATTTAGGGCCTTGAAATCGTCATTATCCAAGAACAAAAGGTGTTTTCGATCTAGTACATCTCCTTAGACCGAAAACCCTCCTTAGACCGAAACCATATGGACCGAAAACCCTCCTTAGACCGAAACCATATGGACCGAAAACCCTCCTTAGACCGAAAACCATATGGACCGAAAACCACTTGGACCGAAAACTCCCTTAAGTGGCTTTACAACCCTCTTATGAAATCCTAAGTGATTATAACACTTCCATTTAAGGATTTCTTAGTCCTTAAGGTGTTATTCTTTACCTGATTAGTTGAATATACACTAATTGGATACATATATGTGTCATTATATGTCAAATAGGATCCGTGGGTGTGTTCAAGTCTTCACTTGACACTTAGCATCCTTTTTCCGATCTTACATTCGCATCACTCACTACATGTAAGTTCATACCCCTACGTTTTTTCCGAGTTTTTTCATGTTTTCAGGGGGGGAATACAAGCAAAAGTACAAGGAAACTTGTGCTCAAGTTATCTCATTTTGCATAGAATGATTATATGTTCATCATGCTTTTAACTCAGAAAACCATTTTACCAAACGTTTAAGAAATCAACTCGTAGAAACAGTCTTCAAAACTAAAGCAAGGAACTTGTAAATCTTATCATAAAATGTGATATTTTATAAAGGATTTATACAAAACATAAACAGGATTTTCGGTATTATTACTTGTAAATTTGTTATTTTAGGATTGGAGACACGTCCTTGGTAACACTCCACCGGATTCGAGAGTGTAGGACTAACCCTTATAACCAGAATCTCTTGTAGGGAGAGCGTGACTATTGTGTATAGATCCATACGGGACTGACTATCCCGCACCTAAACTGCTACCTACAGTTAGGCAGCCATGCCTGGGGTGACAAAGTCATAAAAGGATACTGGCCCCGTTACGTGCCATATCTAGTTTAATGTATGGTTATAAAACTCGCAACCTAGATAACAGAGATTTACTTTTGTAATAATGACACAAGTGAACTAACCTCAAAGTGATAACCGATTTGATTACTAGAGGGTATGAATAATACCCTTAGGATCTAGTTCACTACTTATTTTATTAGTTTTATTTATGTAATATAGTTAATACAACTCATTGGAAGTAAACAGGGTTTTTCAAGGAAACTACATCTAACAATACAAGTATGGTAGATACTTGTACACTTCATTCCAGAACCGATAACCAACTACCAACTTTTAAGGAAAATATAGGATTTTCCTGGGACAACTCAACTTTTCATAAATAGGCTGTTAAACAAATAACTATTAGATAATCAAACATCTTTTCATAAGAAAATATAGGATTTTCTTGGGAAAACACTTTTCAAAGGATCAAAGAAACATTTTCTTTCACCAAAACTAAACGCTTATGAACTCACCAGCTTTATGCTGATATTTTAAAACTGCTTGTATTCTCTGGGCAACATTTGACAGGTACTCTTGTCAACTTTTGGAGAAGACGGAGCATTTTGGAGTCACGTCTTTTACTTTTGTTATATACGGTTATGTATAAACCATGTTTTGAACAATGTAAATACTCATATTATAATGTAATGGTTGTGTTTACTTTGCTTACTACGATACAACTGTTGTGATACTACACATGACGTCCTCCGACCCGGAACGTTTCCGCCATCGGTTTCGGGGTGTGACAATATGGCCCGTATCGGGGCCAATATCCTTTATGACTTTGTCACCCGTAGACCTGTCGGTCCCACTGTAGCTAGCAACGAGGTGCGGGATAGTCAGTCCCGTATAGATCTATACACAATAGTCACGCTCTCCCTATAAGAGATTCTGGTCATAAGTGCTAGTCCTACACTCTGTTTCAGTGGTGAGTGTTACCAAGGACGTTTCTCCAACTAGACTAATTAATTTACAAGTAATAGTATGGAAAATCCTTTCTATGATTTGCAGGAATCCTTTATAAAATGATACATTTTACGACATGATTCACAAGTTCGTTACCCTAGTTTTAAAAACTGTTTCTACGAGTTGATTTCTTAATCGTTTGGTAAAAACTGTTTTCCATGTTAAAAGCATACTGGAAATATAATTATCTTAAACAAAATAATATATTTTGAGCACAAGTTTCCTTGTACTTTTGCTTGTATTCCCCCCTGAAAACATGAAAAACTCGGAAAAAGCATAGGGGTATGAACTCACTGTGGTTGTGTGGAAACGTCCACTAGAAACAAAGATCCTCGGGTTGTTGTACGTGGCACTTAACGGAATCCGGAACCTGCTTGAATCGAGAAAACGAGCTTTCACCACTTAGGAAGAGTTTGCGGCCGTGAAGAGTGGTTTACGGCCGTGAAGAGTTTACGGCCGTGAACTGGGTTTACGGTCTTTAAAGATGGGCCGTAAACGGGTTTACGGTCTTTGAAGATGGACCGTAAACTCAAGAACAAGGGTGCTGATTTCGAAGAGAAATGTGTTCCAGATGCCCTGAAATAACTCTAAACGGTGTTTCTCGGTGTTTTCTCGAAGATTGAAGGCCTTCTAAGTGTTTACGGTCAAGAGTTTTAGAGAGAGAAAGAGAGAATTTCCGGTCACAGGTGTTCAAATGAGGGTGGGGGTCTCATATTTATAGGGGTTTTATGGTCGATGGGTGGGGTCCACCCGACGCTGGCCGCAAACGAGTTTACGGCCGTAAACAGGTTTACGGCCGTGAACTCCCGTCAGGCCATGAAGATGATGTTTTTCGAGGATAATTCGAGTTTCACGCGGTTTTGGTTCCGACTTGCATATATACGTTTAATTATATAATACCAGATGATTTTCTAAATCAAAGGTTCGACGGAAGATTAATAAAATTCAAAATTTATTAGCGGAAATTGCATAATAGAACAGAAAGAGTTTCGGGTTGTCACATCATCCCCCCGTTAGAGGGAATTTCGTCCCGAAATTCAAGAATAGAGATACAATTATGGACTTGGAAAAAGATGAGAGTACTTCTGTTTCATTGAATCCTCACACTCCCAAGTGAATTCAGGTCCCCGCTTGGCATTCCAGCGAACTTTCACTATCGGGATGCGACTTTGTTTCGTTCGTTTGACTTCCCGGTCCATGATTTCAATTGGTTCCTCTACGAAGTGTAGACTTTCGTCTAGCTCGATCTCATCGAGGGGAATGACAAGTGTCTCATCGGACAGACACTTCTTTAGGTTCGAGACGTGAAAGACAGGATGTACGTTGCTAAGTTCTCGAGGTAACTGGAGTCGGTATGCTACTGGACCGATCCTAGCAAGGATCTCGAATGGCCCAATGTACCTTGGGTTTAGGTTTCCACGTTTTCCGAAACGTATCACGCCTTTCCATGGTGAGACCTTCAAAAGGACACGGTCACCAATCTAGAACTCCAAGGGTTTTCGTCTCTTATCGGCGTAGCTCTTTTGTGTATCTCGTGAGGCTTTCAGCCATTCTCGGATTTGTACGATCTTTTCAGTCGTCTCTCGGATGATCTCAGGACCAGTGAGAGTGCTGTCAGGGACTCGACCCTTGGCTAGCTGTGTGTCACCCATTTCAGCCCAGCACAGAGGGGATCTACAATTACGGCCATAGAGGGCTTCAAATGGCGCAACCTTGATGGTGGAAAGGTCGTCGTTGTTGCAAGAAAGTTCCACTAAGAGTAGATGAGTGTCCTACGACGTATTTACAATTGTCCGGATTGTTCTTTTACTTTGTCCGTTTCTTTGTGGATGATACTCTTCGCTTGAATACTTTTGGGTTTCGAAAAGAGATGAATTTTTCGAAGTTCACATCTAGCTCGTCGATACGAGCGACGAGAGTTTTGTGATTGAACGATTTAAGGCCAAAGGGTTTGGTATATCATAGACTTAGTCGGACTAAACAGGATGCCGTCGTAGAATCGTGCGTTATGTTAATCCAGGAGGATCGTTTTGTTCGAACATTGGCGCCCTGGATGAATGTCTCTGTTGTTTTCTGTGTTTGATTCGAAATTTGTGGGTACTACTAACACGAGGGTCCTGACGTTTTGAAACTATGAACTCTTATGAAATGGTTCCTACTAGATCTCTCTATGATCGTTCGGTGTATACAAGCCAGGTATAACTACAACTGACCCTAATGTATTCACTAATTTATCATAATTTTTTCATTAGGGCCTTAAACCTTATAAGAATTTCGTGATTTAATCCCGACGAGAAAGTAATCACAGTTATGAACAATTATTGAGGTTTTCAAAAACGTACCAAAACATGGCAGTGTCCTTCGATGCTTCCTCATCCTCTGGGGTCAGACTCCTCCTGTTTCCTCATTGTTCTTCTCTGTTGGGCAGTCTCTTTTGAAATGTCCCATTTTGCCACATGTACAGCACACTCGAACCATGCTATCGTTGGTAGTGGAAGTGATGTGTTGAGTCGGGGTCTTTGCAAAGCGAGCTTCCTGGCCATCCTTAGCCCTTGGACAATTTCTTTTGAAATGTCCTACACTACCATAGAGGTAACAGGTTGGACTTGTCCCAACTTTTGTAGTCGGAGTGATGGACTTTACTAGGGTCCTACAACTGCGGGAGGTGTGCCCCTTCCCGTTGCATCTAGTGCAATGCAGCTCTCGACAGACTCCGTGATGATGGTAGTTGCATTTGCTGCAGTGCGGGAGATTTCCAAAGTAGGGTGTGGTTGGGGTTGGAACAGCAGGATTGGCTGGGGTGTTAAATGCCCCAGTTCGTTGCCTTTCAGTAGGTCCTTGGGTTGAACAACTTCCTTGGAACTTCCGTTTCAGGATGTTAGGTTGGATATCAGGTGTGTCTTTTCTAGTAGGCACTTGTGGTTGAGATTGGTTAACACTAAGATTTGGATTGCCATTCACCCTTCCACCCACATTTGTGTTGTTAGCGTTAAAAACAGCTAGGGTGGCTGTTACCGTTGCTGTGACAGTAGCTTGGAACGTAGCTGAGTCCATCTGGAGGATTGGTGTCTTACCGGTGGGTTGGTTACGTTTCTTCGGAGGCATGATCTACTACACGTCAAGAAAAGAAGTTTGTGAGCAACAATGGTTGCCTCTGGATATATCCTAAATGTTTATCTATGCATCGATACTGTCCGTTTTGCTATCTGACCCTCAATGATTCGACCAACATCCCCATGATGTGGTTCTGGCAAGGATAGAAAAGATTTGAACACAATAAAGTTCACATACAACACCCTTACGAACTCGCTGTCGCTCAGCTCATTGAGATGGTTGGGTAACTATCACATCCTCGCCGGCTCTCGGCGATATGGAGAGTTAGATATAAGAGTAGCTCCGGTAATCAAGTCGATTCGGGATTCAACTTGACGCTCGGGAGGAATCCCTGGAATGTCTTTGAGAATGACATCGGGAAAGTTGCAGACTTCGGAGATGTTCTCGAGGTCTTTAACATGAGCCAGGATTGCATAGCATCCCTTTCGCTGACACTTCTGGGCTTTGGCGCAGGAAATGATACGAAGGTTCGAACAGTCTTATCACTGAAACTAGCGAGGACCGCATCAGCGGAATTGTTGAGACGAATCGCTTTCTCGAAGCAAAGGATATCGGCACGATTGGAGGCTCAATTGTCCCATGCTGATTAGGACATCGAAGCTTTTCCTGGAGACTGATATGAAATCGATGGGGAAAAAGGGATGATCGTCTCAGGTAAGAGTACCTCCTATATTACATACTTTAAAGACAAACAGCGGCAGGACTTTGATAAATTTTCTTAGTTTGCGTGTTACCGATCTAAGATATACTTTGACAATGATAATCTTTAATCGAATAGTGATTGTAGCCATCGCAGCTGAAACTGAGATTACATATTTTGGAACCTTCGACCTAAGAATAGGTCTAAATTATCCTCATAGAATAGAATCTAGAAAAGATGTCTACGGAAAAGGGCTACTCAGAACATAAACATGAAAGTTATTCCTTTGACCAAAAAGGAAGAGCGAGTAGAGTAATCCTTTATCGGCGACGGGTACTCCTCAAGTGAAACCTTAATTCGGCTAGCTGGCGTTCTACACCAAGCAGGCGTCTTTCGTACCCTGACTGGCGTGCTCGGAGCTCTGTGACTTCGGCTTGGGTCGTAGCTAACTCTCGTTGCAGAGCTTCGTTGTGCCTTGCAGCTCTCGCATGAGTAATCTCGAGGTGACGAATGCGATCCGTGCTGGTGTCCGAATCTGCTTCGAGCTCCACAGTTCGCTGAAGGGTTGCCATACCTAGCTCCACATTGCGAGCCACACGGCGTATCAGGATTGGAAGAGCCCTGTCTGCGGGTCTTGCTCGTGGCTCCACCTATTCAAAATCCCGACCCACATAGGCGTTGGACCTTGGAACTCAACTCGAGGGTTAGGATTTGGTATTGGGGCCACTGGGGGTAAGTTTTCGACTTCGGGTTCCGAGCCAGTCTCTTCAGGAAATGGTTCGGCAAATTCATCGTCCAAAGGAATTTCATGGTTTCCTTCTGGCTCTGGCTCGATCCATCCACCATCTCCTTGGTTGGGAAAGTACGGGTCGCCAGGAAGATGGAATCCAGCCATGCTATCTACGCGAGGTGATGGTAAAGGAATAGTTAATAGGCATCGAATCTAATAATACTACCAATGTATTATAGCTACATGGTTGATCCTTGAATAATGGATTCTTGGGTAAGTCTCCGGCTTAGTTGTTATAGCATCCTAAAATACTCCTATAGTATTTTAATCCTTATGTTTGGCTCTACAACTCCTCTGGTATCTAGGTAAGTTTTAGGCTTCCTGCAACTCCACAGTCACTCCCAAGCACATGTTGGTCATGTCTCGAATGAATAAAGTTGATCAGGCTATATTGACCCTAGACATGGTTACATAACTGACCAGGTTTAACCGCAGTGCCCCAACATCCAAATACTTTTGTTTCGTTCTATCTATGACTCTGGTTCTGGTACTCGGGTATACTTGTATGAAAATACTTATATTTTTGAAAGTATACTTTTAGTTTAGAGCACTTAGGCCCCTTAATGTTTATAGTTGTATACCATGTAAGGTTCGGTATACTTAGTTCGCTATAAACAAGGGCTCTGATACCAATCTGTCACACCCCCAAACCGGAATGGCGGAAACGTTCGGGGGTGGTTGACGTCATGCGTAGTATCACAACAATTGTATCATAGCAATCATAGTAAACACAAGCAGACAATGAATACATATATGAAAAAGGTTTACATTGTTTAATACATAGTTTTGTTCATATCAAAAGTAAAATGGAAAGACGCGACTCTAACGCTCCGACTTCTCCAAATTCCTGGAAGTACCTGTCTACTAATTCCCTGAGAATACATGCTGTTTTGAAAGAATATCAACATAAAGTTGGTGAGTTCATAAGCATTTAGTTTTGGTGGGAAAAATGTTTCTTTGAATCATTTTGAAAAGTGTTCCTCAAGAAAATCCTATATTTTCTTATGGAAAGCGTGTTTGAAAACTCATTCCTTCCATGGCTTACAGATTCAAACAAGATATGTATAATCCAAGGAGTCGTGGAATGAATATGAATATCCGTTAGTTACTTGTTAAGCAATCCGTTTATGAAAAGCCGAGTTATCCCGGGAAAATCCTATATCTTCCCTAAAAGTTGGTGGTTGGTTATCTATTCTAAATTGAGGTGTACAAGTATCTACCATACTTATATCGATAAACGTAGTTTTCTTTTAAAAACCCTGGTTACTCCCAGTGAGGTATATTAGTCTGATTACATAAATAAAACTAATAAAGAAAACGTGATGAAATAAATCCTGAAGGTACCATTAGTACCTTCCAGTAATCAAATCGGTTACTACTTTGAGGTTAGTTCACTTGATTCGTTATTACAAAAGTAAATCTCTGTTATCTACATTGTGAGTTTTATAACCATACATTAACTTGATATGACCCGTATCGGGGCCAGTATCCTTTATGACTTTGTCACCCGTAGACCTGCCGGTCCCGCTGTAGCTAGCAGCGAGGTGCGGGATAGTCAGTCCCGTATAGAGCTGTACACAACAGTCACGCTCTCCTTACAAGAGATTCTGGTCATAAGTGCTAGTCCTACACTCTGTTTCGGTGGTTAGTGTTACCAAGGACGTGTCTCCAACTAGACTAACCAATTTACAAGTACTAATATGGAAAATCCTTTTTATGATTTGCAGGAATCCTTTATAAAATGATACATTTTACGACATGATTCATAAGTTCGTTACCCTAGTTTTGAAAACTGTTTCTACGAGTTGATTTCTTAATCGTTTGGTAAAAACTGTTTTCCATGTTAAAAGCATACTGGAAATATAATTATCTTAAACAAAATAATATATTTTGAGCACAAGTTTCCTTGTTCTTTTGCTTGTATTCCCCCCCTGAAAACATGAAAAACTCGGAAAAAGCGTAGGGGTATGAACTCACTGTGGTTGTGTGGAAACATCCACTGGAAACGAAGATCCTCGGGTTCTTGTACATGGCACTTAACGGATTCCGGAACCTGCTTGAATCGAGAAAACGAGCTTTCACCACTTAGGAAGAGTTTACGGCCGTGAAGAGTGGTTTACGGCCGTGAAGAGTTTACGGCCGTGAACTGGGTTTACGGTCTTTGAAGATGGGCCGTAAACGGGTTTACGGTCTTTGAAGATGGACCGTAAACTCAAGAACAAGGGTGCTGATTTCGAAGAGAAATGTGTTCCAGATGCCCCGGAATAACTCTAAACGGTGTTTCTCGGTGTTTTCTCGAAGATTGAAGGCCTTCTAGGTGTTTACGGTCAAGAGTTTTAGAGAGAGAAAGAGAGAGTTTCCGGTTAAATGTGTTCAAATGAGGGTGGGGGTCTCATATTTATAAGGGTTTTGTGGTCGGTGGGTGGGGTCCACTCGACGCTGGCCGCAAACGAGTTTACGGCCGTAAACGTGTTTACGGCCGTGAACTCCCGTCAGGCCGTGAACATGATGTTTTTCGAGGATAATTCGAGTTTCGCGCGGTTTTGGTTCCGACTTGCATATATAAGTTTAATTATATAATACCAGATGATTTTCTAAATCAAAGGTTCGACGGAAGATTAATAAAATTCAAATTTTATTAGCGGAAATTGCATAATGGAACGGAAAACGTTTCGGGTTGTCACAGTATCATGCCTTTCCAGGGTGAGACCTTCAAGAGAACACGGTCACCAACCTAGAACTCCAAGGGTTTTCGTCTCTTATCGGCGTAGCTCTTTTGTCTATCTCTTGAAGCTTTTAGTCGTTCCCAAATTTTTGTATGATCTTTTCAGTAGTCTCCCAGATGATTTCAGGGCCTATGAGAGTGCTATCGGGGACTTGACCCTTTACCAGCTGCGTGTCACCCACCTCAGCCCAGCACAGAGGGGATCTGCACTTACGGTCATAAAGGGATTCGAACGGCGCAGCCTTGATGCTGGTATGGTAGCTGTTGTTGTAGGAAAATTCGACCAAGGGAAAATGAGTGTCTCACGACATACCAAAGTCAATGACGCAGGCTCTCAACATATCTTCTAATGTTTGAATGGTTCTCTTCTCTGCCCATCTGTCTGTGGATGGTAAGCTGTGCTCATATCTAGCTTAGTTCCAAGAGCCTTGTGCAGTGACTGCCAAAATCTCTAGGTGATCTCCTATCTCGATCGGAGATGATGGACACAGGCACACCATGTAGATGAACTATCTCTTGGATGTAGATTCGTGTAAGTCTCTCCATTTTGAAGTTTTCCTTGATTGGCAGGAAGTGAGCGAATTTAGTCAGTCGGTCGACAATTACCCAGATGGTGTCGTTCCCAGTCGGAGACTTGGGCAACTTTGTGATGAAATCCATTGTAATCATTTCCCACTTCCACTCAGGTATTCCTGGCTACTGAAGTAGACCTGAGGGTTTTTGATATTCCACCTTCACTTTGGCGCAAGTCAGGCACTTGCCCACAAAGGTAGCGATCTCTACTTTCATGCTCGGCCACCAATAAAGTTGTTTGAGATCCAGATACATCTTATCTGGACCTGGGTGAACAGAGTATCTAGTCTTGTGAGCTTCGTTCATGACAACATCCCTGTAACCGCCGTACTTCGCGGTCCAGATTCGGTTCATGAAATAGTAAACTCCGTCTCCCTTGACCTCTAAGTTCTTTTCTATTCCTCTCAAGGCTTCATCCAACATGTTCTATGGTTTTAAGGCTTCCAGCTGAGCCTCTCTGATTTGTGCGGATAATTGGGAATGGATGGTCATTGTCAGTGCCCTCACCCTACGACCTGAATACTCCTTTCGGCTGAGGGCATCTGCTACCACATTGGCCTTGCCGGGATGGTAGCGTATTTCGCACTCGTAATCACTGAGTATTTCAATCCATCGCCGATGTCTCATGTTCAACTCTTTCTGATCGAAGATATGTTGTAGGCTCTTATGGTCGGTGAAGACAGCGCACTTGGTTCCGTAGAGATAATGTCTCCAAATCTTTAACGCAAAGACCACTGCTCCCAGCTCTAGATCGTGAGTTGTATAATTAACTTCGTGATTGGATGCGTCACAGAAGACGACGAAATCCTCCGTCCCTTCGGGCAGAGACAGGATAGGTGCGTTGCATAGGGCCTGCTTCAAGATTTGAAACGCAGTTTCTTGCTTTTCTCCCCAACTAAAGGTTACACCTTTCTGTGTCAGGGTGGTTAAAGGCTTAGCAATTTTGGAGAAGTTCTGGATAAACCTGCGATAGTAGCCAGCGAGACCCAAGAATTGACGAATTTCTGTGGGCGTCTTCGGTGCTAACCAATTCTCAATCGCTTTTATCTTGGAAGGGTCCACGTGTATTCCTTCCTCGCTAACCACGTGACCAAGGAAGGTTACTTTTCTGATCCAGAATTCGCACTTTGAAAACTTTGCATAGAGTTTCTCCGCCCTTAGTGTTTATAACACCTGTCTCAAGTGTTGTCTATGATCCTCCTCACTCTAAGAGTAGGCCAGTATATCGTCAATGAACACAATTACAAACTTGTCTAGGAAAGGACGACACACCCGATTCATCAGATCCACGAATACCGCCGATGCGTTGGTTAAACCAAAGGGAATTACTACAAACTCGTAGTGTCCGTAACGAGTTCGGAATGCTGTCTTGGGAACATAATTTTCCTGAACTCGTAACTAATGGTACCCTGATCTTAGGTCTATTTTCGAGAAATAACTGGCTCCCTGAAGTTGATCGAAGAGGTCGTCGATTCTGGGTAAGGGATAACGCTTCTTGATGGTCAGCTTGTTCAGTTCTCGATAATCTATGCACATCCGGAAGGATCCATCTTTCTTTTTCACGAATAAGATCGGGGCTCCCCAGGGTGAGGAACTCGGCCTTATGAATCCTTTGTTGAGCAGTTCATTGAACTGGCTGGATAGCTCTTGCATTTCTGCCGATGCTAGACGATACGGGGATTTAGCTACGGGAGTAGCTCTGGGGATTAAGTCGATACGGAACTCGACTTGGCGCTCAGGAGGGATTCCTGGAAGATCTTCGGAGAAGACATCAGGAAAGTATTTATCTTATTTTAAGTATTTATCTTGAATTTTAGGGAGGGACTCGGCGAGTAGGCGCTCAGACTCGCCGAGTAGGATCGCGCATTTCTTGTCTGATTTAATGAAGGACTCGACGAGTCGATGCGTGGATTCGGCGAGTCCGTGCTGTTAAGTGAAACCCTAAATCCCCGGGCTTGTGCCCTATTTAAAGGCCTTTATGGCCTCCATTTGCGGCCAATGCACCCCTGAGAAACCCTAGAGAGAAGAGAGAAAACTTGTAGTGCAAGAGGAGGGCTGATTCATCATTCTAAGTGTATTTTTGCAAGAAAGAAGGAAGGAGGACAAACAAGGAAGATTGAGGAGCTCAGATCCATCACCCATTTGATCAGAAGAGGCTGCTAGAGGTACTAATATGTGCTCAATCTTGTGTATTTGGTGATCTACTTGAATCTAGGGTTTTCTTATGCCTTCTTTGGCTTGGATTCTAAGTATGTGAGGTCCCAAGGTGGATCTCTTCTTAGATCTGGACCCTAAGAGGTCCAGAGAGTCCTATCTATCTTGCTTTTTGCTATTCCATTAGAGATATGACCCTAGGTTGCCATTTTAGAGGTTATTTCACCCAAACAAGCTTTATGGTCATTGCATGAGTGTAAAGGTCGGAGCTTTACGTGATTATAGTGGTTGGGAAGGCCATATCTATAGGTTAGAGAAGTAGATCTGACCTCAGAAGGTCATTTCAGTGTTGCCGTGGATGCAACTCGCCGAGTCCATAATGGGACTCGACGATTCAAATCGGGGTTGCCCCACGATCCGTGACAGGTGTAACTCGTCGAGTGGGATGATGACTCGACGAGCCAAGAGAGGCTAGAAGGATTCAGAGAACCTGCATGGACTCGCCGAGTCGCCCATGTGCACTCGACGAGTCGGTCAAAGTTTGACCATTGACTTTTGTTGACCTTAGGGTTCTAGTCTAGAATGATTCAAGAGAGTTCAGGGAAGGGTAGAATGGCCTTCTACCCAATCTGTATAGATGAGGCTATGAGAGAATATTGATCGGGAATGTTATTTGAATAATAGGGGGAGGCTAGGTCGGGACGTTGAGCACGAGAGTTTATCCGACTTCATTGAGGTGAGTCTTCTCACTATACTGTACCTGGAAGGGTACCTATGTGTGACCGGAAGGTATTGTATGTTATGATGTATGTGCTATATGCGGTTATGTGATATGTATGTGCTATGTATGTTATGTATGGTAAGGACCGGAAGGTCAGGATGATATGGACCGGAAGGTCAGGAGGTTACGGACCGGAAGGTTGATACGGGTAGGACCGGAAGGTCTACCGGGATTCGGGACGGAAGTCCCCTGAGACATATGGATCGGAAGATCCTACAGGGTTATGGCCTGGAAAGTCGTATGTGTTGTATGTGGTATTTTCGGGAACTCACTAAGCATTTATGCTTACAGTTGTTGTGTTATGTGTTTCAGGTACTAGCGAGGATCGCGGGAAGGCGCCGGCATGATCCGTACACACTCATAGAGATTATGTTTTGAGATTCTGGGATTTGTTTGTTATGATGACGTTGGATACAGTTTGTTGACATTGTTTTTGATGATTAAAAATATGATTTAAAAATGAAAAATTGTTTTGAAAATATTCGTCGTTACAAGTTGGTATCAGAGCCTTGGTTTGAGGGATTCGGATGCACCTTCGGGCGTATCTGAACTCAAACTGAGGATTCCGGAAAGTTTTTCATAAAAAGGAACAAGTTTCTAACAGAGTAAAAGATTTTGAGAAAAGTATAAAGGAGCAGTGTGTACGATCAGCCAGTGCCCGAACGGTGATTTCCCAAAATACCCTTATATTATGTGCCATGAGATATGTTATGATATGCATGCTAGAGTAGGCTAGGTATTCATATTAGGACTAGAGTGGCCTGATTTGTGATGCCTTAGCCTAGGGATATTTCTGCTGCTATGTGATGCTTGAGAGTGAGTAGATAGCAGAGAGGGGCTTATGAGAGGTCTACCGAAGGGTAGCCTATGCCAGCGAGATGTAGGGTGCTTGTGATCTGGGATCCAAGGAGGAGGACTTAGGGTGAATACTGATGCGGTGTGGACGGTAGTATAGGGCCCGTACTACTGAAGACACCGGATCAGTGCACACTTTAAGTAAGAATCCTTTGGGTACTAAGGAACAAGTAGGGTTGAGTTATCGAGTGCGAGTATGCTCGAGCGAGTCTCTGATATTATTATGTTGTATTTCAGAGACATCATGGTTGGGACACGCCACAGACCTAAGTCGAGCGGCGTGAGTGACGAGGAGCTTCGTCAGATGATCCACGATGAGGTGGCAGCGGCGATTCGAGCCGAGATTCCGGAGATGTTTGGGTCTATCAAGACCACATTGATTGAGACTTTTGATGAGCGGTACACAACAGTGACTGAGGCTGCGGATGCTGCAGCTACTGCAGCAGTAGCTGCTGCCAGGCCTCAGGGAGGTGACTCGTTGTTGCTTCGAGAGTTCAGTAACACGAAGCCACCAGAGTTTGACGGGACGCAGGATCCGATCGCTGCAATGAGATGAATTTCTGATATTGAGGGATGCTTCTACACGTGTTCATGTCCGGAGCATCTGAGGGTACGGTTCACGCTGAACCAGGTTCGCTTGGGGGCGAAGGACTGGTGGAAGTTCGTGACGGCGAGCTTCACTCTTGCATAGATTTCAGCAGTGACCTGGGAGAGGTTCACCACCATGTTCAGAGACGAGTATGTTTCCCCAGTAGAGAGGGAACGGTTGGTTCAGGAGTTCTTGACCCTCAAGCAAGGTAGTGATTCTGTTACTGTGGTTACCAGGAAGTTTCATGAGAGGGCGATGTTCTGCCTTGAGCAGGTGTCTACCAAGCAGGCACGTATGAGCCGGTATTTGGGCGCTTTGAGGAGGGATAGTCGGGAGTTCGTGTCGAACTCGAATTACCGGACGTTTGCTAAGCTCCAGGCAAATGCTCGGAAGAGGGAGATTGAGTTGGAGACTCAGGCCAGGGAGGAGGCCGAGTCTCAGAGGATGGATTGGCGACCGACACAGTCTCAGCCGGCAGCCAAGCGGGCCAAGTCCGCTAATACGAGATCTGGAGGCCAGAAGGGCCGCACTTGTAGGAAGTGCGGCAAGGGACATGATGGGGTCTGTCGATCGGGTGCTTGCTACAAATGTGGCAAGGAGGGGCATATCGCCAAGGATTGCCCCAAGGGATTTATGGTTTGCTTTCATTGCAACCAGACTGGCCATCGGAAGCCCGAGTGCCCGCAGCTACATCAGGGATCAGCACAGTGATCTGCACCTACTGCTAGGGTTACCGAGGTTCGACCAACGAAGGCCGAGGCACCGAAGGCTCGTGGGAGAGCTTTCCAGTTGACAGCGGGGGAGGTCCGCGCAGCGCCCGATGTTGTGGCTGGTATGTATTCTTTATTTATTTATGCTGAGTTGAGATATTGTGCTTATATTATGATATGCGTAGGTACTTTTCTTGTGAGTTCTGTACCTGCCTCAGTGTTATTTGACTCGGATGCGAGTCGATCATTTGTGTCGATAGCGTTTAGTCGGCACATCAGTAGCCGACGAGAGGCGTTGAGTCGACCTCTATGAGTTTCCATAGCTGACGAGCGAGCGGTGTATGCTACGGATGTGATTTGAGGATGTGTACTCGAGATCTTCGGTGTTGAGTTCCCGATAGATCTAGTCCCGATTGCAATGGGGGACGTATGTTTCATAGTGGGCATGGATTGGTTGAGCCAATTTGGGGCTGTTATAGACTGCGAGCGATAGTTGGTGACGATACGAGACCCTAGTGGGGGAGTACTTACGGTGTACGGCGAGGGTACCCGATGTGGGTCGGCGTTTTGTTCAGCCGCCAGATCGAGACAGAGTTTACCGCAGGGCTGCAGCGGGTTTGTAGCCTATGTGATGGACACACGAGAGGCCGCTGGGAGGCCAAGTTCGATGGATGATGTTCCGATAGTGCGTGAATTCCCGGATGTTTTTCCCGAGAAGTTGCCGGGTGTGCCTCCCGAGAGGCAGGTAGAGTTCCGCATCGATTTGGTTCCAGGGGCAGCGCCTATCGCCAAGGCGCCTTATCGCCTTGTGCCGCCAGAGATGCAGGAGTTATCCTCGTAGCTTCAGGAGATGATGTGGAAGGGGTTTATTAGACCGAGTAGTTCCCCTTGGGGAGCACCGGTCCTTTTTGTCAAGAAAAAGGATGGTTCACACCGGATGTGTATTAATTACCGGGAGTTGAACAAGTTGACGGTCAAGAACTGTTACCCATTACCGAGGATCGACGATTTGTTCGATCAGTTGCAGGGAGCGTCTTGGTTCTCCAAGATTGATCTGAGGTCTGGATATCATCAGATGAGAGTGCGTGATGATGATATCCAGAAGGCGGCGTTCAGGACTCGTTATGGGCATTACGAGTTCGTGGTGATGCCTTTCGGGCTCACCAATGCACCAGCAACGTTCATGGATCTGATGAACAGGGTGTGCAGACCGATGTTGGATCGTTCAGTGATCGTGTTCATCGACGATATACTGGTGTATTCGAGGTCTAGAGAGCAGCACGAGGAGCATTTGAGAGAGATCCTTGGGGTATTGAGGACGGATAGTCTTTATGCCAAATTCTCCCAGTGTGAGTTCTGGTTACGGGAGGTCCAGTTTTTGGGGCATCTCGTCAACCAGAATGGGATTTTGGTCGACCCGGCCAAGATTGAGGCGGTTATGAGGTGGGAGGTGACAAGATCACCCACCAAGATCAGGAGCTTTCTAGGATTGGCCGGCTACTATCGGAGATTTATCAGAGATTTCTCCAAGATCGCCGTGCCTCTCACTAGGTTGACCCGGAAGAGTGTTGCTTTTTCATGGGGTCCGGAGCAGCAGACCTCGTTTGAGACACTTCGCCAGAAGTTATGCGAAGCCCCTGTGTTAGCCCTCCCGGAAGGGATGGAGGATTTTATGGTGTATTGTGACGCATCGATATCGGGGTTGGGTGCAGTACTTATGCAGAGGGGGCATGTGATAGCGTATGCATCGAGGCAGCTGAAGCCTCATGAAACGAGATATCCCACCCACGATCTGGAATTGGGGGCAGTGGTGTTCGCCCTCAAGATCTGGCATCACTATTTGTATGGGGTTCGGTGTACCATATACACGGACCATAAGAGCTTGAAGTATTTGATGGATCAGCCCAATCTGAATATGCGCCAGAGGAGGTGGTTGGACGTGGTAAAGGATTACGATTGTGAGATCCTGTACCACCCGGGCAAAGCTAATGTTGTAGCTGATGCGCTGAGTCGTAGGGCGGAGAGTGCCCCGATTCGAGACACTTGTATGCGATTGACAGTGATGACTCCGGTGTTGGACACCATTCGGGAGGCCCAGGCAGAGGCCGTGAGACCGGAGAATCGCAAGAGAGAGCGGGTGATTGGGCAGGTACCTGAGTTTGTTACCGATAGTCGTGGGCTTATGACCTTTCAGGGTCGGATTTGGGTGCCGTATGCAGGTGGGACGCGCACCACTTTGATGGAGGAGGTGCACCGATCGAGGTTCTCGATCCATCCCGGGGCCACTAAGATGTATTTGGACCTGAAGAAGGACTATTGGTGGCCCTGTATGAAGAGGGATGTAGCATGGTTTGTTGAGAGGTGCTTGACCTGTCGCAGGGTTAAGGCCGAGCACCAGCGTCCGCATGGCAAGTTGCAGCTGCTTGAGGTTCCCCAGTGGAAGTGGGAACAGATTTCCATGGATTTCATCACCAAATTGCCGAGGACCGCGAGGGGTGTCGATGCAATTTGGGTGATCGTCGACCGGCTGACGAAGAGCACGCATTTTCTTGCTATCAGTGAGAGCTCTTCTGCTGAGAGGCTGGCAGAGTTGTATGTGAGGGAGGTGGTATCGCGGCATGGAGTGCTGATCTCGATTGTGTCAGATCGAGATGTACATTTCACTTCCAGATTCTGGAAGAAGTTCCACGAGGAGTTGGGCACGAGGCTGCGTTGCAGTACCGCTTACCACCCCCAGACGGACGGACAGAGTGAGCGGATGATTCAGACGCTCGAGGACATGCTCCGAGCATGTGTGTTAGACTTCGGAGGAAGTTGGGACACGTATCTGCCGTTGGCTGAGTTTTCCTGCAACAACAGCCACCATTCAAGTATTGGCATGCCTCCCTTCGAACTGTTGTATGGGAGGAGGTGTCGGACTCCCATTTGCTGGGGAGAGGTAGGGCAACGTGTGATGGGTAGCACTGAGATAGTGCTTCAGACGACAGAGCAGATACACCAGGTTAGACAGAGGTTATTGACGGCTCAGAGTCGTCAGAAGAGTTATGCGGATAGGCGACGATCCGAGCTTGAGTTCCAGGTGGGAGACTTCGTACTCCTAAAAGTATCTCCTTGGAAAGGAGTGATCCGATTCAGGAAGAGGGGCAATATGGGGCCCCGGTACATCGGTCCGTTCAGGGTGACTGCGCGGGTGGGCAGGGTAGCTTATCGGTTGGAGCTACCTGAGGAGCTGAGCCAGATTCATGATACCTTTCACGTGTCTCAGTTGAGGAAGTGTATAGCCGACGAGTCGGCGGTGGTACCGCTGGAGGATATTCCGGTGGATGCGAGCCTGAATTATGCTGAGAGACCAATCGCGATCCAGGATCAGAAGATCAAGGTTCTGAGGAACAAGGAAGTGTCTCTGGTGCAGGTCTAGTGGCAACATCGGAAAGGGTCCGAGCTGACTTGGGAGCCGGAGTTGGAGATGCGGGAGTAGCATCCAGAGTTGTTTGCCGAGCAGGACTTCGAGGGCGAAGTCTGATCCTAGTGGGGGAGAATTGTAACATCCGGATTCCCAGGTATCTTATTTTAAGTATTTATCTTGAATTTTAGGGAGGGACTCGGCGAGTAGGCGCTTAGGCTCGCCGAGTAGGATCGCGCATTTCTTGTCTGATTTAATGACGGACTCGATGAGTCGATGCGTGGACTCGGCGAGTCCGCGCTGTTAAGTGAAACCCTAAATCCCCGGGCTTGTGCCCTATTTAAAGGCCTTTATGGCCTCCATTTGCGGCCAATGCAACCCTGAGAAACCCTAGAGAGCAGAGAGAAAGCTTGTAGTGAAAGAGGAGGGCTAATTCATCATTCTAAGTGTATTTTTGCAAGAAAAAAGGAAGGAGGACAAACAAGGAAGATTGAGGAGCTCAGATCCATCACCCATTTGATCAGAAGAGGCTGCTAGAGGTACTAATTTGTGCTCAATCTTGTGTATTTGGTGATCTACTTGAATCTAGGGTTTTCTTATGCCTTCTTTGGCTTGGATTCGAAGTATGTGAGGTCCCAAGGTGGAGTTCTTCTTAGATCTGGACCCTAAGAGGTCCAGAGAGTCCTATCTATCTTGCTTTTTGCTATTCCATTAGAGATATGACCCTAGGTTGCCATTTTAGAGGTTCTTTCACCCAAAGAAGCTTTATGGTCATTACATGAGTGTAAAGGTCGGAGCTTTACGTGATTATAGTGGTTGGGAAGGCCAGATCTATAGGTTAGAGAAGTAGATCTGACCTCAGAAGGTCATTTCAGTGTTGCCAGTGTTGCCATGGATGCAACTCGTCGAGTCCATAATGGGACTCGACGAGTCGAGTCGGGGTTGCCCCACGATTCGTGACAGGTGTAACCCGTCGAGTGGGACGATGACTCGACGAGCCAAGAGAGGCTAAAAGGATTCAGAGAACCCGCATGGACTCGCCGAGTCGCCCATGTGCACTCGACGAGTCCGTCAAAGTTTGACCATTGACTTTTGTTGACCTTAGGGTTCTGGTCAAGACTGATTCAAGAGAGTTCAGGGAAGGGTAGAATGGCCTTCTACCCAATCTGTAGAGATGAGGCTATGAGAGAATATTGATCGGGAATGTTATTTGAATAATAGGAGGAGGCTAGGTCGGGACGTTGAGCACGAGAGTTTATCCGACTTCATTGAGGTGAGTCTTCTCACTATACTATACCTGGAAGGGTACCTATGTGTGACCGGAAGGTCTTGTATGCTATGATGTATGTGCTATATGCGGTTATGTGATATATATGTGCTATGTATGTTATGTATAGTAAGGACCGGAAGGTCAGGATGATATGGACCGGAAGGTCAGGGGGTTACGGACCGGAAGGTCAATACGGGTAGGACCAGAAGGTCTACCGGGATTCGGGACGGAAGTCTCCTGAGACACATGGATCGGAAGATCCTACAGGGTTATGGCCTGGAAAGGCGTATGTGTTGTATGTGGTATTTTGGGGAACTCACTAAGCATTTATGCTTACAGTTGTTGTGTTATGTGTTTCAGGTAGTAGCGAGGATCGCGGGAAGGCGCCGACATGATCCGTACACACTCATAGAGATTATGTTTTGAGATTCTGGGATTTTTTTGTTATGATGACGTTGGATACAGTTTGTTGACATTGTTTTTGATGATTAAAAATATGATTTAAAAATGAAAAATTGTTTTGAAAATTTACGTCGTTACATGAGGAGGTGGTGGCGTTGGATCAGTTGGGGGATTGTTGTTTTTCCTGATGGGTCTCTTTCTGGGAGGCATTTTTTTCTTAAAATAATCAGGAAGAAGAGGATGGTAAGTCCCCTAGATTTTAAATCAAGAGGTATGAAACAAGATATATATCAGCCTGATAGATAAAGTGTTCTACTAAGCGATAAACAGAGAATGGTTACTAATGCAAGTAAACTATCGCTAAGAAGAAATAACTAGCAACACTTGGAATGAATCTCTATACTATATTCGGCTCTAGCTAAAATACTCCTATAGTATTTTAAGTTGTATGTTATGTTCTATTGGTATCTTGATGTATAAGGCTTGGTAAGTTTTAGGCTTGCTGCAACACCACGATCACTCCCAGACATGTGTTGGTCATGTCTCAAATAAATATAGTTGATCAGGCTATATTGATCCCAAACATGTTTACATAACTATCCAGGTTTAACCACAGTGTCCAACATCAAAATACTTTTGTTTTGTTCTACTTATGATATTGTTTTCTGGTACTTATGGATACTTGTATACTCTTTATAAAATACTTATATTTTAAAAGTATACTTTTAGTTAAGAGCACTTCGGCCCCTTAGTGTTTATAGTTGTATACCATGTAAGGTTCGGTATACTTAGTTCACTATAAACAATAGTTCCGATACCAATCTGTCACACCCCCAAACCGGAACGACGGAAACGTTCGGGGGTGGATGACGTCATGTGTAGTATCACAACAATTGTATCATAGCAATCATCGTAAACATAACCATTACATTGAATACATATATGAAACGAGTTTACATCTGTTTAATTCTTGTTTTTATACATCAAAAGTATAATCAAAATAGAAAGACGAGACTCTATATGCTCCGTCTTCCTAAAACTCCAGTGGGTACCTGTCTACTGATTTCCCGAGGATACAAGCAGGTTTGAAAGAGTATCAGCATAAAGCTGGTGAGTTCATAAGCATGTTTTTGAGAAGAAAGTCGGTTAATGAATCAATAAATGTATTTGTATGCTTCCAAGAAAATCCATTATTTTCTAATAGGTGTATTCTGTTACTAAATCTCATTGAATAAGTTGTGCATTGTTTTGTTGAATAAGAAACCTCTTTTCCATGAAAAACTCTGATTGTTGTCAGTATGTATAATAAGTTCGGAAAAGCTTTGAAAACTTTGATAAGTATAATACTTCTATTATTTTATAATAAAACTAATTAAAGTTATTATCATTCGTACATTAATTGTATATTCTTAGTACCAAATTTATGAGTTGTTATAACCATACTTGACCATTGAATTGCCTGAACGACGTTCTTCAGGTGTCGGAATCGAAATGACTTTGTCACCCAGGCCTGCCGGCCTAACTGTAGCTAACAGTTATGGTGCGGGATTGTCAATCCCGTATAGATCTATACACAAACTCACGTTCTCCTTCCAGGAGACTCTGGTTATAATCTCAGGACTTTTGTTAGTACTTAAATAAGTATGCGAAGAATGCTTACTCAGAAAATGGTATACTAACGATTACATGTAGAATAAAATGAATCCATTGAATTTAACTTGCTGTCTATATATCTCATAAACTATACCTATTATAGTTTATATGTCTGGTTGCATTGAATTTATGATTTGTACATTGATATGTTAATTGATCCACAAACTATACCTATTATACTCAGAAAATGGTATACTAACGATTACATGTAGAATAAAATGAATCCATTGAATTTAACTTGCTGTCTATATATCTCATAAACTATACCTATTATAGTTTATATGTCTGGTTGCATTGAATTTATGATTTGTACATTGATATGTTAATTGATCCACAAACTATACCTATTATAGTTTATATGTTCATTCATGTATTCGATTCAAGTTTTACATTGAAAGCTCTGTGATTATGATGAAAACTCCCCTTATGCTCCGCATAGTACAAAAGGAATAAACTATCTATATATTTTATGAAAGTATAGAAACTATATGATTATATCAATTGTATCCGTTTTAAGTTCATTGAAATCCTTTTGTATAAGTTTCACAAAATCATTTTATGTTTGGCTTGTATTCCCCTAAAAATGTTAAAAACAGTAATGATATAGGGGTATGAACTCACAGTTAATTGCGTACAAGTGCTGAATCAATGAACTGGAATGAGGACTCTCGAGTTGTAGCGTATGGCACTTAACGGAATCCTAATAACAATTAAATACATATATGTATCTAAATTAGTGATTTCGTTAGATAAAGTGTTAGAAAAACACTTGTTTTCAGTAAAGGAATGTTACCGAGACTTGATCGAATCGAGGAAAGTGCGTGTTCAGTCTAATTCACTGCTTAGGAAGTGTGTACAGCCGTGAACTGGGGTTTACGGCCATGGACAGGTGTACGGCCGTATACAGGGTGTACGACCGTAGACAGCCTCTTGAAGGGAGTACGGCCTTTGAAGGTGTACGGCCGTAGACTGGTGTGCGGTCAATGAATTTGATGGTGTACGGCCGTACACTCAAGAACAAAGGTGTTGATTTCCACGAGAAACGTGTTCAAGATGCTCCGAAATGACCCCAAATGGTGTTTCTCGATGTTTTCCGGAAGGTTAAGGGTGTTTTTAGGGGTATACGATTGATAGTCGAGAGAGAAGAGGAGAGAGTGTCCGGCCAGAAGAGTGTAAATGAAGGGTAGGATCTCATATTTATAGGGGTTGTCGTTGGTCGGTGGTGGGGTCCACCCAACGCCGGCCGTATACGAGTGTACGACCATACACGGGTGTACGGCCGTGAACTCAAGTCCGGCCGTGAACTCGGTCTTGTTCGAAGGAATTCCCGAAATTTCGCGTGGTTTTGGTTCCGAATCGAATATAGAACTTAAAATATATAGATAAATGATTTTCCACACCGAAGGAAGTTGACGGAACCCAATAAAATAAAATTTTATAAACGGAAACTAGAAAAAAAGGTTCGGGTTATCACATCACATCTCGCTCATAGCATATTCTCTACAGCAAGACATTTAGAGATTTCTTGTGCTCGATTTTGGTCTGTCATTGTCAAGCGTGTTATTACTCGTCTTCAGGTTCAAGTGCATGAAGACTATGTGCTTGCTTCTATTCCAATCCTGCATACCTCAAACTTAATTGTCTCGGATCCTACTAAGTTTAGCTTCGTTGGCTCAATTACCGAAGCCATGCTTTTGAATGTTCCTGCTAAAAATGTTGTGGTGAATGAATACCGGAAGAAGCCTGTTTCTGGTGTTCGTCCTATGCCTGAAGATTTTCCATTAGCACTTGAAGAAGGAAATAAGCCGAAAAAGGGAGGAAAGCGAAAAGCGAAAGCTGGACGTTCTGAGCCTATTCAAACTCCGAAAAAGATGGTTAAGAAGGCTGGTCGCAAACCACGCTCTCCTTCTCCTGTCATTCAAGAGGATTCGTATTCCCACAATGTTTCGGATATTCGGAGGACTGAACAAGTTCAGAAGGAAGTTGAAGATACTATTGCGACTACGGAACCTTTGGTCTCGGAACCAATTCCTACTTCATCCACTCCGAAGGTATCATCTCCAATGTCAACTTCTGTTCCTTTAACAGATGATTTCTTTCATGTTCCTTCTCCTCCACCTTATCCGATTACTACCTCTACACCAGTTACCATTGCTCCCTTTCCCAATGTGTCTGTTGGTGTTACTCAACCACAAATTTCAGTAGCCCAAACCACTCCACTCTATACAGCTTCGACTAAAACAACAACCGCCACCATGAGTTCACCTCAAGTAACTGTCAACGTATCAGATACGGGGGCATGTACTTTCGGTGTGACAGTTAGCCGTAACGCCTCTCCAATTTCACCTTTACGAGATGACGATCCGGATGTGATTTGTGGTGATGATCAGGATGATCTTCAGGACTTTGTTTTTAGTCCTTTTACTGTTCATCAAGCAAGAGATGATGACGAGATTCCTAACTCGAAAGGGCAGTTCAAAGGTTTTAATGACAAACTGGATACTATGCTAGAGTCTTCCAAATCTTCAACCAATAACGAGTATTCTCTTGAGTCTCATAAAGCCCTAATCGAGATGTTAATGAAGCAGCATGCCAAGAATCTTGCTAGCTCCAACAAAGCAGTTGAAAATTCCGAGAAAACTGTCCGAGAAACGACCGAGAAAGTCGACAAACTACTTGCTGATGTTACAAAGTATATGGAAGATTTTCGAACCTCTTCGGATCAGAACACAGCCGTCGCTAACAAGGTCATCACGAGCCTCATAACTACCCTTCAGAATGAAAAAGAAGCTCTTTCCAAGGTTCGTTTTGATCTCAGAGTTGACAATGCTGAGATGAGTGCTTCGATAGTATCCAAGATTGAGAAGCTGCAGAAGGATCTTGCTGCAGAAAACGATCTGATGGACAGACTACCAGTAAAGACTGAGAAAGCCAAAACTCTTTCTCTCAAGCTCAACTATACCAACCGTCAACTCGATGATTTGGGAAATAAATGAGAAGTTGTCAAAAGTAGCATTTCAGACGTTAGTCAATTTTTGAGAAAACTTGTTGAAACTCGTGATTCTATCCTCACCGTTTCGGTTCACCAACACCTCACAGATAAACTCCAACCTGTTTTTGCCGTTTTAAATCAAATTTAGGGTGTTTCGGGAAGTAGTGCTCTTCCAAAACAAGGGGGAACAGGTTAAAGAAAAAGAACAATCTAAGCCCCAGGAGACCAAGGTTAAGAAACCAACTTATTAGAAATCCACTGGTGATCAAGATGAAGACAAACCAAATATAGATCTAAAGTTTAATGAAGCTTCGGGATCTAAAGGAAAAGAAAAATTGGTGTTTGATGATGATGATGAGGAGGAAGTACTCTGAGAAGGCGAAAAATTAGTTCGTAAGTAAAGATATAAGGAACCTGATAATCTGTTGCGAGTCACGAAGGATTTAGACGACAAAGAAGATGAAGAGCGACTTGCAAAAGTAACTCTTGAAACCAAGAAAATGCTTTTCCCTCCTTGGTCTTTAGAAATAATTCAGAAAGAAGCGATAGATGATCCGACTGTTCTCTGGTTAGAACCTGCGGTATCGTTTGAACTGAACAACACTGCCAACTCGCAGCTTGACTTTCCACTCACTCCGAAAGTATTCTTATTCCGCGGCTTTGTGCATATTGATAAGGCACCTCTTTCGAACTATGATGTTAATAACATGCTTTTCTCATTCAATCTCAAGCACGACCAACCTCGGTATGAGATATGGAGTCTACAGATGCTTGTAGCTGTTAAAGTATATGCTCCTTTTCCTGTTGAACACTTCACCAACGTCAAGTGTAAAGGATTCAGGGGAAAAAGTCGGGTTGAATTTGATTTCATGCTTGCTGATCTACCATTCATGAATCCGAATGACAAGATTTCCCTGTTTCTGATTTTTTCAAAAGATGAAGCGAGGTATGAGCCTATCGTCTCTCATGTTAATAGAATGTTGATATGTTATATTCAAGAGGTTGTCAAACTAGATGTTGATATAGCTGCAGTATGAAAGAAAAATCATGTCGTGGATCCTAAGGAACATACGAAGGATTTTCAGAAGAGGAAGCTAGGTAAAATTAAGAAAGCTGATTGGAGTGTTTTGTTTCAAAGGAGAAGTGGTGATCAAGTTCAGAAGAGTTTGTTCTTTTTATTAGACAAACACTTGTACTCTTCTACTGCACTAAACCACATCACGGACTTAACAGTGGTAGGCAAACACAATAATGATGAAGATCTAAAGTGTTTCAATGATATGATCAAATGGTATCTCGTGATCCGAACACTCTTCTGAATCCGATGACCAAGTTGTTTTAAGTTCAGAAGGTTCAGAGATGAAGAATCTCTTTCTCATTTGACACAAAGGGGGAGATTGTTGCGTTATTTAATGTATTGTGTCAAAATGTTTTGTACTTAATAGTCTTATTTATTAACGGGTTGGGCCTGTCCATCCGTATTTATGGTACTAGGGTTAGACTATTTAAGGTGCATGCATGTATCTGTTTAGGGTTAACAAGTTGTATTCCCCTATGTAGCTTTTACAGAGAAGTTCTTGTTGAACTCTTCTAAGGCTATTGAATCTAATCATTCGGCACTATTTGATCTTTATTGTTCTTATTGTTTGATTCATTGCACTTGTTAGAATCTATCGATCTTTAGTTTATTGTTCCAACAGTTATTGGGCGAAATTCACGATCAGAATGTTTTGAGTATCCTTTCAACACGTTTTGGTGGTGTCCCTAGTCAAGGGACTAGGGGGTAGGTTCGAGGAATGAAGGATCATCAGTCTTAGGGTAAGGTTTCTGAGAATAGACTAATGGGTTCTCGGTTTTGGGAAGTATAGTGGCAAGGATGGTTTGTGGTTGTAGTGCTAAGAGTTCCCGGTTTGTGTGGTTTTCTTTGGAAGTTGGATCATACAGTTAGGGAGAGAAAGAAATTGTTGTGTTTGAGCATTTTCAAGTTATTGGGTTGCTTGTTGGAAGTTGGGGGATTTCGAGTGGTCTCTTGAGTGTTATTCATAATATGCCTTGATTCCGAAGGCTAGAGGGAGTTTATGGAGAATATTGGTGTTGTTTTAGAAATCGTAACCAAGACGGATTTTGAGGACAAAATCTAATTTAAGTGGGGGAGAATTATAACATCCTGTTTCCTGCCATTTCTGAGCCATGGACCGAAATTCGATTGTGTAAGGTTTTGGGCCTTAAGGAGGTAAAGTTTAGTCCTTGTGGAAGGAGGTAATGAAAGTTAAGAGATTTTACCCTTGAATTGTGTTCTGGGCCGAATGGTAGATATGGAAAAGTCATTGGCCGGGTCCTTGCATGAATTATGGAATTTTTTCGAGAAGTTTTTAGTCCAAGATATTAGATAATATTGTATAGATCTTCAACACCTTTCCATGGATATAAAGAACGTCAAAAACGGAGTTGGAACGAAGAAGTTATGACTGCTTCAAGTTAGGACAATTTTGGGTTGGGCTGCGTACATTGGGCGTACTCAACATGTATGTTGGAGGTACCATGGCATCCTTAGTACGTTGGGCGTAAATTGAGTATGCTGGGCGTACGCGATCAGTTCCCAAAACCTATTTTCATGGTTTGAGCCCTATTTAAGCTCTTTTACTTCCCCAAACCCATTCCATTCCTAGCCTCCACCTCTCCAACACCCGTTGAGAGAAAATTTTAATAAAACGTTTGTAACGAGATAATAACTTGTGAAACTAAAGTAAATCTCAGTGGATCTTGTTAGCTCAACAATAATAATAGTTAGATTGCGGAAATGTAAGGAAATTAAATAGCAGAAAGTTTATATCAATAAGCAGTAAACAAGTACACGCAAGGTTGAATCGTAACAAGGTTTGCATCCAAACACAAGTTGGTATAAGATGAACAACACAAGTGAAGAGGGACTTCGTTTAAGTATCACTTAAGATAACTAGATATAGAGAGGAACGATCTTATATATTCAATAAGCTCTGAAGTCGTAAATTGGTAAGGAAAACATGAAGTGGGAGAATCTATTTATAGAGTCCCAAAAGTTACATGAAATAGTAAAATAACATAAAGTAACAGACTTCGGTGACCCTGAATGGTACACATGATATTACAACGAATACAAGCAAAGTCAGTAAAAGTAACTTATAAAAGTCTTCATGTATAGTTCATCTCTGTGGGTTATCTTCACATCTGCGGGATCACAACATGACAAAAGTAGTCTCCGGGTAGCTTCACTTCGAGTACACTTCGGCAGGGGGGGTCCTCGAGTCCAACATAGCTGAAGAGGGTCGCTTTCTTGTTTCAACAATTTCCCCCAAAGTGACCTCTTAACTATCTTCTTCACTAATTCATCTTAAGGAACTTGATGATGATACACCAAAACTTTATGACTTTAAAAAGCCAATTAATCCTTCTTGTGATTTCAAACTTCACTTCTTCTGAAGTGTGCTTGGATTATTGTACAGAGGTTAAGGTGACACCCAATTTTTTCTTTGTTAACCGATGAATAGCTGTTACAGGGATGAAGATTTTTTGGCCATCTTGAGACTTCTTGTACACGATCCCTAGCTCAGGATAGCTTGTTGCACCAAGGGTCATTTCTTGGAATCCCTCAGTGATGGATGAAATGTGATCGAAAGGAGGAAAATCCAACTTGTTCGCAAGAACATGATGAATTTCTACATCTATTTTACCAAACTCACATACCAGAGCCTGCGGAAATTCACAAGCCCTTTCGAAGGCTATTTTCATTTTGGGATATTTCGCAGCCTCTGAAACACCCGAGCTATCAAAAAGATCTATTTAGGATTCATGCACTCAAAGTCAGCCTGAGATCTGACATACTCACTTCCTCTTCGAGTCAGGGTATACCGGAAAAATTCACTTTTCATGAATTTCCTAACTTTGTAATTTTTCACCCCGTATGGTATATCGTTGGACCAGATGTTCTCAATTTTTTCACCGTGTTTTGCATGGAAGAGATTAAAACGTTCAAACTCCATGGGGCTTCTTCTTTCTTCAGGAAAATTGAGCTCAAGAGGTTGAAACACCGCGAAGTACTTTGAGTTTGGAGAGATGGGGATGTCCCATTTGATGGGTTTTGAGCATAACATAGAATTCTATGTGTGCATGCAACCCTAATTGAAGATCTACGTTTTCTTTAATTGAACATACAATAATGAACAACAAAGTACAAAACCTAGATCTATGGATAATAATCAAATAATAGGGTTATAATACATACCTTTCAGATTGTTATTGAAAAACAATCTTGAATCCTTGCTTGAAAGACCTTTGGTAGCAAGCGCCACAAGTGTCGCACATCTAATGGTTCACAAACAAACTCAAGCAACCAAGGAATACTATAGAGAGAGAGAGAGTAATAGAAGAGAAATTTCGGCCCTTAGGATCTTAGAAGATTCATAGCCAAAATTTAACCCTAAGGAGGGTTTATATAGGTGTTAGCAAGGTATTGGATAAGGCATGTGTATCCAAGATAACCCTAATCCCTTAACTTCCTCCCTAAGGCATCCAAGGCACCCTTAGAACCCAAGGAAACCCTAGGAGCATCTAGAATTCGTTCCCCCCTACTATAGGGAGGTTCTAGAATTGCCTAATGTTTAACTATTGAACATTGTCATCTTTAGTCCTTGTAGTTTTAATTAATTCCTTTAATCCCAAAATTAATTCCAAATTATTTCCTGATTAAATATTAATTAAACAATATGATTTCTAATTAATATATTATTTCCATAATACATTAATAAATCATTTATTTTTTATTTCTATCTAATTTATTGACCAAGTAATAAATTAATAAATTATTCTTCTCACTCCAACAGTTATCCTAGTCAATTGCCAGGTTTGAAGGCAACCCAAAAGGACTATGCTACTATCAATTAAAGTTTATACCAATTATAGTTATAGGCTTAGACACCTTATCCAACAGTCTCCCACTTGGATAAGTTTAATAACCATAATTGCCAGTATAACTACCAAATTGATCATCAAATTGTAGCTACCAAAAGCCGATGTCGAACTCTGACCTAGGCAGTAACGTGTCCTTAGATAAGTGATCAAATATTCCTCCGTTCTACAAGATATCGTACGAACATGAGACATTGATTATAATCATTCTCTCTGTCCAAGATTTGTTTCCTGATTTCTGATTTATGACGACTGAAATCAGACTACTAATTCAACACATCAATTCAGTCCAGGCATGGCCAAGCGCTTTAGATGTCATCATCAAATCATCGAGGGGCCCACAGATATCACTTTTCCCGTTAGGGAAAAAGGAACAGATAAACTGCGACTTATATGCTTGCACATTCACTTATCAAATCACGTACAACAATACGTTTTATAACATCAAGTTACTGATGCATTTACGTATTATCAATGCACAACTGTCTCATAAACAACAACTCATATATCTCCGTTTCAAGAATATAAGATATTACCGTCTCAAAATTACTCGTGATAAAATCCATGAAGTAATTCTTTGAGCATAGGTTAATACAATAGTTAAATCCTTATTTCAAAAGTACTCAAGAATACTGCATCAAACTATTGCTATGTCTAACCCCTTAGACAATCTACAGTCTGATTCATGACAGTCTTAATTCACTACCTACTTCCAAAAGTATGATCGACTGTGGATGTTTGAATAATCCAATTATTCGGGAAGTAAAACATGCGAAGTGAACCACAATAATAACCTAATTAACTACGGTCTCAAAACTATTGAATATAAATAAAACACTTATTATTTAATCACCATATTAATTGGACTTTATTAATTGTATAATGTTTCGATTAATAAACTAAACACTTGAATTAAACATCAGCAATGCAATGTTATAAACATGCATACTATGCCTCTCTATGGTCATTCCTTTGTGAACAGATCAATTAGACATAATTCCAATGATGCTCATATCACAATTCCAAATCCTTATTACATGTGTAAGAATTCCAAATTCTTGTCACCACTAAATGTGTTAGAGTCTAACATTGCATGCAATATCCTTTTGTGATGACGTGTCGTCAAAGTCATCGAGACTTAGCCAACGATGTCACAAAATGCTCCATTGAAACTTTTTTACTAAAACAATTTCATGGTAATGAAGTATCAAATTCAAGGTAACTCCTTGAACACCTTCCTCGCGTTAACGTTTCTAAGTCACATGTAGATTCTAATCATCAACTCCCATTATGGAAACATTTCCATATTCCCATATGACTATCATATTTGATCAAGAATTATCCCAATCTGAAACATGTCACTATAGTCCTTCCAAATTTATACTTCTAACTGTCCACAAGCAACCAATCTTCAGGTAAACCTTAGACTGTTCTTTAACAACTTTAGTCGCAACAAGTTCTAGTCCTTTTTCCTCTCAATGCCCTAGGCATTTGGAAAAATCAGAACAAGTGAATATTATAGAGTATGTAATCAATCCTATATCATAAGCATATGGGATTCGATACATAATGTCTTACATAAAGACATGATACTTGATCAGTCTCTTTCTATAATATTTCCATATATCGAATTTCGTATGTTGAATCACTTCAACACGATATTCATATATGTTCATGACTAAGTTCCATTAAAATCCTTAAATCTAAACTTTTAGATTTGAAATCAAGTGTAAGTGTCCTCTCCCTTAAAATTTTCTATAGCAAAACAATTCCTAAACTTTGCAACTTGCAATTTTGTAAACTTTGTTTCCTACGAATAGTATTTCCAACTTGCAACACTTAGCATAACAATTACGCTTCCACTAGCATAACAATTATGCTTCTATCTGCATAACAATTATGCTCCTACTAGCTTTGACATGCACCTATAAATCAACTGGACTTCCATAAATCAATATTTTTTGACTTTCTTACTAAAGTGCAGATTTCTGATACATAATGCTTCGATAAGTTTTCAACTAGACTTCTCAAGATCATACACCTTCATTAGATAGAATATGTGTGTGTTTAAACCATTTCATATCTTATAGCAATAAGTCCTAAACGTTCAAACTATTTCTTGCCATTTCTCACAACTCGAACCATGAAGAGGGATGTCATAATCGTATTGTGAATTTGAGAATATTATGATATCAATCTTTAAAATCTATTGGCGAAAGTATTTCCTCATAATCATTTTCATGAATTAGAGCGAAACCTTATGCCACCAAGAATTTATGGTGTATGTGTTCCTATCCATGTGAATTTATCAATTCCAACCTACAATAAGATAAGGTAGGGGACAAAACCAAAATCAATATTAGGTTTTTACTTTCATGGACTGAACTTGCTTGTTCTTAATTTCTTGCCTTCTGGTAGCATAAGGGCTTACCAATGCTTCCATGTTGTTAAGTAGCTCACTTTCATTGACCAATGTACCATCACTGACCAACGTGCTCTGGCTTTTGCATTCAAATGAGAACCATAGAACTCATAAGCATTGCCAACTCAACTGGAAGGTGCACAGAAACAAGAATGTGTCAAGCTAACATGATATGTTATCAACCTTTAGTCGTGTTGTCACACCCCCAAACCAAGGATGGCGGAAACGTCCGGGGGTGGAGGACTTCATGTATAGTATCAAAACAACGAGTATGATAGTGTCCAAAGTAAATACAACAATCATAAATATAATTGAAAAAGTTATACCATAGTATGTGTTTACATGTTTCCAATCAATTACACTTATGATGACAAAAATGATATGTTTGACGATATAACGTCCCATCCTCAAAAGCGGTTGATTTCCTGTTTCACTGAATTCCTGAGAATACAAGTAGTTTGAAAAAGCGCCAAAAATTAAGTTGGTGAGTTCATAAGAGTTTTATTTGAGAAAGATGTCGTTTTCCTTGTAAAAAGCGATAGAGTATGATTTCAAAAAATTCAATATTTTCTTTATTAAACGCGAAATGAACTCTCCTATGTTATGCAATAATGTACCCTAGAAAGACCTGTAGATTCCTTCTATAATCACCCAGTGTATATAAGTTATATAAAATTTAAGTTAAATAAACTGTCGAATATAATGGGTCTGCCCTAGGTCCACAACCAAACAAGGAACAGGAAGTAAGGCGGGCCAACCAATTCTAAGTCGATTGTGACTAGATTCTTATATAACTCTAGCATATACACTTAGTAATTATAGCTGAAGTCTAACAATTCTAGATGAAATGTAGTTTTGATAGAAATATGTTTCCAAAGAAAATCCAATATTTTCCTTATAAAAGTCATGTAGTCTTAAATGTCAAGACAGAGAATATGTATGTGTTTTGTACTTATAATGTTCATAATGGTAATGTGTTTCCAAAGAAAATCCAATATTTTTCCTGATAAAAAGTCATGTAGTCTTAAATGTCAAGACAGAGAATATGTGTGTTTTGTACTTATAATGTTCATAATGGTAATGTGTTTCCAAAGAAAATCCAATATTTTTCCTTATAAAAAGTCATGTAGTCTTAAATGTCAAGACAGAGAATATGTGTGTGTTTTCTACTTATAATGTTCATAATGGTAATGTGTTTCCAAAGAAAATCCAATATTTTCCTTATAAAAAGTCATGTAGTCTTAAACGTCAAGACCGAGAATGTACAAGTATTTTTCCATACTTAAAGTAATTCATGCAAGTTTAAATCGGCATAAACTCGTTTGACTTAGAAGTAAAATCCCATTTTATTTTAGAATTTTTCCTGTAAACTTGAAAGATTGTTAACTCCCTATGTGAGTCACTATAACCATACTACGACAGAATAACCTGCTGCGACGTTCTTCAGGTGTCGGAAACGAAATGACATTTGTCACCTCCGATCGGCCGATTGGGCTTATGCAAGCAGCATGGGTATGGGTTGTCAATCCCAATATAGATCTATACACAATTATCACGCTCTCCTACAAGAGACTCTGGTTATAACTAATTCAGGATTTTCTGTGGTACTTAAGAGTACCCCGAAGGAGAATGTCTCACAACTTACGTTAACTAGTTTACATATAGTTTTGAGTATAAAACCTCTTCCGTGGAGGAAGTGAAATCACCTTTTATGAAAATACATTTGTGATATAAATCCATAAACTATTACTATTATAGTTTATCAAGTAGTATATGAAAAACTCATTTGTTTTGAGAGTAAAACCTTTTCCATGTAGTATGCTTTTATCAAAAATTCATATAATATACTTAATGTAGTTTATTATATGTGTTCGAAATGAATGGAGGAAAAACCTTAACATGAATGACTAATTTCTGTTTATGATGATAAACTAACAAGAATGCATCCAAACATTGAGAAACTTATCGTTATGCACTTTGCTCAACATACTACAAAGTGTTGTTAATATGGTAAACTATGTAACTAGTTTTTATCCTTTCTACACTGTTTTGAAATCATCATATAAAAATCATACGAAGTCGAAAACTAACTCCGTAAACTCTGAGAGTTTAGAAAATGTGTCTAGTTTATTCATAACTTTTATTATGATTTTTAGAAGTCTTTGACTTATGTGAAAGTGTTCATAATCACAGACTGGTCCGAATTCGTTTCTGAAATGATAGGCAGTTTTGTAAAAATCACCATAAATCGTAGAAAAATATATGGAGATGTGAAAGTAGTCATTTTAAAGGTATAAACCTGAACTAGTTGCATATTAAACAGTTTTGAAAGATATTAAGTTTAAGTTGGGTAAAATAGTTCGTGAACAGGTCACAACATTTCTGTTGTAATCTGTCAAGTTAAGTTTTGAATATGTTTTGGTGTTTTAACTTGCATTCCCCCCTGAAAAATGAAGAAAACTAGAAAATGTAGGGGTATGAACTCACTTTGAATGATTTCTTGAAGAGTGGAAGGTTGAAGATGATGAGTTTCAAGTCAAGATCACTTGATGAACACACGAAGTTTTGGATGATCCTAAGAACGATTTTTGGTGTTAAGATATGAGTCGGTGATCCAAGAGTGTTATGAAAACATGTAATAGCACTTGAGTTAGAAGGAAATACTTACCAATAAGTGAATAAATGACTCAAGAACACATCAAAAGTGTGGCTGAAAGTTGAGAGAAAAGAGGCCCTCTTGATGGTTTAAGAAGTGTATAATGTTTGATGGTGAAGCAAATGATCAAGGAAATCCCAGGCATTTCCTTATATGGAGGATTGCTGGAGCAAGTGGCTAGGGTGAAGGGATGTTTGCCTTGGTTTGTGTGATGTGGATAAGGTTGGACCAATGAGAAAGTGACACATAGGAGGCAAGTGGGCACACTTGACCCACTTGTGGGGTAGAATACTCTTCTTATTATAAAATAATGATTTATAATTAATAAATCCTTGAAAAATAATTAAAATAATAGTTTTGGGGGTTAAAAATGATAAAAATATGAATTTGGTGAAAAAATCCCGTCAAAAACGTCAAAAACGGGCTTAGGAGGCGAAAGTAGTCGAAAACCGGACAATAGGTACCGAACCTGCGAGGTTCGGCTCTTAGGAGTGTGAGAACCGAGAGGGAACCGAGAGTAGGAGGGAAGACCGAAGGTCCGAAGTGGGGGGTGCGAGGGTCTCGCATGGGTCTGCTGAGCTTCGGTCTGCTGAGGCTTCGGTCCGAGAGGCTCCTGACAAGTTCGTTTCTGACAAGTTCGGCTCCTAAGAGGTTCAACTCTGACACTTTCGGTTCTGACACTTTCGGCTCCTAAGAGGTTCGGCTCTGACACTTTCGGTTCTGACACTTTCGGCTTCTAAGAGGTTCGGCTCTGACACTTTCGGTTCTGACACTTTCGGCTCCTAAGAGGTTCGGCTCCTGAGAGGTTCGGCTCCTAAGAGGGGTTTCGGTTCTATATGGCTGTTTTTCGAGAAATCTTTCCGTTTTGCGTGATTTTTGACCAAGTTAAGGGTCGGGATGACCCGGATGACTATAAAAAGTTCGAGAGAGATTTTGGGAGAGATTTGGGAGAGATTTCACATGATTGGAGAGATTTGGGAGATATTTCACATGCTTGGAGAGATTTGGGAGATATTTCACATACTTGGAGAGATTTGGGAGAGATTTCACATACTTGGAGAGATTTCACATACTTAGAGAGATTTGGGAGAGATTTCACATGCTTGGAGAGATTTGGAAAAGATTTCACATACATGGAGAGATTTGGGAGAGATTTCACATACTTAGAGAGATTTGGGAGAGATTTCACATGCTTGGAGAGATTTGGGAGAGATTTCACATACTTAGAGAGATTTGGGAGAGATTTCACATACTTGGAGAGATTTGGGAGATATTTAACCTTAGCCATTATTATCGCATAATCTCGCAAATGCAAGGTTCGTGAACCCCGTTATGCTTCGTTAATGATCGTTTTAAGTCCCCGAAAGGGTCCTTAGTTGTGTTTTGATGCGTTTAACTCCCTTTTTAGGGTTTTTACATTGTTAACACATAGATTCTTCGAGACACTTGAATTTTTGACATAAAGATGCACATTTTTATACATAGAATAACTTTTTAACATACAAGTACTAGTAAAGTTTGACCGGTTTGACTTGTTGACTTTGACTTTGACTTTGACTTGAATTTGACGGTTGTCACATTATCCCCCCGTTAGAAGGAATTTCGTCCCGAAATTTGCATTTGAGTGGGACATCAAGGGTTGGGGAAAAGATGTGGGTATTTTTGCTTTATTTGGTCTTCGCGTTCCTAGGTGAACTCGGGTCCTTGTTTCACGATCCAACAGACCTTCACAACAGGGATGCGTCTTTGGTTTCGTCGGGAGGTATCATAAGAGTCTCGTCGGACATACATTTCTTTAAATTTGACGCGTGGATGGTTGGATGTACATTATTAGGTTCTGGGGGAAGTCGGAGTTTGTATACTACTGAGCCAATCCTAGCAAGGATTTCGAATGGCCCGATGTACCTTGGGTTTAGTTTCCCATGTTTACCGAAACATATCATTCCTCTGAATGGCGAGGCCTTCAGTAGAAGTCGGTCACCAACCCGCAATTCCGAGGGTTTGTGTCGTTTATCTGTGTAGTTCCTTCGTCAGTTTTCGAGATGCTTTCAGCCTTTCTCGAATTTATACTAGGTCATAAGTAATAACTTCCCCTCGGAGCGCTGCATAGGGCCTACTTTAGTGTTTCTCGTTTGATTAGGTCGGTAGGGAGCATATGGGTTCGGTTTTCGAGACTAGACTTATCCGGATGGTAGAACGTTCATTCGTACTCCTGGGTAGTCTTGTCCCGAAGTTCATGGTAGGACTCGTACCTGGTCCACCGTATTTGTCTCAAGCTTCTGTGCTTGATCTTGTCCTGTTATACGTGTGATATTCTCGAAGGGTTTACTAGGAATAATTTGAAAAGGTGCGGAAGGTATAATACTCCTCTGGTGAGTGTTTTGAGGTTTTACAGCGAGAGATGACCCGGAGGTCCGTGTCGGATTTGCGTTTACAAGAGACGAGGGTTTCGAGGTTAGGTGAAGGGTCTTTTCGTAACCGTTTAATCTGGAAAGTGAGGACTATACCAATCGACATCGAATGACGACAACAGATCCTTTTAGTAACACATGTGTTAAGTTGTATTTATACGAATCATTCGTTAGGGAGATAGAGTATCATGTGATTCTTGTTATTGTGCTCTGTTTTGATCGGTGTTATTGTTACTGCAAATGATTCATATCACAACAGCTAGTACTGGTAGTAAGTGTGTTCTGAAATTTGGTAGTGATTCCTTATATCATGATTCCCGACCGATTATTCTATGGTCGATCGGTATATGCATGTCGTATGTAAGTTCGTATTGATGAAACCATCGAGTGAGCGGCTCTACCCTGATCCCACTACTAGACATGGAATAGGGGGCAGGACGAAATTTTTCGCTTTAGGTCTGTAGTATTTTGATTATGATTAACCTTGGGGTATATACCAAGTTATCCCAGCCCACTGGTAAAGATCCTAAGATCATATATAAGTTTCTTTGATTTGATTGAACGAGAGAGAATTTTAACTACTTTTTGATATACGGAAATTTTAGCAAACATACCAAATTCATTACAAACATATGGTACTTAAACGTTTTTGTTGTTGGGAACATTACAAAAGTCCTAATAAGGTTCCTTGTTGCTCCTGCTGGTTTGTTTGTCACGTTCCTCCTGTTCCCCCGTCATTCCTCTCAGTTGGACAGTCTCTCTTGAAGTGTCCCGTTTCACCGCATAGGTAGCATACTGGACTTACACTGATGTTGGTGATTGAAGCGATGTGCTGGGTCTGTTTCCTGCATAAGCGGGCAGTATGTCCGTCCTTGTTGCAGTTTTTACAGTGCATCACCGGCAAACCCCATTATGATGATAGCTACACTTGATACACTTTGGAAGTGTTCCCATATATTGTTTGACCGGTGTTTGAGTGACAGACGTTGTGGCTAGTGTCGAGGCATGAGTCGGGACTGATGTTGTAATTACAGGGGCAGCCACAGGTTGTTGTCTTTTAGCACGTTTTTGAGATAGGTTGCGCTTCTTTTTGTTCCAAAACTTTCGCTTCTTGCTGTTGGGCTTGTGGTCTGAGGCATCTTCGTGGGTAGACACCCGCTGGTGTTCTTGACTGATACTGTGGTTAGAATTGCCAACACCGCCTTCAACTCTGCTGGCGTTGTTAGTATTGAGTTGCGCCATGACGGCTGTCACGGTTGCCGTGACCGCAGCTTGGAAAGTAGCAGAGTCTATCTGCAGGATTGTTGCCTTGCTTCTTGGCTGGTTACCTTCTTGTGAAGACATAACTCTGTTGCATGGGGAGAAACGATTTCGTGAGTGGGGATGGTTCTAATTATACTCTTATCATTTATATACACATATATAAACTTCGCACTTTACTGAGCTATTCTTGATGTTTCTACTAACGTTCCGAAGACGGAGTTTATGGTAGTGGGTAGAAGTAGGTTTTGTACGGGCGTTAAGTTTTTCCCATCCTAGGATTAGGTTTGTCCAAACACACTTAGTTGAGGAGTTCTGATGGGATCCGGTGCATTAGTGCTGGTATGACCGCACCCTATAGGTCTATGGAAAGGCACCTTTCAACCATGAGGTTTAAAAAGAAGAGATGATAATGAATATTGAATAAGGGTTTATACGTCAGGAGTTATCTCACTCAGTTTATCTTAGTTCTGAGTGTATCGTATTCCAATGTTTTTGGTGTCCTTTGAAAACAATTCATAATGAGAGTCTATATATAATAAACTTATGAATTCTTAGTAGTATTGCTCCCAATGAAATAATACGCATGCCCCTTTTATTTACATGATTCTAGTATATTTAGTTTTTAGAGAAAGGTTTTGAGCCTGATGCAGGTCTACACCACATTATTGCAAGGAAAAGTTTGGACCACAAATAAATCACTCGACTAGTGTAATCACTAACTCGCGGGGTCGGGCCTATACATGGAGGGGAGTAACAACAACGCATACTCATAGGCCTAATCTACCAGGTCTTGTGAGTAAAATGAACTCTGCTCATGACAATTCCTCCCCAAATGGCGATTGTTGTTGCTGATGGCGACTCCATCCCTTGATCAATGCTGCCCAACGGGGCACAGGTTCGATGTAGTCGAGGCAGTTCGCGAGAGCCCTGGCTATGTAAGGAGAGTTGTCGACCTCTGGCTCCATCTTCGACTCTTTCCCTCATCACCCACTAACTTTTCGGGTTCGGAAAGTAGGGGTCTCCCGGTAAGTAAAATCTTGCCATGATGTCCGTGCGAGAATAGCGGTGAGGTAAGAGGCATACAATAATTATATTCCTAGAAATACTTATAGGGGTTTGATCCTCTTTAGTTACTTTTATGATGACATGGTGCATACCAGTTACATATCTAGGTTATATATAACTTTAGCGTATCCATTTAGTGATTGTAGACCTAATAGCAAGAATCAGTTTAGTTTTCACATAAGTTATACTACCACAAAATACTCCTATAGTATTTTAAATGTTATGTTTGGTTGTTAACGATTTTCTGGTATGGGTGTTGGTAAGTTGATAGACTTGTTGTCCACTATAACTATCCCCCGGCACATACTAGTCACTTCTCGGACGAATATAGTTGATCAGGCTATATTCCTCCCAGACTTGATTGCATATCCGAGGGCATATTCACGTTGCACAACTCTTTTATTTTTAACTTTTGTGTTTTCCTTAGACGTGGCACTAAACCGGTATGCATGTATGTACTTATAATTTTAACAAGAAACAATTTATTTCTAAAAGTATAGTAATTTGAAAATGTTTAAAATCAGAGACTTAAGTCCCAATGCATTTATAGTTTGTATATCTTATGTGGTTCGATATACTTAGTTCACTATAAACAATGCTCTGATACCAATCTGTCACACCCCCAAACCAAGGATGGCGGAAACGTCCGGGGGTGGAGGACTTCATGTATAGTATCACAACAACGAGTATGATAGTGCCCAAAGTAAATACAACCATCATAAATATAATTGCAAAAGTTATACAATAGTATGTGTTTACATGTTTCCAATCAATTACACTTATGATGACAAAAATGAAATGTTTGACGATTTAACGTCCCATCCTCAAAAGCGGTTGATTTTCCGTTTCACTGAATTCCTAAGAATACAAGTAGTTTGAAAAAGCGTCAACAATTAAGTTGGTGAGTTCATAAGAGTTTTATTTGAGAAAGAAGCCGTTTTCCTTGTAAAAAGCGATAGAGTATGATTTCAGAAAATTCAATATTTTCTTTATTAAACGCGAAATGAACTCTCCTATGATATGCAATAATGTACCCTAGGGCAGACCCATTATATTCGACAGTTTATTTAACTTAAATTTTATATAACTTATATACACTGGGTGATTATAGAAGGAATCTACAGGTCTTTCTAGGGTACATTATTGCATAACATAGGAGAGTTCATTTCGTGTTTAATAAAGAAAATATTAAATTTTCTGAAATCACACTCTATCGCTTTTTACAAGGAAAACGGCTTCTTTCTCAAATAAAACTCTTATGAACTCACCAACTTAATTCTTGACGCTTTTTCAAACTACTTGTATTCTCAGGAATTCAGTGAAAGAGGAAATCAACCGCTTTTGAGGATGGGACGTTAAATCGTCAAACATTTCATTTTTGTCATCATAAGTGTAATTGATTGGAAACATGTAAACACATACTATTGTATAACTTTTTCAATTATATTTATGATGGTTGTATTTACTTTGGGCATTATCATACTCGTTGTTGTGATACTATAAATGAAGTCCTCCACCCCCGGACGTTTCCGCCATCCTTGGTTTGGGGGTGTGACACGTGTGCTAGTGATAACTAAAAGGTTTATTCTCAATTGACTCCTGAAACTCTTCAGGATCAATAAGACTCCCACTGACTTCTTGACATATAAGTTTCTATCTCAAGGAGCATTCCTTGACGAGCAAAAACAAATATTCAAGAGTTAGTGTAGACTCTCGACAAGCAAACACTTCATGTAATTGATCTTAATTTATCCCATTTTTTAACCAAAACATCACAACTGCCAATTCCAAATGTGCCAGAGTAAGAAAAGACTATTACTCCAAATTTCATGAGGTGTTACAAACCTAATTAGTTGGAAACAAGCTTCAAGATACGATTTGTAGTTACTAGACTGTGACTCTAAAACTGGATTGGAAAACGAAGTATGACTCATCTATTAATTAAACCATATCACCAATATCTGATTCCTCTTCTTAGTCATACAAATGCATTAAGATGTCATTAGAGGATCAATTGTGACATAGTTCCATAATCATTAAGATGATCATAAAACATGATACTATAGTACTCTCATTTCTTTCAGATTGGAGAAACCTTTATCTCTCTGCCTAATAGATTTTTCTTTTTCGCTCTATTACACTTTGAAAACCTTTTTCAAGGTGTTATAATTTTGCTTAATCTTATAAACACAACCATGTTCACTGAAACATCGGTAAACCATGACGAATAGAGTTATCGTTCTTTGTGGTGGATCTATACAGTCCACATCAATGCGTACTAGATCCTTTAGTCCTTCACTTGACTCACATAAACATGTGATCAATGAATTAGTCATGATCTTCCAATGATCAAGATTCTCATACATCACACAATATGAATTGTATGACTCCAAGTTTCTATCCAATCAAAACTTGGGTGATGAGAATTCCTTTTCACTTGGTCAATCATGACATTACCACAAATGACACAATTAAGAAACAAATCCATATTTAACATTGCTAATAATAGAAATATAACCACCAATTTTCATAAATGCCATTGCAAGGAAATGTCAATAAATCAAAAATCACTTTTGTTGATAATATGTGGAAAAATTTGTCCTTACAATGCAAATATATGAAAACTATGTTTCTAGATATTTCCTAAGCAATCTATTAATCTATCATAACTCCTAAGACTAGCTTCCCAAATATGATCATCGAACCATGCGACCGAAATCCATCTCTCATGATCAGATTCAACTTACTTTTCTTAAGTTTCCTTCTTTCTCTTAGATTCTGCAAAACATCAAAATGTGACTATCACATCATGTATTAAGAATCCATGAATAGGAACTTAATAAAATAACGGAGTTATATAGTGGATGTACCTGAAGTAGAGTCACACAACTTGATTTTACTATATCCACGATCTTTCAGGTAGTCCGGGCAGCTTCGCATCCAATGCCCCATCAATTGGCAATAGAAATACATGGACCTTTTGGGATTAGAACATGGAACTGTCGTAGAATTTTCCTTTCTCTTTAACATATGCTTAAACAGTTTGACCTTGGTCGATCCCTTTCCATTGCGAAGAGAAACCTTTTCTGGACTACCAATATTGCCATTGTCAATGTCCATGGAAATTTGGGAGACAGATCCTTCAAACATATTTGTTTGACTTGTGCTCTTAAGAGTTTCTGCTTCAACAGCAATCAACAAATATGTTAGATCAATTGGGGTCACGTTGTGGTCCCTCTCATAGAAGTCTTTAATGAACTGACTATATGAGTTAGGAAGAAAAAGTAGAAGCAAATCAACGACAGCCAACATTCCCAATCTGTTAATGTGCGATTTCATTTTCATAACATGAGCACACACAAACTTTCCATCTTGACGTTTACTAGCCAATGGGGCTTAAGCGACTTCGTACTTTTCAACTTAAAGAAGACGTGACCTAGGGAGAGTCACTGGAGGAGGTGGAGGAAGAGTTAGAGAAGCATGATTTCCAGTTCCACCATTGCTTGAAGAAGAGAACATTCTTTCACATTGATCAACATGTGGTAGATCATCTTTAGAAGGAAAAACATTTCTAGAAAGACGAGGAAGAACATTGTTGTCTAAACTCGACATCTATAATAGGGAGAAAAGAGAATTCAAGTTAGTTGATTTTGATCCTTAATTATTAACCCAAAAATTTAAATTAAGGCTAGGATCTATATTTTCGATTCGAATTCTGTCACACCCCGAAACCGATGGCGGAAACGTTCCGGGACGGAGGACGTCATGCGTAGTATCACAACAGTTGTATCATAGTAAGTGAAGTAAACACAACCATTACATTATAATATGAGTATTTACATTGTTCAAAAACATGATTTATACATAACCGTATATAATAAAAGTAAAAGATGTGACTCCAAAATGCTACGTCTTCTCCAAAAGTTGGCAAGAGTACCTGTCTAATGTTGCCCTGAGAATACAAGTAGTTTTAAAATATCAGCATAAAGCTGGTGAGTTCATAAGCGTTTAGTTCTGGTGAAGGAAAATGTTTTTTTAATCCTTTGAAAAGTGTTTCCCAAGAAAATCCTATATTTTCTTATGAAAGATGTTTGATTAACCATTCGTTATTCGTTAACAACCTGTTTATGTAAGGTTGAGTTATCCCAGGAAAATCTTATATTTTCCTTAAAAGTTGATAGTTGGTTAACTATTCTGAAATGAGGTGTACAAGTATCTACCATACTTGTATCGTTAGATGTAGTTTCCTTGAAAAACCCTGTTTGTTCTCTGTGAGATGTATTAGCCTTATTACATAAATAAAACTAATAAATAGATAGTGAACTAGATCCTAAGGGTATTATCAATACCCTCTAGAAATCAAATCGGTTATCACTTTGAGGTTAGTTCACTTGTTTTATTATTACCAAAGTAAATCTCTGTTATCTCGGTTGCGAGTTTTATAACCATACATTAAACTAGATATGGCACGAAACGGGGGCCAGTATCCTTTTATGACTTTGTCCCCCGTAGACCCGACGGTCCCACTATAGCTAGCAGCGAGGTGCGGGATAGTCAGTCCCGTATAGATCTATACACAATAGTCACGCTCTCCCTACAAGAGATTCTGGTTACAAGGGGTAGTCCTACACTCACGAATCCGGTGGAGTGTTACCAAGGACGTGTCTCCAACTGAAAATAACAAACTTACAGTAATAATATAGAAAATCCTGTTTATGTTTTGTATGAATCCTTTGCAAATATCACATTTTAGGACAAGATTCACAAGTTCCTTGCTTTAGTTTTGAAAACTGTTCCTACGAATTGATTTCTTAATCGTTTGGTAAAACTGTTTTCTGTGTTAAAAGCATTCTGCACATGTAAGTATTTTATACAAAATAATATACTTTGAGTACAAGTTTCCTTGTACTTTTACTTGTATTCTCCCCCTGAAAACATGAAAAACTCAGAAAAAGGCGTAGGGGTATGAACTCACCGTTTGATGTAGGATCTAAGTGTATGATCGGTTACAAATGCTGAGTGTCAACCGGTGTTTCGAACGTAAGTGAATTCAGGTCCCCGCTTGGCATTCAGGTCCCCGTTAGAGGGAATTTCGTCCCGAAATTTAAACATAGAATACAAATCATGGATTAGAAAAGAGATGCGGATATTTCTGTTTCATCTGGTCTTTGCGCTCCCAAGTGAATTCAGGTCCCCGCTTGGCATTCCAGCGAACCTTCACTATCGGGATGCGACTTTGTTTTGTTCGCTTGATCTCTCTATCCATGATTTCGACTGGTTCTTCCACGAAGTTCAGATTCTTTTTTATCACAATCTCGTCAAGAGGAATCGTAAGGGTTTCGTCGGATACGCATTTCTTAAGGTTCTAAACGTGAAAGACAGGTTGAATGTTGCTAAGTTCTTGCGGTAAACGAAGTTTGTAGGCTACGGGACCGATCCTAGCGAGGATCTCGAATGGTCCTAGGTATCTTGGATTTAGCTTTCCACGCTTTCTGAAGCGTATCATGCCTTTCCAGGGTGAGACTTTCAACAGGACACGGTCTCCAACCTGGAACTCCAAGGGTTTTCGTCGTTTATCAGCGTAGCTCTTTTGTCTATCTCGTGAGGCTTTAAGTCGTTCCCGGATTTGTACGATCTTTTCTGTGGTTTCGTGGATGATTTCTAGGCCAGTGAGAGTGTTGTCAGGGACTTGCCCCTTGACTAGCTGTGTGTCGCCCACCTCAGCCCAGCACAGAGGGGATCTGCACTTGCGGCCATAGAGAGCTTCAAAAGGCGCAGCCTTGATGCTTGCGTGGTAGCTATTGTTGTAAGAAAATTCAACCAAGGGCAAATGAGTGTCCCACGACTCTCCGAAGTCAATGACACATGCTCTCAACATGTCTTCCAAGGTTTGGAGTGTTCTCTCACTCTGTCCATCTGTTTGAGGATGGTAAGCTGTGCTCATATCCAGCTTAGTTCCAAGAGCCTTCTGTAGTGACTGCCAGAACCTGCTATCCCGATCGGAGATAATGGACACAGGTACACCATGCAGTCGAACTATCTCTCGGATGTAGATTCTCGTGAGTCTCTCCATTTTGAAGTTTTCCCTGATTGGCAGGAAATGGGCGGATTTAGTCAAACGGTCGACAATTACCCAAATGGCGTCGTGCCCACTCGGAGACTTGGGTAATTTGGTGATAAAGTCCATAGTAATTCTCTCCCACTTCCACTCAGGTATCTCCGGCTGGTGGAGTAGACCTGAGGGCTTCTGATATTCGACCTTCACCTTGGCGTAAGTCAAGCACTGGCCCACGATGGTAGCGATCTCTGCTTTCATGTTCGGCCACCAATATAGTTTCTTGAGATCGAGGTACATCTTGTCTGAACCTAGGTGAACGGAGTATCTAGTCTTCTGAGCTTCGTTCATTACAACCTCTCTGTAACCACCGAACTTTGGGGTCCAGATCCGGTCCATGAAATAATAGACTCCGTCTCCCTAGATCTCTAGGTTCTTTTCCATTCCTCTCATAGCTTCACCCGACATGTTCTCTGGTTTCAAGGCTTCCAGCTGAGCCTCCTTGATTAGCACGGATAAATGGGAATGGATAGTCATGGTCAGTGCCTTCACTCTACGACTTGAGTACTCCTTCCGGTTGAGGGCATCTGCCACCACATTGGCCTTGCCGGGATGGTAGTGGATTTCGCACTCGTAATCACTGAGTAGCTCAACCCATCGCCGTTGTCTCATGTTCAGCTCCTTCTGGTCGAAGATATGCTGCAAACTTTTATGGTCAGTGAAGATAGTGCACTTGGTTCCATAGAGATAATGTCTCCATATCTTCAATGCGAAGACCACTGCTCCCAATTCCAGGTCGTGTATTGTGTAGTTGATTTCGTGTGCTTTCAGCTATCTTGAGGCATAAGCAATTACTTTTTCCCGTTGCATGAGCACACAGCCTAGGACCTGATTGGATGCATCATAGTAGACAACGAAGTCCTCCGTCCCTTCGGGCAGGGACAAGATAGGTACGCTGCATAGGGCCCGCTTCAACGTTTGGAACGCAATGTCTTGCTTCTCACTCCAACAAAAGGGTACGCCTTTCTGAGTCAGAGTGGTTAAGGGTTTGGCAATTCTGGAGAAATTCTGGATAAATCTGCGATAGTAGCCAGCGAGACCCAAGAATTGACGGATTTCTGTGGGTGTCTTCGGTGCTGACCAGTTATCTATCGCCTTGATTTTGGAGGGGTCCACGTGTATGCCTTCCTCGCTTACCACGTGACCTAAGAAGGTTACTTTTCGAATCCAGAATTCACACTTGGAGAATTTCGCGTACAGCTTCTCTGTCCTTAAGGTTTCCAGCACCGATCTCAAGTGTTGTCGATGATCTTCTTCACTTCTGGAATAGACAAGTATATCGTCGATGAACACGATTACAAACTTGTCCAGGAAAGAACGGCACACCCGATTCATCAGGTCCATGAATACCGTCGGTGCTTTGGTTAGACCAAAGGGCATTACTACAAATTTGTAGTGTCGATAACGAGTTCGGAATGCTGTCTTGGGCACATCACTCTCGTGAACTCGCAACTGATGGTACCCTGATCTTAGGTCTATTTTAGAGAAGTAACTGGCTCCTTGAAGTTGATCGAAGAGGTCGTCGATTCGAGGAATAGGGTAATGGTTTTTTACTGTGATTTTGTTTAGCTCTCGATAATCGATGCACATCCGAAAGGATCCATCCTTCTTTTTCACGATTAAAATCGGGGCTCCCCAAGGTGAGGAACTCGGTCTGATGAACTCTTTACTGATCAGCTCATTGAGCTGACTGGATACCTCCTGCATTTCTGTCGGCGCTAATCGGTATGGGGATTTAGCTACGGGGGTAGCTCCGGGGACTAACTCGATGCGAAACTCGACTTGGCGTTCGGGAGGGATTCCCGGGAGATCTTGGGGAAAAACATCGGGAAAGTTGCAGACTTCGGGGATGCTCTCGAGGTCTTTAACTTCCTGCTTGTCGTTAATGACGTGGGCTAGGAATGCATAACACTCCTTCCTCAGGAGTTTCTGGGCTTTGATGCACGAAATGATGCGAAGGTTTGAACTGAGTTTATCGCTGTAGATTACAAGAGTTTCATCCGAGGAAAGATTGAGACGGATACCTTTTTCGTAACAAAGGATATCAGCATGATTGGGGCTTAACCAATCCATGCCGATGATAACATCAAAGCTTTTTATGGAAACTGGCATAAGGTCGATAGGAAAAGAATAATCGTTCAAGGTAAGGGTACAACCTACGTATATATCATTAGTGCTCTCTTTCTCACCGTTAGCCATCTCAACGGTAAATGTTTCAGTTAGGGGTTGAGGTTCATGTTTGAGAAGATGTTTAAATGCATGACTAACAAAACTCCTCTCCGCACCAGAATCGAAAAGAATGCATGCATAAGAGTTGTCGCGGAGGAACGTACCCGAAACAACTGTGGGATCAGCGACTGCCTCCTCTTGACCTATCGTTAGCACTCTCCCCGTGCCACCTGCTGTTGTTGCCTTGGGGCAGTTTCTCTTGTAGTGCCCGACTTCTCCACCACCATAACAGGCTTGACCGACGTCTGCTCCGGATGCCTGATTGGTTGGTTGGACTGGTATTTTGCACACTCGAGCTGTGTGCCCCTTTTGCCACAGCTGGTGCATGACATTTCTCGGCATGGGCGGGGATTATGATGATAGTTACACTTGTCGCACCGAGGAAGGGTACCAGCATATTTACTGGTAGGTGCTTGAGTGGCAGGAGCAGCGACAGGAGTAGTAGCAGCGTGGACTGCCACCGTTTGCTGTCTCTTTGAGGGCTCCTGTGAAGACTGGCCCTTCCGCTGCTTCCAGAACTTTCTTTTCTCGCCACTCCCTTTTGCTGGCTCAGGAGCGGTTGCCACTTTATCAAGATCAACTCCATGATCTATGAGAGTCTGCGCCAGACACTTAGCGCTGTCAAAGGTGTTTGGCCTAGCAGCCAAGACATTTCCTTTGGTGGGTTGTGTCAGTCCCCAAATGTATCTCTCTATTTTCTTGCTTTCCGGGGTGACCATTCCCGGACAAAGAAGTGCTAGGTCTTCGAACCTAGAAGTGTAGGCAACAATGTCGGATTCCTTCATCCTTAAGTTCCAGAGTTCGTGCTCTAGTTTCTGCATCTCGCCCCGTGGGCAGTATTCAGCTAGCATGAGTTCCTTTAAACTTTCCCAACCCATAGCATTTGCCACTGGAAGGGTTAGGGATTTGACCCGACCATTCCACCAGGTAAGTGCTCTGTTGGCGAAAGTGCAAGCGGCGAATTTTACTTTGTTGGCCTCAGAACAGGAACAGATTTCAAAAATGGACTTGATTTTCTCGAACCATTGAGTCTGGGCAATGACACCTCCTTTGTCGTCGAAAGATGTGAGTTTCGCATTCATGAAGTCCTTATAAGAGCACTCCTTCTGGTGTCCCTGACCACCTACTTGATTTTGGGGATGAGTACCACTTCCTTGCCCACTAGATCCACCAGAATTCATCTGTGACATCGCGGCAGCCACAGCAGCAGTAACAGCTGCTTGGAACATAGCGTGATCAAACTGAGGGGGCGATGGTGGTGGTGGAGTGTCGTCGTTTCCTCTAATAGGTCTTTTTCGGGGAGGCATCTTGTTCTAGAAACAATCAGGAAGAAGAGGATGGTAAGTCCTCAAGATATATGAAACAAAATATATTTCATCCTGATAATCAAGTGTTCTACCAAGCGATAAGCAAAGAAAGGTTACTAATGCAAGTAAGTTATCGCTAAGAAACGAATAGGTAGCAACACTAGGAATGAATTTCTACAATGTATTCGGCTCTGGCTAAAATAATCCTATAGTATTTCAAGTTACATGATTTGTTCTTTTGATACCTTGTTGAATGGATACTGGGTAAGTTTTAGCCCTGTTGCAACACCAAAGTCACTCCCAAGCACATGTTGGTCATGTCTCAAATGAATATAGTTGATCAGACTATATTGACCCTAGACATGATTACATAACTGCCTAGGTTTAACCGCAGTGTTCAACATCCAAAATACTTTTGTTTTGTTCTACTCATGATATTGTATCTGGTATGTAGGTATACTTGTATACTTTTTGTAAAAATACTTATATTTTTAAAAGTATACTTTTAGTTCATAGCACTTCAGCCCCTTTGTGTTTATAGTTGTATACCATGTAAGGTTCGGTATACTTAGTTCACTATAAACAATAGCTCTGATACCAATCTGTCACACCCCGAAACCGATGGCGGAAACGTTCCGGGGCGGAAGACGTCATGCGTAGTATCACAACAGTTGTATCATAGTAAGTGAAGTAAACACAACCATTACATTATAATATGAGTATTTACATTGTTCAAAAACATGATTTATACATAACCGAATATAACAAAAGTAAAAGACGTGACTCCAAAATGCTTCGTCTTCTCCAAAAGTTGGCAAGAGTACCTGTCTAATGTTGCCCTGAGAATACAAGCTGTTTTAAAATATCAGCATAAAGTTGGTGAGTTCATAAGTGTTTAGTTCTGGTAAAAGAAAATGTTTCTTTAATCCTTTGAAAAGTGTTTCCCAAGAAAATCCTATATTTTCTTATGAAAGATGTTTGATTAACCATTCGTTATTCGTTAACAGCCTGTTTATGTAAGGTTGAGTTATCCCAGGAAAATCCTATATTTTCCTTAAAAGTTGATAGTTGGTTAACTGTTCTGAAATGAGGTGTACAAGTATCTACCATACTTGTATCGTTAGATGTAGTTTCCTTGAAAAACCCTGTTTGTTCTATGTGAGATGTATTAGCCTTATTACATAAATAAAACTAATAAATAGATAGTAAACTAGATCCTAAGGGTATTATCAATACCCTCTGGTAATCAAATCGGTTATCACTTTGAGGTTAGTTCACTTGTTTCATTATTACCAAAGTAAATCTCTGTTATCTCGGTTGCGAGTTTTATAACCATACATTAAACTAGATATGGCACGAAACGGGGGCCAGTATCCTTTTATGACTTTGTCACCCGTAGACCCGACGGTCCCACTGTAGCTAGCAGTGAGGTGCGGGATAGTCAGTCCCGTATAGATCTATACACAATAGTCACGCTCTCCCTACAAGAGATTCTGGTTACAAGGGGTAGTCCTACACTCACGAATCTGGTGGAGTGTTACCAAGGACGTGTCTCCAACTTAAAATAACAAACTTACAGTAATAATATAGAAAATCCTGTTTATGATTTGTATGAATCCTTTGCAAATATCACATTTTAGGACAAGATTCACAAGTTCCTTCCTTTAGTTTTGAAAACTGTTTCTACGAGTTGATTTCTTAATCGTTTGGTAAAACTGTTTTCTGTGTTAAAAGCATTCTGCACATGTAAGTATTTTATACGAAATAATATACTTTGAGTACAAGTTTCCTTGTATTTTGCTTGTATTCTCCCCCTGAAAACATGAAAAACTCAGAAGAATACGTAGGGGTATGAACTCACCGTTTGATGTAGGATCTGAGTGTATGATCGGTTACGAATGTTGAGTGTTTAACCGGTGTTTCTTACGCAAGCGGATCCTATTAACATATGATAACACATATGTGTGTTAGAATTAGGGTGTTTCATGACCCCACATGACGGGAAACCACCCTAAAGACTTGGAAATGCTTGTCGGGACCCTATATGACCCAACAAGGGAGGTGTACGGCCAAAAGAGTGTGTGTGCGGCCAGGGTGTGCGATCAGCATGTGTGTGCGGTTGCACACAGGAGTGTGCGGCCGTACAGAGTGTGTGTGCGGCCGTAGACTCTTCATTTATGCTCAAAATGTCGATTTTCGGGTGTTCTAGTGCTAATACCAAGTCCTACTAGTGAATGAAGGCCAAACTCTTCACTTTGGAGAGCTTTAAGGTGTGTACGGCCACCTTATGAAGGTGTGCGGCCGTACACCTTCAACTGATGAAGAACACGAAGAAGATGATGAGTTTTAAGCTTAGATTAAGGTGTCTTACCACTATAACAAGCTGAATGATGGAGTAATTCACGTTCTTGAGGCCTTTAGAGTGTTCTTGGATGAAGTTTTTAGAGAGAGAAAGTAGAGAGGGAAAGTAAAGTGCAGCCAAAAGAAAGGAAAGAGTGAAGGGGGTCACCTTATATAAATAAGGGTGAGTGTGCGGCTGGAGGGTGGGTGTGCGGCCGAACACCTCTCAAGAGGGTGTATGGCCCGGTTTTGTCTCTATACGACTCGTTGACTCATTTATAATCTCATTCCTGGCTGTACTCAAGCTTAAAACACTTAAACTAACCCTTAAACGGCGTTAAAAGGTAACAGAATCAAGTTCAATGTTGATAAAGTTGACCAAGTGTACAGAATAAAAGTTGCGGGTTGTCACAAATTCTGAAGAGGGTTGCCGTAATCAAATTCGAATCTATTTTAGGTAGGTAAAGCATTTACCAATTTCAATCTTATGAAGCTCCAATATCTTTTGAGATTCATTGAAATATTCAATGGCATGTTTAATCTTGATTATGCTCTCACTTTGTGACTGGGATGTCGATGATCACAAACGAGATGTGAACAACCATGCAAATTAGCTTGGTACTCTCGATGTCATTTATCATCTGAAATTAACATGCCAGTTAACCACACACACTCCATTAATTCAATGATAATTTACGAGACACCCATTGCCAACAATATTAGTCTCATATTAGTGTGCCGGTTAACCACACATGCTCCACTAACGACCAATAAGGTGCAATGTGAAATTTCATGGGTTAGCATCAAATTCACATTTTTCCTAAAGTAACTAAGAGTGGGATTTTTAGAAAAATGATTTAGTTACTTTATAATTCATTATACTTATTAATGAGAATTATTCTGTCCTATCAAACCCGTTCGGGTAACAACCCTCCACTATACAAGAGAGTTGTGGGTAAGAATGGATATCCAATGGTGGTCATTTTACAGGTCGCTTCCTTAAACTCCCCTTATGGTATGGCTTCGTGAATGAGACCTACTAACAGTTAGACTGACTTTTCTTATATATATATATATATATATATATATATATATATATATATATATATATAATATTAAACTTTTAATTTTACAATATATATAAGGTGCATTTTAAAACATTTTAAAATAGCAAGGGTTTAATACTTTAATAAATTAAACGTTTAATTTAATTAAATTGAAACCTTTTATGAATTTATTAATTATCTTTTAATTAAATTATCAACAAAATCCATAAGAATGTAATTTAGGGTTTACATTTTAAATTTCAAAAATTAACCTTTTAATTTAAATTTCAAACAACCCTAAAATTAAGTTTAATTAATAATCAAATTAATTACTATTAACCAATTATGGATATATTAATTATCCTTTAACTAAACAATTAATTAAATTATTAATCATATCCATAAAGATAATTATAATCAAATAAAATCAACATTATCCAATTCATAATTATCTCCTAATATTTAGGTCATATTTAATTATTTAACATTACCAAAAATCGGATAATAGCAGATTTAATAAAGGATAATTGCCAAATATCAACCAAATAAATCAAGTTAGGCAAGAAAATCTGAAATCAAGATGTGACGCACAAACTTGCTGAGTTGGAGGACTAACTCGCCGAGTTGCAGTCTAACACGTCGAGTCTGAAGAAACAACTCGACGAGTTCGAAGAACAAAATGACGATTCTATTTTCTCCTCCTTATTCAAGTTCATATTAGTATCAATTCAATAGAAAACTAAACGTAGGCTCTGATACCACTGATGGGTTTTGATCATAACATACAATCCTATGTGTGCATGTAACCCTAATTGAAGATCTACGTTTTCTCTAATTGAACATACAATAATGAAAAACAAAGTAAAAACCCTAGATCTATGGATAATAATCAAATAATAGGGTTATAATACATACCTTTAAGATTGTTATTGTAAAAAATCTTGAATCCTTGCTTGAAAGACCTTTGGTAGCAAGCGCCACAAGTGTCGCGCCTCTAATGGTTCACAAACAAACTCAAGCAACCAAGGAATACTATAGAGAGAGAGAGAGAGAGTAATGGAAGAGAAGTTTCGGCCCTTAGGATCTTAGAGGAGTCATAGCCGAAATTTAACCCTAAGGAGGGTTTATATAGGTGTTAGGAAGGTATTGGATAAGGAAGGTGTATCCAAGATAAGCCTAATCCCTTAACTTCCTCCCTAAGGCATCCAAGGCACCCTTAGAACCCAAGGAAACCCTAGGAGCATCTAGAATTTGTTTCCCATACTATAGGGAGGTTCTAGAATTACCTAATGTTCAACTATTGAACAATGTCACCTTTAGTCCCTGCAGTTTTAATTAATTCCTTTAATCCCAAAATTAATTCCAAATTAATTTCTGATTATATATTAATTAAACAATATGATTTCTAATTAATATATTATTTCCATAATACATTAATAAATCATTTATTTTTTATTTATAATTAATTTATTAACCAAGTAATAAATTAATAAATCATTATTCTCTCTCCAACAGATATCCTATTCATTTTCCAGGTTTGAAGGCAACCCAAAAGGACTGTGCTACTATCAATTCAAGTTTATAACAATTATAATTATAGGATTAGACACCTAATCCAACACCAGTAACCATCAGATGGTGGTTCTACATATGTAAGATGGGGAATGTAACCAGAATCCAGGAGTCTACGGGTTGGGTTTACCCATGAGTTTATTAGGGTTTCGTCGAATGTTGTATCAAACCCTTGTGCACTCTAGATATGTTTTGTGAATTTTGCAGCCCTCCAATCTTGTTTCTTTTGATTTGTTGTAGGGGATTCATCGATGTCATCTGATGACATTTCATCTTCCAAATTCTTGAATTGAGGAGGAGTAGATTGCCGAGGAGAAGGAAGCGGAGATGAATGTTCTGGAGAATCCTAAGGAATTGGATTTTTAGGAGACGACCGAGGAGTATGTGGTCGAGGTGAACCCTGAGGAGTGGGTTCTTTGCTAAGCTCTGCAGTTGGTGGTTGGTTTGAGGAGGAGATTGCAAATTTTGAACTGAAAAGGTTTTGGTCATTGACGATTTAGATGTCGAAACTGTTTCAATCCTTATCCCTCTTTTCGGATCACTATCATTTCCCCCTTTTGAGGAAGCAGGCTCTAGCTGCTCCTTAAACCAATGCTTCAAATCATCGATCTTTTGGAAGGTTGAGTTAAACTGAGTTTGCATTTGAGCACACACCGCTTGGTTTGTTGGGATCTCTGGGTTGAAGAGTTGTTGATAAATCTCCTTTGTGAGACAGAGAATTTCATCAACACTCTGTCGTGCAGCAAGTGAACATCGTAACCCTTTGATGGTTTCTTGAAGCACCGAATACCCTGACTCAAAGGCAGTATGAGTTTCCTCAATAACTTGTTTGGATTTGCCTTCTTGAGTTTCCAATGATTTTTGAAGTTCATTTTTGAGCTCTTTAACTTCCTTGATGAGAGCTTCTACCTAGGAAAGAAATTTATTGTGATCATTCGTCCTTTGATTGTCGAGTTGCCTGATGTCCATATCGATGCGTAGAAGAATTCTTTCTGCATTCATTCTCTCTCTGGTTTCTAAGACTTCTACACGATCAATGAGAGATTGTAGGTTTGGAACAACAGTGCTCTGTAGGGTCTTGGAAGAGACTGGGGATAGAATCTGATCAAATTTAGCTTGAAGGTCGATGAATTCTTTTCTTGATACGACAATCTTTTTTTTTCTTTTTTTGTTTCGGCTTCGAAGTGGAATGCATAGAACCACTTGATTATTCGTCATTGAGAACCACGATGAAGTCCTCTGAATGAGGAGGCCGTTGAACATCATCAACGTTATCATCATCTAGGCCAAACATCGACTTAGAGGTGATCTCAATAGCTGTATCATATTCATTGTAATCATGAGCTTCATTTTTTGGGGGAGGCTTGGAAGGATCAGCAGTATTCTCCATCTCTTGAGCTTTTTGAATAGTGATTTCCATAGCTGACATCCATTTTTGAATTGTAAGAATGTCATGCACCGTCTTCGCATTGTTAACCATGGTGGCCCAATATTTAGCCATAATGAGAAGATATTCTTCTTTCTGATGTTGCTGATGTACCTGTTGAGTTTTCCTTGCCTGCAGAGCTCATTAAAAAGCTTCAAACTTCCTCAGCCAAGATTCCGTTGTTGGGCGGTAGCGGGACCAAGAGTCATCAGATGCATAATCGTCAAATCCTTTACACACCGAGGTGTCCCTCGGGTTCATGGATCCTTTCACGTTTGTACTCACTATGCGTAAACCGCTTGAGTGTAATGTAGGTGGTACAGGATTTCCAGAGCTTCCTTGGTCTCCTTGGTCTAAGACAAAGTCTGGCCTCGGCTCTGCTCTGGCTAAGGGCTCTGAAGAAGGGCCCTGCAGTGCAACATGTGTTTGAGGTGTATGTGTGACACGAATAAATATGGAGTGAAACTCCTCGGGAGAGAAGACGTGCAGACGTGAAGCCCTTGAGACCGTAGGGCAAGTATTAACTTCTTGATACACTTGGGCTCCAGATGGTGGTATGTCTCCACGTTGATATGAAACTAATACACTCATTGTATCAGAGTGGTGAGTTGGGGTTCTTTCAGGTGAGTCTGCGGGGACTTAAATGGCTGCATGAGTCCTTTGAGAGACTCTAGCATTTTCCTTGGTTTGCATTTGGCTGTGACTGGGGGTAAGCTTTAACTTTTTCCTTCAAAACACATCTCCAGATTCCGAAGGCTCAGGGTGACTGTCATCGATGACATTCACTGGAGGGTCATAAGCCTTGGATGGAGACTGTTGAGCCTGAGGAGTAGGCTCTGCGGTTTTAGCTTTTCACTTCTTTGAGGGACCCGGTCCCTTTATGACAACGTTTATGGGTGTTTTTCTTGTGATCACAAGGGAATTGATCATTTTAAGTTTGGGCTATGGGGCATGGACTTCGGTAGTCTGAATGGGCCTTGGTGGGGAAGAGTGATATCGGACAATATCACTCGTAGCCATAATGTGGTCAGCTACATCAACAGTGGTAAGTCCAATGGACTCGAGAATGTACATAGGAAGACGACGAATAGGACCAAAAACAGATTGATCCTTAGAGGGATTGTAATTTTTAAGGTCTCTTGCAGAAAAGAGATTTGTTTTGTTTCCCAAGCTGAGGTTGGCATCCTTGTGTAGATCCACCAAACATAAAGACCAGAACATTGCAAAGGTAAGTTCTATCATGCCTTCCTTCGGGGAACCTTTGGAAACATACTGAAGAAAGTCCCCCCAGAGGATGTACCCGTAGTTAATAGGGTTGCCGGTGAATATGCTCCATAAGATGTCAAGAAGAGGTTTTCCCATGTTGTTTGTGCCTCCTGTTCTTCCTAATAGGCATCGAATGATGTAATTGTTGGATTAGGTGTCTAAGCCCATAACTATAATTGGTATGTACTTGAATTGATAGCAGCACAGTCCTTTTGGGTTGCCCTCAACCTAGCAACTGGACAAGGAAATTATGAAAGGAGAGATATTAATTTATAAGATTAATAAATTAATATATATATATATATATATATATATATATATATATATATATATATATATAAATGATTTATTAATATGTTAATGGATTAATATATTAATTAGAAATCATTATGTTTAATTAATTGTTAGCCAGAAATTAATCAGAATTGATTTTGGGGTTAAAAGAATTAATTATAAGGTGCAGGGACTAGTTTGCAATTATCTAATAGTTGAGTGGAAGGCTCTAGAAACCCCTTGGAAGAGGGTGGACGAAATCTTTAGGGGAAACCCTAATAATTTCGTCCATAGGGGCTTGGATAAGGCCCTTGGGTTTGCTTAGGCCCTAAGCAAAGGATAACTAGGGTTTCCCTTAAACCCTAAATCCCTCAGCTATATAAGGAGCCTCCTGCTTCATGTTTTGGTCACTCTTTCTTTTGAAGAAACCCTAAGGCCGAGATTTTGCATACTCCCTCTCCTCTCTCTCTTCTACTTTCCTTCTTGCTAGTTTGGGTGTGATTCCATTAGAGGCATTACACTTGTGGTGCTAAAGATTCCAAGAAGATCAAGATCAAGATCAAGGGATTATCAATTGTTTGCTATAACAATTGAAAGGTATGTAAACCCTAAACCCTAGTTTGTTAATTTCGAAATTAGCCTCTCTCCTCTAGGGTTCTTGTTTTGCAATTCAAAGTTGTATGTTCAACAGTTAAAACATAGATCCAAAGTAGGTTGCATGTGAACTTAGGAATTGTTTCTAGTTTATTTGTTGTACATAAAACCCATCAGTGGTATCAGAGCCTGGTTGTTTTAAATTGAATTGCTACAATTGTTGAATTGCAAATTAGGGTTTATAGCTATTAAACCCTAAAGGCCAAAATTTTCGATTTCTAGGTTTTTGGATCAAAGGGTTTTTTCGAAAACCCTAGCCTCCAAAGAACCCTAATCGAAATTAGGGTTAGGGTTTTGAAAACCCTACCCTCCTCCCTTGTAAATTTCGAAATTTGCTTAGAAGTTTTAGGGTTTCTTGTTTTGGATAATTGTTGCTTAATTAGATTAATTGGATAATTATCCTTACCCTATTTTTCGAAATTTAGAGGGATAAGGATTAGGATTAAATTAATGGATTAATTTAATTAGATAATCCTTACAAGATTTAATAATTTGATTAATAGTTAATTAAAAGATAAATATTAAATCTAGTTAATTGGTTTATTTAAATTTAAATTTAATAGCTTAAATTTCGAAATTTATAAACGCTTGAAGTTTTAAAATGTTTTAAAACACACCTTATATATATATTATAATTAAAAGTTTAATATTATATATGTATAAGAACATGGTCAGTCAAATCGCTAGTATGCCTCATTCACGAAGCTAATCTATAAGGGGGGTATAAGGAAACTGCCTATAAAATGGTAGTTGAATGGGTGTCCACTCTCACCCACCGCTTCCTTGATTAGTGGAGGGTCGTTAGCAGAACGGATTTGATAGGACAACTACTTCTCATTAAAAGTATAATGATATTAAAGAAAGTACTAGAACATTATTTTCAAAATCCCAACTCTAGTTACTTTAGGAAAAATGTGAAAAGTATGCTAATCCATGAAATTGCACATTATGCTTTATTGGTCGTTAGTGGAGCGTGTGTGGTTAACCAGCACACTAAAAGGCACTAATAAAGAGTAGTAATGGGTATCTCATAATTGTCATTTTGATGGAGCGTGTGTGGTTTACCAGCACATCAATAGTTAATGATAAAGACAATGAGGTTACCAAGCACATTTGCATGGTTATTCACATCTTGTTTGTGATCCTCGGCATCCCAGTCACAAATAGAAGAGCATAATCTGAGATTAAAACATGCCATTGAATAGTTTCAATGTATCTCAAAAGAATTAGGAATTTCACTTCGTTTGTTTCGTCTAATGGTGGAATTGGTGAATCGTCATTCACCTACCTTTATGAAATTTGCACTTGGATCTCGGCATCCCATTTCTAAGTTGTGAATCTTCATAGTTGGATCCTAACCTTGATATTATATCTTTGGGTTATTCTATTAAGGTATCTTGAAATCTAACTAAAACTTTCTTTCTTTTCAGATGTCTACTCCTGGAAACACTTCTGCTTCATCCTCCTCCAACCAGAACTTCTCTTTGCTCAATATCTGCTCCAAAGTCGTTATGGATGGCTCAAACTATAACGATTGGATGCGCAACATCAAGATGGCTCTTCGTTTCGAGAACAAAGAATATGTTCTTGAAAAGGAGCTCAAAGAGCTTGATGAGAATGAAGCTACTCCTGAAGATCTTGCTGCCTACAAGAAACATTACGATGATGCTACCAAAGTGGCATGCATCATGGTGGCAACTATGTCCCCAGAACTGCAGAGGTACTATGAGGACTACTGGCCTTTCGAGATGAACAAGGACCTTATGGAAAAGTACCATAAGCGAGCTCGTCAAGAAAAGTTCGAAGTAGTCAAGTCACTCATGGCTTGCAAGATGAAGGATGGGGAGTCGGTAGTGTCACATGTGCAAAGAATGCAACGCTACATAGAGCGTTTGGTCAAGCTCAATATTCACTTTGATGAGGAATTGGCCATTGACATGGTCTTGAACTCACTTCCTGAATGTTATGGTCAGTTTATTCTAACTTACCATTTGAACAATACTGAGCAGACCTTGGCCCAATTGCACAACTTGTTGCAGACAGCTGAGGCAGGGATGAAGGGTAAAAGTATACCCTCCACACCTACGAGTGCCCCTGTTTTGGCTATTGGACAGGGAAAGGGGAAAAAGAGGAAAGGTCCTCCCAAGCAAAACTGGAAGAGCAAGGCTCAAGCTGGGTCATCTAGTAATGGCCCAAAGGCTAAGCCCAATGGTTCCACTCCCCATGTTTCTGATCCAAAAGAGGCAGTTTGCTTTTACTGCAACCAAAAGGGGCATTGGAAGAGATCTTGCCCACAATATCTGCAAGATATCAAGGATGGCAAAGTGAAGCCATCTTCGGCAGGTATTTACACTATTTCTGCTAATAACTCATTATCTTCTCGTTCATGGGTCCTTGATACAGGATGTGGTTTTCATATCTGTTCTGATTTGCAGGGTCTAAAGGAAAGTGAGGAGATTGAGCGAGGAAGGATAAACCTGATCATGGGAAACAGAAAGTCTTCACCAGTAACCAAGATCGGAGTTTATCAGCTTCTGCTTAGTAATGATGTTAGATTAGATTTAATAAATTGTTGCTATTCGTCTGAGATGACGAGAAACATTATTTCATTTCATGCATTGTTCAGACAAGGTTTTACATATTCTTTTAATGATTTGAATGGTTCAATTTCTGTTTATAAGAATGGTGTTTTTATGTTTGAAGCTTTGCCTTGTAATGGTGTGTATGAAACAGTGACTTGTGTTGATAGCCTAGGAAATAGTGTACTTAATATTGACTTGTCTAATAGTGTAGACAAGGCATGCTTGTGGCATTGTCGTCTTGGACACATTAACAAGAAACGCATAGCCCAACTCCAAAAGGATGGAGTGTTGGAATCATTTGACCTAAAGTCAGATGATATGTGTGAATCTTGTCTTTTGGGAAAGATGACAAAATCACCATTCACAGGGTCTTGTGAAAGAGGTGAAGGTCTGTTGGATCTCATACACACAGATGTGTGTGGGCCCTTCAGATCAACTACAAGAGAAGCTAATCGATTCTATGTGACTTTCACTGACGATTATAGCAGATATGGATATATCTACTTGATCAAGCATAAGTCAGAAACTTTTGAAAAGTTCAAAGAGTTTAAGCATGAAGTTGAAAATCAATTGAGCAGAAAGATAAAGATACTTAGATCCGATAGAGGCGGGGAGTATCTTAGTATCGAGTTCAACGACTATCTGAAAGAATGTGGGATAGTCTCACAATTGACTCCTCCTAGGACACCACAGTTAAATGGTGTAGCTGAGAGGCGCAATCGAACCTTGTTAGACATGGTTCGTTCTATGATGAGTCGGGCTTCGCTTCCTATTCACTTCTGGGGGTATGCCTTAGAGACAGCCGTCCACATCCTCAATCTTGTCCCTACAAAGAAGGTTGCCAAAACACCTCACGAAATATGGACAGGAAAAGTTCCCTCGTTAGCACATATTAAAGTCTGGGGTTGTGAAGCTTTCGTAAGACGAGAGACTCACGACAAGCTAGCAGCTAGAAGTGAGAAATGTGTTTTCATTGGTTACCCAAAGCAGTCTTTTGGATATTTGTTCTACAGGCCTAGTGAGAACGTGGTCTTTGTAGCATGAAGAGGAGTCTTTCTTGAAAGAGAGCTCATATTCAAAGAGGACAGTGGGAGCACTATTGACCTTGAAGAAATTCAAGAGTCAGCCAATGAAGGAACTTTAGATGACACTAGCATTCAACCAGAGGAAACAGTTCCTGTTGAACCAATTGATAACTCATTACCTCTTAGAAGATCCACTAGGGTGAGTGTGCCACCTGAGTTGTATGGTTTTCATATTACTTCAGATGGTGACACATTCATAAGTGACAGAACACTGGTAAACTTAGATGAACCAGTCACTTATAAGGAAGCAATGGCAGGCCCAGAGGCTTCCAAGTGGAAAGAGGCAATGGACAGCGAGATTAAGTCCATGTATGACAACCAAGTTTGGAATTTGGTTGATAGTGCACCAGGTCGCAAGACAGTTGGGTGCAAATGGATCTTCAAGAAGAAGACAGACATGGATGGGAATGTGCACACATTCAAAGCTCGACTGGTTGCAAAAGGTTTCACTCAAACCCCAGGGGTTGACTATGATGAGACCTTCTCACCAGTAGCTAAGATTAAATCTATTAGGATATTGCTCGCCATAGCTGCCTTCCATGATTATGAAATCTGGCAGATGGATGTCAAAACTGCTTTCCTTAATGGGAAGTTGGCTGAAGATGTTTACATGAGTCAGCCAGAGGGTTTTGTTGATGCCAAGTTCCCCAATAGAGTGTGCAAGCTTGAGAAATCCATTTATGGATTGAAACAAGCATCTCGCAGTTGGAATCTTTGCTTCCATGAGAAAGTCAAAGAGTTTGGTTTCTCTAGAAGTGAAGATGAGTTTTGTGTGTATATCAAGGCTAGTGGGAGTATAGTAACTTTTCTGGTGTTATATGTCGATGACATATTACTCATTGGTAACGATGTTCCAACCTTGAAAGAAGTTAAGTCTTGGCTTGGAAAGTGTTTTGCCATGAAAGACCTTGGAGAAGCTGCCTATATTCTTGGGATTAGAATATTGAGAGATAGAAAGAAGAGACTAATTGGACTTAGTCAGAGCACATACTTGGATAAGGTACTAAAGAGGTTTAGTATGGAAAACTCCAAGAAGGGAGAGCTACCTATCCAGAGCAATACCAAATTGAGTAAGACTCAATGCCCGAGTACAGATGTTGAAATAGATGACATGAGTCGTGTACCTTATGCTTCCGCTGTCGGATCGATCATGTACGCTATGACATGTACTCGCCCTGATGTGGCATTTGCTTTGAGCATGGTCAGTCGCTATCAGGGAAACCCAGGTAGAGCTCATTGGGTAGCAGTTAAGAATATACTCAAGTATTTTCGAAGGACAAAGGACTGGGTCCTTGTGCTTGGTGGCAGTGATACTTTGAGAGTAGATGGTTACAGTGATGCCAGCTTTCAGACGGATAGAGATAACTTCCGTTCTCAGTCAGGCTGGGTGTTTTTACTGAATGGAGGAGCAGTTACTTGGAAGAGTTCCAAGCAAAATACGGTGGCTGATTCTACTTGTGAATCAGAGTACATAGCAGCAAGTGAAGCGTCGAAAGAAGCAGCTTGGTTGAGGAACTTCATCGGGGATCTCGGAGTTGTTCCAACCATCCAGGAGCCTATGGAACTGTTCTGCGATAATGAAGGAGCGGTTGCCTTGACAAAGGAACCAAGAGATCATGGTAAGACCAGACATATCGACAGAAAGTACCATTTCATCAGACATAGAGTAGAAGAAGGCCATCTTATAGTAAAGAGGATGTCATCTGAAGATAACCCAACAGATCCTCTCACAAAGGGTCTGAGTAGGGCTAAGCATATTCAGCATGCTCGGAGCATAGGACTGAAAGATGATATTAGTTTTAGTAGTTAGATTAGTTTTTGAAACTTGTAACAAAGTAAATGTAATTGACTTTTGGTGATTAAATAATAAAGTATTATTTATAAGTTTGGCTACTACCTTTTGTCGATTGTTTATTATTGTGTTTCATTTTTGCATGTTTTACTTCCTGAATAATGAGATTATTCAAACTCCACAGTCGCTCGTACTCTTGGAAGTAAGTAGTGAATTAAGACTGTCATGAATTGGATTGCAGATTGTCTAAGGATAGACATGGCAATAGAATTGCTGCAATGTTCATGAGTACTCAGAAATTGAGATTTGAGTATTGGATAAACCCTCGCTCAGAGTATTACTTCATGGAATTCATCACAAGTAATACTGAGACGATAATATCTTATAATCTTGAAACGAAGATATATGAGTTGTAATTTACAAGTCGGTTGTGCATTGGTGATACGAAAACGCATCAGTAACTTGGTGTTAGAAAACGTATTGTCATGCATAATTTGATGAGTAAAAGATACAAGCATATGAGTCAACGTTTATTCGTTCCTTTTGCCCTAACAGGAAAAGCGATATATGTGGGCCCCTCGATGATTTGGTGTTGACTTATGTGTTGGGCCCAGCCAGGACTAAATTGATGTGTTCGATTAGAAGTCCTACATCATCACAAATCAGGAATCGGGAAACATAGATTCTGGACAAACAGATTGATTACATTCCATGTCTTTTGTCTGGGGATATCAAGCAGAACGAAGGGTTATATGATCACTTATCTTAGGACACGTAACTGACTGGGTCAGAGTTCGGCAACAGCTTTTTGGAAGCTACAATTTGCTGGTCAAATTTAGAAGGCATACTAGCAATTATAGTTACAGACTTATCCAAGTGGGAGACTGTTGGATTAGGTGTCTAAGCCCATAACTATAATTGGTATGTACTTGAATTGATAGCAGCACAGTCCTTTTGGGTTGCCCTCAACCTAGCAACTGGACAAGGAAATTATGAAAGGAGAGATATTAATTTATAAGATTAATAAATTAATATATATATATATATATATATATATATATATATATATAAATGATTTATTAATATGTTAATGGATTAATATATTAATTAGAAATCATTATGTTTAATTAATTGTTAGCCAGAAATTAATCAGAATTGATTTTGGGGTTAAAAGAATTAATTATAAGGTGCAGGGACTAGTTTGCAATTATCTAATAGTTGAGTGGAAGGCTCTAGAAACCCCTTGGAAGAGGGTGGACGAAATCTTTAGGGGAAACCCTAATAATTTCGTCCATAGGGGCTTGGATAAGGCCCTTGGGTTTGCTTAGGCCCTAAGCAAAGGATAACTAGGGTTTCCCTTAAACCCTAAATCCCTCAGCTATATAAGGAGCCTCCTGGTTCATGTTTTGGTCACTCTTTCTTTTGAAGAAACCCTAAGGCCGAGATTTTGCATACTCCCTCTCCTCTCTCTCTTCTACTTTCCTTCTTGCTAGTTTGGGTGTGATTCCATTAGAGGCATTACACTTGTGGTGCTAAAGCTTCCAAGAAGATCAAGATCAAGATCAAGGGATTATCAATTGTTTGCTATAACAATTGAAAGGTATGTAAACCCTAAACCCTAGTTTGTTAATTTCAAAATTAGCCTCTCTCCTCTAGGGTTCTTGTTTTGCAATTCAAAGTTGTATGTTCAATAGTTAAAACATAGATCCAAAGTAGGTTGCATGTGAACTTAGGAATTGTTTCTAGTTTATTTATTGTACATAAAACCCATCAGTAATGACATACAAATTGCCAAACAGCAGGCGATTTGCTCTTCTTAAACTCAACAATCCCCTTGAGTTTGGCCTGGTACCCCATATGGTATAGTGCAATGTAGACATCGTTGGTACTTGGGGTGTAGAACTCTGTTGAAGACAAAACCCTCAAATTGATGGAGTCAAGGAACTTTTCCTTGGTCAGAATAACCAGGGAATCTTTGATCAGTTGGAGATGGATCTCCTGGGGTTTGTTATTTGGCCGGAAAGTAGAAAATGCACAATGGAAAAGAACAGCTTGTGGAATGGCTTCAGTAAATGAGTCAAATGCACCATACAGAGATTGATTTGGAAGAAACTTGATCATGATCTTTATTGCTTTATTGTAAGAGTCGTGATCATCGAAAATTCATCTGTAGTTACTAGCTGTGATTGATGGAGTTAGGTCTTTGATTGTTGATCCAGACCCAGTTGGTCTTGCTGAACCAGAAGCTTTGGCTTGTTTCTTCGACACGCCAGATTCCACCATTGTTACAGAAAAGAGTTTTAAGAACTTGCTTGTAAAGGATTTTTTGCAAGAAGGATGAAGATGAAGGAGTTCTTCTGTAAGAGTTCAGATAACATAAAACCTATCTTGGGAAGAAAATGGGGTTTTTATACCTCCGGATTTCAAAAATTATTGATACCAATTTAATTACAGCTGTTAAAGCTAAAAACCTTTGGGTTTTTACCATTATCAGTTTAAATTAAATTAAAAGAAATGTTTTTCCTGGAAAAGAGGAGCATTTATTGTTTTGCAGGCCCATGATGACACGTCGTTTGATTGTGGGGTGAATATGGTTTGGTCCGTTGGAAAAAATTGGGGAAGTGGAACGGATTAGACCCTAACGGTTGTGTGATGTGATTAGATGAGTGAAAATGATTTTCAAATAAATTTTGTTTAAGGAAAATCGGTTTATTTATCTTTAATCCAAAAATAGGCCTGACTGAGGAAAGTCCTTTGAAAAGTGATTTGAATTATCATATGCGACAAATTGAATGTTGAGGAATGTTTCAACATCATTAAGTAGCACACAATGTCATTTAAAGCATTTGTAATGTGATGATTGCGGGTTTCATTCATGCGTCTGTGGGAGATGAGAACTGAAAATAACCTGGATAATAGAGATTAGAAATAAAATAAATAAATAGACCTGAGGAGTACATCGATCATAGATAACTTTAGTACACAAAGTATACTGAGGAGCAATCTATGAGGTATATACTTCATCAGTAATTCTAGAAAGAAATAATGACGAGTAAAGTGCTTCAAGTGTTTTAATTTTTAAAAGATAAGAAGCAACTTTACTCACACCCGAAGACCGATGAGGTATGTGGTAGTTAATCTTTTAAGAAGAACTGCAAGTTTGGATTCATTTGATGGGTTATGACCATAACAACAAACGTATGTGTTCATACAACCCTAATTTATTTGGATCTAGGTTTTCACTAGATGAACATGCAAATTTGAATACCAAAGCAAAACCCTAGAAACTAGTATATAATTCGAAAATTACACAATAATAGGGTTTAGATGTCTACCTTACTTGTTAAGTAGTAATAACAAGAATACCTTGAAGATCCTTGACTTTTGAAAGCAAGTGCCTCAAGTGTGACACCTCTAATGGCTTACAAACACTCTTTGCAAGAGGATGAGAGGACAGAAGAGGGAATAATTCAGAAATTCAGCTAGGGTTTGGAGTAGCAAGCCTTGGCCGAAAATCCAAAGGGTTGGATCCCTTTTATACATGATGTGACTTAGTCCCAAAGCTAGGGTTTGCAGGTGGAAACCCTAATTCCCTGCTTAAGGCCTAAGTAGCCCATGGACTCCTCATTTGAAGGCCTTGGACGAAAACTTATAGGGCCACCCTATAATTTTCGTCCACTCCTATCCAAGGAGTCGAAGAGCCCAGTTTCACAACTATCAATGATTTGCAAAATAGCCCTTGTACTTTTAATTAATTTCGTTAATCCCAAAATCAATTCCAAATTAATTTCTGATTAAATATTAATCAAACAACATGATTTCCAATTAATATATCATTTTAATAACATATTAATAAATCATTTATATGAATTTATTATTCCAAACAATAAATTCAACTTCTCTCCAAAAGTCATCCTGTCAAGTTGCAAGAGTGAAGGTAACCCAAAAGGACCATGCTACTATCAAATCAAACACATACCAATTATAGTTATGGGCTTAGACACCTAATCCAACGGTCTCCCACTTGGATAAGTCTAATAACTATGATTGCAAGTATGACCTAAAAACTTGACCAGCAATCGTAGCTTTCAAAAGCTGTTGTCGAACTCTAACCTATTCAGTTATGTGTCCTTAGACATGGGATCAAATATTCCTCCATTCTACAAGATATCGTATGAACATGAGACATGGATTATAATCATTCTCTTTGTCTTAGGTTTGTTTCCTGATTTCCGATTTATGAAGAATGAAATCAGACTACTAATTGAACACATCAATTCAGTCCAGGCTTGGGCAAGCACTTTAGATGTCATCATCAAATCATCGAGGGCCCCACAGATATCGCTTTTTCCCGTTCAGGGTAAAGGAACGGATAGACTTCGACTCATATGCTTGCACTATTTACTCATCAGATCACAAACAACAATATGTTTTATAACATCAAGTTACTGATGCGTTTACGTATAATCAATGCAAAACTGACTCGCAAACAACAACTCATATGTCTCCGTTTCAAGAATATAATATATTATCGTCTCAAAATTACTCGTGATAAAATCCATGAAGTAATTCTCTGAGCGTGGGTTAATCCAATACTCAAATCCCCATTTCAAAAGTACTCGTGAATGTTGCAGCAAACCATTGTTATGTATAAACCCTTAGACAATCTACAATCCAGTTCACGACAGTCTTAATTCATTACTTACTTCCAAAGTATGATCGACTGTGGTTGTTTTGAATAATCCAATTATTCAGGAGGTAAAACATGCGAAGTGAAACACAATAATAACCTAATTAAATATGGTCTCAAAACTATTGAGTATAAATAAAACACTTATTATTTAATCACCATATTAATTAGACTTTATTAATTGTATAATGTTCCGAGTAATCAACTAATCACTTGAATTAAACGTTAGTCATGTCATGTAATAAACATGCATACTATGTCTCTCTATGGTCCTTCCTATGCGTATAGATCAATTGGATATGATTCCAATGATACTCATATCACAATTCCAGATCTATATTACAAGTGTAAGAATTTCCAAAATTCTTGCCACCACTAAATGTGTTAGAATCTGATCGTTCATGCAATGATCCTTTTGTGATGACGTGGCCTAGAAGTCACAAAGACTTTGCCAACGATGTCAAAAAATTCTCCAATGAAACTATGCTACTTAAAACAATTTCATGGTAATGAAGTATTAGATTCAAGGTAACTCCTTGAAAACCTTCTTTTCATTAAGGTTTCTAACTCACATTCAGATCCTAAACATCAACTCCTATTATGGAAACATTTCCATATTTCCATATGACAACCAATTCTAATCAAGAATTATCGCAATCTGAAACATGTTAGTATGGTCCGTCCAAATGCTATACTTCCAACTGTCCATAAGCAACCAATCTTCAGCGAACTTCAAATTGTTATTTAACGGTTGTTCAGCAACTCTAGTGGTATCCAGTTCCAGTCCTTTTCCCTTTTTAATTCCCTAGGCATTTGGAAAAATTAGAACAAGCGAATACTATAACATATGTGATTAATCCTATATCTGAAGCATATGGGATTCGATACATAAAGACATGATACTTGATCAGTCTATTGTTATAATATTTCCATATATACAATTTCCTATGTTGAATCATTTCAACATGATATACATATATGTTCATGACTAGGTTCCATTAAATCTAAACTTTTAGATCTGGAATAAAGTATAAGTGCCTTCTCCCCAAAATCCTTTTATAGAAAAACAATTCTCAAATATAGCACCTTGCAAATTGAAAAACTTCGTTTCCCCGTAAATAGTATTGCTAACTTGCAATACTTACCGTAACTATTATGCTGCCGCTAGCATAATAATTATACTCTTGCTAGCATAACAATTATTCTCTCATTATCATAACACTTATGCTCCCACTAGCTTTGACATGTATCCAGAAATTAACTGGACTTCCAGAAAATCAATGCTCTTGACTTTCTTAATAAAGTTCAGATTTCTAATACATGGTGCTTTGATAAGTCTTCATATAGACATCTCAAGCTCATACACGTTTCATTAGATAGCACGCGTGTGTGTTTAAACACTTTCAGATCTTATAGTGATAAGTACTTAATGTTCAAAATATTACTTGTCATTTCTCATAATTCGAACTATGAAAAGGGATGCCGTAATCATATACGAATTTGAGAACGCAATAATCACAACTGCTAATCACAATGAGATCAACCAGATTTAAAATCTACTAGCGAAATTGTTTCCTCATAATCATTTTCATGAATTAGAGCGAAACCTTTAGCCACCTAGGTTTTATAGTGTATGTGTTCCTATCCATTTGTGTAACACTCTAAATTTTCAAACAAAATTTTCATTTTTAAAACCTCATAAAACAGAATCTCATATTCTCAAAAACCCGAATGTATAAGTTGTTCAAAACACAAGACAATAAAATGTTTAACAATATCCCAAAAACCTCAAAACATAATCTCAAAATGGTGTGTACAATGAAGCCGGTGCCTTCCTGCGATCCTGAGAGGTACCTGAAACACATTTCACACAACACTATAAGCACGAAGCTTAGTGAGTTCCCCAAAATACCATGCACAAATAATTAGCCTCTCATGGCTATATCTCGATAAGGACCCTCCGGTCATGTGTCTCGGTGAAGACCCTCCGGTCTCACAACTCGGGTTATACCCTCCAATCCGGTATCTCAGTGAGGACCCTCCGGTCTCACAACTCGGTATGGAGCCTTCGGTCCTAACTCAATAAGGCACAAAATAATATACAACATAAATCACAAAGACAAAATGCATGATATCACAAAAATCAATATAAGCACATAAGACCCTCCGTTCAATTAATCAAATAAGACCCTCAGGTCACACAGTATTACCAGTCAGGTAAGTCTCATACTCAAAGATCGGTCTAGACTCCACCTACATATCATAATCATCTCTAATTAACACTTTATAACAACAACTATAAAGGTGTTAAGCTAACCCCATTTTCTAACTCTCAGAATGGGTGAAAGAACATTTTACCCCTCCACGGTCTCCATAATCCATAACTTGACCAAACCCTAAAAGTCAACAAAAGTCAACACTCGAGTCAACAGTCCATGTTCACCTAACTCGTCGAGTGCATCTATACGACTCGTCGAGTTCCTCTTGTTCTTAGAAAAGTCGAGAAAATCCCCCCTCAACTCGCCGAGTTGTCTCACTAACTCGTCGAGTTTGCTCTCGTCCAGACTATCGGGGGGAAATCCTAACCAACTGTATATGGAGTCCACCAACTCGTCAACATGTGTTTTCAGGAGTTATTATTTTATATGGAGTCAAAACCTGTGAACTTGATAGGAACTTGATATGCATTTTGAAAATACGTCAAAATGGACTCGACAAGTTATTATTTTATATGGAGTCAAAACCTGTGGACTCACCAACTTTATGTTGACGTATTTTAAAAATTCATGTGTTTTCTTATCGAGGGTTTGGCCCATGCACAATAAAACTTGACTAAGGAGTTTGACCTAAAACCTTGCTTTGTATTCTTATCGAGGGTTTGGGTTTTATATATTTTTGGATTATATACATGTGTTCTTATCGCGGGATTGAGTTCATACATAACTCTATATGTTTGTGTTTGTTGTATTCACGGGTATTATTAATTATTGTTTGTTACTTCAGGTCTAGCTGATAAGGCACCGTCCAGTCAGGACAGTCGGTGGGCAGGATCATTTTTGCATATAGCCGTTCTGAAATCCAGCAACCCAACGCGACGTGTCTATCTTGTCACCGCTCCCGTAAGTAGTCCCTCAGTAGTATAATTAATAATACTTTTTATTTGTAGGTTAAGGGATATACCTAAACCTAAAGAGTAAGCCCTAGACTATAGTCGTTCTTTCCTAAGAAAGTACTAGTTCGCTATAGTCAATAGCTCTGATACCAATCTGTCACACGCCCAACCGGCGGCGGAAACACCGGGTGGTGTAATGTCATTCCTTGTATCACAGTTATATAACATATATTGAATAGTACAAAAGAGTTATTATAAACTACATACCTTTATTGATAATAGAAAGTTATATTATTATTCCAGCTTATCAAGTTCCTGAAAACACAAGCCTTTTGAAAATACGTCAACATAAAGTTGGTGAGTCCACAAGTTTTGACTCCATATAAAATAATACGTTTTTCAAGTTCAAAAGTATAGTTTTGAAAGTATCATTTTGACTCATACTTGTCTCCAACATTTAGTATAAATCTTAGGTATAATAGTTTACTTATTAGATAAGTGATATGCCTAAACATTCCTGGTACCTAGGGTATAAGTATGGGGAAACTTATACTTAACATTAATACTTGTATAACGACAAAGTATAATGTTTGTAACAATTTGCTACCATGAGTCTGTAACCGCTGGTATGACATACAAAACCTCTGACAGATCCCACTCATGCTTTTCATGATGACAGCCCACTCATGATTTCCATGAGGATTTCCACAACATATACACAATACTGCGCGCTTCATCGACGCCGGAACAATAAACAAATAAAAGGATAGTTCGCCACTCGCTTATATTAAGCTATAGCTAACAACCACGAGTGGGCTTGTCAACCCGTATATTATTCATACACGACTTCCTTGCTCACACGTGATTAACGGTTACAGTCAGAGGACTTCCACTAAGATCCCCAATCTTAGTTGATGAATACAGTAGCTCATGTAGACTTTTTCAACTTCCTATAGTTCTAACAACAAAAGAATTTTCGTGTCTAAAACCCTAAGTTACTAGACTATGCTTTTAAACATTACTCCTAAGTTCATAATACTTTAGGCAATACAACAGCTATAACTTGAGGTAAAACCAAGTTTTATCTTGACAAAAAACCAAGAATAACAATATATAACATACTAGGTTTTATCTTGACATAAAACCAACAATAACAACATACTTAAGTAGCATATAGAACTTCCGAGTATAACTCTGGAACCATTTCGCACACAACATATATATAGAATTCCCAAGTATAACTCAAGATCTACATTAGTATACTTCTATAATAATACCATGCTAATAATTTTACGATAGTTGTATATTTTTAGATACAAAATAACTATATCCCGGTTAATATAACTATCTATCTTGATACGAATATACTATCATATAGACATAGTATTAACTTATATATAATACTTAGGATGCGTTTTCCCCCTAAAACATTAAAAAGTGGGGTCGTGAAACTCATACTAGTAGCGTGATTTTATGTAATCTAACTAGAAATGGTCGGTGGTTCATGATCGTCGGGCTCGGGATGCGAAATAGCCTCAACAAACGAGAGAGATATAAGAGATTTAGGTGTAATGAGCCTTGGGGTTGAAATGGCTATTTATAGGCTGATTTTTGGCCTCTCACGTCGTGAGCCATGCATGCTCACGTCGTGAGCTCGATCCTGCTCACCTCGTAGACCCGCCATTTGTGTCCCTAGCTTCGGATGGTGTCATTTGACTCCTCACGTCGTGAGAAATCCTTGCTCATGTCGTGAGCTTTTGACTTATCACTCCGTAGCCTTGCCATGCGTCTTCTAGCTTTGAAATGTGGCATTTTGAATCCTCACGTCGTGATTATCTATGCTCACATCGTGAGCTCAGTCAGATTAGGGTTTCTGACACATGTCATGCTCTAAGACAGCTGTATCTTCGGAAGGTCGTAACTTTTGCATACGAACTCCATTTTTGACGTTCTTTATATGCACGCGTAGTTCTGAAGGATCAAACCATCCATAACTACTATCTCCAAAGAAGGAAATCAAGAGAAGACACTCCCTCTTTGATCTTCGCACAGAAGTGGTTGCAAACTCTTCACTGAATACATGACCAGGCCACTAAGGGTGGGACTTCACTTTTCCTCAAACCATATCCCCCACTTCATATCCATGACCAGGCGATCCCAATTTTGATCCCTCCATTGATGACCTAACCTCGGTGGCCACACTCCCATTTGCAGCAAAATCATCAAACATCGAGAGCATTGAATCATATACAGGCGATATTGATTCTTTTGACTTCGTCTCTTTTCTCCGTTGTCCCTTCTTCTGCTCATGGAAATTACCAGCTAATGGAAATTGGCAACTCGATAACATAACGGAGGCCATCTGGAACAGTGGGGCAGTTAGAAAATTGATATCGAGATGGAATCAGACAAACAACAAAAGAAGAGAATAAGAACAACAATGACCACGTACACCAGAGCACGGGCGCCAACACGCTCGGAAATGTGGAGTTTTCTAATTTTCTGGGTTTCTAATCGGAGGTCGATAGATGTTTTCAGACTAAAATCGGAGATTAGAGAGCCGAAGAAGAAAGAATCACAGAAGCGTGAAGTGTGGATTCAGTTTTTAAGGTTCAATGGCGGTGGCGGTGGCGGTGGCGATGGCTTAGGGTTTACAGAGAGAAGGAAGGAGTGAATGAAGGGAGATACTGAGGAGAGAGGGTAGAAGCAGGGTTCTTCAAAATTTTAGAATTTCAGACGATTTCGTTTTCCCCCTTTAAAAACGCGCGTTTAAGCAAAAAAAAAAATATAAAGCGACATTTGAAGAGGACACACATTTAAGATAAGCGCCCTCCGTGTTTGTATATTTTTTCCTTTTCTGACACTAATTTCAGGGCACGCACAAATGCGTGTCCTCTATCCTTCAAATTTTAGAAGAGATGACATTATTTTTAGGGCGCATGCTTTTGTGTATCGTAAATCACTGCGTGTCATTGTTTACGCGTCGTAAAAGGATATTTTTCTAGTAGTGGGACTCTTGTTGAGGCGCTTGAACAAAACATGCAGTTGCCACTGCTTCAGCCCAGAAGTAGAGAGGTAAATTGGTAAAGTTGAGCATCGATCTAGCAGCTTCGACCAATGTTCTATTTCTTTTCTCCACTACTCCATTTGTTGTTGTGTGTAAGGTTCCGCGAAGTTGTGGTTGATTCCATTGGAGACTAAAAAGCTATTCAGGAGCTTATTAGTGAATTCAGTGCCATTATTACTTTTTATCTGTCTGACAGGTAGTTTGATCTGAAGCTCTATCTCCATGATGAACTTGATCATGATCCGCGGTGTGTCTGACTTTAGTCTAAAAAAGAAGACCTAAGTGAAACATTTGAAGTCATTAACTATGACCATAATATATTTGTTGTGGTGAAGACTGGCTATAGTTGATGGACTGCAAAGATCGATCTGAAGTAGATCTAAAGGTTCAACGATTGAAGAATCAACTATCAGAGTATGGATGCCCTTAGTTTGTTTACCACACTCACACGCCGGGCACAAAGTATCATTGTTGAACTTCAAGATTGGTAGTCCTCGGACTAACTCTCTAGCCACCAAGTTGTTGATGTATCTAAAGTTCAAGTTTGAAAATAACCAACTCACTTCAGACATTGCTTTTGAAAAGAAACACAGCTGCAGTTTGCCGATGATTAGAGAGACATCCAAGGGATACATTGTCCCTTCGTCTTTAGACTTGATCAAGCACGTGTTTCTATCATTAGACATGTTGTAGCAATATTCACTATCGAACTCAACCCGATGAATAGCTTTGCATAATTGACCCACACTGATCAAGTTGTGTTTTAGCCATTCTACGTAAGCAACTCGTTGAATAGAAAAGCTACCCGTAGTCAATACCCCATAACCCATGATCATCCCGTTTGCATTGTTTCCAAAAGTGACGTATCTGCCACCACTAAGTGGCCAAAATTCATGAAGGTATTCTAACCTTCCAGTCATGTGCAAGGAGCAGGGACTATCAATTAACCATTCTTCTTCTTGGTCCTCCTTGCACATTTCCTACACAATCAGTTGGTTAGTTTGGGCACCCAAACTAGTTTGGAGCCCGAGGTAACGTAGGAAACATTCTTAACAGATGCATGCATGTGGGACTTAGTATAAGGTTTCTCTTTCCATATTTTCTAGGACCATGATGTGTGACCTCCTTTTGTAATTTTCGTGTTGGGATTGGACAAGTCCTTCTTTTCAGTAGATAAAAACAAAAAAGAGGTTCTTTTCATTAATCCACAGACCATACTTGGTCAATGGTCTGAAGGTTGTGGTCTTCTTCTTAGGACAGGTCCTTGGACTGTGTTTCTTTGAATTATCCAGCGGGTTTGAAAAAGACTTGTTAAAGGGCGTGGTCATAGGTTTTGACCTTTTGATAGAGGGAAGGGTTTTCAAAGTTTGTGAAGTGTGTAAAATACCCTTCATTTTCGGTTCTTTTAAGGAATTTCATGAAAGTGACTTGACACCCTTTTGAAATTTTTCAGCGTTGTTTGTGCCAAGAGAGTTTGTCACTGCACATGCCTTTTTGCACGATCCATTGATTGCAGTGGTTTTCGAAATTTTTTTTGCAATGATGGGTTTCTCGAAATTCCTTTTTCTTAAAAACTTGGTCTGGTTTTTGAAAGTTTTATTTTTGTAATCAGCTTCTCGTTTTTCACGTCGAGATCTGATTTATTTTTCTAGAGCCAATTTTGCTTCAATTTTTGGTGGAACAACATCAGAAATATTTAACTGAGGTTTTTTGAAATTCTTTGTTCTAGGTAAAGACCGATGCGTTGAGCCATCAGAACTAGAAAGCTCATGAGTTTGAGAACATTATCTAAACTCAAAGTTATCAATGGGTAGTTATTGCAAGATAGGATGAATAGTAGATGTGGATTTTATCGGGGTCTGCGGTAGTGAGGACTGGTGTACCGTAGAGTAAGTCAATGGTGACTCTTGGTCGGGACATGTCTTGGAAGACAAAGATGGAGAATCTACAACTAATTCAGGTCCTTCCAAAACAATTTCTTCATCCACAACTGAACTGGACTGAGAACTGGCACGGATTGTACCATTGATGGACAAGAAATTATCTAAGTTTCTAGAGGATTCAGGATAGATCTCCTTAATGACACAATTGTTTCTTAGATCATGAAGTCTATCGAAATGACATCAAATGTCTTTGGGAAAAGTTTTGTCATTGACTGGATAATGAAAAGCTCGATCTGGTGGGACATAGGGATGATCGGCATCAAACCGAGGAGGAGAGTTCTCATCGGTAGAATACCCACTGGACCATCCCCAATTATAAGTGTTGTCTATGGTCCCATTATTCACTAAGTTCTCAATAACTTCACTTTCAGTGAACATTTTTTCAATTAAACGATTCAAGCGTACAATTTCTTTTTGGGCAAGATCCCGTTGATTAAAAGCAATATCTAATTGGGTTTCACTTAACACTGTATCATCTTTTTCAAACAACAACTCCTTCTCTAACATAATGACCTTAAGCTTTTTGTCTTCTGTACAGCTCTTGGGTCTCTATGTTCTTTTCATCTAGGGCTTTGTTTTAGTCTGTAAGGACGACAACACATGTATCATTAAGTCTTTCTAAATAAGGTTCACAATCATGCATGCCGTAATCATTTGACTGAATCATAATTTTTACCAGCTCGATGATGTTGAGGGTTCCGTCTTTCCATGTAGAAATAGTTCCTCTGCAGGTTCGATGACCCGTCTTCCTCACTTGTTGCCACCATGCAAATTTTTCCTTTTTTTTGGTTGTTGTCAAATTCTTCGTCTTCATCCCCCGAGGACCATACCTGATGATCCCTTCTAACTTGGGCAACATAAGCTTTTGCCTTTTCTTTCTCCTTATATTCCAATTCTTGTGCCATTCTGAGGTAGAATGCTTTGTCTTTTACCACGTTTTCTTTGTAGTCTCGTGCAAAGTGGTTTTCTTTATGACACTTATGACAAACAAGAAATCCGTATTTGTCTTTAGTAGAGGTACCAGAGTCTGAAGGTTTGTTGATTTTCGGGGTTTCTTTCGTCTGAGGAGCATTCTGTGGCTAGGATTGGTGATGAGGGTTTTTGGGATATCTTGAATGGTTACTCTGTGGGTTGAAGTTTCGGTTAAAAGGTGGTTTGGTGAACTATTGGTTTTTTCGAAAGTTGGGTGGTGGAAGTCTATTAAACGGTTGGCTGATAAGGGTGACGACATTTTAAAACTCTTCCTCGTCATCAAGTTTTGCATTTGCTTCATACGACTGTATTGAGTTATCATATGAGTGTTGATAGGATGACTCCCCGGTGTAGGGATACTGAGGAGTTTTGACAGTATACTGAGGAGTTTGGGATATCAACGCAAGTGGTCCACCCAAGTCTACACATTCTTTTAATACCGTTGACTATTGTGCTTGAAGTTCACCGTATAGCTTGAACAGTGAGAGAGTTTGGAACTTTCGGTCTCCTTGGACTATCATCTTATCCGTAGTCCAATGTCTACCCAATCCATTCAGGAATTGCAGGTTGGTCTCATGATTGCTTCTTACAGTACCAGCATTTGAAATTTTGGTGATAATGAGGTTGAATCTCTTGAAGGAGTCATCAAAGCTTTCACCAGGTAAGGCTTTAAAGTTGGTGAACTCATTGAGAGATATAGTAAGCTTCTTGTCTTGAGCCTGTTCAGACCCTTGATAGAGATTCTTGAGAACATCCCAGATCTCTTTAGCAAATTCACAGTTGATGATGATATTCACTTGCAACGAGTATTGGGGCTCTGTTAGAACCACCTACACCGTTTGAAACATTTAGAGAATAAGCTTGTGCCATTTTCCTTGTTTTTTTTTTTAATTTTCTTATGAGCTTCAGTGATATAGAAGGCCTTTTAAATTAGAGTTTTTGAGAAAAAGCTTCAATTTTGAAAGGAGTGAAAAGGAAACCACTTTGGCTCTGATACCAATTGTTGAGAAAAAAAACTTGATAAAACGTTAGTAACGAGATAATAAGTTGCGGAATTAAAGTTAATATCAGTGGATCTTGTTAGCTCAACAATAATAATAGTTAGATTATGGAAATGTAAGGAAATTAAATAGAAGCAAGTTTATATCAATAAGCAGTAAAAAGACATAAGGTTGAATCGTAACAAGGTTTACATGCAAACAAAAGTTAGTATAAGATGAACAACACAAGTGAAGAGGGACTAGATTTGAGTATCAGTTAAGATAACTTGATATAGAGATGAACAATCTTATATATTCAATAAGCTATGAAGTCGTAAATTGGTAAGGAATACATGAAGTGGGAGGCTCTATTTATAGAGTCTCAAAAGTTACATGAAATAGTATAATAACATAAAGTAACTGACTTCGGTGAACCTGAATGGTACACCGGATATTACAACGAATACAAGCAAAGTCAGTAAAGGTAACTTATAAAAGTCTTCATCTATAGTTCATCTCTGCGGGTTATCTTCACATCTGCGGAATCACAACATGACAAAAGTAGTCTCCGGGTTACTTCACTTTGAGTAAACTTCGGCAGGTGCGTCCTCAAGTCCAACATAGCTCAATAGGGTCACTTTCTTGTTTCAACAACACCCTCCCTTGAAACCCTAACCCTAGATTCAGCCTTGTGATAAAAAAGAAAGTGTTTTAAGTGCTTTGGAGTGTTCTTGGTGCACCTTGGAGAAGAAGGAACTCACTGAAGAAGTGTTGGTTGCATTGGAGCTTGTAGATCAAGACTTTTTTCACCTTGATCTTTCTTCTAGAGGTAAAAAGTTTGAATGTTGATGATGAAATTGTTAGATCTAGCTAGTTTTGGATATTGTGAGCTTTTGGTCACTTTAAGTGCATAAAGTTTAGATATTGAAAGTTTGTGAACTTTTTATAGATAAATTGGAAACTGTATCCATTTAAAAGTGATTTTGATTCAGATCTGAAGGTTGGAGACTTGGACTTAATGGATTAAGTTGAAAAAGATGCACTTTTGGGTCCCTTTGAGGCTTAAAGACTAGATCTTGTTTGTCGGGACCATTCTAATGGATAAAGTTTCCAACTTTATCCATTATGGATCTATTATGAACAATAAAAGTGTGATATTGGCCCTTCTATCCCTTCCATACAAGAGTTGTAATGTCTTATTGGGTTAAGAACTTAGGGTTTTGGACATTAAGCATTTTATAGCCATGGAAAGTCATAAAGTTCGAAACTTTATGACTTAGGACATCATTTTGGGCTTGGATCTGAGTTTTGGATGTAAGGGCTTAATGGAATAAGCTTTTAATGGAGTTTTGGGACTGGGCTATGTACGCTGGGCATACCTGGTGGTACGCTGTGCGTACACAGTCAGCGCCCCGCTTTTGGGTCAACATCAGAATATGTTGAGCGTACTCTCTTGGTATGCAGGGCGTACTCCGCTGGGAAGGAATATTGACTTTTGGACCTTGATCATTGACTTTTACTTTGACCAGGGTTGACCAAGTTTGACTTAAGAGTATTTTGGGTATTTTGAGCTATAGTTAAGCCTTGGTCTCTATCTATTGAATAGGTGACCTATAGAGTCGGTATTCGTAGCAGTGTATTGTTCAACTATTCGTCAGACTATGAGGTGTGTTTTCGTCACTGTACATAGGGGTCGAAGGCACCAAGGCCGGCCCATTAGATTAGATATCTTGGATTGCTGCTAGGCTGTCGCAATTTGTTAGATTTATATCCTGATATACAGGATGTTGTTATGCTTAGTGATCTGTAGATCTGCCTGATTGTCTGTTTACTGGTTATATGTTTATCTGTTAAGTATATGTCGACGTGTTATGGTTCTGGGTTGTGACTTTACTGCTATGTGTGTGTGTGTCAATAGACCGGGGGGTAATTCAACCTGATGGTTGTGGACGCGAGGGTATTCCAGTCCGATGATTGAGTGGACCCGTGGTATATTGACATTCCAGTCCGATGACTGATTGGGCCGGGGGTAATGCAGCCTGATGGTTATGGACCCGCGAGCATTCCATTCCAATGACTAAGTGGACCCGTGGTATATTGGCATTACAGTGCGATGACTGATTGGGTCGGGGGTAATCCAGCCCGATGGTTGTGGACTCGTGCGTATTCCAGTCTGATAACTGAGTGGACCCAACATGCTTGTTTGTATATGGTATGTGTATTGTATGCTGGTACTTTGGGGGAACTCAATAAGCGTTGGCTTACAGTTTAACTTTGTTTCAGGTACTTCTGAGGATCGTGGCAAGGCAAAGGCGTGACCGTATGCATCATTGGTTTATGTTGATTGGATCTTGGGAAACTCTCATTTTAAATAATGTTTTTGAAACAATGGTTGTATAAACACTTCTTTATAGTAAATGGGTTGTTTTGAAAAGTTTAAATTTGTTGTGATTTTTGAGATGTTACGTCCTCTAATGGAGAAATGGAGTCGTCATCCCAAAGAACAAATTATTGGTAATCCTAACTCTGATGCGTCTATAAGAGCACATATTAGAGCTAGAAATGAAGTTCTTAATGTTAATTAAGAATTTTGCATGTTTAATGTTTTTATTTCTAAAACCGAACCTAACATAGTCAAGATTAGATTAAAACATCTTGATTGGGTTGTTTCAATGCAATCTGAATTGGTTGAGTTCGATAGAAATAAAGTTTAGAGGTTGATTCCTAACCAAGAAAGGTGTTTCTGTGGTTGGTCTTTAATGTGTGTTTAAAAATAAAGTTGATAAATAAGGAAATTTTGTTCTCAATAAGGCAATATTAGTTGTTAAAGGTTATAGTCAACAAGAATGTATTGTATATGATGAAACCTTTTCTCCTGTCACAAGATTCGAAGCTGTTAGAATTATTCTTGCATATACAGCTCACAAGAACTTTGATGTTTATCAAATGGATGGGAAGTGTGCTTTTCTCAATGGAGTTCTTTAAGAGGCGGTGTATGTCGAACAACCACCAGGGTTTGTAAACGACAAATTTCCTAATCATTGTTATATTCTTGACAAAATTGTCTATGGCTTAAAACAAGCACCAAAGGCATGGTATGCAACGTTAACCAATTTTTTAAAAATCTCTAAATTTAAGCAAGGATTAATTGATCCCATATTATTTTTAAAGAAAGTTAGTTTTCATCTAATGCTTGTTCAAATTTATTTTTATGATATAATTTTTGGTTCTATTGACCCGACATTATCAAAGGAATTTGAAAATCTAATGAAAAGTCAGTTTGAGATGAGGATGACGGGGAAGATAAATTACTTCTTGGGGTTGAAAATTCGACTGAATAAGGAAGAAAATTTTATCAATTGGGAGAATTACACAAAGAGTTTGCTTGAAAAATTTGCAAATTAAAAATTGTTCAGATGTAGAAGTTCCAATGGTTGCTGGCATGAGACCTAATCCATCTTTGGATAAACCCGTTATGGATCTGAAGACATATCGAACCATGATAGGTTCTTTATTGTATTTAACAACAAGTCGCCTTTATATCATGTTTTCTATGTGTAATTGTGTCAGGTATCAAGAAAATCCAAGGGAACCACATCTCACTGCTGTAAAGAATATCTTTTGACATCTACATCACACTCCTACGCTTAGGATTTGTTACCCATCGAACACAATATTTTTCATTCACGCATATTCAGATACAAACTTGGGAGGTTGTAACCTTGATCAAAAGAGTACAACTGGAGGTTGTCAATTTATTGATGGAAAGTTAGTGAGTTAGCAGTCAAAGAAGCAGACAAGTGTATCATTATCTACAATAGAGGTTGAGTATATTTCTGTTATTGATTGTACTTCACAAGTGATTTGAATTCAAAATCACTTACATGAAGAAAATTTCTTTATTTTGTGATTCTCAGAGTGCCATACGCATATGTCATAACCCAGTTATACATTCAAAGACAAAACATATATCTCTTCGATACAATTTCATCAAAGATCATGTTGAAGATGGTGTAAGGTCACACCTTATGATATGATGAGTCAAATATCTTTCACACGCTATCCACCAACACCAGCGTCAGTGTCAACGTCAACGCCAACATCAGCGTAATATCAGCGACATCGTGACCTTTTTTATAATAGTCTGATACTTTTGTATACTAGTCGGTTAGAAAATTTGTAATTATCGATAACTTTGTATTTTTAGAATTGATATCTGATCCGTAATCTTAGTGATTAGGATCCGTCTATACATAGATTAGATTACATCCCTTAAGTAAAGGGATTTCCGTTTATTGTATTCGTATATAGTGTTGCATTAGGGTTAAACCCTAATATGCAGTGTGACCATCTTTGTGACTACTTTGTGCACCCGTTCTCTTTGTGAGAACATTTTTCTTAGTGAAAAACCATCTTTGTGATCATCGTTGTTCATTTTTTCTTCTATTCTTCAGTATTATCTTTTCTTTGTGTTTATACTTGATTGTGTCCGATCAACCGAACCTGCAGATGGCAATATCGAAGTCCACTTTGTTAACACCACAAATCAACTAGCATATATTTTCACAAAACCTCTTGATGAAAAATCTTTTCATGAGAATTCTGAATAGGTTAATGATGGAAGCTTGTTATGTTCCACAATCTAACTGATCTTTTCATCTTTGATATCGATGGTTTTTAATACTTTGATACTTATACTACTTCGATAGGGGCACTGGTCCATTCAGAGATTAGTGTTCATAGTCAGAGCTTCGAATTCGACAGTTGCTCTGAACCATTTAGTGAGATTGATGTACTATCGAAGGTTTTATCGAAGGTTTTGGTAAGCATTTTTTTCTTGTATTTCAATTCAAAAATAAAAAATTTCAAAAAGATTGTTATTTTATAAATAATTCAAAATTCCAAAAAGATTTATCTTTTATAAAAATTTTAAAAAATCCAAAAAGATTTCTTTGATTTTGTTAATTTTTTTTTTAAAATTTTGAGTATATTAATTTTTTTAACAACTAGTGTTTGTTTGCATGCAACAACGAAGTTTAATGAGACAAGGTATAGTTTGATATATTTTGACTAGTTAAGTATCCCTAGAAGCATCCTCCAACATGTTGTCCTAAGCCTCAAAGACTCTCTGTTTTCAAAGCCTTAGTGAAATTTTTATTCTGAAAATTTCTTCACAACATGCTATATTAAGAGAAGTCATCGAGCTACATTTCTCTATGTATTTTGGAGTTTAGAGATGACTGCTTGGTCACTATTTTATAGTAGAGGTACTATGTTTCTCTTAACCAATCTTTGAAACCGATGACGTCTTGGGTATATACAAACCTAAACGTAGGGGTCCTTCTCTAAACCGAAATGAATTGATAGATTATTCAACCATGATTTTTGATTAACCCTTGACGCTCCGAGTCAATACCAACTTGGAATTATGGTTTTTCAAAAATTGTTGGTATGATCAATTTCATTTGTCACCATGAGATTATGAGAAATTTGTTTTGTCCATCTTCTTATCTCATACTTCTTACACTTTGTAGACACAATGATGTCTATCCCAACACATCTTTAGTTAGAAACAACTGAGATGTAGGTGTGCCAAAAATATGTGTTGATGATCATGAAATCATTTTAACCATCATGATAGTGAGACCCACAAAACAATGCATTTCAAGGAATTGACGGTTAACAATGTATTATTCTAGAGTTTTACAAGGAATTGACAGATGAAACATCATGTTTCAATGTACCATTTCTCATGTTTAAAATTTCATTTTCATTCTTTTTGTGTGATCTTAGTGAAATTGACTAATCCCAAGTCATTTCTACCAAAGAAGCTTCGGTCCAACTCTTTATTTTTCATGAAATGAGATTTCTGATTTTTCTATCTTTAGTAACTACAAAATCTCACCAACGCTTACTTGATTTTGATCACACTGATCACTCAAGAATTTTCTTACATTGTTTTTCTCTTATGTTAAGTTGCAAACATATTTGAAAATAAATCCTACCTTCGATACTGACTATAAGAGTCCCTTCGATACTTCTCTACAAGTAATCGATTATAATTCATAGGAAACCACACAAGCACTTCAGAATCTCTTTTGATGTCGAAAAAGAGAATCTTTCCCCTGGATGTTACTGCCTTTATATCAAAGTTTCTTTGATATCATGACTTATCGAAAATTTTCTTATGCTTGATTCTATCTTTTTATTTGGAACACAAATTGCACTGGATCCTCGAGGTTTCAAGTAATACCAACTTGTACCAAAATCCTGCAAAGTCTGGTTTATGATTTCGCTTATAATACCCATAAGTGAATGAGATCCATTTACAAAAGGGGGTTTGACGTTTCCGATTCAGTTTTCTCCACTCCTGATTTCTCTTAAGAACCCTAACCCTAAAAATTCTTTCTACAAAATTCTAGCAAAATGTTGATCTTCATGTATAGTGTTCCTGCTGTAATCGATCAATTTGATACAACCGGCGAAGTTGATTCTATTCCTCAAATGAAGATCCAATCAAACAATTTTTGGTTTAATCCAAAATTGTATGTTTACCCTGAAGAACTCAAGATATTGGTTCAGTTTTTGAACTATTCTTGCTTATGCTTATCCTCTTCTTTTGCTATACCGATGCAATGGTTGTCTTTAGATTGTTCAATGACCATTTATAACTAAGATGCTGGCGTAATTAAGTTTAGGATGGAATCAAAAGGAACAAAGAAATTGATGAAGAAGCAATGGGGTACTCAGATTCGTCAATTACTGGATGTAGGTCTGTTTGAAGTTCCATACTTTGATTAATTGCTTCAAATATTGAATGCAATGGGGTAAAATCATCATATTTATGTTATTAGTGATTTCTGAAAGTCGAATTTACCAACTATGTGGAGCTTTTTCTTTAGTGTTATAATTCATTGCTTGACAGGGAAGAATTTTGGCGTTGATGAAGCCAAGATCCAATTATACTATGTTATGGTTGGATTGTATTATGGTTTGAAGGTGGATTATGCTTCATTCTTATAGGATGAATTCACCACATATGTTAAGCATTAGAAGAAATCAGAAATAGTGAGCGCTCGATTTTGGAGTTTAATTTTATGAGAAGCATATAATCAAGATGGAATTCAAATTCCTTTGGGGTCGAAGTTGTTCATTTTTCTTATTTACATATTCCAAAGACTTCTATTGATGATCCTATTGAGTTTCCTTAAGTTGGAAGGATACTTGATGCTATGCTTGGTTTGGTAGCTGAGTCAATCATGTATTGGTTAATTATAAGAAAACATTAGGTACTAATTCTCAAGTTTACACTCCTAAGAAAGCAAAGTCAAAGACTAAGGGAGTTACAATTCAGGAACCATCTGGTGTAGAACAAACCAAAAAGAGAAAATCAGTTGGGGTGTTGAAAACCAAAGGGAAGAAACAAGTATCGAAGTTGTTAGGGTGCAAAGTCACGCTTGGATGTAGAATGTTAGGCTTACCCTCTTGTATGTGTAAATGGGTTGAGTCTTTTCCTATAAATAGGAAGTGAGTGACTCCCATTATGTAAGGAACCATTTGGAGTGTTAGACTAGAGAGAGAATTTGTACAAGACCCACTTTGTCTATGCTTTCTAGATCTAATATGAGCCGAAAAGTATTTATTTACTTCATGTGTTCTTGAGTTTGTATGATGATTCACTAGATCTTTTCTTATTCTGCACATGCAATCATAATCAACACCACTACAATTGGTATCAGAGCAGGTGTTCTTGATTCGATCAAGAATTGATCCATGATGGCATTCTAGATTTGGTGATTCTTCATGTTCTTATTGATCTTCGTGATTAGAGAGTGTTTTGTGTTCTAGAAATCGAATTTTTCCTTGATTTGATCCATTATTCGATTTTTTTGTCTCTAGAATACTTGTTTGTACCATTTTCTCTCACTAGAATTTGGTTCATATTCACTTTCTCTCTCTAGAGAGCTCCTTGATTTTCACTTTCTCTCTCTAGAAAACCCAAGTTCATATCGTTTGATTCAAAAGGAAAGGAGCAATTATGGAAAAATGGTTGATACAGAATGGAAATTTTCTAGGCGAATACAATTTTGATTCCATTCTTTATTGCTTGACTGTTGGATTGAAAAGTGAATATGCACTCATTTCAAATGGAGAAAAGAATGAGGTTGGAGAACTAATTATTTATCAAACCGAAGATTTGTTTGATCGATTGATTACAACGTATCAAGAAAGACGAAGAAATAAGAAAGAAGGTGAAGTCATAAAAGGAATTTTTTTTGTTGAATGTAAATATGGAAGCAATAAACTTGAATATTATGCAAATTCTCGTGAAGCTCAGGAACATGTTCTTGATGATGATCATCGTGTTCTTGATGTTCTTGATGTTCAAGAAAAAGGAGTTCAAGTTGATTCTCATGAAGATGAAAAAGTTTTTTGATCGATTGGAGTTCAAACCGATGATATTTTGTGTTCTTGTGATTCGTTTGAAGGAATGATTCCTTATCGGAAGCCGCTGATCCAAGAAATTCACAAGTATCAAGCTCTAAAAGATTTGATTCAAACTCACAAAGTTGAAGTTGTGGAAAGTGGGTTTGTTCATGAAATCAAATCTTCAAGATGCAAAAAGATGAGAAAGAAAAATCAATGATTTCGATTCGTATTTTTTCGTTTTTATTTTTGATCGATTTGCCTCATTGGATCTAATCCGTTTCAACCCCATAATTGATCCAATTATTTTTGTTTAGATCAAAATTCCAAAAATCAAAATCATATTTCCATTTTTTTTTCGAAATCACTGTTCATCCAAAGTGTTCATCATGCTTGATTTAGCCCAAAAGTCATTTTGTGATCCATATTTCGAAATCTACTGTTCATATTCTTGTTTTTAGCCCAATCGTAACACAATTGATCCTGTTACTGTTCACGTTTTGAGTCCAAACAAATTCAATCCATGTCATATTGGTTCAAGCCCAAATTTGATCAGTCACTATTCATTACCAAATTCGTATTTGGATTATCACCGCTCCATTATCTTGTATAGTATCTTTTCATCAGCATTTTTGATCTGAAAATTGGGATCGAGAAGATGACTTTGGTGTTTTTCGATAACGGGATTTCGATGCATCCGCATTCAATTAATTCAAAGATGGTTCTGTTATATCGAAGGGGCTTAATTTTTTATGCCTGTGAAGGTTCGATAATTGATAGAACACATGGATTGGTCGATCTTAACAAATTATTGGTAAATTGATAGTCAAATAAATGTTTCATGTGCGATGTGATTTTCGATTCCGATTCAATGGCCAAAGTGAAGTTTCGTAAAGTCAAACTTCAAAGTCAAAATCAAAATCTTGATACGGTAAACTGGATTTTCAATTGTAAAGATTAAATTTCGATGGTGTTGGGTTCGACTGTTGTGGAGACTGATGAAGTCGAATTTTGATTTAAGATGTTTAGGGTTGAATTCGACTGGTACCTGTGAATCTGTGATTATCTGGAGTCGATTTCGATTGGTATTCCTTGGAGTAGAATTTGACTGATGTTGGTCAATTAGTCTGAGCAAAGTCAAACTTGAATCGAAGTGTGGAGAATCGATGATTGATTTTAGACTTGGGTGAAAGTAGATGTATTTGAAATTGAAAGTTTAGAGTCGATATATTAGAATCGATGTTCGATGGATTGAATATCTCTACTAAAAGCAAAGAGACTTTGAGAATCGCAAGGTTGAATGGTTGGAAGTTAACGTTTCGAAGTCTAGATTTGGTCGACTAATGATGGATGAATTGATACGGTTGATAGCTTGATGACGAATAGTCGATTGGTAACAAAGCGATAGTATTTGATTTTTGGGGAACCTATGATAGAAAAAGCGAAGGACGCTAGTCAAGGATTGGAGTCGATTGCTGTTGACATCGATGTTGTGAAGTTCATTTGGTTTGGTATCGAGTTTGCGAAGAATTGATACTGAGATATCCTTGTTGATTTTGAGTCCAATACCATTGGTTTCAAAGGGGGGAAGATGGTTTTGATGTCGACTGTTCAATTTAGTCGACGGACCCTGTGATGAAAAAGCGAAGAACGAAGGCTTTGTGATTTGTTACTTTCGAAGGTTTTGGGTGTAATCGACAGTCGACACTCGATAGTCAAAGATTTTGGGTATGGGAATCGAAGGTTTCTACTTGGCATCGACATTCGCAACTGGAACAAGTAAATTGGAGAAGAAAACAAACAACTTTCGAAATTTGTCCCTAAAGTTTCGAAGACATGCCAGTTTAAACTCATTTCGAAATAAGGACTGATTTTCGACAATTTGGGAGAAATGAAAGTATTTTCATTTCAAGCCCCTGCACTTTTGTCGAACATTGCATTTTATACCCATATTCTACATTGGGGTATAATTTCGACATTTTGAAGGAATATGACGTAATTTCATGTTCAGTCCCTGCAGTTTGTGCGAATTTACGTTTTATTCCCACTTTCGCAAATAAGGTAGAGTTTCGCATATTAAGTTGTTTTTGGCGCAACGGGTCCCTACAGAATTCAGAAAGTGACATCTTTACCCGGATTTTGGAAAATCTTGCAACTCTCACCCAAAAGTCGAAAATTTTCATAAAGTGGAAATTTTTTCGATGCTTTTTCGTGATTATTTTTTCTGTGCAAGTTTTTCGGTGTTTCATTTTTGGTACATATCAAGGGGGAGTACTGTGAAGATTAATCCTCGGGCGTTTCTCACCCTTAATGGGTTTTATAATCATTTTTTGATTATAAAAAGGGGGAGAATGCAGAATCGGTATTTGAAGCTTCTCGGGTTTTTCGGGTATTCCATTTGCGGATTTGAAGACCGGTGTTACTTCGAGGGGGAGTTTGGTCTTGATCGCGCGAGCTCGTTGGATATTGAAGCCGTGAAATCCAATCCTAACTTTGAGGGGGAGAATGTTACGGTGCAAAGTCACGCTTGGATGTAGAATGTTAGGCTTACCCTCTTGTATGTGTAAATGGGTTGAGTCTTTTCCTATAAATAGGAAGTGAGTGACTCCCTTTATGTAAGGAACCATATGGAGTGTTAGACTAGAGAGAGAATTTGTACAAGACCCACTTTGTATATGCTTTCTAGATCTAATATGAGCTTAAAAAGATTTATTTACTTCATGTGTTGTTGAGTTTGTATGATGATTCACTAGATATTTTCTTATTCCTCACATGCCATTATAATCAACACCACTACAAAAGCCAAAACCAAAAAAGCCAAAGAAGACTGTTGTTAATGAAGAAGAAGTCGTTGTTGAGACAAATGACAAAGAAACTAATACAGAGGTTCAAGAACTCGTTCAATCTTCACAGTATGAACAAGAACGGAATGCATATGATGTTGATCAGATGATCTATGATAATCCATCAGTTTCACCACAAAGGGATGCATCTATCAAATCGAATGTCGAGGAGACAAGCAACCTAGATGTCAATGTGAACACATCTAATATGGACACAAACATCATAAACAATGAAACACCTTCGACTACTACTCGTGATTTGAATACAGTTATACTACCAAAGGTCCTATTACCAAGTCCAATACGGAGGAGGTTAGGTCTTCAAACATCCCTGGGAACTTATCTAATAAGGAATCAAATTTCAATATAGGGTGGGACTCATTTTATGGTGATGTGCACAAACATACCTATCAACTTTTATATTTATAAACATAACTAACTTAACTAATTTATGCACCTATAGGCAGTGTACCTAGTCAGATTATAGAATAGCTTTGGTAAGTCGGGTGTCGAACACAGGGAACAAAATTTAACTAATAAAATAACTACGTTTAATTATACTAAGAAAACAAACTTTAATTGGGGGTTTTACTGATTTTGCAAGTTCAGTAACTTAATTAAAATTACTAGCAAATTAACAAATAAGCAAGCAAAGAAAACGAATTTACTTTAAGATTAAAGAGTACTTATGTTCAGATCTGATTTCCCCCTCTCCATATGGTTGATTTCTAGTGGATGGATTTTATTGATTATTGATTCATTAGTTTACTATTTATTTTGATCAAATACCTAGATGTACCAATTTATGAATTACCACACAATGATCAAGCACTGGTTAAAAAAATCGATATAAGCATCAATTGAACTATGAATGATAAATATAATAGTTACTTTCCTATGATCAAGTCAAGCAACCAAATACAAATTAATATTAATTATGCTCCCTACACAGTTTAAGTTACTAGTTTTATTTTCCAAATCTAAGATGTGATTAATCCTAGCTCTAGCAATTTAATGATCATAAATCATTAGGAATGTTCATGCAAATAGAATGATCTTCTACTACACTAAACTCATATAAAGGCATTCAAAGACTACAGCTAAAACATGTTAGGGTTTTGATTACCAAACACAAGTAAAATCAACATAAATCATCCAATAGATCGAAATCAACACATAAGATTCAGGTTCATCTTCACCAAACAGAAGTATAAGGTTTTTAAAAACACACTAAATCATTGCAATTAAAACTAGGCATGAGTAATGCTAGCAAACCGAATAGATTTATGTAAATTTCTTCTAGAGCTCTTCAACTCTTGAGCTCCAAACAATTTCTAATCTTCCCATGGTTTTCTAGAAGGTTTTAGTCGTCATCCTCCTCAGAAAATTAGTGAGAAGTCTCTCAATTTGACCTAATGTTCGAGTATTTATAGTTTCCTTAAATCTGACTCCCACATCGTGGCAAATAGGCTCCACGGCGTGGCGCTCTGGATCTACGTGTATTATCCAAGTTAGCTTCTCAGATCATGAACCTTCTACTCCCCACGGTGTGGCCTAAGTTCCCCACACCTTGGGCTTCAGAAATTTTGTCTCTTTTGCTTTTAAACGTCTTAGCCCACTCTTTCGTGTTTCCAGCTCTTCATTTGCTTCCTTTTCATCACGAGCATGTCTTTGCTACTACATAACATATTTCAAACTTCATAAGTATCTTATGTCCCAAAATAATCATAATTGTAGCTAAAAGTATTAGAAATATGCATAAAATACATGATTAGATATACACATATCAAAATAGCCACAATTAGCTTTTGCTTGTCCCTAAGCAAAACTGATTTTATTATTATCACATCAAAACCTTAGCTACCAACATCGCACAAGACAATCCATTTTAAGTATCTCCATTACATCAAGACTGCAATGCATGTATTTGTTTCCAAATTTTCTTAAGAACTTCCCGAATCCTAAATACTCACAATCCTCATATACGCTTCCCAGCTTCTTTTGAACCACATTCATTTTATGCATCCCTCCAAATATATCCTCAGAAATATTGCTTAACCTAAAGGTGATTTTTGTTAAGCCCCAAGCATAAATATGGAAAAATAACCTAGAAAGAAAAATTACAATAAATAATAGCTTGGCAAATTGCCTTATTCTTGAGTCTTCGATTTTTGGATTTCTTGAACTTTTCTTCATGATATTTCTTGATCTTCATAGCTTTGCCGATTCTTATTCACTCAACTTTTGCAAATTCTTTTTTCTCTTTTTATAATAATAATAATAATAACAATAATAATAATAATAATAATAATAGTTGTTGTTGTTGTTGTTGTTGTTTACAGTTTTGGTCCCAATGGTTTAGATAGATTCGTACCTTTGGTCCAACCTTTGGAAGATGGACAAGACACATCCATGTGGTTTTCTAGTCTTGCTGTTTTGGTCCTTGATCCATATAAATAGACTATATTTCCCTTTTTAATTTTTTTTCTATTTTCTTTTAATTTTTTTTAATATAAAATATATTTTGGGCCCACCTCCCCTAACCATCCACCCCAACCTCACCGTCTCCCTCCTTTCTTCTTCCTTTTTTTGTTCTTCTTTCACTCTGTTCAAGAGTGTCGCTCTACCCCATATTTCTGCTTCCCATTTCCTCTTTCCTTCTTCTTCCTAATCAACATAGAATCATAGTAATGGTAGATATTTGAGATTGGCGGTGGTGGAGAATAGGATGACGACGATGGAGAAGATGGTTGATACAATGTCGAGGATTTGATAGTTTCGGAGTTTGGATAATGTGAGTTTGAGTCGATGAGCCATTTGTTATAATTGGTATGTTATTAGGGTTAGAAATAGAAATTGGCGATGGAGATGAGATATCCACAGGTCGCTGGAGGGAGAGAGGTTGAGATCGCTGAAGGGGAAGACGAAGGAACTATGAGATCTGAACGTGATGAATCAAAGGGAGCAGGAGGATATGTGATATCTGCATCTGATGAATCAAAGGCAAAGGGAAGGTGATGGGTGGTTTCTAAAGTAGATTGGGAAAGGATTCGATGGAAGGGGAGGTACTTACTGGCAAGAAATCGTGTGTGCCTTGTCTTCTTGTTTTGATTTTCTTGTGTTTGCGTTGATTGATGATAGTGGGAGATGAAGTAACGACGACCACTAAAGCTTTGGGGATGTTTTTGGTGGTGAATGAGAGAGATGAACATGATGGGTTGTGGGGTGGGGAGGGGATGGGGTGGGTAGGTGTGGTGGACATTTTTTATTTTGTAATTATCAAAATTTATAAGTGAGTAAAAGAAAATAGAAAGGGCAATATAGTCTATTTATATGGATCATGTACCAAAATTGCAAGATTGGGAATCCACAAGGACGCTTCTTGTCCATTTTGTAAAGGACCTAAATTATAGGAACCCAAATTGTATTATATATATATATATATATATATATATATATATATATATATATATATATATATATATATATATTAAAGTTGTGGAAGAAAGGAATAGTAAAGTCCAGGTTTGGTCCTTGATTTACATATCCGGACCCTGTACTTCTTTAATTAATTTATTCATGTCTTTTTGTTTGTGTTCCATTCAACTTCCCATTTTTTTGGCAGAATTGGTCTCTGTATTATTGTTGGAAGTTAGGAATACTAAATTTGGATGTTTTTTGACAACTTTGCTCATTATTCTTTACCCATTTTGACACTTTTGGTCCTTGCAATCAATATTTTTACACTTTTTTGGAACCTTTTAATATTTAAAGTTTGGCCACAAAACTTTAACGGTTTGACAACTTTTGATCCATTTTCTAAAAAGTTGTTAATTCCTACCCCTTTAATTCTTTAGCCATTTTCACACTTCTGGTCCTTGCAGTCAAAACTTTTACATTTTTTGTCCGGGGCAAAGCCCGGACTTTTCATCCTTGCACTATCTATGTCTGTCATATTTATCAATTCGGAAACAACATTGAAAGCTTCTGGCCCCCGCGTAGCGGGGGTAACCTTTCTAGTTATTATTATTATTATTATTATTATTATTATTATTATTATTATTATTATTAACAACTTGAAATATTTGTGAGGTGCAATCTGGAAAGTTGACCAATGTAGGTTTGTCGAAAGAGACCTACAAATACGGACAAAGGGAATTGGTGAGACTAGAATGTGATAAAAGTATTTAAACAAATATGATAATACATATGTACCTAAAAAATTCTACTATCATGTCACTAATTTTTATTTTTATATAGAAACAGGGATCTAACTTCAATTTACATACATATCTGTTAAGGTTTTTTTATTCATTTTTTTATTTATATTTACACAACTGTTAATAATTTTTTCTTCTTTTGTATTTATCAGTGTAAATATGCAAACATCCAACAAACCCCGTTGTGTTGAGCATCAATCTTATTGCATCAATCTTATTGTCTAAGGTACTTAACTTGATGTTTAACTCTTCTCTGTACAAAATGCAAAACAAAGCACCTCAAATTAAAAAAAAAAAAAACGAATATTATACTCCCCAGTTAAAACAAAACAAATGAAAGGCCGTTGAACACATAATACAGTAAAAACATATCAAGAAAAGACTTGATGAACACATAATATAATAAAACCATAACTTTTAGTTTAGAATTATCAGATCAATCACAACTTCCGAAGCAATGAAAAGAAAAAGTCCCGTACTGACGTGGTTGTGTGTATTACAGTTTGGTATTTATAGAAGTTTAGAAACGACAAAGTTTTTGGTGGAGGGAAGAATAGAAAAGATAGTATTTTTGATTCAATTAGAGAGTTTTCTTTCTTTGGTTTTCTAATAGAAATAAATTGTGTCATGTTACTTGGGTTAATTGGTTAAAAACCCTCTAAACAATTTGTAATTGGTTCTCATTCCTAGGCTGGTGCTAGTTTTGTTTTTTTATATAATATTTGCCTGATTCAAAAAAAAAAAATCAATCACAAAATGAATATGAAATCAAAACAAACATAAAGTTAAAATTTATTAATGTTTGTGTGCAATCCATCGCAGATAAATTAACGGAGTATGATGATTTTGGTGGATTTGTTGCTATTTTTTCACTCAAATCACCAATAGATTACATGTAGACTTTAATCATGAAATTGTTGTTTTTTCTCCGCTTTTAGTTTTTAGTTTGTGTCGACTATTTTTATGTATACACATGTTAACATTTGACAAAACCATGGTGTGATTGTAGTCATTTTTATTGGTCTCCTGTAGTATACATATTAAAGGTATTTGAATAGAGTTTTGACAAGGGGTGGACGCAGAATTTCACAGTAAGAGTTACACGGGAAAGTCAGGGATTGCATGATAGTAAAAAAAATAAAAAATTCAAAATTTTTTTCACTGTGGCCGAAAAATTTAGGGGTTGCCGGTGCCACCATCCCCCTAGGTCCGCCCCGGGTTTTAACTAGGCTTCCTTATAAAATATAAAATGAAACATTTGAAAAAAAAAAAAAAAACAAATACAATGCATCCATATCAATTTGAAAGACTGGCTTGTCGAACATGCAATAATGATAGTATAAGAAACAATAATAATAATAATATTAATAATAATGTTAATTATATTAATAATTCTAAAAATAAATAAAATAAATAATAATAATAATGATAACAATAAAAAAACAACAATAAATATAATTAGCGACCGAGTAAACAAAACTTATTTTTTTAACGTGTCTTGGGTTTGAACATTTAATTAATACCAACGATTAACGACAAACCTTTTTTTTCGAACGACAAAGATATTATAAAGCTAGCAAGAAGCTAGACAAAATCAACAAAAAATACATGCAAGAGATAGCGAGGGTTGAATCCTATAACCAGACAACTCAATTCAAGTTCAGATTACGACACTTAAATTGACCCAAAGAAAAGACCGAGTAATTGGTCAAACATCAAACTCTTTTTAGGAATTCCTCTACCAAAAATATAGTCATTACGAAACCCCCAAATATGCCACCATAAAGTAAGAAATGAGGCTTCCAAGAACTCCTTATGAACCTTAGACATCCTAAGAGAGCAAAACCAAATAAACCAAATCCCGCATAGAGGTCAAAGTAGGCATCACAATATTTCACCATCTACCCAAAAGAAGCAATAAATCATCGGCCATGGGGAACCCAAAAAAAAAGATGGTTCACCGATTCCAACTACCGATCGCAGACTGGACATATAATAGAAGACAAATCAAGACCTCTACTACATAAATTTTCCCTAGTAGGGAGCTTATCCACGTGCAACCGCCAATGAAAAACATTAATTTTTATAGGAACAAGACAACACTATTTAGTCGCAATATCTGAACAAATCAAAAAAAAATTATCAATCGCCAACCGAACAGAGCTCCAAAAATGAACCTGAACCATCTAACGACCAACTCCATCTATCAGGAATAGGGGAAAGAACCACCGTGTTTAGCAAAGCAGAGAACTCCTCTCACTGAACACTTTCGACACCTCCTCTAGGCGTGCGACGAAACGAACCAGATCTATCAATCTGCATAAGTTTTTGGGCCACCGAAACCTGCTTATCTAATTCCAAAGCATAAAGCCTATGAAATTTAGTCTTCAAAAGCATGTCAGCAATCTATATATCCTCCCAAAAGAAGATAGCATCGTTCGAATAAAATAGGTGAGACAAAGGAACCTGATCATCACTTCCCACAAGAAGACATGTAAACAATCCTCTGTCAGTAACTTTTTGGAAAGCAATATGTAAACTTTCCATAACGAGGATAAAAAAAAGAGAGAGGGGGTCTCCTTGGCACAAACCACGATGAAGCTGGAACTCATCCGTTGGGGAACCATTAACCAAAACAGATCTCATAGATGAGGACAAACAACCACGAATCCACATTCTCCATTTATCTCCAAAGCTGAAACCACTTAAAATATCGTCAACATAATTCCAACACCAGGAGAAAACTTCGTTTAAAATCACTGGACCATCTAAGATTTGCCTCCCTTCTATAAAACAATATTGTTCTTACCTTACATCATAACCAATCACTAGGCTGAGTCTATTAGCTAAAAGTTTACCAACAATTTTGTATTGGCACCCTATAAGACTAATAGCTCTAAAATCACCAACCAAATTCGCATCATGGACCTTCAGAATCAAAGCAATAAATGAAGGATTACAACCCTTTGGAAAAAGACTCGATATAAAGAATTCTGAAACTGCCCGCACCACATCATCTCCCACTAAATACCAAAACGTTTTGAAAAAATTAAAAGTAAAACCATTAGGGCCAGGAGCCTTATCAGACCCGCAATCCCAGAGAGCCCTTTTAATTTCTTCACACATAACATCCGCCTCTAGTACCGAAGCTTGCTCAGCAGACAACAAATGAGGGAACACCTCATTCAAAGAAGGACGAGACCAAGAAGGGGCATTAAACTACACAGCAAAATGAGAAAAAAACTCTCGCTTAACTCGATTTGGAGTATCAATCCACTCTCAATCAACTAAAATTCCCCAAATACTTTGTTGTCTTTTCTTTTTATTAATAACACCATGAAAATTTTACTATTTTCATAACCTTCAATGCCCCACTAACTCTTAGCTTTTTGAGCTAAGTCGAGTCGTTCCGAGCATTCTAAATCAAAAATACTTTTCAACAAATCCATTATGGAGGCAGCACCCGAAGGCAACCCCTCTCCCCGATCCAAACGGTGATCAATCTCCAACAATTGTTGGTAAAGAGATTTTTTAGCACTTTGTTGTGTATTTCTCTTTTCCATATTCCAAGATTTTAAAGTCAGCTTCAACTTTTTTAGTTTGTTTGTTTAGGACGACTATAGCATTTCCAGCCACTACCGCATCCAAACGACAGGATCTTTCAACAACGTCCACAAAATCATTTTCCAAAAACCAGGAATGAAAAAGCCAAAATGGTATAGTACCATAGTCAACACAAACTTCTTTCAAGAGAATTGGCATATGATTAGAAATAAGTCGATCAAGAATCAAACCTGAAAGATTTGGAAAGAGAGACAAAAGACCTTCTGAAACAAGAAATCTATCCAGTTTGCTCATTTTCCCTCACTTTTATCCGAGCAAGTGAAATAATAACCGCCTAAAGGAATATACACTAACCCTGCTTGGAAAATAAAAATCGTTAAAAATATTAGCCAAATTCATATGAAAGATCGAACCAAATCTCTCAGTTTCATATCGAACTTCGTTCAAATCTCCCATCAAAATCACCCCACCATTCCACCTAGAAATAAGTGTAAAAAGGTCAGCCCATAACAATCTTTTAACAACCAGCTCTTGGGAGCATACACATACACAACTAAAAGATTAGTTTTAGAAGCCACCCACTTCCCTTCAATTGTAGTAAATACTCAGTAGAGACAAATTTATATTTTAAAATCATGGACATATCCCAAACACACAAAATTCCACCAGATCTTCCAGAAGCCGAGCTAAAAGCATCCTTAAAAAAAGAATTTCCCCAAATTGATCTAACCACAAACTCTTCCATATGAAGCATCTTCATTTCTTCCAAAGCTAAAAAATTATTACCATTTTTATTACAAAGTTCATTCACCCAATTTTTCTTCGCCGTATCTCCTAATCCTTGAACATTTACCGAAAGAAAATTCATGTTAACAAATCATCTTCTGTCATTCAATTAAGAAAATTATGAAGATCATCCTCACACCCTTTCATAGCATAACCCATGGCTTGACCTATCACATTAAAATCATTAAAATTTTCCAATAAATATATACTATTAATTGGTTTTTTTGGAGAGACAAAACAATCTCCAAATTTGGAAGAAACTGACTCCCCAAACTCCACATACAAAGGACCAATGGCCAAATGAGAATCACCATCATCAACCACAACTTTATTATCAACCTTGTTGTGCAGACCCATCTCAATAGCTTCATTAGAACACTTAGAACCACCTTGAGTACCCCTTTTATTATTACATTCATCATCAACAACAAATGGTTCTGATTTGTTACTCTCTTCCACAACAGGCACAACTTTGATAGGCCTATTAGAAATCAAGGCAGTCATGATGCTGACAGACGGTTGCGCAGCCTTCCCTTGAACCGTCTATTGATGTGCATCAATACCACCCTGATTAGAAACATCTGGAGTAAAACCGGGTGGATATGTTGGATCATCTCCATCTTTCGAAACACCATTATTAGTCGTTGAAAAAAAATCAAATTTTCCAAACCAAATGGGTCATCATCCTCAACAACTTTAGTTTTACATTTTTTTATTGTGAATAGTAAATGAATCTGGAACAATCTCCCCCTCTTCCTCATCAGACGATGACTCACCTTCAACATAATTGACTTCCTCATCTCCTTCAATATCATCATCTTTATCAGCAGCTTGAAATGGGTCAAAACCACTGTTATCATTTTCTTTTTGCTTTGAATCTTCCTCCAAAAAATCGAGAATCCACCCTGTTATTTCTTTAGCACGAATTATTGAAACTTTTCCTTCCAATATCACCTTAATGATTCCATAACAAGATGTTTTAAGGTAGACTTGATACACAATCACATGCTATATCGATTGGTACCCTTTTGCATTTTCTGTGTAAAGCAATTCACCCCACTTACGAGCAATCTTGTTAAAAGTATGAGGAGACCAAGATTGAAAAGGTACCCCCTCTACATCATGTTAGGAAAATATAACCCGAAATTATACGAAAGAACAAAAGCAAAAAATTCTTGACTGAGGCCTGTGTTTAACACCGTTTCCTTAAAACAAATTCGCCCTATATGGGTGTTTGTTTCCCATCTACAACAGTAGAAAGCAATTCTTATAGATTGCTCGAACCCTCACTTGGCCCGGATTATACCTTGGTTGCAACAAGAGAGAAAAGATGAAGCAAAAGCGTAAGAGAGGAAGAGAGTGATTTCGTTTCATCCGGTGTCTGGAATCAGTCACATATGCATTGTATATATACTACCCAATGTAACCGATGCAATTAAAACGAAATCGTAACTGTCACAATTAAATAAGAAAATTAATCAAGAAATCAAAACCGAAATCTGTGATTAATTGCTCTTAATTCGGTTTTGTAACTGTTAACCAAAAGGAAAAAATGCAAAAAAAGGTCCTTGAACTTTTCTGGTCGACCGGTGGTGCATTCGTGCCCGCAGGACGTGCGCTCGCACACAAGTTCAGTACCCCGAAGCCAATTTGGCTCGCACTTGCACCCCCCTGTGTGCGCGCACAAGAGAGAGCATCGGTTCTAATAAGTCTTACAAAGGTAGCTAGTCTTTGTAGTTATAAACCAATTTCCTTTTCATTCTCCCACCAATGTGGGATGAGTTTTAAACCCACTTAACTCTTTTATTTTCTCTTCCAATTTCCATACTTTGACAAGTAATTTCTCATTCATTTTTAATCCGTTTTGGACGTGTGATATATCGAAACGTAGATATTACGGAGGAGAACACGGATATATAATCAATAACTCGTTTTGATTATATTTAGAGTCCAAAATTTGTGCTAAAAATGGAGAAAATCCATTTTTGGAAATTAATTCAATTAATTTTCCAACAATCCCCCACATGAATGAAAATTACTTCAGCATCTGTAATTCCAAGCTGCTTTAGGTAAAATCCAGTAGTTGAATCATGCATAGGATATGTAGGTTTGACCCTTTGAACCTTCCCTTAAGATACATATTTATTTTACTAGCAGACCAGTAGACTCGATGTCCTAGAACTGTTCTACCATTTGTGTAAATAATCAATACATGTCTCACATGATTCTCCCTGGCCCAGTTAGTTTCTCATTGATGTGTCCGTTTTGGTCATGGGCACTTGCCTGGTTCTGTAAGAGCTCTTAGGAACTTTCCCATTCAATTCCCTTTCAAGCGACCCCACTTCTCTCTCACATAGGTGATTATATCATAATCATTAAAAGCTAAAGTGTGATGATTTCCAACTTATCACCAACTACTATAAGCTTAACCTGCATCACTTTTATTTATAGGAATGGGTTGGGGTTGACCCCCATAGTGATCCACATATGTTATATGCAAGTAGGTTGTCCCATTGAACCTAGATCTTGGGATCTCCAGTCAACTAGGTTGGGTTTTCCTTCGCAATAACTTATTCGTTCATGGGTTTTAATCCCATTCCTTTTGATGATTTTGCAACTAACTCCTTGTTTAACCCTTTGGTTAGCGGATCCGCAATGTTATCCTTGGACCTTATGTAGTCAATTGAGATAACTCCTGTTGAGAGTAGTTGTCGAATGGTGTTGTGTCTTCGACGGATGTGTCGAGACTTACCATTATACATAGCACTTTGCGCCCGTCCAATTGCCGATTGACTATCGCAATGGATTGAGATTGCCGAAACTGGTTTAGGCCATCCTGGCATATCTTCCAAAAATTGTCGGAGCCATTCAACTTCTTCTCCACTTTTATCAAGTGCTATAAATTCCGATTCCATGGTGGATCGAGCTATAATTGTTTGTTTTGAAGATTTCCATGATATAGCTCCACCTCCAAGTGTGAACAAAAACCTACTGGTTGACTTGGAGTCTTTATTGTCAGATATCCAATTTGCATCACTATACCCTTCTATCACCTCGGGATATCTTGTATAGTGCAACCTATAATTGCGAGTGTATCTTAAGTATTGTAATAATCTTTTAATACTCTTCCAATGTTCATCACTTGGATTACTGGTATATCTACTTAGTCTGCTTATTGCAAAAGCTAAGTTAGGTCTGGTACAACTCAGAAGGTACATCAGAATACCAATAATTCTTGCATATTCGACTTGTGCAACTCCTTCACCTCTATTTTTACTTAGATTATGACTTGTATCAATTGGTGTCCTAGCTACAGTAGTATCACCAGAGTTGAACTTCTCAAGAATTTTATCCACATAATGGGTTTGATTTAAAGTAAGTCCATTTGTAGTCCTTGTGATCTTTACACCAAGGATGACGTCTGCTAAACCCATATCTTTCATGTCGAATCTTGCCTTTAGCATGTCCTTTGTTGATTGAACCATTTTATCGTTGCCACCAACGATAAGCATATCATCAACATAAAGGCATAAGATAACATAACCCCCACTTGTGTTTTTAACATAAGCACACTTGTCACATTCATTAATCTTGTATCCATTTTCCAACATCACATGGTCAAACTTTTGATGCCATTGTTTTGGGGCTTGTTTCAACCCATATAATGACTTCACTAGTTTGCAAACCTTTGATTCTTTTCCTGGGGCAACATACCCTCCTGGTTCTTCCATGTAGATTTCTTCTTCTAAATCCCCGTTTAGAAAAGCTGTTTTTAACATCCATTTGATGTACTTCAAGATTTCTTATAGAAGCGATTGCAAGTACCAATCTAATGGATGTAATACGTGTGACAGGAGAGTACGTATCAAAATAATCAAGGCCACTTTTTTGTCTATAGCCTTTAATGACCAGTCTTGCCTTGTACTTGTCAATGGTTCCATCCGCTTTCATTTTCTTCTTGAAAATCCATTTATAGCCTAGTGGTTTGCAACCTTGAGGTAAATCCACTAGCTCCCATGTATGGTTTTGCAAGATTGAATCCATTTCACTTTTGATTGCCTCTTTTCATTGAGGTCCTTCTGAGGAGGTGACTGCCTCTTTGAAAGTTTGAGGCTCTCTTTCAACCATGTAAGTGTAGAAATCATCTCCAAACGACTTCTCCACGTATGCCCTTTTACTTCTACGGGGCTCTGTTTCGTCCTCTATTTCTTCTTCATAAGAGGATTCATTGTGCTCAATTAACTTTGAAGCATTTTTCTCAACCTTATGAAGACATGGAAACACATTCTCAAAGAACGATGCATTTCTTGACTCCATTATTGTGCCTTTGTGAATTTCTGTAATTTTTGAGTCATGCACAAGAAATCGATACGCACTATTGTTTTGTGCATATCCAACAAATATGCAATCAACAGTCTTGGGTCCTATCTTAACCACCTTGGGTGCAGGTACCATGACCTTTGCAAGGCACCCCCACACTCGAAGATATTTGTAGGATGATTTTATACCTGACCATAACTCGTATGGTGTTTTATCCAATTTCTTTCGTGGGACCTTATTTAAAATGTAGTTAGCTGAAAGTATAGCTTCCCCCACATTGAGGGTGGCAGCCCAGAACTTAACAACATGGCATTCATCATTTCCTTTAAGGTCCGATTTTTCCTTTCTGCCATACCATTTTGTTGTGGTGAATAAGGTGCAGTAAGCTCATGTATGATACCATGAGTTGCACAAAATTCCTCAAATGGTGATACATATTCACTTCCACGGTCACTTCTTAGTACTTTAATTTTCTTATTAAGTTGATTCTCAACTTCACTTTTATACACTTTAAACTTCTCAATAGCCTCATCTTTACATTTAAGTAAATAGACATAGCATAATTTAGTGCAATCATCAATAAAAGTAATAAAGTACTTATTTCCACCTTTAGATGGAATTGATTTCATGTCACACACATCGGTGTGAATTAATCCAAGTGGTTCGATTGTCCTTTGAATGGACTTGAAATATTATCGTGTTAATTTCGATTCAACACAAGTGTTGCATTTGTATTTTGAGTCAATTTGAAAGTGTGGTATGTGATTGAGTTTAATTAAATGACGAAGAGTATCAAAATTAACATGTCCTAATCTAGCATGCTATATATTTGAAGACTCAAGCAAGTAAGTAGAAGAATTATTCATTTCATTATCATTGTCACTTGGCTTAAGAGCCATTACACAAAGTTTGAACATACCCCAATCATCATACCCCTTACCCACATACACACCATTCTTGGTTAACACAAATTTATCTGACTTAAACACTAAGCGAAAACCATGTTTGTTCAACAACCAACCCGACACAAGATTCTTACGAATTTTGGGTACATACAACACATCATTCAACGTCATCTCTCTTCCCGACATCATCTTCAACACAATCTTTCCAACACCTTGGATATCAGAAGTGGTCGAGTTTCCCATGAACAACTTGTCACCATTATCCACAACCTTGAAGGTTCTGAACCATTCTCTATTTGAGCGAACATGACGGGTAGCTCCCGTATCAATCCACCACTCCCTTGGATTGGACTCCACAAGATTAACTTCAGAAATAACCGCTGCAAGATCTATGTCAGACACATCTTTGGTTATCTTCTCCACAACATTTGCCTCCTTAGCCTTCTTTGGAAGCTTGCAATTTGCAGCCCGATGACCCCGTTGGTCACAGTTATGGCAGTTTCCTTGAAACTTTTTCTTAAAAGTTCCACCTTTGGCTCCCAAGTTTGAACCCTTGCCTTTCTTTTGGAATTTTCCCTTTCTAGATTTGTTCTTCCCAGAAGTTTGACCATGCTCCACCACATTATCTTTCTCAGAAGTAGGGGTATAACTACTCTTTTGAGCTATCTTATTGTCCTCTTCAATTCGAAGGCGAACAATAAGGTTCTCAATGGACATTTCCTTTCACTTATGTTTCAAGTAATTCTTGAAATCAACCCAACTAGGGGGTAGCTTCTCAATCATGGAAGCAACAGAAAAAGGCTCATTCAACCCCATACCCTCGGCATGCATGTCATGTAGGAGGACTTGTAGTTCTTGGACTTGGGACATAACAGTTTTGCCATCCACCATTTTATAGTCAAGAAATCGGGCAACCACAAATTTCTTTGTCCTGTCATCTTCAGTTTTATACTTTTTGTCCAATGAGTCCCATAGTTCTTTGGCTGTCTTTGTTACACAATACACATTATAAAGTGAATCAACAAGTCCATTAAGAACATAATTACTACACAAGAAATCATAATGTTTCCAAGCATCAATAGCAGTTAAAGCTTGCACATCTGCTTCTCCTTCGGGCATCCGAGGAGCCTCTTCAGTTAAGAATCTAGCAAAATTCAATGTGGTAAGATAGAAGAGCATCTTCTGCTGCCACCTCTTAAAGTTCAGTCCAGAGAACTTCTCAGGTTTCTCAGCATGATTGACCAGCATGGTCATCATTGGAGCTCCTTGAGCATTAGGAGTTCCATTAGGCTTTGGTGGTTGGAAACATAAAATGTCTTAGAAAACGATTTCTGAAAACAGATTCTGCAAGTGTTATGGAGAGGAAAAAAATTTGTTTTTATAAACACTGTAAGACGAAGAAGAAACATATTTTTTTTCTCAAGTTCGATTCGCACAAACGATTTGTTTTAAGACTGTTAGGAAAATATAACCCAAAATTGTACGAAAGAACAAAAGCATAAAATTCTTGACTGAGGCCTGTGTTTAACACAGTTTACTTAAAACAAATTCGCCCTATATGGGTGTTTGTTTCCCAGGATATAACAGTAGAAAGCAATTCTTCTAGATTGCTCGAACCCTCACTTGGGCCGGATTATACCTTGGTTACAGTAAGAGAGAAAAGATGAAGCAGAAGCGTAAGAGAGGAAGAGAGTGATTTCGTTTCATCCGGTGTCTGGAATCAGTCACATATGCATTGTATATATACTACCCAATGTAACCGATGCAATTAAAACGAGATCGTAACTGTCACAATTAAATAAGAAAATTAATCAAGAAATCAAAACCGAAATCTATGATTAATTGCTCTTAATTCGGTTTTGTAACTATTAACCAAAAGGAAAAAAATGCAAAAAAGGTCCCTGAACTTTTGTGCTCGATCGGTGGTACATTCGTGCCCGCGGGACGCGCGCTCGCACACAAGTTCAGTAGCTTGAAGCCAATGTGGCTCGCATTTGCACCCACCTGTGTGTGCGCGCAAGAGAGAGCCTTGGTTCTAATAAGTCTTACAAAGGTAGCTAGTCTTTGTAGTTATAAACCAATTTCCTTTTCATTCTCCCACCAATGTGGGATGAGTTTTAAACCCACTTAACTCTTTTATTTTCTCTTCCAATTGCCCTACTTTGACAAGTAATTTCTCATTCATTTTTAATCCGTTTTGGACGTGTGATATATCAAAACGTAGATATCATGGAGGAGAACACGAATATATAATCAATAACTTGTTTTGATTATATTTAGAGTCCAAAATTTGTGCTAAAAATGGAGAAAATCGATTTTTGGAAATTAATTAAATTAATTTTCCAACACATCAATCCATGTAACACGTTCTTTGACTTCAAAATTATGGGTCCACCTGATGATTTTAAAAAACCAAGAGTTTGCACTAGTATGAGATTGGAACTTTTGAGTAGAGATAATTGAATCAAATTCCAACAACACCCAAAATCCCCCAAGATATTGCATCTTTAGATTTGATAAGCCCTCATTGTAGCAGATAGAACGAAGGTGAGGAAGGGACTTGAAGTCTTTCACACAAACAATAAGAAACTTAGGATTATTTGAATAATCCAAGTCACTCCTATCAAGCACCAAAACACGAGAATTATCAAAATCTGACTTCACCTTGGAGGAAGAAACCCAACAAACAGTTGCTGCATAAGCACAAGACTTACCAAGATTATCTTGAAACATGGATTTGGCAGCTGGTTTAACTGCCTGATCATCATTCTGGAAAGAATGAGAAGATTCACGATTAAACCGAGCAACATTTGCAAAGAATCGATCTTTACCAATCTTGATTCCTGAAAGATTATCAATTAGAGCTTTGACATTATCAACCCTGTTAAACCTTACAAAAGAAAAAGGTTTACTCAATTTTGATAGCTTATTGGGGATAAAACATTAGTAACCTTCCCATGTCGATCACAGATTTTGCACAATTCACGAATAGTAAGATGAGAAAGTAAATTTGTAATAAAATCATTGCAAGATAATCTCTCTAACATTGATTCATTAGACTGCCCTAAATTGTACCTCGCATGAAGGTGTTTGGTAATCTGACCATCGATCACAAAATCAGAGGAATGAAAAACAAACAATCACGGATGGAGAAGAGAGAAAAATGGCAACAGGATCCCTGCCGGCGTTTAAAATCACTGGAGAAGAAGGACGTCTTCAATTTAAATATGGAATCGCCGGAAGTTGAAAATCAGTATTTTTGAAGGCCGATCACAGAAGCAGGGGAAAACCAATACAGGGTAGCGATCTCAGGGGAAGAAGAAGATGAGAGAGAGAGAGAGAGAGAGGCTTTAGACGGGGTTTGACCCTGCCAGAGTGGAATTATCGTGATCGCAGCAGAAGAAATCTAGTGAGCATGTAGTTCATAAATGAACAATTCAAATAGAAGCGACTGAAAAAATTTCGGATAACGACGAACGTTTTAATTTCTTAAAAAAATTCTTTTGATAAATTTATTGATATTATTAGCGATCTATATAAGATATTACAAAATTACTTTACTATTCAATTAAATTGACTTATAGGATTCATAATCGAACTCAACTTACCAAATCGTTCATCATTCACTCTAAAACTTCCACTACAAGAACAATAGTTATTAGTGGGGATGCCTTTCCTGAAGACATACACCTTTAGCGATGACATATAACTTTGGTGTTATATGTCGTTGCTAAATGCGTATATTGCCGCCAAATCTGTTGCCGCAAATGTCAATCGACACTGATTCGCGTCGACATCTGAGGTGAAAGCATATCTACTTATTTTGTCCCTAATCCAACGACTGGAAATCGATATCATATGAAACCTTTGGCGGCAACACCTATACCGGTGACGGTGTCGCTGCTAATACTCGAAAAGAGAGCTGCCAAAGTTTCCCACCAAAGTTGTTGCCACTATTACTCTGTCCTTCGACGCTATTAGGATTCGTCGTCACTAAAAGACATCGCCGCTAATACCCTTCATAGATATTAGCCCCTTCCGTCATTCTTCCATGTTTTGTCGAATCCATTTCTCTCTATCACCAATCCGGCGAAACCCATCGACATACTCCAATTTTCTCCGACGAAAGCCACCATTGACGTCCACGACACCGACGACCAAAGCTTATCACTGACGACGTTTCATCAACAGGGTCCAACCACCACTTCCGGCGACAGGTGACATTTCCCTATTTTTCTTCTCTTTTTCTTCTCGTTTTCTCCTCTCCCCACTAAATATACTCGTATCTTGTGTTGGTTGCCAAAATTTCAGCATTTTGCCAGAATTCTTGAGATCCCCCACCAAGCCGGAACCCTTGTTGCTGTCCAGTTTATCGCCACCACCATTATTCTTGCCCGAGTTAGCTATCACAGCCACCTCAAGTTTTTTTTGCTCTCTCTCTCTCTCTCTCTCTATATATATATATATATATATATATATATATATATATATATATATATATATATATATATATATATATATATAATATGTTGATTTTGAGTATGTAGATGTGTATTTGTATGGGTATGTGTATTTTGTATAAATATTATGTATGCATATGTGTTTTTGTATGTTTATTATGTATGTATTTGTTTATTTAGATTGTATCATATATGTGTATTTGTATGTGTATGATGTATGTATATATGTTTTTGTATATGTATTATGTATGTATATGTGTTTTTGTATGTATAGAAAATTATGTAGACAGTTTGTGTATTTGTTTGCAATTTGGAAACTACAACGCTATAATGGAAAAAATAAAAACAAGTAGGATGCTATAATGGAAAATGTATTTGTATATATATGAAATATGTGTATTTGTATGTTTAAGTGTATTTGCATGTACATGTATGTATGCATTCATTGGAACATCACTTAGGTGTTGATTGTTTTTTGTTTGCAGATCTTCTTGGCCTCTTCTATCTGCGTCGTGCAGACCACACGCAGACATTAGGTTTCGCAGACTGTTTGTTTTTTTTTGAAAATTACAGACTTAAAAAGGTCCACACGTCCTCCTCTTGGCGCAGATGTGGACAAGAGTCTTCAAACCTCTTAAGACATCTTCTAGCCTAAAAAACACATATATCTTAGTTTTTTTTATTTTTTTTTAACTTTGATTTATTCCAACTTTATCTAAGATAAACAATTTGGAAAAAAAAGTCACAATTCTTAAAGAAAAAAGGTTCGACGACACAATCATGAATTTTGTGACAAATTTATAGAAAAAAATTTAATTATAATAATGGGCGTTAGAGTTGTTTATATAGATATGAAAAAAATCGTAATATTCTCTTATATTTTTTGTGCCAAATTTTATAAAATATTATTTAATGCAATATCATTCATTTCGTGGGATAAATACTTATGACCAGTTTTTAATTTATTTAATTGAAAAGGTAAAATGAGAATTTTGAAAATTTCATTTAAAATCAAAGTTTCTTTCCATCCATTTTACGTGTTGAATTCTTTTATCCTTATTATATAAAATGTTTAGGTATATTTTTGCGACCAAAGTTTGTTGGTTTTTATCAAATATATACGTTAACTCGTACCATTTTATTTTCACTTTTCATATAATAATACATAAAAGTCGATCTACTTTTGTTAATTATCTATAATAAAATCATAAAATTATTGAAAAACTCTTTTAAGTTTAAAAAAAATCGGTTTAATTAGATTTTAGTTTATCCTAGCAGACTGCAGATGTTAAAAAACAAACAGTCTCTTTCTTTTAGACTGCAGACGTTTGGTCTACCTCTTCTACTGTAGAGGTATGCAGATGTGGTCCGCAGACTGCATACATTTTGCCAAAAAAAACAAACATCACCTTAACTTTTAAGGGCTTATTTGGAAAGTACAATGTTATATTGGAAAAAATGAAAAAAAGTTGGATGCTATATTGGGAAGTGTATTTGTATGTATATGCAATATGTGTATTTGTATGAATGTATGGATTGGAGCATCACTTAACTTTTAAGGGTTTATTTGGAAAGTACAATGCTATAATGGAAAAAATGAAAAAAGTAAGATGTTATAATGGAAAGTGTATTTACATGTATATGCAATATGTGTATTTGTATGTATAGGTATGTTTTTATTGATTGGAACATCACTTAAATTTTAAGGGCTTATTTAGAAAGTACAATATTATAATGGAAAAAAAGTAGCATGCTATAATGAAAAATAATGATACTATAAATAAAAATATTATATGCAAAAGCACAAAGCTGAAATAGAAAAAACAATACAATATTTAAAGTACAATGTTATTATAAAAAACTTAAAACAAAAGCAAATGCCATAAGTAACAAAAATATGGTAAAGTACAATGCTATAATAGGAAAAATATGATACTAATAATAAAAAATATATGCAAAAGTACAATGCTCAAATAGAAAAAACGATATAATATTTAAAGTACAATGCTATTATAGAAAACTTAAAACAAAATCAAATGTCATAAATAACAAAAATATACAAAAGTAAGATGCTATAAATGATTAAAAAAATTCTTTAAAATTCGATTCGTTTGCATGTCTTCTTTGTAATCATCACGAGCTTAGAAAAATCCGTCCGGAATTGATTTAAAAATTAATTTCGAGTTGTCGCTGTTTTAGGACTGCTTGTTGAATACTTTATTCTCTTTAGTTTGTGAACATGTATTATATGATTGTTTGTTTAAGAAAGATTTGGTTGTCATTTTCTCTTTGCTCCTCGAGGATATATATATATATATATATATATATATATATATATATATATATATATATATATATATATATATATATACACACACACACACACTTGGGAGCTAAGGTGAAATGCTGCCCGTTTTTTCTTAAAAAGACAATCATGTAATACACGTTCACGTATGTGATAAGGTATTCAAAAAGTGGGTTTAGAAGCCTAACCTTGTGAATACTCTATCCGTTTCCGATTATTTGTTCCCATTTCAGGGACACTTTTGAATAATCTACTTTATGAATACTCTATCTGATTTTTATTTCCCATAGGGTAAACTGTAAATACTAAACTATGTTTCAGTTGTGTAACGTCCCAAAATTAAGACCAAAATTTTCATTTTTAAATTAATAAAACTATAATCCAAACATCATCATAAAACCATGGATGAATAAAGTATATCAAATACATCATCAAAACATCAGAGTAATCACAAAATGCGGAATGAGGTGGTTTGTGCACTGCAATCATCCCGGGCTCTTCCCCTTTAAACCAAAAGTACCTGAAACATAAATTAAAAATAGTAAGAACAAAGCTTAGTGACTTCCCCAAATACCATATACCATATATAATAAACACATAATGGGCCCCACTCGGCATCAGGCCTCGATCAGTATACAAATCTGTCAGTCATTGGGCCCAGCCCGGTATACATATAATCAAATAACAGATACACATAACACATGCAATAATCACAAAGATAAATAGTATACAGAATAGTCAGCGGGCCCTGCCCGGTAAGCATACAAGCACATAACACATGCAAGAGTCACACAAACATCTAGCACCCTAACATAACAAATCATGGGCCTACATTGGTGCCTTCGACCCACTAAACACAGTGAGGAAACTCACCTCTATATGGTGAAATACGTAAATGAATCTCTGCTTGCTGGTCCGGAAAATCCCCGCTATCAAAATAATATCCCATTATTAATTGGATCTCAACCCATAACCAAGAGTCTATGCTACTTAGCCCATAAACAAGGTAAAAGACCATTTTACCCTTTTTCTAACTTGGCCCAAATCCAAGGCCCAACTCAACTACTCAAAAGGCCCAAATCCTACTTGGCAACCCAAAGCCCAAATATGGCACAATCTTCCAAATTGGGTCCAAAACCCATCATGGGCCTAAATCTAAAGAAGCCCAATAATTTAGACAATAGCCCAAAACATAAGTCTAATGGAAAGCCTAAACTTTGGCCCAACACTGAGAATGGCCAAGGTCAACTTCCATATGCTGAGTACGTTGGGCGTACTCAGCTCATACGCCCAACGTACTCCTCAAGCTCCCAAATCACCTCATTAAGCACTTAAACAGTTAAGACTTTTCTCCAAACTCTCAAATCTGGTTCCTAAGGGTGACTTATCACATAAAGTTAGCAACTTTACACTAATTCATTGCTTAATGGGACTCAAAAGCTCAAAAACAGCTTAATAAAGGTCTTAATGGATGCATGGACCAATATCATCCATAAAGTTGACATGTTTATGAACATGAGGACTAAATGGAGCTAAGATCTATCATCCATTGCTTTTGGAGTATATCAAAAGCTCATCTTTACTTCAAAAGAATCAAAAATTCCCAAGAAACACCATAAAGTAGATCTAACACAAATGATCATCAAGGTGTGAGATTTTTACCTCAAAAAGCTTGCAAATGAGAAGGTGATACTGGATCTACAAGCTCAAGCTACTCCTCCAAGTATTCTTCTTCTTCTTCTTCTTCTTCACAAAACACCAACAAACACACTTTCAAGCTAAAAACTCACCAAATGCTCTTAGGGTTTCGATTTCAGGGTAAAGGGAGATGGAGGCTGGTCTAAAATGTCCAAGAGATGATATAATGATGCTTAAATAAGGTACAAACCCTAAAAATTAGGGTTTGCCCAAACCATCCATAAGCCCAACGTACTCCCACGTACGTCCAACATATGTCAGCAATGACCGTGACCAACAAATAGCTAGTACGCTAAGCATACCCATAGAGTACGCCCCACGTACTATCCACAGACCAAAATGAAAAGAACTCGCATTAAAGGGTTAAAAGTAAACTTAACAAAAACTTGAGTGTTACAAGTTGCATCGTGTTTAGTAATAAAAGTTGGAGTACTAATCCACATTGTCAATCTCCCGATTTCCAGCTAGGACTTGAATCTTTTATCGAGAGATCCATGTCACACCAAGATAGTAATTGTGATATCAGTTGTCCTTATGGGAAGTGTTATAACCGTTACTTTATGGATCTAAAAACAATTAGATGTCATGTACTTATACATCATTTGAGTCGGTCATACGAAATGTGGACATATCATAGTGAACCTTTAACTCCTCCGGTTGTAGATGTCGTAGCGCCAAGTGACGAGATGGATGATGTTATCGATGATTTTATGTGGGAGTCAATGGAAAATGATACCAATCTCGACAAAGGGAACTCGAATACAGGGGGTAGCAATGTTGATGATGATTTTCTATAGTTGTGAGAGCAAGTCGAAACCAAGTTAACTAAACCACATGCATAATACTCATTTTAGAAACCTGAGCGAAAACTCTTTTTTCAATTTATAAGAGATGTTAAACTTCCAGATGGTTTTGGATCTAACATTAGTAACAAAGTGGTAGATAATGATACTAACATTATTAGGATGAAATCTCATGACTATCACATTCTTATACAACGTTTGAAAACGATTGGAGTTATAGGGTTATTGGATAAAGATACTTCTACACCAATTGTAGATCTTTGTAAGTTTTTCAAGCAAATTTGCTCCAGAACACTAAAGGCGTAGGATATAAGGAAAGCAAAGGAAGACATTATTAGAATCTTGTGCAAGTTAGAGTTGGTTTATCCTCCAACATTTTTTGAGATTATAATTCATTTAGTTTTGAATTTACCTGATGAAGCGATTGTTGGAGGCGCGATATGTATGAGATGGATGTATCCATTCGAAAGGTATATGAAAAAACTAAAAAACTACGTCAGAATTAAGGCGAGGCCAGAAGGTTGTATAGATGAAGGTTATGTTGATGAAGAAGCTTTACAATTTTTTTGATGTACCTTCGATATGTGCATACTCAATTCAATCGCCCTGAAAGAAATGATGATGTTGTCGTTGAAAAAACAAAGTTTTGGATGTTTGAGTTTAAGTGTCGACCGACCAACTCAACACAAATAAAACATCTTGATCTAAGAGAAAAATGTAATATAAAGTGGTTTATACTGAAAAGTTGTGAAGAACTCAGATAATACATAAAGTAAGTTTTCTTATATTTATCTTTCATTATATAATGTTACTTTTTTCCATTCATTAATTATATATATATATATATATATATATATATATATATATATATATATATATATATATATATATATATATATATATATATATATATATATATATTTCTTTCATCAATATAGAAAATTTAAATTTGAACATCCTGAAAGTGACTAAAAGACCGAATTTCCTAAATGGTTTCTTGAAAAGGTAATACTAATAAACGAAAAAATATGTTTAATCAATACAACGAATCAAGAATAAATAACACATTAATTTATATTTAATACATTTTTTAGATGGAAACAAAAAGCTCTCCAAAATTCGACAAAGAGTTGTTAGCCCTTTTCATGGGTTCACAAATGAATGTTTATACTTACACCGTGTGCATAGGCATTGTTGTAGCTTAAAACAATGTTGATTATGATAAGGAGAATGAGACTAAAGCACATCTGCCAATGAGTAGAGTCGATACTATTTTCGAGGAAGAGACTGATTATGATGATGACGATTTTGATTATGATACTGAAGAAGACATTGAAGTATATGAGGGAGAGTATGACTAAAAAATTCATATGTAATGGTAAACTTTATATGTGTATGTGTTTTGTAATATAAACTTTATATGTATGTAGAGGCCATACATTTGAACAATTATTCGTATTGTGTTTCTATGTTGTACATGTTATAATTTTGCAAGCTATATATGGAGTTTAGTTGGATGATACTGCTTTACGTCCTGGCCGATGTAATGGGCCTAGTGATGGGTATATTAGGTTACAACAAATTGATTAATGCGGAAAATCACTTAACAATTAAGAATATGGCACATGCAACCTAATAGGATCTATGTCTTTCACATTAATGAAACATACTTTGAATAACAAAACTAAGATGCACATAGAAGAGGGGACATGAAACCTAATAGGATCTATGTCTTTCAGTCATCGGGTCCCGCCCGATATAAATATAATCAAATAATAAATAAACACATAACACATGCAATAATCACAAAGATAAATAGCATACAAAATGGTCATCGGGCCCAGCCCGGTAAGCATACAAGCACATAACACATGCAAGAGTCACACAGACATCTAGCACCCTAACATAAAAAATCATGGGCCTACATTGGTGCCTTCGACCCACTAAACACATTGAGGAAACTCACCTCTAGCTGGTGAAATACACAAATGAATCTCTGCTTGCTGGTCCGAAAAATCCCCGCGCTATCAAAATAATATCTAATTATTAATAAGATCTCAACCCATAACCAAGAGTCTAAGCTACTTAGCCCATAACCAGGGTAAAAGACCATTGTACCCTTTTTCTAACTTGGCCCAAAGACATAGCCCAACTTAACTACTCGAAAGGACCAAATCCTACTTGGCAACCTAAAGCCCAAATATGGCCCAATATTCCAAATTGGGTCCAAAACCCATCATGGGCCTAAATCTAAAGAAGCCTAATAATTTAGACAATAGCCCAAAACAGTAGTCTAATGGAAAGCCCAAACTTTGGCCCAACACCGAGAATGGCCAAGTCCAACGTCCATATGCTGAGTATGTTGGGCGTACTCAGCTCGTACGCCCAACGTATGCCTCAAGCTCCCAACTCACTTCATTAAGCACTTAAACAGTTAAGACTTTTCTCCAAACTCTCAGATCTGGTTCGTAAGGGTGACTTATCACGTAAAGTTAGCAACTTTACACTAATGCATGGCTTAGTGGGACTCAAAAGCTCAAAAAGAGCTTAATAAAGGTCTTAATGGATGCATGGACCAATATCTTCCATAAAGTTGACATTTTTATGAACATGGGGACTAAATGGAGCTAAGATCTATCATCCATTGCTTCTGGAGTATATCAAAAGCTCATCTTTACTTTAAAAGAATCAGAAATTCCCATGAAACGCCATAAAGTAGATCTAACACAAATGATCATCAATGTGTGAGCTTTTTACCTCAAAAGATTGCAAATGAGATGATGATCCCGGATCTACAAGCTCAAGCTACTCCTCCAAGTATTCATCATCTTCTTCTTCTTCACAAAACACCAACAAACACACTTTCAAGCTCAAAACTCACCAAATGCTCTTAGGGTTTCGATTTCAGGGTAAAGGGAGATGGAGGATGGTCTAATATGTCCAAGAGATGATATAATGATGCTTAAATAAGGTACAAACCCTAAAAATTAGGGTTTGCCCAGACCATGCATACGCCCAACCTACTCCTACGTACGCCCAACGTACGTCAGTAACGCCTGCGACCAACATATAGCTAGTACGCTAAGCGTACCCATATAATACGCCCCACGTACTAGCCAAGGACCAAAATGAAAAGAATTCACATTAAAGGGTTAATGTGACTACCAGAAATTTTTTGCCTCGTAAGTCCAGCTACTCAATTCAACCGTGTGTCAGACTCGTTCCTGCTATAAGTTAGCATTGTTTAGAGTATGTTTAAGGGTTCTAAGATCAGTACATTCAAGCATTGGGTATAGGATTGAGTTGTGTAAGTTCTTCGCGTTGAAATTGGGCCGAACACTCCATTAGAGGGAGTGTACGGCCGTACACATGAGTGTACGGCCGTACACATGTGTGTACGGCCGTACACCCATGTTGGCCGTACACCCCCTCCATAAGTATGATATCCCTTCATTTCTAAGCCATTTATTCAGTTTCCAAGTCAAGAACTTGAGTTTTCTCTCAACTATCATCAAGCTTTTCACCCTGATCTTCAAGAATGTAAGCATTTCTTCATTTTGATTAGTTGTTATCCTTCTTAACCTAGTAACACCCTTTGATTCATCCATGAAAACAACTCTTTATGATAGATCTTCAAATCTTCATCCGTTTCACCAAGAACACACACTTGTTCTTGGTGGTTCTGAATCCTCTTCAAGCATCCAGAACGTAAGTATTCCTTCCCTATGCTTAGTACATGTTAGATATTCATGTTAAACACCCTAGAATCGTCATTTAACTGTAAACAAAGGAGTGTACGGCCGTACACCCATGTGTGGCCGTACACCCCTCAAAACACCCTAAAAGGGCCTCCAAAGTGAGAATCTAGTTCCTATCCTTGATGAGCAATAGTCCCACAAGCTTCCCTATCATTCAAAGACACTTTTGTGCACATTTCACCATAATTGTACAGCCGTACACTCCATGGCCGTACACCCATGGCCGTACACCCATAGCCGTACACTCCTCATTGTGGCCGTACACTCCCCTTTGATGAATCACATGTGATTCTAACACTTGATCCAAGTGTTTCCTAGTCCCTAAGAGTGTTTCCTTGCATGTAGTTGCTTCTAAACACTATATTCATGCCTATATATGCCATTATATGTCATTTAGGACTTGTTTGTGTCTCGGGACTTCATTCGTGGAACTTCTCATCCTTACGTGCATATTCGATTGAATCACCCACATAAGGTGAGTTCATACCCCTATAATCAACCTTTCAACTGTTTTAAATGCTTTTAAGGGGGGGAATACAAGTTGAACACAATGATAATTGTGTAAATGTTTTGCTATAAACATCTTTTAAAGGATTGCTTATGCATTTATAAGTGATCAAAACATTTCAAAAACTCTTTTAAAGTTATGTTGCTTTACAGTTTACAAAACTGTATTTTTAAAGTGCAAACAACACTTATTAGATAAAATGAGTCTTTTCTTCAAGTCGATAACAGTTCAAAGTAAAGATACTAGTAAACTATAATAGGTATAGTTTAGAGTTTCAGTTCACACTAGACACTAGAACAGAGAGAACATACTATAAAGAGAAACAGGGAGGAAGATACAATACACGATAACAGAAGGAACATACTAAGATACTATAACAGAAAGAGCATACTAAGATACTATAGCAGAAGAACAAACTAGGATCTAATTATACCAATGATCACTAACGCATTGTTCTAAACAAAAGTTGATAATAAATTGGGTATACATGATCATATAACTTTAATGTGAGACTATTTCACGACTTAGCAATTCGTTTGCTGAAGTTGCGTTTTGTAACCAGAATCTCTAGGAGGGAGAGCGTATAGTATGGGTACAACCACATCACATTATGACCCAAATAAAAGAAACTAAATTAAGGTAATCAGTACTTCAGTGTGAAAGACAACTGAAAATGTACATCAATACAATCGACAAAAAGATCAGTCGAGTCATAATACATTCAGTAGAAAGGGACTGATAATGCTAACTTTATGATTCCTTAGGTTATACACCAGGGATATATATTAATCGGATCCGACAGGTAGTAGGATGTGTGCTTTCCACTTCATTTCATGTTCCTTGTTTGGTTGTGGGCTTTGAGCAGATTCACCCAGCCTACTATCTATCCGATCTTAGATATATATATATATATATATATATATATATATATATATATATATATATATTCCGTATACACTAAGTAATCATAAGGAGTACCAGGTATGGGTCAGGTCATAGTATACTAATCCAATACATCGTTTTCTAGTACAAAACATACTTTTCAAGTAGAACATTTGGTAGACAAAACTAGAAACTTACCAATACAAGGGTTTAATCGATTTTATTAAACCAGTATAACTTAAAAGACCTTAGGTGGTGAATTCTATAATACCTTAGTTTATACATCATGGTTATATATAATTAATACCCGATAGGTAGTTGGATGTGTGCTTTCCGCCTTACTTCCTGTTCCTTGTTTGGTTGTGGGCTTAGGGAAGATTCATACAATTAACTATCCGTTCGATATTAGATTATATGTGGCTTGTATAAACTAAGTGATTATAGAAGGAACTATTGTGGTTACTATTTTACTAAAGGAAACAAGGGTTTAATCCATTTTATTAAACCAGTATAACTTAAAGGACCTTAGGTGGTTAATTCTATAATACCTTAGCTTGTACATCAGGGTTATATATAATTAATACCCGATAGGTAGTTGGATGTGTGCTTTCCGCCTTACTTCCTGTTCCTTGTTTGGTTGTGGGCTTAGGGCAGATTCACACAATTAACTATCCGTTTGATATTAGATTACATATAGCTTGTATAAACTGAGTGATTATAGAGGGAACTATTATGGTTACTATTTTTACTAAAAGAAATAAGGGTTTTCTTAAAGAATGTTTTCATCAAATATAAAGGAACTATTACAGTTAACTCCGTGAGTACCAAGTGAATACGCCATAGTTATATACAACGATGATCTAACAAACAATGGGATGTGTGCCTTCCGCCTCATTTCCTATTCCTTGTTTGGTTGTGGGCTTAGGGCAGATACACACAATCGATTGTTTGTTTACTCTGGGTTTTATATAAGTTGTATCCATTTAGTACTCATAGAAAGGATTGTAGAGTCATTTTTACTTATCTTTCATCAAAGCAGGAAATATAGGATTTCGTGGAGGAACAGACGAACTTTTCCAAAAGAACTTTCAACTTACTTACATCACTAAAATCTTATGAACTCACCAACTTAAATATGACTTGTATTCTCAGGTAACTAGTAGACAGGTACGCGCACTGGAATTGAGAAGATGGAGCATAATAGCTCAAGTCTTGTTTTGTTATTTACTTTGCATTCTATGTTGTGTGAACCACATACTTTGTAAACAATTTTTCTTTATAATGAAATGGTTGTTTATTATTTTAATCACTATGATTCATGTCTTGTGATACTAAACATGACGTCCTCCACCCCCAAACGTTTCCGCCGTTCCGGTTTGGGGGTGTGACAGATTGGTATCAGAGCATTGTTTATAGTGAACTAAGTATATTAACCGATAAAAGATATACAACTATAAATACAATGGGGCCGAAGTGCTCTGGATAATAATATATTTTAAATATATAACGACACCTTATAAAAGTATACATACGTGCTTATACATATATACATACTAGAACAAGTATCACAAGGAGAACATAACATAAGTATTTAAAGGTTGAACACTACGGTCAAACCTGGACAGTTATGTAATCATATCTAGGATCAATATAACCTGATCAACTATATTCATTCGAGATGTGACCGACATGTGTTTGGGAGTGATGTGGTGTTGCAACAGTCTTAAAACTTACCAAACTCTATTCAAGGGAATTCTAGATCAGAACATAAAGTTAAGATACTATGGGAGTATTTTATGATACTATAACACGACAACAAGTTTAAAACATGCCAAGTATATTACATTAAAAATACTATAGGAGTATTTTAGGCACTATAAATAACTTATGTGATAATTTAAAAGACCCTTACGGATAGGTCTATAATTTTGGAGTGTATGCTTCCAAGATTTTATATAATTGAGATTTTATAGACTTAGAATTTGTGATCTATGCTTCACTACATGTTCCTTGTTTGGTTGTGGTTTTGGAGTAGGATCACTTATTCGAAGGTCTATTTAATCTTAAATTATATACAACTCTGTAAGGATCACCCCATAATGTTTCACTTAAATCTCATAGATTCTTTAGCCACTTCCATTCTCGCACGACAAACCCAGATAGATGTAACCACTTCCTCATAGCAGTCAACAGAAGAGTCAAAGAGGAACAAGGGAAAGTTCATGAGAAGCTTTCAAGAAAGGATCAGTCGAAGTAACCAAAACGTCTCATGCGTCACACTAATAAATAATAATCTTGTTTAACTTAATGAGCTAGTGGAGACACTGCTCACACTATGTGTTAGGATTATTTTCTTTACATGCAACTGGTAACAGTTATTCAGGTCACATATATTCATTCGAGGATTGCCATTCTAATTCATAGAGTTTATTTTGCATAGACTCGTTTATGACTTATTTACAGAACCTTATGAAAATCAGAACCAGATACACTCAGAACTAAGATAACATTGTCTTTCAGCTTTTGGCTTATAAACCACTGATATAGACTTATTCCATCTCATCTTTGTATTCTTTTTAACAAAGATGCCTCCTCGCAGATCAAACTGACGCACTACTCTGATAAATCCAACTCAAACACAACTACCTCTGCCACAGTTCGATCCTGCTGCTCTTCAAGCAGCAATATCAGCCGCAGTGGCAACTGCTCTAGCTCAATTCAACAAAAGTGGTACCTTCGGATCTGGTAGCAGTACCCCCTTAACCAACCCCGGAGTTACTCACGAACACCCAAGGGAGTGTTCGTATAAAGACTTCATGAACTGCAAACCCAAATCCTTTAATGGAAATGGTGGAGTCATCGCTCTGATGCGATGGTTCGAGAAAACAGATTCGGTCTTCGAAATCTGTTCGTGCCCAGAAGGGAGCAAAGTGAAGTTTGCTTCCTGCACCTTCTCCGATAGAGCCCTGACATGCTGGAATAGCTATGTTAAGTCACTGACCCTACCAGTGGCTAACTCAATGGGTTGGGAGAACCTAAAGGAGATGATGTTGGAAGAATACTGCCTGAGGGGCGAAGTTCAAAAGCTGGAACAAGAACTATGGGAGCTCACGATGGTCGACTCAGACATAGTGGCCTACACTGACAGGTTCAGCGACCTAGCAGCACTATGCCTCGGGATGGTTACCCCGGATAGCAAGGAGATTGAAGGATACATCTGGGGTTTATCTGACCCGATTCAAGGAGATGTACTGTCTTCTAACCCAACCACATTCGATAGTGCCAAACGCCTGGCCCAGTGACTCATTGACCATGGAGTCCGCCATGGCGTGGTAGTCCCCGTTCCCGAGCCATTAAAGGGAGAGGACTATAAACAGAAGTCGGGGAACAAGAGGAAGAAGAAGTGAACACCACAGGAAACCCCGCAGGAGCAACAAACGAGTACTATGTACGCCGCCACAACACCAGCTACTCCAGCACCTGCCAGTCGATATGCTGGAACTCTTATGGAGTGTGGAAAGTGCAACTATCACCATACCGGAGTATGTTGAGAAATGCAGTGTCTGAACTGCCATAGAAAGGGGCACACAATCCGTTTCTGCAGGGCACAGGCTCAACCGATCTCCCAAGTCCCCACAGTTGAAGAAAACCAAGCCTGCTATGGCTGTGGTGAGAATGGACACTATAGGAAGGACTACCCGATAATAAAGAACTCAGGAGCGGATGGATGGATTCTGATGATCACCGCAGGAGAATCAACCCCGGATTCGCCAGTGAGCAGCGGTATGTTTTCAAAATAAAATAATTACTTTAAAGATTAATTTATATTTATATAAGATTAAAACTTGGGGAAAACACTTAAAAGTAATTATAATAACTCACTTATTGAAACAAGTCAGAATATTCAAGGGAGCTAAAAGATCCGTTCAGAGAAGCTATGATGGCTTAGTATGTACATCAGGGTTGTGTGTAGCTAAGATTTTGCAGACTTAGAGTGAGTGATTCCGCCTTAATTCCCGTTCCTTGTTTGGTTGTGGATTTGAGGCAGAGTTACTCAGCAGACTGTCTAATTCATCTTAATTATTCATAACTTGTATATTCCAGGCGATCGTAGTGGTACCGAGGAGGATCGTAGTATAAAGTATCGACACTAGTTATCAAAACAATTGCATTGTATGTACTTCCTCATCGCGGTATGATACACATAAGTGTTAACATCAAGGAGAAAACAGAAAGCACTAGAAAGTATACACAGAGTACATTGTCGAGCACACTAGGGATACATCATCGTATAACAGCCGTTTCTTTCAAATCGCCCAAAATTTTGTTCAGTAAAGAGTCAGTTGCTATCGTTCGCATGAGTTGGCGAGGTCCTCACCATACTAAGTTCATATGTTTCTATCGCCTTGAACGTCAGATTCACAAAACCTTCATCAGTCGTAACGACAGTCCGACCCAGACTGCAGAATCGTCTACCTCGTATTCTAAACCCCGAAGTACTCATGCGAAGAGTACTTTGCCCTCCGAAGCCTTGCCTTCGTATATTCCGCAGACCTTCCCGGAATACCACTCGTTCAGCATACCAAGTTTAAGCACAGAGGCTAAGGACGAATACAGCCCACCTATCACTATTCAGTGTATACGCGAGGGTGGTATATGATTATGATTACGCAGACGTAGTATGTGTGCTTCCGCTCTATCTCATGTTCCTTGTTTGGTTGTGGACCTGGGGCAGAATCGCACATCCGACCGTCTTACTAATCTTAATTATATACGACTTGTATACACGAGGTAATGATAAATGGACCAAGTATGAATCCTATCATGAACATTAGGGCAAAGTTGCCAGGTCTACGAGTGGGTATTCTGCCAATTAAAGGAGCACAACCCCAGTAGTACTGCTAAGAAAGCTAATTTCAGGACGAAATTCCATCTAACGGGGGGACGATGTGACAACCCAAAAATTTTTGCCTCGTAAGTCCAGCCACCCAATTCAACCATGTGTCAGACTCGTTCCTGCTATCAGTTAGCATTGTTTAGAGTCTGTTTAAGGGTTCTAATGGTAGTACATTCAAGCATTGGGTATAGGATTAGGTTGCGTAAGTTCTTCGCGTTAAAATCGAGTCGAACACTCCATTAGAGGGAGTGTACGACCGTACACATGAGTGTACGACCGTACACATGTGTGTACGGCCGTACACCCATGTTGGCCGTACACCCCCTCCATAATTATGATATCCCTTCATTTCTAAGTCATTTCATCAGTTTCCAAGTAAAGAACTCGAGTTTTCTCTCAACTATCATCAAGCTTTTCACCCCGATCTTCAAGAATGTAAGCATTTCTTCATTTTGATTAGTTATTATCCTTCTTAACCTAGTAACACCCTTTGATTCATCCATGAAAACAACTCTTTATGATAGATCTTCAAATCTTCATCCGTTTCACCAAGAACACCAAGAACACATACTTGTTCTTGGTGGTTGTGAACCCTCTTCAAGCCTCCAGAACGTAAGTATTCCTTCCCTATGCTTAGTACATGTTAGATACTCATGTTAAACACCCTAGAATCTTCATTTAACTGGAAACAAAGGAGTGTACGGTCGTACACCCATGTGTGGCCGTACACCCCTCAAAATACCCCAAAAGGGCTTCCAAAGTGAGAATCTAGTTCCTATCCTTGATGAGCAATTGTCCCACAAGCTTACCTATCATTCAAAGATCCTTTTGTGCACATTTCACCATGAGTGTACGACCGTACACTCCATGGCCGTACACTCCTCATTGTGGCCGTACACTCCCCTTTGATAAATTACATGTGATTCTAACACTTGGTCCAAGTGTTTCCTAGTCCCTAAGAGTGTTTCCTTGCATGTAGTTTCTTCTAAACACTATATTCATGCCTATATATGCCATTATATGTCATTTAGGACTCATTTGTGTCTCGGGACTTCATTCGTGGAACTTCTCATCCTTACACGCATATTCGATTGAATCACCCACATAAGGTGAGTTCATACCCCTATAATCAACCTTTCAACTGTTTTAAATGCTTTTAAGGGGGGAATACAAGTTGAACACAATGATAATTGTGTAAATGTTTTGCTATAAACATGTTTTAAAGGATTGCTTATGCATTTATAAGTGATCAAAACATTTCAAAACCTCTTTTAGAGTTATGTTACTTTACAGTTTACAAAACTCCGTTTTTAAAGTGCAAACATAACTTAGTAGATAAAACGAGTCTTTTCTTCAAGTCGATAACAGTTCAAAGTAAAGATACTAGTAAACTATAATAGGTATAGTTTAGAGTTTCAGTTCACACTAGACACTAGAACAGAGAGAACATACTATAAAGAGAAACAGGAAGGAAGATACAATACACGATAACAGAAGGAACATACTAAGATACTATAACAGAAAGAGCATACTAAGATACTATAACAGAAGAACAAACCAGGATGTAATTATACCAATGATCACTAACGTATTGTTCTAAAAAAAGGTGATAATAAATTGGGTATACATGATCATATAACTTTAATGTGAGACTATTTCACGACTTAGCAATTCGTTTGCTGAAGTTGCGTTTTGTAACCAGAATCTCTTGGAGGGAGAGCGTATAGTATGGGTACAACCACATTACATTATGACCTTAATAAAACAAACTAAATTAAGGTAATCAGTACTTCAGTTTGAAAGACAACTGAAAATGTACATCAATACAATCGACAAACAGATCAGTCGAGTCATAATACATTCAGTAGAAAGGGACCAATAATGCTAACTTTATTATTCCTTAGGTTATACACCAGAGATATATATTAATCGGATCCGACATGTAGTAGGATGTGTGCTTTCTGATTCATTTCATGTTCCTTGTTTGGTTGTGGGTTTAGAGCAGATTCACCCAACCTACTATCTATCCGATCTTAGATATATATATATATATATATATATATATATATATATATATATATATATATATATATATATATTCTGTATACACTGAGTAATCATAAGGAGTACCAGGTATGGGTCAGGTCATAGTGTACTAATTCAATACACCGTTTTCTAGTACAAAACATACTTTTCAAGTAGAACATTTGGTAGACAAAACTAGAAACTTACCAGTACAAGGGTTTAATCGATTTTATTAAACCAGTATAACTTAAAAGACCTTAGGTGGTTAATTCTATAATACCTTAGTTTATACATCAGGGTTATATATAATTAATACCCGATAGGTAGTTGGATGTGTGCTTTCGGCCTTACTTCCTGTTCCTTGTTTGGTTGTGGGCTTAGGGCAGATTCACACAATTAACTATCCGTTCGATATTAGATTATATGTGGCTTGTATAAACTAAGTGATTATAGAAGGAACTATTGTGGTTACTATTTTACTAAAGGAAACAAGGGTTTAATCCATTTTATTAAAGCGGTATAACTTAAAGGACCTTAGGTGGTTAATTCTATAATACCTTAGCTTATACATCAGGGTTATATATAATTAATGCCCGATAGGTAGTTGGATGTATGCTTTCCGCCTTACTTCCTGTTCCTTGTTTGGTTATGGGCTTAGGGCAGATTCACACAATTAACTATCCGTTCGATATTAGATTATATATAGCTTGTATAAACTGAGTGATTATAGAGGGAACTATTATTGTTACTATTTTTACTAAAAGAAATAAGGGTTTTCTTAAAGAATGTTTTCATCAAATATAAATGAACTATTATAGTTAACTCCGTGAGTACCAAGTGAATACGCCAGAGTTATATACAATGATGATCTAACAAACAATGGGATGTGTGCCTTCCGCCTCATTTCTTGTTCCTTGTTTGATTGTGGGCTTAAGGCAGATACACACAATCGATTGTTTGTTTACTTTGGGTTTTATATAACTTGTATCCATTTAGTACTCATAGAAAGGATTGTAGAGTCATTTTTACTTATCTTTCATCAAAGCAGGAAATATAGGATTTCTTAGAGGAACAGGCGAACTTTTCTAAAAGAACTTTCAACTTACTTAAATCACTAAAATCCTATGAACTCACCAGCTTAAATGCTGATCTACGCTTTCAAAATGACTTGTATTCTCAGGTAACTAGTAGACAGGTACGTGCACTGGAATTCAGAAGATGGAGCATAATAGCTCAAGTCTTGTTTTGTTATTTACTTTGCATTCTATGTTGTGTGAACCACATACTTTGTAAACACTTTCTTTCTATTGAAATGGTTGTTTATTACTTTGATTACTATGATACATGTCTTGTGATACTAAACATGACGTCCTCCACCCCCGAACGTTTCCGCCGTTCCGGTTTGGGGGCGTGACAGTTAAAAGTAAACTTACAAAAAACTTGAGTGTTACAAGTTGCATCATGTTTATTGATAAAATCTGGACTACTAATTCACATTGTCAATCTCCCGATTTCCAGCTAGGACTTGAATCTTTTATCGAGAGATCCATGTCACACCTAGATAGTAATTGGTATATTAGATGTCCTTATGGGAAGTGTTATAACCATTACTTCATGGATCTAAAAACAATGAGATCTCATGTACTTATACATGGTTTCAGTCGGTCATACGAAACGTGGACATATCATAGTGAAGCTTTAACTCCTCTGGTTGTAGATGTCGTAGAGCCAAGTGACGAGATTCATGATGTTATCGATGATTTTATGTGGGAGTCAATGGAAAATGATACCAACCTCGACAAAGGGAACTCGAGTACAGGGGGTAGCAGTGTTGATGATGATTTTGTATAGTTGTGAGAGCAAGTCGAAACCAAGTTATATCATGGTTGTACATTTTCTTCCCTTCACTTTTTAGCAAAGCTGATGCATATCAAGGTTAATAACAGATGGACTAATAGTTCATTTGATTAGCTTCTTGACTTATTGCAATCAACATTTCCACAAGACAAAAAGGTTCCCCATTCATATTATCTAGCCAAAAAGAAACTAAAGAAGATTGGTATAGGGTACGAGTCAATACAAGTAAGCAAAAATTTTTGTTTTCTCTTCTGGAAGGAACACAAGTCATTGCATATTTGTCCCGTTCGTAAAGAGTGTTGGTGGATTGATAAAAATACCAAGGGTAAGAAGGTAACTCATAAGGTATTATGATACTTTCTAGTGACCCCTAGACTACGATGCTTGTATTGTTCAAGGTACATTGCAAAAAATATGATCTGACATAGTACCGGGTGATAAGAAGAGGGTGAGACTCTTGGAAAACATTTTATATAGATTACCTTGATTTCTTGAGTGAACCTCGTAATGTATGCCTAGAGCTTGCAGTTGACGGATTTAATCCATTTTAGTATCATGTGTAATCCACATAGCACGTGGCCGGTGTACTCACCACATACAATCTTCCACCATATCTTTGTATGAAAGAATCATCATTTATGTTCGCTTTGTTAAATAATGAACCCAAAGCACCTAGAAAGGACATGGATGTTTTCATTAGGCCGTTAGTGGAAGAGCTTACGTTTTTGTGGAACTCAGGCGTATGTATTAAGACGCAGTGACAACCTCATTCTTCACGATGAAAGTTATGTTGTTATGGACAATAAACAAGTTTCCAACTTGTAGTAGTTTATCAGGTTGGAGCGGGCAAGGTTACAGAGCATGCCCGACTTTCAATGAAGACACTCCCTCGTACCATGGAACAAATAAAGTCAGTTATGGTGGTTATCTTCGGTTCTTAGATGCCAATGATTTGTTAAGGATGAGTTTGGAATTTAACGGGCAAAACGAGACAAGACCTGCTCTAAGAAACTTTACTAATGAAGCCATATAAGAGAAACTAGGTCGTTTACTACTTTGTCCACTAGGTAAACATCCTAGGATTGTCAATGAAAAGATAGGTCGGCAAGGATTCGAGTTGAACTGGTCAAAAGGTAGCATATTTTTCGAATGTGAGTATTGGTATTCTCTGCAACTGAAGCACAACATAAATGTGATGCATGTCGAGAAAAATATGGGTCAAAGTGTTTTTGGTACGTCTCTGATGAATGACAAGAGTATAGACACATCAAATGCAAGAGATGAATTGAGAAATCTGAATATCCGGCGTAATGAATGGTTTCAAAGAAGGGGTAACTAGTTAACTAAACCACATGCATAATACCCATTCTAGAAACCTGAGCAAAAACTCTTTTTTTCAATTTATAAGAGATGTTAAACTTCCAGATGGTTTTGGATCTAACATCAGTAACAAAGTGGTAGATAATGATACTAACATTATTAGGATGAAATCTCATGACTATCACATTCTTATACAATGTTTGATACCGATTGGAGTTAGAGGGTTATTGGATAAAGATACTTTAACACCAATTTGTGAGAACACGATCTATGCGCAGGGACAAGGTTTGAGAATTCAAACTTTGAGTGAATGCTTGAGATCAATGTCTGCTTGATAATGGATGTTCAAGTCGAGACTAGAAAGACCAGTCAAGTCTTAGATAATCAGTTCAACAAATGATCAAGACATTAATTGAGAACAAGTAGATAATGATCAAGGTAAAGTTAATAAATGAAGAACAAGAAGAATGTTTTTAATGTGATAAGAGTAAATGCCAAAAGTGAGTGAAAGATCTGTTGTTGACTTGTACTGAAAGCTCCTATTTAAAGGAGAGAATGTTACAACGAATTATCCCAGATGTTTACATAGGACCGGACAAATAACATAAGTATGACATTTTGATTGTCCTAAAGTAAATTTAGACTAAGTCCTATGAAACGTTACATCACATACAAGACAAAAGTAATAAATGCACTAAAGACATAGAGACTTCATTCCGGACAAGTGATGTTCCGGAGATGAAGGTTTGATCCGGATCAGCATACATTCCGGACTTCAGGATCAGCTCCGGAATGTGTTCCTCTTCAAAATACTTCACTCTTTTTTTCTCCAGCTCCGGACAGGTTCCGGATCACATCTTCCTTCGGAACCAACATGCTTCGGAATATGTACTTAGGATTGCTAGAGGTTCACTTTCAGGTTCCAACAATCTCCCCCTAAGTGAACCTAGCAATCCATCAAGCTTAGTTCATTTCTTCCTTGATGAAGGTGTATGCTCGGAACAACCATTCACGCACCGCAATATACCAAGTCAGTTGACTTACAAACTTTGCCTTAACCTGTTCCGGAGCATCAGACTTGGACGCCCGGGATATGAACTTCTGCAGAGCTTTGGTAGGAACCAGGTGTTTGTCAAGGACTCGGAAGAAGTCCTTATTGTTTGTTCTTCTGGTGGTGTAGACAAACCCTAGAACCGGTTCTTCAATCGGACCATCTGTAAGAAGTTCAGCTTTCGGAAGAACAAAGTCGATCTTTGCAATGAATTGTTCGGTTCCGTAGAGGTGAGCAAGTTCGTAATCACAGCGGCAGAACTCAACAACATAATCTTTCAGAAAGCTGAGAGTTGCATGGTAGGCACCCATACTGATGTCATCCTTCTGATTTTCTCTGAAGTAAGCAGCTAGGGTAAGGATGTCGTTTGGATTCATTGAAGGAAAATCCGCATCAGTAACGGTCCGGGGAATTGGCTTGTTCCGGAGGAGATGGAAACGGAACAGAGGACAGTTCAGCTCAAATTTTACTAAAAATTTTCTTCCAAAGCCATGAACTTTCGTGATCCTCTTCCTTGTCCATACTTCCTTGAAGGGTTGAGCATTTTTAGCATAAAAGGTTTTGAGCCTCTCACGCTCTGTCCGGATGATCACTTCCGGATTGTCGGTTGGATGGAGCGGAGAAAACTTCGTGTAGAATTTGCTAAAGGGAGAGAGAGGAAGATCCAATTGATCAGTGTCATTTGAGGGAAGGCATAGTAGAGTGTTGGGATGATTTCCTTGGCTTGAAGGATGCCTTCTCGACACAGAGGAGAGATGCCACGCATCGGATCGGGATGGTCTTTTAAAGATTGAATCTGGATGCTGTCCTCCAATACCTTGTGAGTTTCCTCCTCAGACCATCCATATTTTTGTTTGAGAGGAGGTCCGGAGTGGAAGGCTTGATGTTCGGAAGTCATCGGTTTCTTCCCTTTGTCTTTCTGAAGTGCATCAATGACCATCTTCATATTTTCATCAATGATGAATTCCGGAGTGGGAGTTGGAAGCGGTTCTTCCGGAATTTCATCTGGAGTCCGGAGAGGAGAGCCTTGATCAATTGGGGCTATTTTTGGTTCCAGAATGGGAGTGGGAGACAGCACAGAGGGAGTGGCTCGGAAGGCTTGAGCTGTAAGGGATGATTTTGCCTTAGCCATTTTGACGGCCATTTCAAAGGCGTCCGGAAGAGAGGTTGGCCAGGAGACTGCGGACCAGATCCTCTTTTGTTCCTCTGTTAACACCTTCGGAGTAGTCAGCTTTGGAGCTTGAAGACCAAGAACTCCTTTGGGAGCTTCATCCGGAAGATATATTTCATAATCTTCATCACCTTTGCTTCCTTCAGTGATTCCCAGGATTCCGGAGACAAATTGAACATTTTCATCTTCGGAATCGAGGTCCTCATCCCTGAGTGTGAATTTTGAGGCTGGTTGCTATCTCCTACTTGGGCCTTCTCCCCCTCTTGCATCGGTGAACCTTGAGACCGGTACAAGCGTCAAGTCTTCCTTGATATCATCAAGTTTGGAGAACACCTTTTGAAGACTTGTGGAGAGTTGAAGAGTAAGAGTATCATAGGCTTCGAAAGTGGGAGCTTGTTTGGAGAGATGCTTGAATGTGCTGCTGAGGATGGAAATCATCTCATCAAACTTCCTGTTCGGAACATCAACAATATTCCAAGTTGAGTGTAGGAGTTTGATGAGGACTAGTTGAATGATGAGGTTCATCTCATCCTTCTTCCGGATCTCCTTCTCCAGTCTTTGAATTTGTTTCTCATGACGAACATGAGTCTGCTTGATTAGATCGTTGGTGGCAGACACAAGATCGTCATGAACCTTGAGCATTAGGAGATGGTGTTGAGATAGTTTTCAACAAGAGCGTCATACTTGGAGTCAAGTTTTTTCAACAGTGTGCTTCAGCCGGATGGAGATTAGCTGATCGAGTTGGGCTTCTCTCTCTGCCACTGATGGTCCGGACTGTTGGGAGAGAGACTGAAGAATAGCATCAAATTTTGAATCATGTTCGGAGACTTTTTGATCCAATTTAGAATTCAGCTCTGTTACGGATGCTTCTACAGTTGACACTTTATTCATAGTGTCCGAAACATTGTTGCGGATCTCCAGAAGGGCAAACGGGTCAACGTGGTCACCAGCTGAGGATTCTGAATCAGAATCAGAGTGTTGCGGAGGAGGTTGGTGAGCGTCCAGATTTGAGGATGGACCCGGTTTGGTAGCATCATCCTCTTCTTGAAGATTTGAGTTGGAGCCGTCGTATGGAGTGGTAGTGGAGGAGGATCCGAAGTCAAAGGCAGACTTGGATACGGATGCTTTGGATTGATAGTGAATGGAGGTCATGAGATGAGCATCCGGAACGGTTGTTGCTTCTTCCTCCAACATAACTTCTTTGGAGATTTCTTCTTCTGGATCAGTGTGGAAGATGCTTTGATGAATGGTGATAGGGGGTAGCTCCGTAGTGAGTTCATTGATGACATCATCGTCAGTTGGAGGGATATAGGGCAAATTGCTTTGGATGGCCCTATTCCTCATGGAGATGAGAGTGGACTCCACTTGAGATCGAGAAAGGTCCGGACGTCGAGATGCGACCCTATTCACATAATCTTCCCACAAAGGATCATTAGAACCTGGTCGTCCTGTACGCCTTCCAGGTATCAGACCAGTTGTGGCATCGGAAGTTGGAGAGACTGATCCTCCTTCCGAATGTTTGGGTTCCGGAACAATGGTTCCGGAGTGTGTGCGTGTGGAAGAGATAATAGGAATATCGAATTTGACACGTGGGTGTGTTCCAGGGGGCTGCAAGGAACTTTGTTCAACACCGGCATCACCCTTTTGGGAGGGTGAGGGTGGAATATGTGGAGACTCCCCGTGAGTGTGTGCTTGTGATGGGTGCCCTCCTGTTGAGAGGGTGGAATATGTGGAGACTCCCCGTGAGTGTGTGGAATATGAAACATTGAGGGGTACCTCAGATGAGTGGGCAGGAGGGGTGTACGGACGGCCAGAATCAGCCGGAATGTCATGGGTGCCCTCCTGTTGAGAGGGGGCACTGACTTTGGATTTCTTTTTGGCCTTAGGCTTGGTAGGTGAAGCCTTTCGTTTGGCTGGTTGCTTAACTTTGGCTCCGGACTTAGCATGAATGGCCTCTTCCGGAGTAGGCTCAACTGAGACCGGAGCAGGTTGTGTTGGGTCGAACACAACCGAAGTCTCAATATGTTGTTTCAAATAGGGAGAATCGGAAGGAATGAGGGCCAACATATTGTCCGGAAGACGTCTGACCGGACCAAAAGATGATTGGTCCGGAATTCTATAAGCCTTAACGAGTTTAAAAGATACACATACCTCCGGAGGAATGGTGCTCACCGGAATGGGTATGTTGAGTTCCTTGAAGATCTGTTCAATCGTCAGAGCCCAAAATCTAGGGCTCAAATCTCGTTCGACTTCCTTTTGATGGAGAATTTGCAGAAGTCTTGCCACAAGACTTCCGAAAGATCTACAGCGTTGTTGTGTCCGGAGTAAATGCTGAATACCACATTTAGCCAATCTTTGCTCAAGGTGTCGGTACCGCCATGCTTTCCTGATAACCCACGGATGATTAGATGCATAATCACGGTCCAGAGGCCATAAATAGCTGTCTTCTTGAAATCCTTTGCCCTATAGTCTTGCGAGTACCCAATAAAGTTCAGAAACGTCTGAAGTTCTTCAGCCGTTGGTTCAACAACTACAAAGCCAGTAGGATTTGGTGTAATTCCAATCGCCTTTAGGAATGTCGATTTGTAGACAGGAATGGTGCGATCATCGATAATGGTAGTTAACAGAACATTATCTTCAAGTTTGATGCTAGTGAATGCACGATGAATATGAGAGAGTGGGAGTGGAGGATCAGGGATTTTGGTAAGTGGAATGGAGAGAGGATGATGTGAAGGAACTCAATCATTATTCTGATTGATTTATCGTGGTCAACAGGGTTTAATGAGAACAGTTGAGTTGTGTCCCTGAGAAAGGGTTCTTGATCGGCAAATGAGGATGATCCCTTGGATCCTTTAGATGATTTCTTCCTGGCGATGGATTTCTTGGGTGGTGGAGCAGATGGAGCTGGATTCTTGGAAGCCTCCATTGATGAACAAGGAAGGAAGCTTGAAGAACACGAAGAACAGTTAGGGTTGTTTGGAGGTTTGAGAGATAAGAGAGCGTAAAGAGGTAAAAGTGAATGTGAAAGAGTATTTATAGGTAGGGAAAGATGGGTCGGGTCGAAAAAGGTAATGATGAGGGTCCGAGATCCATCGGGTCACATTTAATGTTTGGGAGTGAGATTTGACAGGTGAGGTGAAAGGGCAAGGCAATTGGGCTAAAAGAGGAGAATGTAACCGTCAATTCGTTTTCTAGTTTAGAGGGCGTGCAATCGTGTCACGCAAATCGAGGAAGATTGGATAAGGATCTTCCTAAAAAGTAACCGTTGAGAAAAACCATTTCGCCTTATTACCTTTTGGTATTCCGGATGAATTGTTCCGGACAGTGCATGATCCGGAGGATAAAGGTTATGTTCCTGAACAAATATGATAGAAAAGAGGTTCCGGGGCAAATTTTGAGAATTCAGGAGCATTTATGAAAATTCCGGAGCACTTTTGAAAATTCCGGAGCAAATTTAAAAATCCGGAGCAAGTTTTGAAATCCCGGTGCATTTTGAAAATCCGGAGCAATTTGAATTTCTAGAGCAATTTGAAATTCCGGAGCAACTTTGAAAATTCCGGAGCAACTTTGAAAAATTCCGGAGCAACTTTGAAAACATCGCCTTTCCGGAGAGGGTTTTCCGGAATTCCTTTATGAAGTGAGTTCCGAAATAGAGATTCGGATGATGGTTGATCTTGATAGTCGTGATGAAGGGAATGAACTGTACAGCTTAAATAACTCAAGGGATAATTAGTAATAAAGACAGGTAAAATGATCCTATGTATTTAGAGGAAAAAAATAGTTCCGAAGCAAAAATAATTGAATTCGGAGCATATTTTTCTTCCGAATACTTCTATCAAATAGAACATGTCTCCTAAAAGAATTGAGGATCAGGCATCATCATACCCATTTTGTTTAGAAGACCATTAAATTTGGTTTCGTCTAATGCCTTAGTAAAGACATCAACAATTTCATCGTCAGATGGAACAAAAATAAGTTTGATGTTGCCATTTAGAACATGATCTTTAATAAAATGGTACCGGATGTCAATATGCTTTGTCATGGAGTACTGAATTGGATTGTGAGAGATTGCAATGGCATTTTGAGAATCACAGTAGATAGGAATGCGTTGAAATCGGTAACCATAATCCAAGAGTTGAGATTTCATCCAAAGAACATGAGAGGTACAACTGGCAGCAGTAATGTATTCAGCTTCAGCTGTGGAGAGAGCAATGTAGTTCTGTTTCTTGGATGACCAGCTGACTAATCGACCACCTAGGAATTGACATCCTCCTGATGTACTTTTCTTATCGAGTTAAAGACCACCATAGTTTGAATCAGAGTAAGCTTGCAGAAGGAAACTTTCATTTGTTGGATACCAGATTCCGAGGCTCTTTGTACCTTTGAGGTATCGGAATATTTGTTTCACAGCCAAAAGATGAGACATCTTCGGATTGACTTGGAATCTGGCACATAAACATGTTGAGAACATAATGTCCGGGCGACTTACAGTGAGGTAGAGTAAGGATCCAATCATTCCACGATACTTCTTTTCATCAACGGAAACACCTGAAGGGTCGGCAAATATTTTGTGACCGAAGCCCATAGGTACCTTGGCGGAGGCACAGGTGTCCATTGAGTATTTCTTCAGAAGTTCAGAAATATACTTCTCTTGGTGAATGAAAATACCTTTGTTAGTCTGTTTGACTTGAAGGCCAAGAAAGAAGCTTAATTCTCGATTCATGCTCATTTGGAATCGACTGACCATAAGTTTGGCAAAATCAACAACCATAGATGAATCCGTAGATCCAAAAATGATGTCGTCCACATAAATTTGTACCAACATGAGATGCTTTCCATTTGATCTTCGGAAAAGAGTGGGATCAAGTATACCTCTTTGAAAACCTGAGCGTTTGAGAAAATCGATGAGAGTCTCGTACCAAGCTCGAGGAGCTTGCTTGAGTCCGTAGATAGCCTTTCGGAGTTTATAACAATAGTTTGGAAAGGAAAGATTGATAAATCTGGGGGGCTGTTGAAGTTATACTTCAGTTTCAAGTTCACCATTAATAAAGGCACTCTTAACATCCATTTGGTAAACTTTGAAGCCTTTGTGAGCAGCATAAGCAAGAAATATTCTGATAGCTTCAAGTCGTGCAACATGAGCAAATATCTCGTCCTAGTCAAGACCTTGAATTTGAGTAAAACCTTTAGCTACTAATCTTGCCTTATTTCAGATGATAACTCCTGCATCGTCTAGCTTGTTGCGAAATACCCATCTTGTACCGACAATAGGGTGATGTTGAGGAGGAGGTACGAGAGTCCAAACTTCATTTCGGTCAAATTCTGCCACTTCTTCTTGCATGGTTGTAATCCAATCAGCATGCTCTAATGCTTCCTTGATGGATTTGGGTTCAACCATGGATATGAATGCTGAAAAATGACATTCATTTTGGATGTTGGTAGCTGAGCGAGTTTGTACACCAACATTCGGATCGCCTATCACTTGGTTCGGAGGATGATCCTTTGTCCAAACATGCAATAGAGGGAGTTCTTGTGCAGCCGAAGATCCTACATCAACAGTGGAATTGATTTGCTCCCCCTGAATGATTTGAATATTGGGATGATGCTCCACCTGAACTTCTGAACCGGAGAGGTTGTCATCATCATCAGAAGGGAATTCAAAGAAATTTTCGTTTTCATCAATGTTGAGAGGATTAGAGTCATCGAAATCGGCAGCTGCATCTTGGAAGCCTGCCACATTTGATTCAAGAGAGGGATTTGCATTATTCTCCCCCTCAACTTGAGAAGGTTGAAACGGTTCGGAATCAAATTGAGGTAGGCTCGGAAGTGGACCGGAGAGGTTGTGAGAAACTGGGGCTTCCGAAGGAGGAATTAGAATTAGAGACGGTCTTGATCGAGATTCCGAATCAAGAGCGGTTTCGGAAGGGCCAAAGAGGGTTTCAAAATCAACCTCAAGAATGGTTTGAGGGTTCGGACATCCTGGCGGAGGAGCGTCAGACTCCATGATGTGAGTTGTGATGTGAGGGGGGCCAGAATTCCAAACAAAGTTGTCATCAAAGGTAATATCGAGTTCTTCGGTTGAGAACTCTGTAGGCCTTGGATTTGGAAGAGTACCCAAGAAAAATGGCTTCATCAGCTTTGGGTTGGAACTTTGTAAGCTGATCACGGTTGTTTTTGATGAAGCATCTACATCCGAAGACATGTAAGAATGAGATTGTTGGCTTTCGACCATTCATTGCTTCATATGGTGTCATGTTGAGACGTCGATTGATGATACTTTGATTTTGAGTGAAGCAAGCAGTGGATACAGCTTTAGCCCAAAGATAGAGTGGTAAGTTTGCATAGTTCAGCATTGATCGAGCGGCTTCAACAAGTGTTCTATTGCGTCTTTCAACTACACCGTTTTGTTGTGGAGTGTAGGGAGCTGAGAAGTTGTGATCGATTCCTTTGTCTGTGAGAAATTTCTCAATGGTGGAATTGACAAATTCCGAACCATTATCACTTTGGATTCTTCTGACTGGGAGTTTGATAAGAACTTATATTCCTTTGATAAAATTGATGAGCTCAGAGGCTGTTTTGGATTTCAGCCTTAGGAATAAAACCCAGGTGAACCTTGTAAAGTCATCAACAATCACAAGAATATATTTCTTATGATGAAGACTTTCTACAGTGGATGGTCCACAAAGATCAATGTGTAGAAGTTCCAATGGTTCCGAAATGGACTTTTATATGATAACAGGATGACCCTTATTGGATTGCTTACCACACTCACACGAAGCACATAAATGATCATTTTCGAACTTGAGAAGAGGTAAACCTCTTACCATTTTGCCTGATACAAGATCATTCATGTACCGAAAGTTCAGATGTGCGAGCCTTCGGTGCCATAACCAACTGACGTCAGGAACAACTTTGGAGAGAAGACATAGTTGCGGTTTTCCAATAATCATGTTGATGTCAAGTGGTATGTTGTTGCGAGGTGAATTTATCAAACATTCTTTTCGGTCTTCAGTCATCACATAGCTATACTTTTTGCAAAATTCCACACGTTGACTTGAGTCAGTGAGCTGAGCAACACTTATCAAATTATGTTTCAAATCAGCTACATAAGCAACATGTGAAATAGAGAAATTTCCATTGGTGAGAGTTCCATAACTACGAATTGGAGAATTGGAGTTGTTGCCATATGTCACGTAAGCAAAATTTGGAGAAAGCTTTAAATCTCGCAGAAAGTCCTTCTGCCCCGTCATGTGCATGGAGCAAGCACTATCAATATACCATACTGTTTCTTGCTCCGAAGCATAAAGTTCCTGCAAAATTAGTGAGCAACGGATCCGAGTTAGACTTTGGGACGTAGGCATGGGCTTTGGACTTTGATTGTGACTTGGGAACAACTTTGTGTTTCTGGGTGATATTACTGGAATTCTTTGGAAACAGACAGAATGCTAATGTCTTTTCATCTATCCAGTAGTCATATTCAACTACTTGTGGGTCCGGAGCTGACTTCTTTGGATCTTTGGTATCCGAAGGATTGACAATTTTTGTTACCTCCGGGATTGTTTTTTTGTTAACAGATGTTTTGATTTTCCACACAAGATTTTTGTTTGAAGATTTTGAAACAGTGGTTTTTGTACTTGTGGATTTGTTTGATGACACATTGTTTTTTGAAATTCTCGGTTTAAAAATTGTGCCATCATATTTTGCAATAAAGACAGATGAAACATTTCGAGGTGTCGGTGAAGTATTTTGAATGGTTTTGACATTGTCATTAACATGAGCTTGAAGTGATTTGGAGTTAAGGAATTCCTTAGGTTTCGAACGAACAGGATGTTCGGAAGGCCTTTTTAGGATCCATGTGGGAACAAAAGAATTTTGACTATGAGTGGAGACACGAGGATTCCGGGATGAATTTGGGTTAGATTTAGCAAGGAAACTGGAATTTTGTCTAGTCTGAACTTCCTTTTTGTAAGCATTTCTAGCTTCTACCTTGGGATCTACAACATCTTTTCTATTCAACATTGGTTTTCTCTTAGGATGAGGAGAGGATCTAGAAGTTTGTCCTTTGGATGGATTTGTAAACTCAGGAGTAATGGGAACCAATTTGGTTTTTGAAAGAACTAAGGATTCCGATTCACATGAATCAGAGGACACATGGCTTGAGACTTCAACTTTATCATCTAAAGATGCCCATACAAATTCCGAGGCATTGATTTCAGTTGTTTCCGGAATAATTTCCTCAATCACACAGTTGTTTACGTGACTATAATGATATTCCGTGGTCCGATTCAGGTCCAGGTTTATCAGAGGCGGAAGAGGCGTGGAATCAGGACACTTGACAACTATTGGTTGGAACTCAGGAATTAGGGACTCAAAAGGTCTTTTAGCCTCCAGAAGGGGTGACAAGGGAGAAACAGGGGTGTCCGAATGTTTGATGTTCGGAACTTCTCCCATGAATGTCAAATTTTGCAATTTCTTCAGGGGACTAACAATTGGTTTCGGAAACTCGCTTCCGAGACCAGGAGCTATGGACCATGGATGACAAAAATTATGAGTCATCCGAATGTTAGCTTCAAGCATGTCTACAGAGTTATGCAAAGCATCTATTTTAGCATTGAGACGTTTGTTATCCGAAATCAAAATATTTCGTTCAGAATAAGTGATTTCACATTTATCTTTCAAAATGATACATTCATCTTTTGACATTACAAGTTCAAGCTCTAGAGACTCGATTTTCAATTTCTTATCCTCAAAACGTAATCTAAGACGACTTAGTACACAGTCCTTCTTCTCACTGGCTTCTATGGTAGACTCATAGGCTTTATAGATGGTGTTCATATCTGTTTGGATCTGGGTCAGATAAGGTTCACATAAAGTCAAATCAAAATTATTATCAGAGATCATGGATTTTACCTGCTGAACGATGCTTCGACCTGGTGGATCGTTAGTGGCCATGTAGCAGTAGTGAGGTTCAGCAACATCATCTTCATCTTCGGACCCAGAAGACCAATAACCTTCGTCACATTCAACCGTTTGTCTTGCCATCAAACACATGTTTCTTTCAGTTACTAAATCATCATCATCTCCGAATGACCAATATCCTTCGACATCTCTTGAAACGGTAGTAACAAATGCCTTCTCACTTTCAGCCATTTCTTGTGCTCTTCGGACATAATAAGCTGAATCTTTGACTTTTGGTTTTTGTGGAGCATCAGCTAGACAATCTTTGGCAAAGTGGTTTGCATGACCACATTTATGACACAAGATCTTTGGTTTTTCTGATTTGGAAATTTTGAGAAGATTCCGGAGCGGAGTTTGGTTTAGTGAGGTTGGGCTTGTATGCAGGAGGATTTTTCAGAGGTCTATTTCGGTTCCGGAGAGGAGTGTGGTTGAGGATGGGTTTGGTGAGGAGCATTGAATCTGTTTTTGTATGGCTTGTAAGAGGGATTGAAAGGTCGTTTGTATTTCATTGAGAGTAAGGCAATTTTTTGTTGGAAACGGAGTTCGGAATCTAAGGTTTCGGAATCATCGTCAGGATAAATGTGTGTGGGTAAAGAGGTTAAGGATGGAACAGTGGGTTTGTAAGGTTCCGGAGTAGGTGGGTTCAGAATGGTTGATTCAAAGGAACTGACTAGAGCAAGTGGTCCTCCAGAAAGTTCCCTTATGGTTTGAGCAACGTTTGATTCATGTCCTTAAAGCTCATCAAAAATCTGATAGAGTTTCAATTTTTTTTAAAGAACCATTACTTTGAAGACAGGACTTTACATTTCCCCATCCTAGGCTGTTAATGAACTTGAGATTGTACTCGAGAGGAGTTCGAACAATCCCATGAGCAGTCATGTTGTTGACAACGATTCGATATCGGTTGGAGGCTGAGGCTATAGTTTCACCTGGAGTAGTGGTGAAGGTGTCAAAGTCATTGACAACCGAGGTGCGGTGCTTGTCCTTCATATTTTCGGAACCTTTAATCAGATCCTGAAGAGTGTCCCAAATTACTTTGGCTGATTTGCATAGCTTGATGTGCTCAAAGAGTGATGGAGGAACACCAAACACCATTTCTGAGAAGGCAACTTGATCAGCATGCAGCTTCTCAATATCATCAGCAGTTAGAGGGGTTGGACGAGCTTCATCCTGTCGCAAGAGCTGAGCAGCTGCATCTCTTACAACTGTTCTTACAGGAACATGAGGGCCTTCTTTGACGGATCTCCAGATTTGTTCACCTTTCTCTTTGGCTAATAAGAACCTTTCCATTCTAACTTTCCAATGATCATATTCTTCAACAACTAGCAATGGGGCACGTGTAGGGCCACCCACGCTATTTGCGATTTGCATCGAAATCATTTGCTGAGGATTTGAAGCAGCCATTGAAGTCGAGATATCTTCAAGTTTAAGTGGTATATAGAAGAACTTTTATCCTTAACACAGAAATGGTTGAAATACCAAGGTAAATTCAAACCAACTATAATCTGATCTTATGGATTCAAAGGACAACCACTCGAGCTCTGATACCAATTGTGAGAACAAGATCTATGCGCAGGGACAAGGTTTGAGAATTCAAACCTTGAGTGAATGCTTGAGATTAATGTCTGCTTGATAATGGATGTTCAAGTCGAGACTGGAAAGACCAGTCAAGTCTTAGATAATCAGTTCAACAAATGATCAAGACATTAATTGAGAAAAAGTAGATAATGATCAAGGTAGAGTTAATAAATGAAGAACAAGAAGAATGTTTTTAATGTGATAAGAGTAAATGCCAAAAGTGAGTGAAAGATTCGTTGTTGACTTGTATTGAAAGCTCCTATTTAAAGGAGAGAATGTTACAACGAATTATCCCAGATGTTTACATAGGACCAGATAAATGACATAAGTCTGACATTCTGATTGTCCTAAAGTAACTTTAGACTAAGTCCTATGAAACGTTACATCACATACAAGACAAAAGTAATAAATGCACTAAAGACATAAAGACTTCATTCCGGAAAAGTGATGTTCCGGAGATGAAGGTTTGATCCGGATCAGCATACATTCCGGATCAGCTCTGGAATGTATTCCTCTTCAAAATACTTCACTGTTCTTTTCTCCAGCTCCGGACAGGTTCCGGATCATATTTTCCTTCGGAACCAACATACTTCAGAATATGTACTTAGGATTGCTAGAGGTTCACTTTCAGGTTCCAACACAATTGTAGATCTTTGTAAGTTTTTCAAGCAAATTTGCTTTAGAATAATAAAGGCGGAGGATATGAGGAAAGCAAAGGAAGACATTATTAGAATCTTGTGCAAGTTAGAGTTGATTTATCCCCCAACGTTTTTTTAGATTATAATTCATTTAGGTTTAAATTTACCCGATGAAGCGATTGTTGGAGGCGTGGTATGTATGAGATTGATATATCCATTCAAAAGATATATGAAAAAACTAAAAAACTACGTCAGAAATAAGGCGAGGCCGGAAGGTTGTATAGCTGAAGGTTATGTTGTTGATGAAGCTTTATCATTTTTTTTGATGTACCTACGAGATGTGCATACTCTATTCAATCGCCCTGAAATAAATGATGATGTTTCGGTTAAAAAACAAAGTTTTGGATGTTTGAGTCTAAGTGTCGAGACCAACTCAACGCAAATAAAACATCTTGATCTATGGGAAAAATGTAATATAGAATGGTTTATACTGAATAGTTGTGAAGAACTCAGATAATACATAAAGTAAGTTTTCTTATATTTATCTTTCATTATCTAATGTTGCCTTTTTCCATTCATTAATTATATATATATATATATATATATATATATATATATATATATATGTATATATATATATATATATATATATATATATATATATATATATATATATATATATATATATTTCATCAATATAGAAAATTTAAATTTGAACATCCTAAAAGTGACTAAAAGACGGAATTTCCTAAATGGCTCCTTGAAAAGGTAATAAAAATAAACAACAAAACATGTTTAATCAATACAACGAATCAAGAATACATAACAAATTAATTTATATTTAATAGGTTTTTCAGATGGAAATAAAAAGTTCTCCAAAATTCCACAAAGTGTTGTCAACCCTTTTCATGGGTTCACAAATGAATGTTTATACTTACACCGCGTGCATAGGCGTTGGTATTAGTTGTGATGTACAACGCACAACACAAAACTCTGGGGCTCAAGTGGTGGGTGAGAATGGAGAGAAATATTCTGGCCAGTTAGAAGAGATTATAGAGGTGTAATATCCATATGATTATTCGGATTTATTATTTTGGTGTAAGTAGTTTGATATGGGAGTTATTCCTGATGACAATTTCACCAGTATCAACACAAAACGTGAAGCGTACCAAGATGATCAAATCATATCTGCTTTGCAAGCCAAACAAGTGTACTACATCCAAGAGCCTTCTTGAAGAAACAAAAACAATAACCATCATTGTATCATCAAGCATGTTAATCATCGAAGTATTTGGGATCTACCATCCAACAATGCTCGTGTCCAAAATGCTTACAGTGACTCTGTACAAAATGTGGACAATATGGAGGCAAGAGTTGTTAACAATGTGGACGTAGTTCAAAACAACTCTTCATCCACTATACTTTTTTCGAATGATCATAATACTTTCAAAACAATGTTGATGTAACTTAAAACAATGTTGATTATGATAAGGAGGATGAGACTGAAGTACATCTGCCAACGGGTAGAATCGATAATGTTTTTGAGGATGAGACTAATTATGATGATGATGATTTTGATTATGATACTGAAGAACACATTGAAGTATATGAGGGAGAGTCTGACTAAAAAATTCATATGTAATGGTAAACTTTATATGTGCATGTTTTTTTGTAATAGAAACTTTATATGTATGTAGAGGCCATACATTAACTATTATTCATATTGTGTTTCTATATTGTACATGTTATAATTTTTCAGACTATATATGGAGTTTAGTTGGATGATACTGCTTTACATCATGGCCGATGTAATGGACCTAGTGATGGGTTTATTAGGTTACAACAAAATGATTAATGCGGAAAATCACTTAACAATTAAGTAGGGGGCACATGCAACCTAATACGATCCATGTCTTTCACATGAATGAAACATACTTTGAATAACAAAACTAAGATGCACGTAGAAATTTATAAAATTAGAAACTAGAGTTACATACCTTAAACTTATTATAGCAAATAAGTTACATGAATCCTTCCTTTGAAGAGCTTGGAAAGCTAGCACCAAAAGGATGATGCCTCTAATAGCTCACACCCAAACCTTAGAACAAGGAGACACTTGAGGAGAGAGGAGGAAGGTATAAAGTTCATTAATATGCTCCTTGGAAATAGTAAGAACGAATTTTGATGCCCTAGGGGTCCTATTTATAGTTTAGGTAACTTAGGGACAAAGCACATTTTGAATAACTACATAATGGATTTAATTCCAATTCAAATCCTTTCATGATTAGCATCCAAGAGGCTTCTAGAAACCCTAGAAGAGCTCCCAAAACATCCACCCTTGGATGGTTTTGGAAATGCCTTTTTTGTTCAGCTATTGAACAATTACAATTCACCCCTTGCACCTTTAAGTAATTCTAATTAATCCCAAATTAATTCCTTATTAATTTTGATTAATAATTATCACTTCTAATTGATTTCATATTAAGTTATTAATCATATCAATTAACAAATAAATTATTTAACAATTAATCTCATATTAATTTGTTAATCATGTAATAAATTAACAAATTAACTTTCTCATTAATATATTAATCATATAATATTTAACAAATCATTTCCTCATAATTGACAATTAGTGTATTAATCATATAATAATCTAATAAATCATCCTCTCTCTCTACAAATGTCATTCTAATCAAGTTCAAGTTATGAGGGCAACCCCAAAAGGACTTTGCTTTTATTTTCTAGTTTATACCAATTTGGGTATGAGCTTAGACACCTTAATCCAATAGTCTCCCACTTAGATAAGTCTATAACTACAATTTCAAGTATAACCAAACAGGAAAGAGTGCTTTCCAATGATACTGTCGAACTCTGAATCAAATCAAACATTGGCGCTAAGATAAGTGATTAACTATTCCTTCGTTCTACAAGATATCATATGAATAAAGTCATAGATTAAATGATCAACCTCATGTTCATTTGTTTGATTCGTGATTTCTCGATTTGTGATCAAATTTAGACTACAAAATCAAACACATCAATTTAGTCCAGACCAGGCAGCTGGTTTTTATAGATCAACTCAAATCACCGAGGGGCCCAAAGATATCACATTTCCTAATAAAGCAAAAGGAACGAATAAACTTTGACTACATAATTGTAACCTTTACTGACCAAATCATACCTGACACTACATTTTATAACATCATGTTACTAATGCGTTTCGGTAATACTAATGCACAAACGACTTGTAAATTATAAATTATGTATCTTCGTTTGAAGAATAGAAGATATTATCATCTTAGAATTACTCGTGATTGAATCCATGAAGTAATCTCTAAGCATGGGTTTATCCAATACCTAAAATCTTGATTTTCTAAGTACTCATGAATACATATAACAATCCCATGCAATGTGCAATCTCTATAGACAATCTACAATCATTTCATGACAGTCTTGATTCACTACTTACTTCCAAAAGTCCGAGCGACTGTGGAATTTTGAATAATATTTAAATTACTCAGGGAAGTAAAACATGCAAAGTGAAACAGAATGATAAATCAATTTGCTATGGTATCATACCCAATGATCATAAATAAATCCCGATTATTTAATCACCATAACATTTACGAATTTATTCATTGTATATTGTTTCGAGTAATCAACTAACCACTTGAATTAGTTAACATTAGTCATGCCATGTTATGAACATGCATACTATGCCTCTCTATGGTCCTTCCTTTATGAATATATCGACTAGACATTATTCCAATGATGCTCATTTCATAATTTCTAATTCTTATAATTATCTAAGATATAGTGGAATTTCATCTTTACATGCTTTGTCTTTCTGTGATGTCAAGCTTCTAAAGTCATAGAGACTGAGCCTCTGATATTACAAAATGCTCTAATGTTACTTGTTACTAGAAAAAATTCCAAGGTTATAAAGTCTCGAATTCAAGGTACACTCCTTAAACACCTCTCTTGAATTAAAGCTTCCAACTCACATGTATATTTTATAACCAGTTCTTATTATGGAAACATTTCCATATACATATCTCCCATTATTGAATCATTTCCTTATTTTCATATGACCATCAATTATGACCAAGAATCATCTCAATCTAAGACGTGTCACTATGGTACTTCCCAGATAATATCATACTTTCAACTGTCCACAAGCAACCAATCTTCGGTAAACCTCATAACGTTCTTTACAGTTTAACAACATTAGTCACACAAAATTCTAATCCTTTTCACACAATGCTAAAATAACTTGAAAAATATAATTATTGAATATTATAGCATATGTAATCGATCCTATATTATAAGCATATGGGGCTCGACTCATTATACCTTATATAAAGATTTAATATATGTTAAATCTCCTGCTATAACAATTCCATATAGAATATTCTATGTTGAAACATTTCAACACTATTCATATATAACTTTGACTACGTTCTATTAAACTATACAATCTAAACCTTTAGATTCGTAACGAAGTTGTAACATCCGTCACTTGAGGTAATATTTAATTTAAAATATTTGTAATTTAATTGTTTGGACTACAGAATAAGTAATGGATTATTGAGTGAGCTTTAGCAAGTGGGCCGATAGGAATGGGCTACCTAAAGACGTACGATGGGCGTAAGTCAGGTGTAGGCGTGGCGTAGAGCAACATTGGATGTGGGGGGCGGAGGTGCGTACGCGCAGCGTACGCAAGAAGACTCCAAACCCTAATTTTTAGGGTGTAAGCCATATAATTACAACAATATGACTCAAACCCTAGCCTCCTTACCAGCCTCTCAATCTTAGAAACCCTAGATAGACTATTATCCTTCATCCTTGTGTGTTTTTGGCTTTGTGAAGTTCTTGGTGGTGTTTAGAAGCGTGAAAGAAGAAAGAAGAAGTTGGAGAAGAAGAAATTGAGTATCTTCAGCTCAAGGATTCGAGATAACATCACCATTTGGCACACGTTTGAGGTAAAAAGCTTTCAACTTGCCTCATGAATGCTTAGATCTATGTTAATGGAGTTTTGGACCTTTTTAGGTCCCAATAATAGATTTTTATGGTGCAACTTCGTATCTAGGCTTAGGGTTGCCACCCTTAGGGATATATGAGTCCCATAAGCAGTAAAGTTTCGAGCTTTAAGGTCTTTTTGTGACCATGCATAATTTCTAATCATTTCCATGGAAGTTAGTTGTTATATTCCAAGTTTGGGTCCATTTGGTGGGTTGAAAGCCACCAAGTAATCGACTTTATGAGTTAATACATGTTAATGGACTCAGATCAATAATTTGGATGTAAGGTCTTGAAGGATTAAGCACTTTTAAGGAATATGGTTTAACAAGGTAGTACGTTGGGCGTACAAGCCAATACACGCAACGTACACGCCATACAGCCTGTACGCTTAGCGTACCGAGGAGTACACCCTGCATACTCGCTGAGTTTGGACCTCATGACTTTTGGGCCTCGGTTTGGGCTAAGCTTTGGACTTCTTAGCTTTTGGGCCAAGGACATGTTTGGGCTTAAGGAATGGCCCATTTGAGGAGTTGGGCCCAATTTAGAAAATTGGGCCATTAGTGCGTCTTTAGGGGGCCATTAGTGGGCTTGGAAAGATTAGATGGAATTAGGCCTTGGATATAGTCCAAATTAGACCAAGGGGTAAAATAGTCATTTTACCCTAAGAAGGATTATGGATTTTGACTAAGTGTTGTTGTGATATTGATAGACGGGGAGTCGTTGGAGCAGCCGTAGGAGATTCCTTGCCGTGAGATTACGCTTTCAGCTTTGCGAGGTGAGTTTCCTCCTAGGAACGGGTCTAAGGCACCAATGCCAGCCCATTTATGTATGTTAGTATATTCCAGACTTCGGTCCGATGTCGGGCAGTGCCCGATGTAGGTTTATGTGTTTATATGTTCCAGACATCGGTCCGATGTCGGGGAAAGCCTGAGGAATGTTTGTATGGTTTATGTCTTTGTGATTCTTGCATGTTCTTGTTTTGTATGCTTCCGGACTTCGGTCCGATGCCGGGTAAAGCCCGAGGAATGTTTATATGTTTCCGAATTTCGGTCCGATGTCGGGCGGTGCCCGTGGAATGTTTATATGTTTATGTTATGTGATTCGTTATGTGTATTTCTTGATATTATGATATGTATACCGAGCTTTGCTTGATGTCGGGCGGGGCCCGATGCCGGTCGGGACCCGATGCCGGACTTCGGTCCGATGCCGGGCGGGGCCCGATGTTGGACTTCGGTCTGATGCTGGGTGGGGCCCAATGTTATGTTATTATGTGATTATGTGATTATGTGTATGGTATGTGGTAGTTGGGGAGACTCGCTAAGCTTCGTGCTTACAATTTTCATTTTGGTTTCAGGTACTTCTGGTAGCAAAGGGAAGAGCTAGGGATGACTGCAGTGCACACACCATTTTGTTTAGCCTGGGATGTTTTACTCTGATATATTTGACATATGATTATGATGTTTTGAGATACAATGACTTATGTTTTTATGTGATGATTGGATAACTATGGTTTTATTAATAATTAAAAACGAAATTTCTGGACCGTATTTTTTAGGATGTTTCAAGTTGGTATCAAAGCCTTTGTTTGAGGTATTCGGGCTCACTCTTAGGTGTGTCTAAATTCCAACTGAGGACTTGGTATAAAATTTTTAAAAGAAAAACCATTTTTTACAAAAAGGATTTTGAAAAGAGAAAAGGGTGTGGTGGATGCAATCAACCGAGCTCAAGTAAGTTCTCCCAAATTACCCATACAAGTTGATATGTTATGATATGATTATGAGAACTACATGCTAGATTAGGGCTAACGATCTAGGAATGATGCCTTGTATGCCTTTTATATGTGTATGAGAAATGCATGCTAGTTTAGGGCTAAGGATCTAGGAAGGATGCCTTATATACCTGTTGTATGAGCTTATTGAATTGTATGCTAGTACTGATTAGTCAGTAATATGATGGCCTGAGTAAGATATGCTTGATTATGGTCACTCAATGCTCGAATGCTGCTTGCTTTGTGCTTTTAGTAGTTCTAGTCATCTTTAACTAAGTAGTAAACGAATATGTTAAGTTACATATTACGAGGAATAAATAATTTCAGAAGGTTAGGTCTAGCTCTTGTTTGAGTCCAACCGTTGTAGGGTAGGACCTCTCATTTGAAGAATTATCTAGTCTTAGTGATATGTAATGGTATTCGCAAGCCAGTTAGGGAAAAGTAGCAGGGACTTCTTATGCATCTGATGGTGGAGAGTGGGTCGATGATTACCCTAGGGCAAGCCTAGGATGAGCTTAGCACGAGAACAGCAGTAGTAGTAGAAGGGACTTGGTGGAGTCAAGGCAGTTCTTGAGGAAAGTACGGATAGATGTGGAAGGTAATATGGGCCCATACTACTGAAAGCAGAGGATCCGTACCCGAATCAAGGAAGACTGAGATGAATCCAAGGAACTTGTAGTGTGTCTGATCCCTCGAGTTATGATGAGTATTATGATGTTTTTAATGGTGTATTTTCAGAATGGTGACGCTACGCACTAGACCAGTCGGCACTTCGGGAGCCGGTGAGGGATCAGGCTCGGGCTATGGAGCCAGGCATCTTGATGAGCAGACGAGAGAGTTCATCTCATTTGAGGTCACGTGCAGTATTTTAGACCACACTCCTGTGACCTTCGGTATGGTCAAAAAGGGCATCTTAGAGATACTTGATGAGAGGCTGGGTGCATTCCGCATCGAGATGGCGGCCATGCTAGGGGCGCGCACGATGTCTTTAAGGGAGTTCCGAGCATGCGGAGCTCCAGATTATCATGGGGCTCGGAACCCTATTTCTAGCAACAGATGGTTGGCTGATGTCGCCAATGCTTTCCGTACGAGCAGATGTCTCGAGGGGGACAAGGTCCGACTTGCTTCCTGTCTTCTGAAGGACAGAGCAGGTGGCTGGTGGGAGGAGGTCAGACAAGCCATTGGGGATGATGCAGATTTAGATGCGATGACCTCGAGTGACTTTTCGGCCAGGTTCAGGGCTGAGTTTGCACCTGTGATTGAGGTGCAACAGCTTGCTTGGGAGTTCCAGGATCCCCAGAAGACGACTGAGATGGTGACGGAGATCACCGCCATGTTTAGGGAGAGGGCCCTTCTTGTTCTGCAGTACGTGGCAGACGAGGAGATGAAAAAGGCCCGATACCATGAGATGCTGCAGAGTGATATCCTACAGTTTGTGAGCCGATCCAGCTGTAAGACACTGGAGGATATGATTGCTTAGGCTCGGGAGAGGGAGATGGATTTGGAGATGGAGAAGAAGAGGAAACCAGAAGGGGTTCAGTCAGGGAGTGCGGGTATGAAGCCCAGGGTATAAGATCACTGATCGAGGAGCCAGCAGGGCCGCAACCGCTGTGGAAAGTTTGACAAGTTGCACCAGGGGGTGTACATGGCGGGTAGTTCGGGCTGCTTCAAGTGCGTCCAAACCGGTCATGTAAGCAGGGATTGTACTGCTACCACCACCACCACTACAATACTAGATCTGATTTGCTTCCAGTGCAATTAGAGGGGACACAAGCAGTCCCAGTGCCCGAGTTTAGCAACAACAGGACAGGTGGCGGCACCCGCTCCTGCTACATTGAGGATTTCCGACGGCCGTTATGGCCAGGCGGAGGCGTCAGTGGCAAAGAGCAGAGCCTTCCAGTTGACAGCAGAGGAGGAACGTGGAGCTCCCGATGTGGTGACGGGTATGTATCTTCTCCTTATCTCTTTATTTATGTTGAATATTGCCTATGTTTATGTGTTTCATTATAGGATCGTTCATTGTGAACAGTATATCAGCTTTGGTATTATTTGATTCGGGGGCTACCCGATCTTTTGTGTCACTCGCACTCAGCAAGCGATTCGTAGGAGCTACAGGGGAGCTGGACTGTCCACTTGATGTAGAGATAGCGGATGATAGGACCATCGGTTTGCGAGGGTTCATCAGGGATGTACACTTTAGTTGTTTGATGAGTAGTTTTCTGTGGACTTAGTCCCCATTCCCCTGCGATGGAATAAGGTCATCGTGGGGATGGACTGGTTGAGCCCCAATGGGGCAGTGATCGACTGTGAGTAGTAGCTAGTACGATTTCGGACCCCAAGTGGGGGGAGGGTTAGTGATTTAGGGCGAGAGGTCGCAGGGTGGACCGACTCTATGTTCAGCAGCGAGAGCGAGGCGCTACCTTCAGCAGGGTTGCGCAGGTTATGTTGCCTATGTTATGGATACCCGGGATAAGGGTAAGGCGATCGTGGATGATGTACTGATCGTGTGGGAGTACCCGGATTTGTTCCCGGATGATTTTCCTAGGATACCTCTGGAGAGGCAGGTAGAGTTCAGGATTGACCTAGTCCCTGGTGCAACTCCGATAGCCAAGGCACCATATCGGTTGGCTCCTCCCGAGATGTAGGAGTTGTCTACACAGCTACAGGAGCTGTTAGACAAGGGATTTATCAGGTCGAGCAGTTCGCCATGGGGAGACCCGATCCTGTTTGTGAAGAAGAAGGATGGGTCACATCGGATGTGTATAGATTAGCGGGAGCTGAATAAGGTAACGATGAAGAACCGTTATCCCCTCCCGAGGATAGATGATTTATTTGACAACCTTCAGGGTGCATCTTGGTTCTCCAAGATTGATCTACGTGTTGGGTTATGAGCATTCTAACACTCCTAAGTGTACATGCAACCCTAAATACCTTGGATCTATGTTTTCTCTATTATACATACAATTATGAACATCCAAGGTATTCTCCTAATCTAGCATACAAAATAATAAATATAACAAGATAGAATACATACCTCTTTGATGTAGAATGTCTTCATAAAGCTTGAGTGCCTAGTGCCCCAAGTGTGACACCTCAAATGGTTCACACAACACCAAATACACTTGGAATAACTTGAGAGAAACTTGAACACTCCTTGAAATCGTCTAGCCCTCACACTCACACATTAGTCCACGATTTCTTGAGCCATGGGATTCTTTTATATGGTGGCTATTAGGGTTACACCATGTAACTCATAACTTTACCCATTCCTTATGCTCCATGGATTTTAACCTCCATGGAGTATCCATGGGTCACCCCATGGACTTAGTCCAACATAAGGAATCTTGGATCACAAGCCCACATATATAAGAATGAATGATTTACACAATCAACCCATATATTTAATTAGTCTCCTTTTGATCACTTAATTAATTCCAAATTAAATCTTGATCAATACTAATTAAATCACCTTATTAATATATTAGAACTTATAATATATTAACCAACCTTAAGTGTTATTTCTCTCATTATAGTCTATCCAAATGCATGATGCCATGCAACCCAAATGGACCATGCCGGGTCGGGTCAAGTCTTACCAATTATAGTTATGGACTTAGACATTAATCGAATAGTCTCCCACTTGGATAAGTCTAAAACTATTATTGCGTATGACTTCAGGAACCGATCCGCAATCGTAGCTCTCAAAAGCTTCTGTCGAACTCTGACCTTGTCGATGAACTCTGACCTTTGTCAATGACTTGTCCATTAGATAAGGGATCATATATTCCTCCATTCTAGATATCATATGGACTGAGACATGGATTATCAGTCATTCTCTCTGTCCATTTGTTGTTTCCTGATTTCCGATTCATGATGACTGACTGATTGAACAAATCAAATCAGTCCTGGCTTGGCCAAGCACTCACATGTATCATCTTTAAATCATCGAGGGGCCCACAGATATCGCTTTTATCCCGAAGGTAAAAGGAATGGATAAACTTCGACTCATATGGCTTGTTCTACTACTTGTTGAATCATACACAAAGGCACATTTTATAACATCGAGCTACCAATGCGTTTTCGTGCAATCAATGTATAACCAACTCATAGTAACAACTCATATCTCTAGGTTTGAAGAATATAAGATATTATCGTCTCATGATCACTCGTGATAAAATTCATGAAGTGATTCAAATGAGCGTGGGTTGAATCCAATACTCAGAACTTATGAGCACTCATGAGTGTTGTAGCACCACTTTGTCCACCAACTTGGACCTCTACAAACCAACCCATGACAGTCTTGATTCATATCTACTTCCAACATATGACCGACTGTGGATGGTTTGAATAACTTAATCATCCAGGAAGAGCGACTTAGTTATTCTGGAAGTCAAAACATGCAAAGTGAAACACAAGAATAAATGAATCAAATATGGTATCAAACCCTATGAATATAAATAAACAATTTTATTTATCACCATACTGACTACTCATTATTCATTGTTTCGGTTTTATCAACTTTATACTTGAATTTAAAACAATAGTTGTCTCATGCTCCAAGCATGTACACTATGTTTTCTAAACACTAGTCATGCCATACACCAAGTATGCATACTATGTTTGTCTATGATCTTTACTTTGTAAAATAGATCAAGTGAACATCACTCCAATGATCCTCTTTTCACAGTCCCAAATCCTTACTGCAAATCCAAGAATTCCAAATTCATGTCATTTACTGAAATCTGTTAGATTCTAAACTTATATGCATTGATCCTCTTAATGATTATGCACGAAGTCAGAAAGACTTGACAACAATTATTACAGAGCATTCCAAAGGAGATCAGCTCCTTGGAAACATCCTTCTTTCATTAAGTTTCCTAATCTTACACAGATTGAATAATTTCTAACTTTGAAACATTTCCATATTCCATTTTGACTATCACTTCTGAACAAGAGTTGCCTCCTTACAGATTATGTCAATATGGTCCTTCCAAAATTAACATTATACTTTCAACTGTCCTTGAGCAACCAATCTTTGGTAAACCTTAGATTGTCCTCGACAATTGCTTAATCATTTTAGTCATATCCAATTCTAGACTTTTTCCCTTCATAATGCCCCAGGCATTTGGAAAATTTTAGAAAGGATGAATATAACACATGTAATCGATCCTATATCCGAAGCATATGGGACACGATTCATGATGTCTCACATAAAGACTAAACCAGTCTTTTGCTATAATATTTCCATTTCAATTTGTCAAGTTCTCAAAATTCAGATTATGAAAAGGGATGCCGTAATCATAATCGAATTTTAGAACGCAAATAATGGACCCATATATAGAATTTCCTTATGTTGAGCAATTCCAACATGAAATTCATATATATATCCTTGATTAAATACGATTAAAATCTCAATCTAAGCTTTTAGAATTGAAATGAAGTATAATTTCCTCTCCCTTAATTATAGCAAAACAACTTTTTCAACCCCTGCAACCTCACGAATTGAAACTTTCGTTTTCTATAATTAACATTGCTAACTTGCAACCTTTGTCATAATTATCATGCTCCCACTAACATGATGATTATTAGCATAACACTTATGCTCCCACTAGCTTTGACATGTACTCAGAAATCAGCTGACGTTCTTACCAAAGTTCAGATTTCTGATACTAGATTGTTTTGATAAAACTTTATCAAAATCATACACCTCTCTTAGATAGCTCACATGTGTGTCTAAACAATTTTAGAACTATGAACAGGGATGCCGTAATCATAGTCTCAATTGTTTAGACCTTTGCCACTTCTCACAAGTCTGTGTTAGTGTGCCGGTAAACCACACACGCTCCACTAACGACTTTGAGAATGCAAATATCACAATTGCTATCTAGCTAAAATCTACTTAGTGAAAGTGTTTCCTCACCATCATTTTCATGAATCGGAGAGAAACCTTATGACACTTAGATTTAATAGTGTATGTGTTCTTATCCATGTGAATTTGTCAAAACCATAATCACAAGACAAGGTTAGTGACAAATCCAAACTCATATTGATTAAACTTGTGCAATCTTAAATTCTTGCCATTTGGCAGCTCAGGTGCCTGCCATTGCTTCCAAGTAGTTGTGCAACCAATTGAGAACTCTCAGAACTCCTATGCAAAGCCAACTTGAATAGGCACAAAAATTTCAACACGATAGGTTATAAACCTCAAGTCGTGTGCTAGTGAAGGACTTTAGGTTTTATTCTTGATTAAGTCTTGAAACTTTCAAGAGCTTTAAGACTCCCACTGTCCTCTTGACATATAAGACTCCCTTGTCAAATATTCAAGAGATAGTGCGGATTCTTTATCAAGACTAACACTTTACACAATTGGCCTAAGTTGGTCTCTGTTTTATCCAAAACATCACAACTTACCAATTTCAAATGTACAAGAGTAGATAACCTTTTACTCTTACATTTGACTAGTGTTAACAAACCCTCTTTAAGATATGTCACTCAAGTTACAATCTTGGAGTATGACTCTAAGAATTGTTTTGGAACGAAGTATGACTCATCTTTTTGATTTAACCATTTCAACAATTCATGACTCCTCTTCTTAGTCATAAGAATGCACTAAGATGACTTTAGAGGACCAATTGTGATATGGTATCTTAATCATTAAGATGATCATAAACATGATACTAAAGTACTCTCCCATCTTTTCAGATTTGAGAAACTTTTATCTTTCTGCTATACTTTGATTCTTCTTATTCGTTCTGTCTCACATTGAAACTTCTCCAATGCTACAGACTTATACTTAAACTTATAAGTATAACCATATTTACTGAACTTAAGTAAATCATGACGAATAGTCTTCTTGATCTTTTGTGGTGGACTTGACCAATGCACAAGAATGTGTACTCGATCCATTAGTCCTTTCCTTATTCACATAAGGAATTAGTCTTAATTTTCCAAGCTGAAAGTTCTCATTCATCATACTATACAACTTGCATGATTCAAAGTTTCGGTCCAATTGAACCTTGGGTGATGAGAATCTTTCCTTATTTGGTAATATTAGACACTACCACAACCGAAAGAATCAAATCCATTTTTCCAATATTGCTATCAATGGCATCTTATAAGCAACAACTTTTCACAAATGCCATTGTAAGGATACTTAAAATAAATAAAATCAAAACCTTTTTCTTTTATTTTAAAACTTTGCGGAAAAACTTATCCTTACAATCCATATGAAAACCTTGTTGTTATCTATTCATAAGCAATATAAATATCATAACTCTTAAGTAATAGCCCAAAATTCTGATCACCGAACCATGCGATTGAAATGCATCTTCGCGATCAGAATCAGCATGTACTTAATAGAGTTAGACAATGGACTTTACCTGAAGTAGAGCCAAACTTATTGACTTTAACATCCTTAGGTAAATTTGGCAGCTTCGTAACCAATTCCCCTTTCTTTGGCAATAGTTACCTATGGACCCTTGATAATGGGACTATCTCAGACTTCGCCTCTCTCTTTACCATTGGGTCAACCGAGTTGACTATGGCCGATCCCTTTCCATTGGGAAGAGAGAGCTTTACTGGATATCCAATGTCATCATTGTCAATGTCCATAGCGTTTTAGGAAGGTGATCTTAGCAAATAGATAAGATCATTAAGGGTCTTGTCTTAGTCTGTTTCATAGGATTCCCAAAAGAACTCACTATGTGACTTAGAAAGTAGTTGAGCCACCAACTTTTCTCAAGACTTTGACACCCAACTCTCCCGGCTTGTCAATATGTGACTACATCTCCAAGATGTGATCACACCTAGACCTTGCCTTGCCAATAGGGCTTGAGTGACCTTAAACTTTTTAGGAACTTGTGGGTTAGGGAGAATAATTGGAGGAGGTGAAAGAAGTATGATATCCATGGGACATCATCTTCATTTAGGAAAGCTTGTTTCAAGAGATTTGGGAAGATCATAAATGTCTAGACCAGACATCTTTTTGGGAGATATTCAAGATAGTTGATTTAAAGTCCTTAATATGACACCCAATATGAAATATTAAGGCTAGGACCCAACAAACTATTTTATAACTTAGAAGAGGGATGTCGTAATCCAAGCTATAAAATATTTGAAGGTAGGTGAATGACGATTCACCAATTTCCACCATGAAAAACGAAATAATTTATTAGGTTTTAATTAGATTTGAAAGTCCTAGATCTTTGAGATTCATTGAACTGTTCAAAGGCATGTTTCAATCTCGAGTGTGCCCTTCAGGTTTTGTGACTGGGATGCCGAGGATCACAAAACAAGGTGTGAATAACCATGCAAATATACTTGGTACCCTAAATATTTACCCTTTAATCAGTGTGTCGGTTAACCACACACGCTCCACCGACACTATGATAAATATTAAGTTACCCTTTGCCTACCTTGTTAACTCCAGGTTAGTGTGCCGATTAACCACACACGCTCCACTAACGACTTAAGCAAAGTGCAAAGTGTAATTTCATGGGTTAGCACCAAATTCACATTTTCCTAAGTAACTAAGATTGGCTATTAATAAGAGTTTAGTTACTTAGTATTTATCATTAATACTTTTAATGAAAGGAGAATTATAGTCCTTGTCCTACCCGTTCGGCTAACGACCCTCCACCAGTCAAGGAAGCGGTGGGTGAGAGTGGACACCCATTAAACTGCCATTTTATAGGCAGTAACCTTATACCCCCTTATAGACCGGCTTCGTGAATGAGGCCTACTAACGGTAAGACTGACTTTACTCTTATACATATATATAAATATTATTAACTTATAATATTATAAAGTATAAGGGTTGAATTTTAACTTTTAAAATTCTAAGGGCTAACTTGGAATTAAAGTATTCATAAGTGAAAACTTTTCAAATTCCAAAACTTGAGGGCAAGTTTTGAAACTATTCAAAACTAATTAATTCCATAACTTATGAGTTTAAAGTAGTTTTAATTAAAAAAAAAAAACTCTTCAAGTTCCATAACTTGAGGACAAGTTATGGAAGACTTTAAACTAATTAATAAAAAAAAAATAACTTTTTTTTATTGTAACTTATGGAACTAATTAAGGTTACACTTTTTTTTTAATTTAATGAAGAGACTCTTGAACCTCCATAACTTGAGGACAAGTTATGGAGTCATAAAACCATTTAATTAGAACTAGACTCTTCATTTTGTAACCTTTGCCAACTTTTATGAGTTTTATGATTCTTAAATGTGACTTTTCATATAACTTGAGGACAAGTTACAAAAACACACTTTGGAATCAACTCTTAGATTAAAATGGATTGAAAACAACTATTTCACACAACTTTTCTATTAATCTAAGAACCTCATAAGAACAAGATAATTCAAATCATCAATCTTCAAGAAATTAGCATGAACATACAAACTAATACAAATCTTGAAATTATGACAATTATCTTAGAAATTGGATTAGCATGAACATTACCACATCAAAAACAAGTTTATAAGTCCAAAAACATCTTATGGTAATGTTCCTAGTCCAATTCCAGCCAAAACAATCGAATATATGCATCCAACTCGATTTTTCAACTACTTTTGCAAGTATAACAAGAAAACAAGCCTAGGCTCTGATACCACTGTTGGGTTATGAGCATTCTAACACTCCTAAGTGTACATGCAACCCTAAATACCTTGGATCTATGTTTTCTCTATTATACATACAATTATGAACATCCAAGGTATTATCCTAATCTAGCATACAAAATAATAAATATAACAAGATAGAATACATACCTCTTTGATGTAGAATGTCTTCATAAAGCTTGAGTGCCTAGTGCCCCAAGTGTGACACCTCAAATGGTTCACACAACACCAAATACACTTGGAATAACTTGAGAGAAACTTGAACACTCCTTGAAATCGTCTAGCCCTCACACTCACACATTAGTCCACGATTTCTTGAGCCATGGGATTCTTTTATACGGTGGCTATTAGGGTTACACCATGTAACTCATAACTTTACCCATTCCTTATGCTCCATGGATTTTAACCTCCATGGAGTATCCATGGGTCACCCCATGGACTTAGTCCAACATAAGGAATCTTGGATCACAAGCCCACATATATAAGAATGAATGATTTACACAATCAACCCATATATTTAATTAGTCTCCTTTTGATCACTTAATTAATTCCAAATTAAATCTTGATCAATACTAATTAAATAACCTTATTAATATATTAGAACTTATAATATATTAACCAACCTTAAGTGTTATTTCTCTCATTATAGTCTATCCAAATGCATGATGCCATGCAACCTAAATGGACCATGCCGGGTCGGGTCAAGTCTTACCAATTATAGTTATGGACTTAGACATTAATCCAATACTACGATCGGGTTATCACCAGATCCGAGTCAGGGACGACGACGTGCCGAAGACAACCTTTCGGACTCGCTATGGTGACTATGAGTTTGTGGTGACGCCGTTTCAACTCACCAATGCTCCTGCCGCATTCATGGACCTCATGAACCGTGTGTGCAGACCGATGCTGGACCGGTCTGTGATAGTCTTCATCAACGACATCTGGTTTATTCCAAGACTCATGCGCATCATGAGGAGCACCTGAGGGAGGTGCTGGAGACACTGAGGAGGGAGAGAGTTTTCGCAAAGTTCTCCAAGTGTGAGTTCTGGTTGCGCGAGGTGCACTTTCTGGGGCACCTTGTCAACCAGAAGGGTAATCTGGTCGATCCGGCCAAGATAGAGGTCGTGATGTAGTGAGAGGTTCCGAGGTCTCCAACTGAGATTTAGAGTTTTCTTAGTCTGGCGGGCTACTATTGGAGATTCATCCAGGGTTTCTCCAAGATTGCTGTTCCTTTGACCCGACTGACCAAGAAGTCAGTGACTTTCCGCTGGGGGCCTGAGTAGCAGGCAACCTTCAAGACTCTTAGACACCGGTTATGCGAGGCACCAATTCTGACTTTTTAGGAGGGCGTCGATGATTTTGTGGTTTACTGTGACGCTTCGATCACGGGCATGGGTGCAGTGCTGATGCAACGGGGGCACGTGATAGCATACGCTTCGAGGCAGTTGAAGCCTCACGAGGCAAACTACCCGACGCACGATTTGGAACTGGGGGCTATAGTTTTCTCCCTCAAGATTTGGCGACACTACCTCTATGGGGTTCGTTGTACCATTTACATGGACCACAAGAGCTTGAGGTACCTGATAGATCAGCCGAATCTGAACATGAGACAACGTCGGTGGTAATATGTGGTGAAGGATTATGACTGTGAGATCCTTTATCACCTAAGGATGGCCAACGTGGTGGCTGATTCTCTTAGCCACAGGGCGGTGGCGGCCCTGATTTGAGATATATGTCTGAGGATGCCAGTGATTACTCCGTTGCTGGAACGGATTCGAGAGGCGTAGGTCGAGGGTATGAACGAAGAGCGTCGAAAGTGTGAGCGGATCGTAGGCTAGGTGGCTTCATTTGATTACGACAACCGTGGATTGTTGACCCTGCATCAACGGATCTGGGTTCCTTACTATGTTGGGGTATGCCAGGTTCTGATGGATGAGGCTCACAAGTCAAGATTCTCCATCCATCCCGGGGCGACGAAGATGTATCGGGATCTTTTCCCTGATTGCTGGTGGCCCTGCATGAAGGGGGACATAGCTTGGTATGTGGAGCGGTGCTTGGCGTGCAGGAAAGTCAAGGCTGAACACCAGCGACCTCACGACAAGATGCAGCCGTTGGATATTCCTGTGTGGAAATGGGAAGATATCACTATGGATTTCATCATGAACCTTCCCAGGACCGCACGTAGAGTTGATTCGATATAGGTCATGGTGGATCGGTTGACCAAGAGTGCTCATTTCATCCCGATACAGGAGAGTATATCGGCTGAGAAGCTAGCTGAGATCTATGTAGGTAAGGTAGTGGCACGTCATGGAGTGCTGGTTTCAGTTGTGTTAGACCAATATGTTCGGTTCACTTCCAGATTTTGGAAGTGGTTCTAAGACGAGATGGGTACTCGTCTTCACTTCAGTACTGCTTTCCACCCTCAAACTGACGGGAAGAGTGAGAGGACGATTCAGAATATAGAGGACATGATGTGTGCATGTGTATTGGACTTTGGAGGAAGTTGGGATACGTATCTTCCGTTAGCGGAATTTTCATATAACAACAGCTACCACGCTAGCATAGATCGACCTCCCTTCGAGATGCTCAATGGGAGGAAGTGTAGGACCCCAATCTGTTGGGGCGAGGTCAGTCGGAGAGTCATGGGGAGTACAAAGTGGTACTCAAGACTACTAAGAAAATTCAGCAAGTTAGGAGCAGGCTTCAGTCTGCTCAGAGTTGGCAGAAAAGCTACGCCGACAAGCGCCGTTCAGACTTGGAGTTTCAGGTGGGCGACATGGTCCTCCTGAAGGTGTCACCTTGGAAAGGTGTCATCCGATTCAGGAAGCGCGGAAAGTTGGGCCCAGGTACATCGGTCCGTTCAGGGTTTTGGCTTGGGTGGAACGGGTTTCTTATCGGTTGGATCTTCCAGCAGAGCTTAGCCAGATCCACAACACTTTTCATGTCTCCCACCTGCGGAAGTGCTTAGTGGATGACTCCACAATGGTGCCTTTAAAGGATATACAGGTTGATGACAACCTTAATTACATCGAGAGACCGGTATCCATTCTCGGCAGGAAGACAAAAGAGCTGAGGAACAAGAGGGTAGAGCTGGTGAAGGTGCAATGCCAACACCGCAAGGGCTCGGAGTGGACTTGCGAGCCCGAGGAGGAGATGAGGGAGCACTACCTAGAGTTATTTCCAGGCACAACGGACTTCGAGGATGAATGTCTGATTCAAGTGGGGGAGAATTGTAACATCCGTCACTTGAGGTAATATTTAATTTAAAATATTTGTAACTTAATTGTTCAGCCTATGAAATAAGTAATGGATTATTGAGTGGGCTTTAGCAAGTGGGCCGATAGGAATGGGCTACCTGAACACGCACGATAGGCGTAAGTCTGGCGTACGCGGGGCGAAGAGCAACATTGGATGCGGGGGGCGGAGGAGCGTACGCGCAACGTACCAAGGTGTACGCGCAGCGTACGCAAGCAGACTCCAAACCCTAATTTTTAGGGTTAAGCCATATAAATACAAGATTATGACTCAAACCCTAGCCTCCTTTCTAGCCTGTCAATCTCAGAAACCCTAGATAGCCTCTCATCCTTCATCCTTGTGTGTTTTTGGCTATGTGAAGTTCTTGGTGGTGTTTAGAAGCATAAAAGAAGAAAGAAGAAGTCGGAGAAGAAGAACTTGAGTGGCTTGAGCTCAAGGATCCGAGATAACATCACCATTTGGCACTCATTCGAGATAAAAAGCTTTCAACTTGCCTCATGAATGCTTAGATCTATGTTAATGGAGTTTTAGACCTTTTTAGGACCCAATAATGGATTTTTATGGTGCAACTTCGTATCTAGGCTTAGGGTTGCCACCCTTAGTGATATATGAGTCCCATAATCAGTAAAGTTTTGATCTTTAAGGTCCTTTTGTGACCATGCATGAGTTATAATCATTTCCATGGAAGTTAGTTGCTATATTCCAAGTTTGGGTCCATGTGGTGGGTTGCAAGCCACCAAGTAATCGACTTTATGAGTTAAGACATGTTAATGGACTCAGATTTGTAATTTGGACGTAAGGTCTTGAAGGATTAAGGACTTTTGAGGAATAAGGCTTAACAGGGTAGTACGTTGGGCGTACAAGTCAGTACGTGCAGCATACAAGCCATACAACCTGTACACTTAGCGTACCGAGGAGTACGCCCTGCGTACTCGCTTAGTTTAGACTTCACGACTTTTAGGCCTCAGTTTGGGCCAAGCTTTGGACTACTTAGCTTTTGGGCCTTAGTGGGCCATCAGGAGTCAGTTATTGGGTCAAGGACATGTTTGGGCTTAAGGGAAGGCCCATTTGAGGTGTTGGGCCCAATTTAGAAAATTGGTCCACTAGTGGGCCTTTAGGGGGCCATTAGTGGGCTTGGAAAGATTAGATGGAATTGGGCCTTGGATATGGTCCAAATTGGACCCGGGAGTAAAATGGTCATTTTACCCTAAGAAGGATTATGGATTTTGACTAAGTGTTGTTGTGATATTGATAGACGGGGAGTCGTTGGAGCAGCCGTAGGAGATTCCTTAGTGTGATATTACGCTTTCAGCTTTGCGAGGTGAGTTTCCTCCTACAAATGGGTCTAATGCACCAATTTCGGCCCGTTTATGTATGTTAGTATGTGGCGGACTTCGGTTCGATGCCGGGCAGTGCCTGATGTAGGTTTATGTGTTTGTATGTTCCAGACTTCGGTCCGATGCCGGGGAAAGCCCGAGGAATATTTGTATGCTTGATGTCTTTTTGATTCTTGCATGTGCTTGTTTTGTATGCTTTCGGACATCGGTCCGATTCCAGGGAAAGCCCAAGGAGTGTTTATATGTTTCCAGATTTCGGTCCGATGTTGGGCGCGACCCGAGGAATATTTATATGTTTATGTTATGTGATAAGTTATGTGTATTTGTTGATATGTATACTGAGCTTTGCTCGATGCTGGGCGGGGCCTGATGCTGGACTTTCGTCGGATGCCGGGCGGGGCCCGATGCAGGTTTCGGTCTGATGTCGGGCGGGGCCCGATGTAGCGGGCAAGGCCCAATGTTATCTTATTATGTGATTATGTGATTATGTGTATGGTATGTGGTAGTTTGGGAGACTCACTAAGCTTCGTGCTTTCAGTTTTCAGTTTTGGTTTCAGGTACTTCCGATAGCAAGGGGAAGAGCTCGGGATGACTACAGTGCACACACCATTTTGTTTAGCCTGGGATGTTTTACTCTGATATATTTGACAGATGATTATGATGTTTTGAGATACAATGACATATGTTTTTATTTGATGATTGGATAACTATGGTTTTATTAATAATTAAAAACGAAATTTCTGGACCGTATTTTTGGCATGTTTCAGAAGTATGAGTGCTCTCTCCCTTAAGTCCACTATAACAAAATTGTTCCCAACTTTTGCAACTTGAAAACTAAAGACATTGTTCCTTATTAATAGTATTGTCAAAATGCAATACCAACATTAAAAATATGCTCCCACTAGCTTTGACATGTACTTACAAATCAATTGGAATTCTAGAAATAAATACCCTTTGACTTTCTCATGGAGGTGCATATTCCTATTTTTCAATGCTTCGTCAAGACTTTGATTAGGCTTCTTAAGCTTATGAACTTTATCTGGATAGTGTATGTGTTCAAAACCTTTCAATACGTGATAAATATATCTCCTGAAAGTTTAAACAATTCCTTGACATTCCTCACAGTTTTAAATAAAAGATGGATGTCGTAATCATATTGTGAATTTAAGAATGAAATTAACACAACGAATATCCATATTGATCTTTATCAGATCTTTAAAATCTACTAGAAAAAGGGTCACCAAGATCTGAAGGTGAATACGTTCCCATCCATGTGCGTCTCTCATTTCCAACCTATAGTCATAAGACAAGGTTTAGGATAAGAAAAATTCAAATTCAGTTTTGCTACACGAAGTAAACTTCGCTATTAAATTTTTTGCCTTCTGGCAGCACAAGAGCCCACCAGTGCTTCCATGTTGTTAGAAGCTCACCCATATTGATCAGTTTACTTTCACTCACCAACATGGTTTGTTTCTACAGTTAATTGAAGAACATAAAACTAATAAGCATTGTCAACTAAAGTGGAAGTGCACAAAAATAAGAATATGTCAATTAAAGATAACAGGTTATCAACCTTAGGTTGCGTGCTAGTGATAACTAAAAGGATCATTCTTGGTCAACTCTTGAAACTAAAGATCAACATGACTCCCACTGAATTCTTGACATATGATTTTTTTCTCAAGGAACATTCCTTGATGAGATAAAACAAATATTCAAGAGTTCGTGTGAATTTTCGACAGGAAAACACTTCAGAGAGTAGCACACATTTTATATTTTGTTTCTCGATCAAAAAAACATCACAACTCCAATTCTAAATGTTCTACAGTAAGAAAGTATTATTTCTCCACATATTACGGGGTGTTATCATTCTTCTTATTTTTGAAACGATTTTCAAGATACGAGTAGTAGTTACTAGATCATGGCTCTAAAACTTGAATTGAACAAAATATGATTCATCTATGATCGAACCATTTCCAACAATGTTAGATTACTCTTCTTAGTCATACAATTGCACTAACATGTTCTTGGAGGATTAATTGTGGTACAATTCTACAATTACTAAGATGATCATAAGATATGATACTGAAGCACTATCCTTTCATTTTAGATTGGAGAATATTTTATCTTTCCGCCTAATAGATTGTTCCATTCGTTTCGCTACTCATGAAAATTTTAAAAGTATTAGAATTCTATCTAATCTTAAAAACAAAATAATATTTACTGAAGCATCAATGAATCATGATGAATATAGTTATCGTCCCTTGGTGGATATGAAGAGTCCATATTAACATGTACTAGATCCATTAGTTATTCAATTTCCTCACATAAACATGTGAACAATGGTTCAAGTCATAATTTTCCAATGAACAAGATTCTCATATATAATATAATTTGAATTGTACGACACCAAGTATTTGGCCAGTTAGAGATAAGATTTCTTTTTACTTGGTCAATTTCCACACGCGATATAAGAATCAAATCCATAATTAATAGTGCTATTATTAGAAACATAACTAAAACTTTCATTAATGTCATTGCAAGGGAATAAGATAAGGAAACTAAGTGAACCAAAACTTCGCTTTATTGAAATAAATGAAAAATTGGAACTTGTCCTTACAATGCATGAAATAAAAAACTATATTTCTAAGCATCCCCGAATAGTAATACCAATCTATTAAATTATCCTAACTCCTTAGTAGTAGCTCCAAATTATGACCATCGAATCATGTGACCAAAGTCTACTTACCACAATCAGATTTAGCTTGCTATGCTTAAGCCTCAATTTTTTTTAGATCATGCACCATCAAAATGTGATAAACACATTATGTATTAAGAATATAAGAATAGGAACTTATGGAATCAGATAATGGATGTACCTGAAGTAGAGTCGCACGCCTTGACTTTACCATCTCTAAGATCTTTCAGGTATTTTGGGTAGCTTCGTTCCAATGTCCCTTCAATTGACAGTAGAAACAAATGGACTCATTGGGGTCAACATTTGGAACGATATTAGAATGAGTCTTTCTCTTTTCTATACGATCAAACAGTTGATCTTGACCAACCCCTTTCGAATGGGAAGAGAAATCTTTTCTAGATCATCAAGATTACGATTGTCAGTTTCCATGGAATTCTTGGGATTAGACCCTATAACCATTTCTACTTTAGTTGTGTTCTTAAGCATTTCTGCTTCAACAACGATCAATATTTGGGTCAGATCAATTAGGGTCACATCGAGATTTCTCATATGAAAGTTCTCAACGAACTGACCATATAACTTAGGAAATGAAAGAAGAACCAAATTAATGGCTTGCTCCCTTGGGAATTCAACACCCATCATTTCCAACTTGTCAATGTATGACTTCATTTTCAGAACGTGCGAACACACAAAATTTCCATATATCATGTTTACATGCCAATAGGGCTTGAGTAATTTCATATATTTCAACTTGCGGAAAACGTGACGTTAGGAGAGTCACATGAGGAGGAGGTGGAAGATTTGAATAGAGATGATGTCCAGTTCCACCATTTCCTAAGGAAGGGAAGACAATTTCACCTTGAATTGAATGTGGAAGACTGTAATACCCAACCAAATTAGGCATTTCCTTTCTTAACACAAAGTATTTAATTATTGCAAAAATGGCCCGTGCGTTGGGCGTACTTGGGGTGTACGTGGGGCATATGCCCTTAATGAATGTCGTGGGTATTTTTGAGTATGCATGGTATACCTATTAAGTACGAAGGGTGTAATCGACTGATGTTCAAACCCTAAATCTGGGTTTTGAGCCCTATTTAAACACATTAACCCTCATAAATCCATTCAACCTTCAACCTCTATCATATCCCTTTTGAGTGTTTTGTGCCCATTTTTGATGTAAGAAGATAATTGGAGTGCACTTGGAAAGCTTCAAGAATTGTGGATCAAGGATTTGCACCTCTCAAGCAACCTCCAGAAGGTAAAAAGTTATGAACTTGATTAATGCTTCAGTAGATCTTGTTAGTTCTTAAGTTTTCGTGCATTATGGTCCCATAATATTGGTCTAGTTGAGTATGAGCTACTCCAGACCTTATGACTAGCCTTTTCAGACGTTTTGAAGTGCATGGAGTCATAAAAATGTGATCTTGATCCTTTCCTATCATCCATGCATGATTAATAGGGCTTAGAATCTTATGATATGTTAGGGTTTTTAGATTTGGACACTTTCTAGTCATGCAAAGTTATAAAGTTGGAAACTTTATAATTAAGGAGGTTATTTGGGGTTAGATATGAGATTTGGATGTAAGGAATTAAAGGAATAAGTGCTTAATGAAGAGTGTAATATGGACGTAAGTACGCATGGCGTACCTTAGGAGTATTCATCACGTACAGAATAGGAGTCTGGTAATCTGGGAAGGTACTCTCTATGCCATGCGTAGAGATGGACTAAATCGTAGTTTGAGATCGGGTCCCTGTTATTTGTATAGGTGATTTGTAGAGGTAATATTTGGAGCAGTAATCTGTTCATCTATTTTTTCAGATTGTGAGGTGATTTTCCTCACTGTACTTGTGGGTCGAAGGCTCCAATTTTGGCCCACTAGGTTATGTATTCTTGTAAATAGGATGATGTTATGCTGGTTATATGATAGATTGGTAGATTTGTATGATTACCTGTATTTGTTGTATATGTGTTTATGTTTATCTGTTGTATATCTCAACATATTATGGTTGGGTTGAGGCAGTCCTGCTTTGTGCTGAAGGCCAAGATACCAGGAGAGCGGTCCAGTCTAGTCAGGCTGAAGGCTCATATTTTCATGTTGTTATATGTTTAATTAGTTGTGGTACCTTCGGGGAACTCACTAAGCTTTGGATTACAGTTTGATTTTATGGTTTCAGGTACTTCAGAGGACAGGGGTGTCACACCCCCAAACCGGAGCGGCGAAAACGTCTGGGGGTGGATGACTTCATGTTAAGTATCACAACACATGCATCATAATAATCAAAGTACCAAAACCATTGCATTAATAATATATAAGTTTTACATAAGTGTTCAAACATTATATATTGACACCAAAAGTTATGTAACAAAAGATATAAGACATGACTCTATAGTGCTCCGTCTTCTAAAAAACTCCAGTGATATACCTGTCTACTGGTTCCCTGAGAATACACGTATTTTGAAAAAGAGAGTATCAACATTTAAGTTGAGTGAGTGCATAAGTATTTATGTTTAAAAGCTTGTTTTCTGTTTCTTGAATATGTTTACTGTTTCCAGAAAATCCTATATTTTCTGATGTAAACGAAAAGTAGTTTTAATATCATAAAATCGTTCTGTGTAAGCATTATTGTACTTATAAAATAATGTAACATAGTTTTAGTTCACGTTAAAACTATAAAAAGAATGCTTCCTATATTGTTTAGGTTTTCCCAAGTTCTGTAATTGTACTATTTGATAACACTGTAAGAGCGAATGCCTGACTCCATCAACTGTAATTTCTAAGTTATAATGTAATACTACAAATCATGATATTGTAAAACCGGTACTTTGTATTCGTACCCTTTGGTTTAATTATATACTAATCGTATTTGTTCATATCTTTTTGGTGATTTATTATAACCATACTATGACTAGCTGGCCTGCTATGACGCTTTGTAGGCGTCAGAATTGTTGACGACATTTGTCACTCATAGGCATGTCTGCCCGGCTGTAGCTAACAGTCTGAGTGCGGGATTGTCAATCCCGTATAGATCTATACACATATGTCTCGCTCTCCCTACAAAATATTCTGGTTATAATATCAGAACTTTAAGTATATTGCTTAAATGAATAAGCAACCTGAACATTGTCTCACAAAAAGCATATTGACGATTACATATATAAAATGATTAAAAGTCATTTTGAAGTAAATGAACTGATAGTGTGTTCCTAAATTAGTATACTTGAATGTAAAGTATTTATATGAGAGTATATTGTTAAACTTTGTGTAACTGATTATTGAACATAGTATAAAAGTTTCATAAATTATACATATTATAATTTATATGTGTTTTGTTTGACATGTATTATTCGTGAAAGTATCCCCTTTGATTAACATGTTACAAAGGGAATATGAATCTGATTGAAATAACTTTTATATATATATATATATATATATATATATATATATATATATATATATATATATATATATATATATATATATATATATAATTAATTAATTAAAAGTTAAACGACATTTGGACAAATAATTCTACCCTAAAGCCACATCCAAACAAGGAAAAGAGAAATAAAGCGAATTATTAGTCCTAGGCCCTTTAAATCTTAGATATATATATATATATATATATATATATATATATATATATATATATATATATATATATACATATATGATTTTGGCAAAATATAAGTTAAAAAGAGTTTATTAAACATTTTAAAAGAGTTTAACAATATCTAAAAGAATTAAAGTAATTTAAAGTCGTTTTAGAAATATTTAAATTCATTTGATTGTAAACACAATATTCTTGAGTTTAGACTTGTATTCCCCCCCTAAAACAGTGAAAAATGGTAAAAATGCAGGGGTAAGAACTCACTTGATGAGTGGTGATTCGGGCAGCGTTTCGTTTCTAGGAAGGATTTTCCTTGACAAAACCGCGAGTTTCTGATGAAAAACCGGGTTTTACGCGGGCAGAGTTTCGACTTGAAAAGATTGTTTTCTCGAGAACTTCGTGGCTCCGGGCTTTCTTCGGGTGTTAGGGGTGTTCTCGAGGCTTCGGGGTGGTTTAGAGTGGTTAGATAGGGGTTTTAGGGTGAAAGAATAAGAAAATTTGTAACATAAATCCGGAGACCTCGCATTCCTTTTATAGGGGGTCCGAAGCTGCTCATTACGCTGGGCGTACCTCGGTACGCGGGGCGTACTTCGGTACGCTGGGCGTACCCTCGTACGCTGCGCGTTCGGTGATACGTGTCTTCGGACGTGTCAATCTGTGCGTAATACGTGTTGCATGCGAAGGAAAGGGCGATGTGGCCGGCTGCTGACCTTGTTTCCAAGTACGCTGGGCGTACATATGAAGTACGTTGGGCGTACTCGTCCGGTCCAGCCTCATAAATTGTGCTAAAAAATTCAAAAATTCATATCATTTGCATACGAATTCCATTTTTGACGTTCTTTATATCTACGCGTAGGTGGGATTATACTCTACAACTTTCCTTTAGACTCCGTCGGCTAGGTTTGAATTTATTTTTAATGTTATATTTTTAATAGGCCGGGACAGCAAAAGTCCGTTAAAAATTCATAACTTCTTCATCCGACGTCCGTTTTCGTCTGTCTTTTTATCGTTGGATTTCTTTTGATAACATCTCCAATTCTCGTTTAGTATTTTAAGTTTATGTTATGTTCTACTATTCTCGTTGTAGAAGTGTTGGTAAGTTTTTACGCTTGTTGCAACCTCACAACCACACTTAGGCACATGCTAATCACTCCTCGGATAATGTAGTTGATCAGGCTACATCTTCCCAGGGTTGACCGTATGTCTCTAAGTCTACTTGTGCTGTCCAACAATCGTAATACTTTTGTTCTATCCTAGTGACACTGATTTTAGTATGAATGCAGGTATGTATACTTGGTTAAATATTTTTTTATTTAAAAGTATAAACTCTTTATCAGAGTATTTTAATCCGGCTGTGTTTATAGTTCGTATATCTTTTATGGGTTGATACACTCGATTCACTATAAACAAGGCTCTGATACCAATCTGTCACACCCCAAAACTGGAACGGCGGAATCGTTCGGGGGTGGAGGACGTCATGTACAATATTACAACAATGCAAAGTAGTAAACAAGCAACAACATCATCCATTGCATTAATAATATAATTTCATACAAGTGTGTTCTGTCAAGTTATATAGACACCAAAAATAATATACATCAAAATAAAGATGAGTCTTGAACGAGCTCCATCTTCGCAAAAACCTGGCTCTGGTACCTGTCTACTGGCGACCTGAGAATACAAGTTATTTTGAAAGAGTTTATCAGCTTTAAAGCTGGTGAGATCATAAGTATATTAGTGTCTGTAGTTGTATAAAAGTGTTTTGTAAGTTGTAATTGTATATGTTTGTAAAAGTTTGTAATTGTTTGAACTCTCCTAGAAAACCCTATGTTTCCTACTAAAAGTAGCCTTCTACCAAGGCATCTAGTATCTGTGTGTGTGTCTCTTGTAAGAGTGTGTATTTTCCCAAATCCGACTATCATTAACCAAAAATATAGTTTTTACATTATTGTTTATTGTGTGAATATCACAAAGTAAATGTAATGGGAAAATGATATAGTACTGTAGTGTTGTATTAAGTAACTACTGCTGTACTAACTACTTTAAACCAATTGTTATTTAAAGTAACATGTGATTGGCCTGTATCCTGCTACCGACTCAATAGAAAAACGATGATGTAAGACGTCGTAAGAAATGACGTTTGGCACCCGTAGACTTGCAAGTCCCACTGTAGCGAGCAGCAAGGTGTAGGATAGTCAATCCAGTATAGATCTATACACAAACTCATACGCTCCCCATTTAAGGAGATTCTGGATACAAAAACGGTCATGGCAGGTAGTGCCATGCCCCGTTAGGTGGCTCACATAACTATAATAATGTATATGTAATGAATGTGCTAGTTGTATGTATGTTCTACCTCTGTCTAGCCTGTATGTTCTCTCTGTATGGTATTGTTTGTTATCTCTTTCTCTGTATGGTATTGTTTGTTATCTCTTTCTCTGTATGGTATTGTTTGTTATCTACTCTGTATGGTATTGTTTCATGTATGAACTGACTCTTTGTATGTTTCATTGTTCTAGTAACAGTATTAGTATCTTCCTAAACTACTCCTATAGTAGCTTACTAGTAATGTATGAACATGTATGTATACCCTTGCTACCCAAAGGTATGGAGCTGAATGAAAGAAGGAACCTTTGTATCTATATACTTATACATAATATATAACTAGGATTCAAACGACCTTCGGACAGATAACCCTAATACCCTAAGTCCACAACCAAACAAGGAACAGGAAGTAAGGTGAGCTATCAGTCCTAAGTCCTTTCAATCCTACTTATATAACTATATCTATATAGATACACATTTAACAGAATATAAGTTTAAAATAGTTTAAGTAAAAGTATTTGACATGAAAAGGAGTTTGTAAAACAGTTTGAAGTAAAACAGTTTGGTAACACAGTTTGAAAAGTAAGAAATCCACTTGTTTGGTAGTTATTAATCACATGTGATTGATATAATAACTACAATAATTCAACTTGTATTCTGTGACACCAGTCAAATTTTGGTCAAAAATAAATTGATCAATTATCGTAATTGGGATGAACCAAGTGGTAGAGTTTGTAACAAGGTTTCCAAAAACATAAAGAACACTGAAATCCGAGTTATAACGAAGAAGTTATGACCAATCGAAAATCCGCGGTAAAACCGGCAAAACACTGTTCAGTGTAAAAAGTGAATTTTCGATAAAAGGATTTTTAGCCTTAACAATCTAAATGAAACTTGTAGAATATGTTAAACCGAGAACGTTCATAAAAAGAACGTGAAAATCCGACTTCGTATGAGGAAGTTATGATTTTTCGAAGTTTCGGTTTAGCAGTAGACAGCTAAAAATTTGAAATATAAATCAATCGATATTTAGCCGACGCAACTTAAACGAGAATCGAAGGTCTCGTTAAAAGTAGCACAACGGTAAAAAGACAGGCGAAAACGGACGTCGGATGAAGAAGTTATGAATTTTTAACGGATTTCCGTCCCGGTCTGTTTAAAATAATAATATTAAAAATAAAGTCAAAATCAGCCAACGAAGTCTAAACGAAAGTCGTAAAGTATGATTTTACCTATGCGTGCATATAAAGAACGTCAAAAACGGAGCTCGTATGCGAAAGTTATGAATTTCGAAAGTTTTTGGCACGAAAATCGAGAAATTGTAGATAACCGAGAAATTTCGCAGGTCACTCTTCGGACACGTCATCAGCACGTGCGAACTGCCACGTGTCACCTTCGGGTTGGACCGCAAATCGCCGTGTCAACATCGGATTGGACCGCAGCCGCGGTCCAGTAGCGAGCCCACACCTTCGCATCGGACACCCCGGAGACACCCCTTCGCATGCGTACCTTCTCCCTATTGGACCGAAGCTTGACCAATCAGAAGCCGCCAGATCCGAACCCTCGCACGTGGCTTCGCTGCTGACCGACGCGTGGCTGCTGACTCGCCTCTCGCCTCGCCACCTGTCCTCCTCGGCCGAACCCTCGCACCCTATATAAAGGGTGCGAGCCTTCTCGGATGGAAGGGTTTTTCACCCCATTTTTGGCCCTTTTTCACTCCTCTCTCTTCCATAACTTCACAAACAACCCCCAAAGCCCCGGTAACGCGTCTAAAACCCGAAGCAAGCCCCAGAGCCCCGGAATTCTCGAGAATTCGTCCTCTCTCCTATCGAAACTCTGCGCGTTTTGAGCTGGTTTTTCGTCAAACAAACTCTTTTCCAGGAAACGAAACGCTGCCCGAATCACCGCTTATCAAAGTGAGTTCATACCCCTATAATTTACCTTTTCAATGGTTTTTAAATGCTTTTAGGGAGGGAATACAAGTTTAACACAATATTAAATTGTGTTAATAACTGTGTGTGATAATAATCACACAGAAAGTTTCCGTATACTTTTAATAATTACCAAATACTTCCAAAATAACGTAAAGCCATGTTAATTTCTTTGAAAAATGTTTTATAAACTATTTCAAAATATAAATGCCAAAGTCATGTTTATATATGTATAAATATATAAATAAGACTTGAAGGGCTTAGGACTAATGAATTATCCTATATCATTTCCCTTATTTGGATGTGGAATTAGGGTTGTATTATTTGTCCGAAGGTCGTTGCCTTCTTAATTATATATATATTATACATATATGAGTCTAAAAGGTTACCCCTTTTGGTATCATCACCTTTGTATCAGGCTGAGCAAAGGTGTTCATCCATGAGAAACCATGCTAATCAGATAGAACATATAAATTATAATAGGTATAATTTATCATTCAAAACTAAAGATACAAGTATGAGTTACAATTGTACACTTTCCAAGGAAATTACCAAAATTCATTCAAATATACCAAGATATGTATAATACCTTTAATATACGAACAACATATTAAATAAGTAAAGATACATAATTTCGGTTTTGCATTAGCAAGGGTACTATACAGAGTACCCGAGTTAGCAAACACGAGGTAATAATACATAATTCCGGGTTTGCATTAGCAATGGTACTATACAGAGTACCAGAGTTAGCAAACACGAGGTAATAATTCACGATTCAAGTATACAAGAATACACTGTTTTACAAGAAACTAGAGTTTTGATTCAAGAATATACTGTCAATCATTATTTCAGAATGATTGAGTTTTAATTCAAGAATATACTGACAATCATTATTTCCGAATGATTGGGTTTTCAAAACTAATATACATGAACGTTTAATATGCTTTTTATGAGACTCTATATTCAGGTTGTTTAATTCATTTTAGACAACATAGGAAAGTCCTGACATTATAACCAGAATCTCCAGCCGGGGATCGAAACAAGTGTGTGTAGATCTATATCGGGAATTGACAACCCCGCACTCAGGCTGCTAGCTACAGTTTGATGAGTGACAATTGTTATCACCAGTTTAAACGCCCACAAAGCGTTTGTTTCAGGCCATCCGTCATAGTATGGTTATAATAAAAACTACTCATTAAAAAGGTATTAACAATACGTTAGTGTATAAACAAATAAACGAAAGTACACCTTCAAAGTACCAGTTTATAGAATACAAAATACAATGGTTTAATATAGTTTCCATTAACACCTGGTGGAGCCAGGCACACTCTCAGTTTCAAGTTTCATAAAGGAATACAAATACAAAACAGTAATACAAAGAGAACGGTTTATGGGATTAAACCACTTATCCAATGGAACTTAGTCACTCAATCTCGGTAAACTAGTATAACATAAAAGACCTTTAGTGGTTAATTCTATAATTCCTTAGTTGCTACATCAGAGTTGTATATAAGTAAGGTTCGATTGACAGTGAAATGTGTGACTTCCGCCTTACTTCCTGTTCCTTGTTTGGTTGTGGGCTTAGGGCAGATACGCCCATTTAACTGTCAATTCGATATTGTGTTATGTATAATCAGTATAAACTAGGTAACTACAGAGGGAAACTATTGAGGTTATCAGGTAATCACCTCAGGAGATATAGGATTTCCTGGAGAAACCAGTGAACTTATTCAAAGAACTTAGGGTATACTTAACAGAACAAAAATACTTATGAACTCACCAGCTTAAATAGTGATCTACTCTTTTCAAATAACTTGTATTCTCAGGAATCCAATAGGCAGGTACACTCCCGAAGCTTTTGAGAAGACTACCTAGTACCGTACCGCGACTCTTGTCTTCTGCTGTACCTACTTTAGTGTTTGAATATGTAATGTTTAAACACTTATGTAAAACTTATACTTATTAATACAGTGGTTGTTTGTACTTTGATTACTATATTGCATGTGTTGTGATACTTACCTAAAGTCCTCCGCCCCCGAATGTTTCCGCCATTCTGGTTTGGGGGTGCGACATATTGGTATCAGAGCAGTGTTTATAGTGAACTCAGTATATCAGTCATAAAAGATATACAACTATAAACCCATTGGGATAAAAACACTCTGACCAAGAGTTATACTTTAAAAATATATCAATATTTTATAAAAGTATAAGTAAATGCAGAGTATATATACCAGAATGAGTATCACAAGAAGAACAAAACTAAAGTATTTAGATGTTGGACATTACAGCTAAACCTAGGCAGTGATGTAATCATATTTCAGAAACTTACCTAAAGACCAAAAGAATTGTAATGACCACCATGTGTTTAGGGGAGTAATTGTAATGTTGCGACTGGTCTAAAACTTACCTAAAGACCAAAAGAATTCTAGAACCAAAGACTAAAATACTATGGGAGTATTTTAGGATGCTATAACAAGAAAACTGAAAACCTGTTAAGTTCTTGAATCTAGAAGTCCAAGAATCAAACTCATAACTAAAATAACATGGAGGTATGTTACATACCTCTGGGGAAATGTTAAAAAGCTCTTTTCTGATAAGTCTATAATTACTAAGTGGATACATTAAGATCATATATAACCGAGATCTTATAGACTTAGAATATGTGATTTTCACTCTACTTCCTTTTCCTTGTTTGGATATGGTTTTAGAGTAGGATTACTTATTCAAAGGTCTATTTGATCTGGATTATATATAATCGGTACACACCATGTGATTATAGAAGGACCATAAAGAATCACCTTCGTAAAAAATTTCTCATAGATTCTTTAGACATTCCCATTCTCGTATAAACCCGTTAGTTAAACATAGTTACTCCAGCAATCAATAGAAGAGTCAAGGAGGATCCAACAGAATTTCATTAGGAGAATTCCAAGGAAAGAAACAGATAAACTATAGAAATCATTTAGTGCCTTTACCCTATTAAGGACACCCTATAGATACCAGGGGAGAACAAATCATTACCATCCAGAATAGAACAAAGAACAAAGGAAAACCACGCATGATTCATATGAAGTGTTCGAGCACCTTTTCATCTAAGTAATAACTAGTAAATCCGTTCAACCTAGTGAGTTAGTGATTTCATTACTCACATTAGGTTTAGAGCTTATCCTCTTTTCCTGTCACAGCTAATAACAATAAATCAGATCACGGAATCTTAATTGATAGTGATTACTTCTCAAATTCATAAGTCTATTCTATGTAAACACCGTTATGAATTGTTTTCGAATATTTTCGAAAATTGGGAAACGATATCCACCAAACGAAGGTAACTTAGTTCGGATGATACTTGGTTCCTAACCATTCTAGAAACTTATTCATGTTCCTTACCATGACTGCATCATAGGGATGCAGGTCGAATCATTGAGAACAATATAGCAAAACAAAAGATTAATACATAAATACAAATTGTTAGAATACATCTAAAGACACGATAGTCGCTCACGAACTCATTTTCTTATCATATAACAGAATCATGCCTCCAAAGAAGTGTAACCAACCCACCAGCTAAATACCAATCCTTCATATAGATGCGGCTACGTTTCAAGCTGCGGTCACAGCAGCTGTAACAGCTGTCATGGCACACCTTAATGCTAACAAAGAAAATGTTAGTAGTAATGCTATCGGTAACCCCGATCGTGGTGATGGCCAAGTACAGCCACAAGCACCTACCTGTAAGAACACCTCGAACCTTAAGCCTAATATCCTTAAACGAAAGTTCGAGAACAAGGAAGGGAATTGTTCAACTCAAGAACCTAACAGAGGGCAACGAACTGGCGCAGTCAATACCCCCATCAGCCCTGTTATTCTAGCACCAACTAAGCCGTACTTAGGAAACCTCCCACACTGCAGCAAGTGCAACTACCATCATCATGGAGTTTCCCGAGAGCTGCATTGCAATAGATGCAACATGAAGGGGCATACTGCCCGCATCTGTAGAACTCCGGTTGAGTTCATCACTTCAACTACCGATGTTGGAACCATTCCCATATGTCACCTTTGTGGTGAAATAGGACATTATAAGAGGGACTGTCCAACAGAGAAGAATGACGGGGGAGCAGGAGGATTTTAATCCCAATACATGGGAAAGCATCAAAGAACCCTGCTATAATTTGGTACGTTTCCAAACCCCGATAATTATCTATAATTATGATTACTCTTCCGTTCAAATTAAATCATAACACTTATATAAAAATTTGAAACCCTAACAGGTAAGCTATGATGACTTAGTGTACACTTAAGGGTCATTTATAATTAAGATTTGTAGACTTAGAGTGAGTAATCCCGCCTCATTTCCTGTTCCTTGTTTGGTTGTGGATTTAAGGTAGGGTTGCTCAGTCAAAGGTCTTACCAATCTTAATTATACATGACTTGTATACACCAAGCGATTATAGAGAGACCTAGTAAGGATCGTTTCATGAAAGTTCATAATTTCAAATAATCAGGACCCTCGTATTGGTAGTACCTGCCAAGTTCGAATCAAAAGGGGTTCGTAGTGATAATAACAGAATAAAACCAGAAGCGCTGAGAACTTAGGTACATAGGATATCACCCTAGTAATCATTCGTCCCAGAACGACTTAATATTTAGTTCGTCGTGAAAATTTTGACATCCTCATTCGACATGGTTTGGCCTGGCCCTTACCATGTGAAAATTCTTATGTTGTATAAGAAAACTTTTCCTTAATCAGCCCTAAGATGAAATTCTTTCAATCCATAACACAAAACCCTTAGGTTTTCTTTCGTTTCAAAACTTCAGAAGTACCCATGCGAAGAGTACCCCGCCATTCTAGCCTACTCAGTAGACATGAAACTTCAAACGAAAAGCACCGAAGTAGTCTTGGAAGTCAGTAACTACCGAAGTACCTCAATAGATCTCATAGGAAAATCATTGTACCGCAGGTCAAGTTCAAGAATAGAGACTTAGAACTCATTAAGCAAATCTATCGCTTCTAAGTATATACACAAGAGTGGTATATAAGTTAGACTTCACAAGATTAAGGATGTGTGATTCCGCCCTATCTCCTGTTCCTTGTTTGGTTGTGGACCTGGGGTAGAGTCACCCATCTGAACGTTTTGTGAAATCTAAATTATATACGACTTGTATACAGGAGGTGATGGTAGATGAGCCAAGTATAAGTCTTATCATGAACTTCGGAGCAAAAGCCTTCATCATGTATTCTACCAGGTGGAATTCAACATGAGACCACAACAATGGGTCGAGCTACTAAATGACTACGAATTTGAAATTCGTTATCATCTTGACAAAACCAATATAGTAGCTAACACCCTAAGTCAGAAAGAGTACCCAGATCATAGTGCCACTCATGGACTATGATAACCCTTTCAAATCTCTCCACATAAAGTAAGGAGGCTCAACAGGAAGCCTTGAAACCTGAAAATGTGGCAAGTAGAGAAGATAACTAAAACGTATGAGTGCACGGTATGCCAATATCTGTTATCTCCACTGAGATAATAGAATCATCTCCCAGTTCAGGCTGTCACTCAAAAACCTCTAGGAACCAGAGTAGTCATGATTCTATGGGATCGGCTATAGTAAAGAATGGGATATCCATTTACCAATTAGTCGAGTCCTTTAACACGCTAGCATTTAAGTTGTTCCATTCGAAACCTTCTGTGGTCATAAGTACAGATTCTATCTGCACTGGACTAAAGTAGGTAATACGCAACTAGCTATAGATCCAATTTCCACACAGCACCCTCGTTGATCTGGAAATTATCCGAGAAACTACCAAAAACAAAATACGAATCAGGAAATGCCATAAAGCTTCCAGAGTTAACCAGAGAAGCTACGACTTCGATAAAATAAAACCCTTGGAATTCCAGGATTGATGACCTTGTCATATGAAGGTCTCACTCAGGAAGGACAAGATGCGCTTGAGAAAGTGTGAAATACAAAACTCAAAGTACATAGGACCATTTGAGGTTCTTACCAGAATCGGTCTTGTACTTTTAAACTAAAACTACCACCAAAAACTTAATAGCATTCATCCCATCTTTCACATATCGAATCTAAAGAGGTGTCTATCCGATAAAACACTTGTTATTTCACTTAATGAAATCAAGTTAAATAAAAGTCTACACTCTGTAGAAGAAACAATAAAAACCATGGATAGGGAAATCAGAAGAACCACGCTAAGTCTTATCCCGTTAGTGAAGGTTCACTGGAGTACAAACCAGGGACCTGAATTCACTTGGGAAGGAAAGATTAGACCTAGTCCATGAGTATCACTTTAGACTTAATTTCGGGACGAAATTCCCTCTAACGGGGGGATAATGTGACACCAGTCAAATTTTGGTCAAAAATAAATTAATCAATTATCGTAATTGGGATGAACCAAGTGGTAGAGTTTGTAACAAGGTTTCCAAAAACATAAAGAACACTGAAATCCGAGTTATAACGAAGAAGTTATGACCAATCGAAAATCCGCGGTAAAACCGGCAAAACACTGTTCAGTGTAAAAAGTGCATTTTCGATAAAAGGATTTTTAGCCTTAACAATCTAAATGAAACTTGTAGAATATGTTAAACCGAGAACGTTCATAAAAAGAACGTGAAAATCCGACTTCGTATGAGGAAGTTATGATTTTTCGAAGTTTCGGTTTAGTAGTAGACAGCTAAAAATTCGAAATATAAATCGATCGATATTTAGCCGGCGCAACTTAAATGAGAATCGAAGGTCTCGTTAAAAGTAGCACAACGGTAAAAAGACAGGCGAAAACGGACGTCGGATGAAGAAGTTATGAATTTTTAACGGATTCCCGTCCCGGTCTGTTTAAAATAATAATATTAAAAATAAAGTCAAAATCAGCCAACAAAGTCTAAACGAAAGTCGTAAAGTATGATTTTACCTACGTGTGCATATAAAGAACGTCAAAAACGGAGCTCGTATGCGAAAGTTATGAATTTCGCAAGTTTTTGGCACGAAAATCGAGAAATTGTGGATAACCGAGAAATTTCGCGGGTCACTCTTCGGACACGTCATCAGCACGTGCGAACTGCCACGTGTCACCTTCGGGTTGGACCGCAAATCGCCGTGTCAACATCGGATTGGACCGCAGCCGCGGTCCAGTAGCGAGCCCACACCTTCGCATCGGACACCCCGGAGACACCCCTTCGCATGCGTGCCTTCTCCATATTGGACCGAAGCTTGACCAATCAGAAGCCGCCAGATCCGAACCCTCGCACGTGGCTTCGCTGCTGACCGACGCGTGGCTGCTGACTTGCCTCTCGCCTCGCCACCTGTCCTCCTCGGCCGAACCCTCGCACCCCTATATAAAGGGTGCGAGCCTTCTCGGATGGAAGGGTTTTTCACCCCAATTTTGGCCCTTTTTCACTCCTCTCTCTTCCATAACTTCACAAACAACCCCCAAAGCCCCGGTAACGCGTCTAAAACCCGAAGAAAGCCCCGGAGCCCCGGAATTCTCGAGAATTCGTCCTCTCTCCTATCGAAACTCTGCCCGTTTTGAGCTGGTTTTTCGTCAAACAAACTCTTTTCCGGGAAACGAAACGCTGCCCGAATCACCGCTTATCAAAGTGAGTTCATACCCCTATAATTTACCTTTTAATGGTTTTTAAATGCTTTTAGGGAGGGAATACAAGTTTAACACAATATTAAATTGTGTTAATAACTGTGTGTGATAATAATCACACAGAAAGTTTCCGTATACTTTTAAGAATTACCAAATACTTCCAAAATAACGTAAAGTCATGTTAAATTCTTTGAAAAATGTTTTATAAACTATTTCAAAATATAAATGCCAAAGTCATGTTTATATATGTATAAATATATAAATAAGACTTGAAGGGCTTAGGACTAATGAATTATCCTATATCCTTTCCCTTATTTGGATGTGGAATTAGGGTTGTATTATTTGTCCGAAGGTCGTTGCCTTCTTAATTATATATATATTATACATATATGAGTCTAAAAGGTTACCCCTTTTGGTATCATCACCTTTGTATCAGGCTGAGCAAAGGTGTTCATCCATGAGAAACCATGCTAATCAGATAGAACATATAAATTATAATAGGTATAATTTATCATTCAAAACTAAAGATACAAGTATGAGTTACAATTGTACACTTTCCAAGGAAATTACCAAAATTCATTCAAATATACCAAGATATGTATAATACCTTTAATATACGAACAACATATTAAATAAGTAAAGATACATAATGTCGGGTTTGCATTAGCAAGGGTACTATACAGAGTACCCGAGTTAGCAAACACGAGGTAATAATACATAATTCCGGGTTTGCATTAGCAATGGTACTATACAGAGTACCAGAGTTAGCAAACACGAGGTAATAATTCACGATTCAAGTATACAAGAATACACTGTTTTACAAGAAACTAGAGTTTTGATTCAAGAATATACTGTCAATCATTATTTCAGAATGATTGAGTTTTAATTCAAGAATATACTGACAATCATTATTTCCGAATGATTGGGTTTTCAAAGCTAATATACATGAACGTTTAATATGTTTTTTATGAGACTCTATATTCAGGTTGTTTAATTCATTTTAGACAACATAGGAAAGTCCTGACATTATAACCAGAATCTCCAGCCGGGGATCGAAACAAGTGTGTGTAGATCTATATCGGGAATTGACAACCCCGCACTCAGGCTGCTAGCTACAGTTTGATGAGTGACAATTGTTATCACCAGTTTAAAGGCCCACAAAGCGTTTGTTTCAGGCCATCCGTCATAGTATGGTTATAATTAAAACTACTCATTAAAAAGGTATTAACAATACGTTAGTGTATAAACAAATAAACGAAAGTACACCTTCAAAGTACCAGTTTATAGAATACAAAATACAATGGTTTAATATAGTTTCCATTAACACCTGGTGGAGCCAGGCACACTCTCAGTTTCAAGTTTTCATAAAGGAATACAAATACAAAACATTAATACAAAGAGAACGGTTTATGGGATTAAACCACTTATCCAATGGAACTTAGTCACTCAATCTCGGTAAACTAGTATAACATAAAAGACCTTTAGTGATTAATTCTATAATTCCTTAGTTGCTACATCAGAGTTCTACATAAGTAAGGTTCGATTGACAGTGAAATGTGTGACTTCCGCCTTACTTCCTGTTCCATGTTTGGTTGTGGGCTTAGGGCAGATACACCCATTTAACTGTCAATTCGATATTGTGTTATGTATAATCAGTATAAACTAGGTAATTACAGAGGGAAACTATTGAGGTTATCAGCTAATCACCTCAGGAGATATAGGATTTCCTAGAGAAACCAGTGAACTTATTCAAAGAACTTAGGGTATACTTAACAGAACAAAAATACTTATGAACTCACCAGCTTAAATGCTGATCTACTCTTTTCAAATAACTTGTATTCTCAGGAATCCAGTAGGCAGGTACACTCCCGAAGCTTTTGAGAAGACTACCTAGTACCGTACCGCGACTCTTGTCTTCTGCTGTACCTACTTTAGTGTTTGAATATGTAATGTTTAAACACTTATGTAAAACTTATACTGATTAATACAGTGGTTGTTTGTACTTTGATTACTATATTGCATGTGTTGTGATACTTACCTAAAGTCCTCCGCCCCCGAATGTTTCCGCCATTCTGGTTTGGGGGTGCGACATATTCCCCCCCATAAAAGCATTTAAAAACATTTAAAAGGTTAATTAAGGGGTATGAACTCACCTGTAGTGAGTGGTTTGGATGAACTGATGATATAGGATTGCTAGGTGTCAAGTGAGGACTTGTACACACACAATGATCGTAGTTAACATATAATAACATATATATGTATCCAATTAGTCTTTAAATAACTAATTAACAAAGTTAAGACATCCTAGGGCATGAAAAACACCTTATATAAGTGTTATAAGTGCTAAGGATTGCATCTAAATGTTGTAGGACATTGCTATTGAGTTTAGGGTTCAAGGGAACCCTTTATATGAGTTTACGGTTTTGTGACCATAACTCATTGAGTTTACGGTCGTAAACCCATGAGTTTACGGCCGTAAACTCATTCTTCTTTGACCATGTGTTGTTTTGAAGCTCTACAAGTCCTTAGAAGCATTTCCACTTGAAGTATAAGCCTATGGAAGTGATTAGGGCACCATTTCACTCCTAAATGGAGTTTACAGTCCTTGGACCATTTGTTTTTGGGTTTACGGCCGTAAACCCAAATGGTTTATGGTCTTTTGATGTTTTCATGTACTTAACTCATTAGGGAAGGGATCTATGCAAGTTTCCAAGGCTTAGAAGGGACTAGGGCACACTTTGGCACCCTTTTTAGGGTTTACGGTCCAAGGTGTTCTTGGACCGTACACATCTTTGATCCTTGGTTTCCTTGGTGTTTTCTTGATGTATAGAAGTGTAACAAGCCTTATTATACTCTAGGATAGAAGTACTTACAAGATAGAGGCTTGAAAAGGTGCTAAAAGTCCAAGAACACTAGTGTGTGTTCTTGGTGTTCTTGGTGAAACTTGAAGATCTAACCTTCTGGAATGATTTCACGGATGGAAGTGTGTTAAATCACTAGATTAAGCAATATATCAACTTAATAGGGCTAGAAACACTTACAAGTTGAAGATCTTGAAGAATTGTTGGATGATACTTGAGAGAGAATTGAGTTTGGATCTTGAATTTGTGAAAAATGGTAAATAATGACTAAGAGTCATATATATACCCCCAATTTAGGGTTTACGGCCGTAAACACCTTTGTTTAGGCCGTAAACTCCAAACTCTTGGAGCTTTGGGACTTTATTGTTGCACAATAAACCCTAGAGCATCCTCTCTCCTGGTATCTCCTGAAGTACTAACTTAAAAAGACTCGAACTTATTCCAAAAAGCTTGAAAGTTAGCAGAAACTGCTCTGACTTCTATTGAATTGAAATGTTGTACAGAATAGAAATTTCGGGTTGTCACAGATTTTTAGCGTGTAGGGTTTCTTCTTAACTTGTTCTTGTCTAGAGGACTGGAAGGTCAAGTGTGTCCTAAACCTTCTTCGTCTGGGCGCGAAGGACTGGTGGAACTTAGTGACTGGTTCCTAAACTCCCGAGCAGAGGATTGTTGTTACTTGAGGGCAGTTCTTAGAGATGTTTTGCACTGAGTATGTTCCCCGAGTGGATAGGGAGAGGTTGTCTTAGGAGTATCTGTCGTTGAGGCAGATGACAAATTCGGTGACTGAGATCATCAAGATGCTTACTGAGAGAGCTCTTTTTTTCCCTGAGTATTCTGCTTCGGATTAGGCTTAGATTTTGTGATATTTGAGCATGCTCAAGACTGGGATTTAGGAGTTTGTTTTTACCCAGCGATACGGGACACTCTCCGAGCTTCAGGATGTCGTGTGGAGGTAGTAGATTGAGATCGAGACCCGGGAAAGGGAGCAGATATAGGCTCCAATTTAGTTACAACCTGCAGCAAAGCAGTTCAAGACCACTAATTCATGATCTGGTGGATAGAGTGGCCACACTTGGGGCAAGCGCGGGAAGGCGTTTGTGGGAGTTCTTCGATCATCTTATAGATGCCACAAATGTAGAAAGGAGAGGCATTTTACGAGGAATTGTTGTTAGCAGGCACCGTCTCTGGGTCCCAGGATTTGTTATCATTGTGATCAGGTGAACCATGTGAATGCCCGATGTCCTTTTCTTGCTTCTCGGCTCGTGCATGCACATCCCCCGACTACTTTACGGGTGTATTTTAAAACATTTCAAAATACAACGTTTAAAATTAATTATCTGAATTAGTCGATTATTTAATTAATCATTTAAACATTTAAAATTAATTATTTTAAGCAATTAATTAATAAATCATTTAAAACATATATTGATTTAATATTTATCTTTTAATTAATCATTTAACTAAATTAATTATTAGATCCATAAGGATAATATTAATTAATCTTATAATTAATCATTATCTTATCTAACATTATCTCATAATATGTAGGGTTTTTATTTAATCATCTAATATAAGAAAAAAAATCAGATTTTGGTTGAAATCAAAACAGATAATTACCAAATAATGACCATATAAATCATATTAAGCATAAAATCTCGAAAATATGGATCTGAGCTTAGTTCACAATGTGACAGATGTACTATCACGTCTTGAATACAATTTTTGAAAAAAAAATTGTTCGATTTAACAAATGTACATTCAATGTTAGACACACCAAGTAGCTCTGATACCATTGATGAGTTTATTAGGTTACAACAAAATGCTCAATGCAGAAAACCATTGAACAATTAAGAAGAGTGCACATGCAACCTAAAAGGATCTATGTCTTTCACATTAAAGCAACATACTTTGAATGACAAAAATAAGATGCACCCTAGCAATTTCGAAAAACTAGAGATACTTATGTTAAAAGTGTTATAGAAAACATGTTATTTGAATCCTTCCTTTGAAGAGCTTGGAAAGCTAGCACCGAAAGGATGATGCCTTTAATGGCTCACACCCAAACCCTACAACTGGAATACACTTGAGGAGAGAGGAGGAAGGTATAAATTTCATTCATATGCTCCTTGGAAAGAGTAACCACAAATTTTGATACCCAAGGGGTCTCAGTTATAGTTTAGGTAACTTAGGGCAAAGCAAGATTTGGATAATTACATAATGGATTTAATTTCAATTCAAATGCTTTACTTATTAGCATCCAGGAGGCTTTAGGAAACCCTAGAAGAGCTCCCAAAACCGTCCACCCCTGGTTCTAGAATTGCCTCTTTTGTTCTACTATTGATCAGTTACAATTCATCCCTTGCACGTTTAATTAATTCCAATTAATCTAAAGTTAATTCCATATTAATTCTGATTAAAAATTAATCAATTCTAATTGATGTCATATTAATTTATTAATCATATACAATTATCAAATCAATTATTTAACAATTGATCTCATATTAATTTATTAATCATATAGTAAATTAACAAATCAATTATCTATTTCCAATTAATATATTAATCGTATAATATATTAACAAATCATTTCCTCATAATTTCCAATTAGTTTATTAATCATATAATAATCTAATAAATCATCCTCTCTCTACAAATGCCATTCTAATCAAGTTCTAGTTATGAGGGCAACTCAAAAAGGACTTTGCTTCTATTTGCAAGTTTATACCAATTTAGGTACGATCTTAGACACCTTAATCCAACAGCTAGGACATGGAGGTAATGGATCCGGGGATTCATCACCTCGAGTAGGCTTTGGTCGCGGAAAAGATGAAGAGGATTGTAAGTCTTATTATGATTTATTTAATTGCTATTTTTATTCATTTATTATAAACTATCCTGACTAGTAATTTTAATTATATTTTCAGCTGATCTACAAAAAAGAAGAAGAGGATTATCCAAAAACATCAAATTCTCAAAGCTGTTACAAAAAACAAGGGAAAGTCTATGGATTTGGATTTCGACAGAGAACTCAAATTCCCCCTATCGGGAAACGTGGCAATATATGTGGTAGAACATCCCTTTTATCATATCTAGTTAGGATAATGTTTCATCCGCTTTAAGGAATGCCACAATCAGTGCATCTGAAGGTAAACTATTTATATGATAATATTTTAAGTTTATTTGTTACTGGTATTTAATTAAATAACTTTTTTTTTATTTGTAGATCAAGTTTGATTTGGATAAGGTTACTTTGGATCCCTAATGTGCTCAGTTGTTGTATAACATTAATCCGTTTCTACAAAAACGTAATGGAGACCAGGAAAGTAAAGCGCATAGTTATTTTGAGAGTGTCAGGGGGATTGCAGATATCCAATGGAATTAGCTACCCCCTGAGGGTATGCCACATGAAAAGTGGGTGCAGCTATAAAGCGTTCAACGAAAAACAAAGGAGTCTGCACAACAACAAATTAAAAGCAGTGAGGGATCGTGCTCGTATAGCAATGCTTGTTTAAAAGAAGCAAGTTATGATATATTTAACTATTTAGTTAAAGTATAAATAATATCATTGTTAATGTTAAATAGGACATAACTAGACTTGAAGTATTTCGTAAGGTTAATACTGATCAACAAGGGTTATCTAGTAGTCATATAGTAGAACAACAATATGTAAGTGGTTAATTTATATTTGCATATAAGTATATATATATATATATATATATATATATATATATATATATATTATGTTGTCAATCGTTTTTTGAAAATACAAAATCCATTACTCCAATAGATAAATCAACAAACTCATGCTTCTTATGAAGCAAGCGGTCTAACAGTAGAGGATATTGATGTGTTCTAAAACAAAGCTTTAAAATTTGTTTCCTATCTATTCAACTCAGCTGAAACGCAATAGACAGTGTACGTAGTCGCGCAGTAGTAGAGCAGAGTAAGTAAGAGTTGAACTCAGGGAACATAATTTAATTAAGAAAAAAATACTAGTAGTAAAGGATTAAACTTTGATTAGGGGGTTTTTAACTGGTTTTTCAAGTTCAGAAAAACTTAAGTAACGGAATCTACTAAAAGAATAACACTATAAACTAAAGCAAACAACTAGAAAATGAGTTTTGATCAAGAATTAAAAGATAATTTTGTTCAGCTTCGAATCCCCCATTTTCATATGGTTAATTTTGAAACAATGGATTATTTATGTTGGTTACCAAATTAAAAGTTGCTAGTTATCATGATCAAACTAACTAGAGTATATCAATTTTTGAACGTTAACCCCAATGATCATGCAAGATAAGTACACCAAATTGATTTTAAGATATATTTGGACTATAAATGAATAGATCTAATAATTATCTATTGTTAGATATGAAGACCTATCATCAGGTCTGGAATTTTAAAGACTGAATTTTTTTTGTGTGTTTTTCAGTCGGCCTTGGCCTTTTTTAGATGTTTAGTTCAAATCTTATCGTTTATATAATTATGAACGGTCGTATCTATAACATTGTAGCATAAAAGCATGTGTGGAATAAAATATATCTCTCTCTATCTCTCTCTCTCTCTCTCTCTCTCTCTCTCCCTCCCTCCCTCTCTCTGTGGTTCGACGTATTTGTAGCATATCATAAGATAGTGTGAACCACTTAAATCTCTATGTTCTGTGTGCTTTGATTTTGTTTCTGATTTCTCGTATTCCTTAGATTTGTTTTTTTCATTAATCATTATTATTTACCTAACAACTAGTATTAGACCTATGGATGAAGACGGGAAGGTGAAGAAGGCCATGATTTGGGATTCTGGAAGATGCAGATTAAGGATTACTTATATCAGAAAAAATTACACTTACCGTTATCTAAACAAAAACCTGAGAAGATGGATTTGGCAGAATTGAACTTGCTGGACCGAAAAGCCCTTGGTGTTGTTAGACTATCACTGGAAAAGAATCTCGCGTACAACATCTACAATAAGAATATCATGTTTGGATTGATAAAGGCGATGTCTGACATGTATGACAAATCATTCACAACAAACAAGGTTTTCTTGATCAGACAGTTGGTAAACATGAAGATAAAGGAAGGAGCACCTGTGACAGACCACGTCAACGAGTTTATCTCGATAATATCCAGGTTAGGATTTGTTGAAATTAAATTCGAAACCGAAGTCCAAGCTTTCTTATTTTTATCTTCGTTACCCAAAACCTGGCTAGAATTATTAATGCAATCAACAGTTCTTCAGGAACTATGAAACTCACATTCGAAAGCATCAGAGATCTGATTCTTGGTGAAGATGTTCGGATAAGGAATGCAGGAGAAGGTTCCACCAGTTTACTAAATACGGAAGAGATGCGTAGAAAACAAAACATAGGTGGATACAGAAGAAAAGGATCAAAGTCAAGGAAGAGAGGATATTCAAGAAGCAGAAAAGAAATCATCTGCTGGAACTATAAGGAAATAGGATATTTCAGAAATAAATGTCCTAAACCTCCTGCAGATAATGGCAAGAAGGAGATGAATGTAGCTGAAGAGTACGATGATGCACATATTTGTTGTGTAGAGAATCCAGTCGACTCTTGGGGTGATGAATTCAGGAGCATCGTTTCATGTTTTCGACAACAAAGAAATCATGAGAAATTTTAGACCTTACAGTGATACTGTTCATCTGGCAGATGGTAAAATTCTGAAGATCACTGGTACTAGAGATGTAGCTTTAAAAACTTTAATGCGTACTACCTGGATTTTGAAGAATATGAAATACATTCATAAACTTAAGATAATGTTGATCTCAGTGGGACAGCTAGATGAAGAGGGACATGGTGGAAAGTTTTGAAAAAGGTAAATGGAAGGCTATTAAAAGGAATTTGGTCATTTCCCAAGGAAAGAAGATGGGAACTATATATATGGTGGATTTGATCTCAGGAGAAGCAAATGCAACTGTTGGTGAAGAAGGGGAGTCCTATACTTTATGGAACCAAAGACTTGGCCATATGAGTGAGAAGGGAATGAAGATACTTGCTTCAAAGGGAAAGATCCCATAGCTAAAGAATGTGACAATTGACTTCTGTGAACCATGTATATTCAGTAAACATAAAAGAGTTACTTTTATGAAGACGGGTCAACCACCAAAATAAGAAAAGCATGAGCTGATACATTCTGATGTCTTCGCTCCCACATCAGTTTCATCAACATGATGTTATCGGTATTATGTTAACTTTATAGATGACACTACAAGAAAGGTATGGGTTTACTTTCTGAAAAATAAATATGACGTTTTATGTACTATTAAAAGATTCAAACATATTGTGGAGAACAAGACTCATCTGAAGATAAAATGTCTGAAGTCAGATAATGGGGGTGAATACAGCAGCAAGGAGTTTATCAATTTATGTGTAGAACACGTGATTAGAATGTTGAAGACTATGCTAGAAACACCTCAGCAAAATGGTGTTGTGGAGAGGATGGACAGAAAATTAAATGAGAGAGTGAATAGCATGAGGTTACATGCAGGGATTCCAAAAATGTTTTAGGCAGATGCAGTGAGCATAACTGCTTACCTTATGAATCACTGATGAGTGTTTGAAAATGTGTTTGAATCAATCGAATCAAAGAAAGTAGTAAAGAACACCTAGATCTAAATAAGATCTTTTAGCTCAGATTATGTCTGGAAGAGTACAAAGGTTTTAGAGTACAAGAAATATTTTGAGAGTGTTCGTTCCTCTATTTCCTAAGTACTTACCCTATGTATAGGGTACATCACATACCAAAAAATACAAGGACTTAGACAATACAATGTGAAACTAGAAAATGCCTTGTGGATATATATGATAACGAAAGTCCTTAAACTGTCACTATTTACAGACGCGAAACATAAAGACTCAACTTTCGACTACTCACAACAACTTTCGACTCTAAATTCTCCCCCTTTGTGAGAATAGTCAAAACCTTCAAGTTAGTGTCTTCATAGTCTGTAGCAACTCCTTTCTTATCTCCATATACCAAATAATGATTTTTCAAATCGTTGCCTTGTCTTCATTTTCATTCTTCTTGGAATTATTGATATGAAGCAAAATGTTCGAAAAAGGAGAGTTTGTGTATCTCTCAATGCCATTCACTTGGAAAAGGAATTTCGTCAACTTTCCCTTCTTGTTCATCCCTTGAAAAACAACCCCAAATGGTTTATGAATAATTTATCCATCTTCAAATTTGTCAATATTTAACTTTCCCTTAAACTAAGAATGAAGCACCTATGAAGTTTTGTTGATTTCCATGGCATGATCTATGCCAGTGATTTCCAAATACTCATAGTAGAAATCAAGAAAGGCCTTGATGTGAGCATATCTAAGAAAAAATGCATTCATATTCTCCTCAGCAACTTTTGAAGCATCCACATTGCATAAAATCCTTGACACAGTGATGAGATCATTCAGATTCATCAACGAAAATTCAGCAATAATGAATTCAAATTCCATATTATTCGTCCTCACAACAAAATAATGAAAATTCTGTAACATCCCCTAGAACAAAACATCAGGCACAATCGACATAACTCTAACAATATTCACCAACAACCAAACCTCCTCTTCCCTTTTTCCCAAGACTGCGTGAAAGCAAATCTTCAATCTCTTTTATTCATCTTGTCTTTGAAATTCTCAGATAGTTTAAATGGAGTAAAAGTGAACATCAGATGATTGATTGGGAAATCAAGCTGATTGAAGTTAGAGTCTTCAATATCGTAGTTTTTCATGGGCTTCATCATAAATTCATTTAGCTTATCGATTACATCAATCTCGTTCATTTCATAACACCGATGCTTATTAGGATCAACCTTGTTCAAGCCCGGTGGATCATTCACTCTTTGATTAAGAATGTTGTTTATTTCCTTTTGTCTTTCAATTTCTATCTCTTGCAATCTCTTCGTCTCCTCTACGGATTGTTCCACTTGAACGGTTTTCCCTTTATCTTTAGGATCAAAATTTGAAGTTATCTTGACATTTATAGAACTTGGACCTCCACCTCCTTCATTTATCAAAATCCATTTCTTTAGAACTTTCAACAAGTCCACATTTTCTTGAGAAGGATTCGCTTTTGTAGAATTTGTTGTTGAAGATGAGAGAATTATCTTCATTGGAATGGATGTTGGGATTTGGGTCAATCAAACTCTTCCCACAACAACTCCTTTATCTTCAAATAACCCCTTTGAAGAACCAACTCCCCTTTCTCCCCCTTGCGGGACGTGCATAGGACGTGGATCATTTGTTGGTAGTCGAAGAACCAAATTGAGTATGGGTTCCAACTCAGTTTTAAAGCCTGACTGAATAGTCAAAATCATGGCAAAAATCGAGTCTGATGAGACTGAAGATTGAGAAGAAAGAGCAACTTTTGACAATGTCTCTTGAAAATGAGAAATAGATTTTTCAATCTTCTCAACAAACTTTGAATCAGCTTCAGACATGACCTTGAGATTATTAGAGTAATCTTTGTTAAAGGCTGTAAGGTCTTCTACCAGTTGTGTTGTAGCATTCGCCAATATATCAACTTTCGAATTCAACGAAACACATAATTTATCAATATTTTGAATTTCCTTGGAAATAAAATCATTCAACACCTTAAGCTTCAACTCAAAATATTCTTGTGAACTTGACACCATCTTCTCAAAAAGTTCATGATGTTCTTTCAAAACATCACATAATTTAGAGATTTCAGAATTAAAAGTACGTGGGTTATTTGTCAAGTTCTCATCAATCCTTTTGTGAACATCTTCAATAAGAGTTCGCATACAAGACTCTTAAGACTTTAAAAGATACTCAACCTTAATGCTAGTAATAGAGGGTTTCCTAGTAGTATCCCTCAAGAATTGAAGACTAAAATTCATATTGGAGTTAAGAATATTGAAACGTTTACCATACATGATTGCTTCATCTGGAACGTTATCTTCTTTAGGATTAAACTACATCTCAGGAAACAAAACCATTATATCATCATCATCTGCTTCATCTTCAGGAATAGACTTCTCAGCCTCAATGGATTGAGATGAAAAGAATGTACTTATTGGTTCCTGCATCACAACATCAAAAGTAGGAGAGAATGAAGTAGTTGATGTAGGTGGAATGACATATGTTTGTGGTGGTGGTGGTAATGCAGTAGAAGTAACAATTGTTGAAGTTTTGATTGTGGAACTCCCTTCACCCATGTTAACATTTGTGTCCTTATCAGATAAGTTCACAATGATGTTTGGAATTTCGACCTCCTCTATAACGGACTCAGTATGTGAAACCCCGGATGGTGTGACTTTCGTCTTCTCAGGGATTGATGTACTTAGATATTCACCAGAATTGGTGTTTACATACGTATTAGATAAATATGCATTGACATCAGGAGTACTTTTCTCATCGAAATTCAATTTGACAGAGGTATCCTTCGTTGGTGAAGTATGAAATGAACCACCAATATCATTAGTTGTTCCATCACTATCATGATCAGACTCCATAATACAATTCTCCATTTGATCCTCAACGGGAGTAGGCTTTCGTTTCTTCAACTTTTATGCAACATCTAAAGGTTGTCTCTTTTTGGATGTTGGAGAACCAGGAGATGATACCTCTCGAATCAAAACCCCCTCCTTGTAAACTGCAATTTATTAACCTTCTTTGAAACCCCTTTTTTAACAGCAATTTCGCCTTCTTGTGTGATTGTTCCTACAATAGGAGTAGGAATCTCCTTATCAACTTTCTCTGTTTGTGTCTCCACTGGCTTTTCCAGTTGGTTTCATGGATTCAAACTCATACTGTTTTTCAGTTGTTGTTTTTTTCCATCTCTTGATCACCCCCACTTCTTCTTCAGCTGGCTTAAGTTTCACAATTGGCTCCTTTTTTTTCTTTGCTTTCGTTACTTTAGATGAACCCTCTACACCATGAGAAGTAACTCTATGTGGAAAAATACCAGTGGGATTAGAATCCATAGAAGCTCGATACTCAATCAATAATTGATTAGTAGGATTCAATAAGTTAATCATCGAATCAGGAATTCGAGCAACCGTTGGAAAAATCGTAGCATCATTAACAGTATTATGAGGAATGGTTATAGGAGAAAATTTTGCAACATCAACATCAGAATGAATAAGAATACCTTCTTGCGTATACACTTACTTCAAAATCAAGCCCCAAAACCTACACACAAAACTCCAGTTGTTGTCTTAGAATGATAAATTAAATTCCCAAATTCTGTTCATAACAATGATGTGTAATCAATATTTAACCCATAGTACAACCTAACCATAACAGAATAAACCTCAAGCTTTGCTTTATCCCATCCCGAACTTCATCCTGTCAAACTTCGTATAGTAATTCCAAAGAAAAAACTCCAAACACTTGGGAGATTGGACTTCCTGAAGTGACTTATAGATGAAAGAGGATGTTGATGACCCATCTCATTGAACATATAGATTACTTGATCAGTGGAGACTTCATAAAATGTACATGTTAACTCCAGAATTTGAGCAAATTGGTTCTGATTGAGTTTCTTCATATTGTTGGACATCAGCTGGAACCTAACAATTTTAGTTGTTTTGTTGTAAACAACGGGTGGAAGCATCCAATTACAACCATTGCATCGAAATAGCAAACGAAGATGATAATACAAAAGCAAGAACAAGGTCATTCAATATTTGCACTAACATTTTCAGTTCTTCAGGATACACACTGATTGAAGGATTAAACCAGAGATTTTTGTGTTGAATCTTCATCTTCGGTTTCCAAGTTTCTTCATCATTAGTGTTGAATTGATCAACAACATGTTGTTCAACAACCATGGTAAGTAGATGAGAGAAAATTGTGCGAGGGAATTTTGCGGTGAAAAATTACGGCTTTTACGTGATTTTTGGATATGTAAAGTTGTAGCTGGAATGATCAAATTCCTTAAATAACCGGCGTAAAATTTGAATTCAAACGTTGCCCAATTGTATAACGCCACGTGGAAAGGAGGTTACTGAACCGTCAGCACGGAAAAATTGCCACGTGTAAAAGTGATGATCACTTTTTGCCTCGATGCATTAGAAGATATTGAACCATCCCATCCAACAGATTTTTCGCTTCTACCAACAAAATTAAACCGTCATTAGTTTTGACACCAAACAAGAACCTTTCGTCGATATGGAGGCTGGGCTCATTCACTTGTGGGAAGGATAAGCGAAATCATTTGTCAGACATGCGAAATCTAGGTCTGAGTTGGTAATACCCAAAACCTCAATGATTTTAATGCTTAATCATGCCAAAAAATAAAATAGAATCATGTTAAGAAAATTTTGGTCATAGTGATATCAAATAATCTTTTATATAAAAGCAAATAGGTCCCGGGCAAAGATACGCTTCATTCGTCATCAATAGAGATGTCGAACTGCTTGTGTGGTTTCCCATGAATTACGATTGAAAACTCATTGAGGAGTAGCGAAGGCCCTGTTTTAATAAGTTTCACGAGTGGCTTCGTTTTCACACATATTCACATCTTAAAATAAGTGTAAACATTGTGAAAAAAAATACTTGGATGACCAGTGTAGTCAAGAACAAGTAAACTTTGAAAATTTTAATGTAACGAAAGATAGAGAAAAATGTTCAGCGGAAATCTCATTTCATGAAAATTGAAAAACTGGATCTATTGGGAAGAAATGACCTGGGATGAGTACATTTCATTAAGATCACACAATGGAAATGAAAATGAGATTTGGAACATCGAAAGTGGTAATGTGAAACAAATGTTTCATGAAAATCTTGAACAAAAAATGTTCACTGTTAATTCGTTAAGTTGAGGTTATTTGGGTTTCACCTTCATCATGGAAAAACGATTTAGAATCATAAACACAAACTTGTGACATACATACATCGTGGTTGGTTTCGACCAGAGATGTCTTGGGCATGTGTCATTATGTGTGATCGTGTTAGAAATTTTAGGTGAAAAAGATTCGATGCGAAAGATCAATGTACCTCTGTGAAAAATTGGACATAACATAAATCTATTTACCCAACATGAGAAGAGAAAGGTAGGTCGTCAACTAATGTGAATAAAGCCTAATTGGGAATAAACTTTCGTATGAAAAATTTCCTTAAGTATTTGTACACAAAGAGTCTATGAGGCTAGTGGACAACATGCTGCAACATGCTTTTAGGGACACCTAACTAGTAAGTTTCGTATCATACAAGTTCCCTGTGAATCTTATCATTTGGCGTACGAAAGTGCAACACGTTGTGAAAATGATCTTCCCCAAAAAAATAAGAAAAATATTTTTGTGTTTTCTATTGTTCCAAAATAAATTTCAAACATAACGAAAATATTTTTGGATTTTTAATTTTGTAAAGCAAAAACAAAAATAAGAAAAATCTTTTTGATTTTTTGAATTTTATAAAGAAAAGAGAAAAATAAGAAAACCTTTTTGAATGTTTTGAATTTTATAAAGAAAAGACAAAAATAAGAAAATCTTTTTGTATTTTTGAATTTTATAAAGAAAAGACAAAAATAAGAAAAGGAAATTACCAACACTAGTTATTTTTTTTGGAGATAACAAATAGTTCGCACGCAAACCAATGCTTTCTCATCTCCAAAATTCGTTCCCATAATCAAGCGCTCACCAAAGATATGTATTTCTCATCGAAAGACCAATTCCACACGCTCGTTGTAGACTTGCGTTGAATGAATAAGAGAGAAATCGAATGCAAAGGCATGTGAACGCTTAATGGGAACAGTAACCACTGAACGAAAATTTGAAAAGTAACGAAAGTTAGTAAAACAAACAAAAGTTATTCTAACTAGCGAAAGTTAGATTAACAAACGAAAGTTAATCCAACAGTTGAAAGTAAGTCCACCACATTCATATTCAAATCCAAGAATAATTATTTAGAGTGAGGAACTTAACAAGATTCCATCATTCCCAACCCATTTAATATTCTTAAGAATGATTTTTCGTCCAACGGTTTTGTAAAAATATCAGCAAACTAGTCAGTTGTTTTAACAAAATCAACTTCAATATTCCAATCTTCAACATGATCTTTGATGAAGTGGTATGAAGAGCAATATGTTTAGTTTTTGAATGTTGAACTGGATTATGACATATGCGAATTGCGCATTGAGAATCATGATATAATGGAATTTTCTTCATATTAATCGCATAGTCATGTAGTTGGCTTTGGATCTAGATCACTTGAGATGTGCACACCACATCAGCAATGTATTCAGCCTCAAAAGTTGAAATCGATACACATGTGTTCCTTTTCGACTACCAACTTAAAAGTTTCCCATTGAGGAAATGACAACCTGTAGTAGTGCTCTTTCGATCTAATTGAAAACCATCGACATCTGAGAAATATTGAATAAAAACTCCTGTTTTCGACGGATACCACAGTCCTAGAGTCTTTGTACCATGTAGATAATGAAAGCTATTTTTCACTACAGTAAGATGAGGTTCTCTTGGATTTGCTAGATACCTAGCATAATTAAACACATAAAACATTATATCAGGTCGACTTGTAGTTAAATACAAAAGTGAAACGATCATGTTTCTATATGTTTTGAGATCAATAGCAGGCTTATCCAACGAAAGACCTAAGCGAGTGCCGACTGCCATGGGAACTTTAGCTTTCGTGCAATTCGTCATTCCTAATATTTCAAGTAGGTTTCGAGTGTAATTTTCTTGATTGATGAAAATTCCATCCTTTCTTTGATGAACATTTAATCCCAATAAATGATTTATTTTCCTCATGATGCTCATTTCGAATTAACTATTCATTAGCTCCTCAAACTCCTTTTGACAATGAAGGATCAGCTGAACCAAATATAATGTCATTGACATAAATTTGAATGAGCATCATATGATCCCTTAATTTCTTCCTAAATATAGTGGGATCAACTAATCCTTGCATAAATTTTGATATTTTCAAAAAATTGGTAAGATTCGCATAACAAGCACGAGGTGCTTGTTTTAACCCATAAACTACCTTGTCAAGGATATAGCAATGGTCAGGACACTTATCATTGACGAATCCAGGTGGCTATTCGACATAGAATGTCTCTCCAAGAACACCATTAAGGAATGCAGACTTGTAACGACCCAATTTTCAAAAGAAATATTTCATTTTTAATTAGTCAAAGCACTTTTCTATAAACATGAAATGCCAATACAATTGTTTTCAAATTCATATTTAAAACAATATTATTTCCAAACATCAGAGTGTCCCATAAAATGCCCGAGAGAGAGTGCACGCCGCATCATCAAGCCTTGCCCTTGCCCTTGGGCTTAGATGTACCTGAAACTAATCCATAAACTGTAAGCTAATGCTTAGTGAGTCCCCCGGAGCATACCCCACACACAATCCACATCATGTATGTCCCACGCGCTGCTCCAACTCAACTCCCTATAATCATCATGTTATTAACTTGTCACAATCCCGACATACCTTAATTATCCTCAAACTCAATCCTGGTCAACCCTGGTCAACGTCAAGGTTAACAGTCCATGTTGACCTCAACTCGTCGAGGGCATCCAACAACTCGTCGAGTTAACCGAATAATCCTTCAACTCGCCGAGTTACCTATGTAACTCGTCGTATTCCTCCCGAGTCCATTCCACTGAATCCCGAGTGAACTCGCCGAATCATCCTAGTGACTCGTCGAGTTCATCAACTATCCAAAAAACCAATAGTTCCTTCAGACCAAACCCTAATCCTTCATTGCACTCAATCAGAGACTCAAAAACGGGCAAACCCTACCCCGACTCGTCGAGTCAGCTAAGGGACTCGATGAGTTCCTTCAATCCTTCCCAACTTCATCCCTTTTCAGCGGGATCTAAGGTCCAAAACCCCAGATCCAAGCTCCCTTAGTGCAGATACCACGTAAAGTTGCAAACGTTACGTGCATGTAAGGCCCTCCAAGGCTATAACATAAAAACTAGGCTTCTTATAAGGTTTTGTGCATGGAAAGAGGCTACGCTGCATAAAGTGAGCAACTTTATGTCATTGGGGACCTAGAGAGGTCCGGATCCGGAACCATATCCTTGTGATAAGTCCAGATCCAAGTTTGACTCCATTTTGCACCAAAAATGGCCATTTACTTACATGAAAAGGGATCTAATCAACTAGAGATCAAGGTGACGACTTTATACCTCAAAATGATGGCCAAGACAGAGTAGATGTCGGATCTACTGCTCCTCCCCATGATCCTTCCTCTTCAAGCTCTAGAATCCTTCACAAATACCCCAAAATCACTCATAAAAGATCTTAATCTCACTCAAGAAGGTGCAAGATCGAATTAGGGTTTTCTCCGGCTAATAGGGTGATAAGGGAGGCCACAAGAGGCAGGTTATGTTCCTTAAAGAGGGTACAAACCCTAAAAAATAGGGTTTCTCTTTATAGCTCCTACTCGTCGAGTCGGAGCCTTCCGACTCGTCGAGTTGAACCCAAACCCCGCGTTCCCATAACAGTCTCTACTGGACGAGTTGGAGCATCCCAACTCGCCGAGTCCATGCACAAAATCCTAAAATTATATAAATTAATCAATACGTGGAACAGGTGTTACAAGTCTCCCCCACTTGAACTAGACTTCGTCCCCGAAGTCTGCTGACCCAAATAAGTCCAGGTAGTGGTCTTGCATCTCGTCCTTCGGCTTCCAAGTCCACTCGGAGCCCCTGCGGTGCTGCCATTTCACCTTTACCAGTTTCACTTCCTTGTTCTGAAGAACCTTGGTCTTCCTATATAAGATTGCAACCGGCCTCTCAATGTACTTCAAGTTCTCATCCACCTGAATATCGTCCAGAAAAACTACTGCGGCCTCGTCTGTGACACACTTCCGAAACTGTGACACAATGAAGGTGTTGTGAATTTGACTAAGCTCATCCGGAAGCTCCAACCGATAGGCCACCGTTCCCACCCGGGACATAATCCTAAACGGTCCTATATCGGGGTCCTAGATTTCCCCTCCTCTGAAACCTGATGATTCCCTTCCATGGTGACACTTTTAGTAGCACAAATTCCCCCACCTGGAACTCAAGATCCGATCGCCGCCTGTCAGCATAAGTTTTCTGACGGCTCTACGCGACTCGCAGTCGGTCACGCACCTGCTGAATCAGCTTAGTAGTCTTGAGCACTACCTCAGTGCTCCCCATGACCAGGTGTCCAACCTCGCCCCAACAAACCGGGGTCCTGCATCTCCTACCATACAACATCTCAAATGGAGGTCGGTCGATACTGGAATGGTAACTATTATTGTATGAAAACTCTACCAGTGGGAGGTACGTATCCCAACTCCATCCAAAATCCAACACACATGCACGAAGAATATCCTCAAGTGTCTGGATCGTCCTCTCACTCTGGCCATCTGTCTGGGGGTGGTACGCCGTACTAAAATACAGCTGAGTGCCCAGTTCCTCGTGGAACTTCTTCCAGAACCTAGATGTAAACCGAACATCTTTGTTAGAGACTACCGACACCGGCACCCCGTGTCTAGCCACCACCTCTCGCACATAAATATCTGCCAACTTCTCTGAGGATATACTCTCAGACATTAGAATAAAGTGGGCACTCTTCGTTAATTTGTCCACAATCTCCCATATGGCGTCCACGCCCCTCGCCGTCCTCGGTAACTTCGTGATGAAGTCCATCGAGATATCTTCCCACTTCCACATGGGAATGGGTAGCGGCTGAACCTTGCCATGAGGCCGCTGATGCTCGGCCTTGGCCTTCCTGCAGGTAAAGCACCGCTCCACAAACCAGGCGATCTCCCGCTTCATGCAGGGCCACCAGTAACTCAGTCTCAAATCTCTATACATTTTTGTAGCCCCTGAATGTATAGAGATCTTGGACTTGTGTTCTTCCTCCAATATCTTCTGTCTCACTTCTCCAATCACCGATACCCACAACCGACCACACTGTGTTAGAAGGCCTCGACTATCCTTAACAAACAAAGGATACTGTCCCCGAATCCGCTCAATCTTCCAATTTTCCTTCTTCTCACCCTAGATCTGGGCCTCCTTGATCATATCCAACAATGGAGAGATCACCGTCATCCTCAAACAAATGTTCCCAATCGGGGAACCTGCCGCCTTGCGGCTCAAAACATCGGCCACCATGTTGGCCTTCCTTGGATGGTACAAGATCTCACAGTCATAATCTTTCAGCACATCCAACCACCTCCTCTGTCGCATGTTGAGGTTCGGCTGATCCATCAAATACTTCAAACTCTTGTTATCAGCATAGATGGTGCACCACACTCCATACAGGTAGTGCCTCCAAATCTTGAGGGCAAACACCACAACCCCCAATTTCAGGTCGTGAGTGGGGTAATTCTCCTCATAAGGCTTCAACTGCCTCGAGGCGTAAGCTATCACATGCCCCCTCTGCATCAGTATCGCACCTAACCCTAAGATCGATGCATCATAGTACACCACCAAATCATCTAACCCTTCAGGTAGTACTAGAATCGGAGCCTCGCATAACCTCCGTCTCAGGGTCTCAAAAGCCAACTGCTGATCCGTGCCCCATCGAAATGTCACATTCTTCTTGGTCAGGCGAGTCAAAGGCACAACAATCTTAGAGAAATCCTAAATGAATCTCCGATAATAGCCCGCTAGAGCCAAGAAGCTACGGATCTCGGAAGCATTCTTCGGTACTTCCCACCGCATCACTGCCTCAACCTTGGCTGGATCAACCGAAATGCCCTCATGGTTGATGATATGCCCCAAAAATAGTACCTCTCGTAGCCATAAATCACACTTGGAGAACTTGACATACAGCCTCTCCGCCCTCAGGGTCTCCAATACCTCCCTAAGATGATGGTTATGATGCTCCTTGTTCTTAGAATAGACCAGGATATCATCAATAAAAACGATCACCGACCGATCCAACATCGGTCTACACACCCTGTTCATGAGATCCATGAACGATGCTGGGGCATTGGTGAGCCCAAATGGCATCACCACAAACTCATAATGATGATATCGAATCCTGAAAGCTGTCTTCGGTATGTCCTCGTCCCGAATTCTCATCTGATGGTATCCCGGCCGAAGATCAATCTTGGAAAACCAAGACGCACCCTGCAGCTGATCGAACAAATCATCGATCCTCGGTAACGGATAACGGTTATTCACCGTTAGTTTCTTAAACTCTCGATAATCAATGCACATACTGTATGATCCATCCTTCTCTTTCACGAACAGGATCAGAGCTCCCCACGGGGAACTGCTCTGATGGATAAACCCTCGGTCTAGCAGCTCCTGGAGCTGCGTAGATAGCTCCTGCATCTCGGACGGTGCTAGTCGGTACGGTGCCTTCGCTATAGGAGCGACACCCGGCACCAAATCAATGCGAAACTCCACCTGCCTCTCCGGAGGCACTCCTGGTAACTCTTCGGGAAAGACATCCCGAAATTCCTTTACAACCGGCACACTACCCACATCTGTCGCGGTCTCAACCCTCTTATCCAAGATATAAGCCAGAAATCTCGTACATCCTTGCTGCAAAAATATCCTAGCCCTCGCAGCCAAACAGAGGGTTGGCCCCTGTGAGGCCCTCTCACCTTGTATAACCAATTCTTCCCTACTCGGGGTTGGAACCCTCACCAGTTAGCGCTCGCAATCGATCATGGCCCCATTGGCCCCCAACCAGTCCATCCCGACAATCACATTCATCCCTCGCAACGATATCGGGACTAGATCAATGTGAAACCTCTCCCCAAGCACATTCAGCACACAGTCCTGATACACCCTCGTAGCACTCACAGTGCGATCATCTGCAATATCCACCTCGAGCAGGGAATCCAAATTTCCCGGCGTGTCCCAGAACTTCTTGCTAAGAGCAAGAGACACGAATGATCGGGTAGCACCCGAATCGAAAAAAACATGAGCCGACATACCATTGAACAAAAAGGTCCCAGCCAGAACGTCTGGCGCTGCCCGAGCCTCCTCGGTAGTCAACTGAAATGCACGGCTCTTCATCGCTGGAGCATCCGCCTTAGCCGGGCGGCCATCAGTAATCCTCATCGTGGAGGGCACAGGCGCCGCCACTGCTCCTCCCCCTCCCTTCAACCTCTGACAATCGGCATTTTTATAGCTAGTCTGGTTGCAGTGGAAACATATCAAGCCCTTCTTGGGGCAATCCCTGCTCACGTGGCCCGGCTGACCACACATATAACATACCGGGCTCGTCCCCCGGCAAGCTCCCCCATGAGATCTCCCACACTTGGCACATCGGCCACGGCCCTGCTGGCCCCTAATGGATGAATCCGAGGTCTTGGTTTTTTAGCCTGACCTACTGCTGCATGTGCCTGCTCAGGCTTCCGCTTGGTGCGAAAATTCAACTACATCTGCCGCTCACGGGCCTTTTCCACCATCTCATTCAGAGTCTTTCACCCTGTGAAGCTCACAAACTCCCAAATATCATCCCTCAACATGGAATGATATCTCATCCTCTGCATGTCCTCATCGGTAGCATACTGTGGGATCAATAATTCTCGCACCCGAAACTTGGCGGTGATCTCCGCCACAGTCTCGGTGGTCTGCTGGAGCTCCTGGAACTCCCTCACCAACTGCACCTCAATAGTTGGTGCAAACTCCAAGTCAAATCGCGGAACAAACTTGGCCCATGTCATCTCAGCCACACCGGCTGCTCCCACCTGGCTAGTCACCTCTCCCCACCAATCTCGGGCTCTGTCTCTCAGCATCCATGAAGCAAAACCCACCTTTGCCGCATCAGGGCAAGTACTTGTACATTGGGCATTCTCAATATCCGCCACCCAGCGTCGGCTAACAATGGGATCCGCACATCAATCTCGGCTCTAAACGACCTGAGCCTCTCCTCCATGATCTTCATCATGCCCTCCTTGACCGTCCCAAAGATCACTAGGGTAGCTTCAAGGATGTCCTTCGTAACCTCGGCTGCAATGAGCTCACGTAGCCTTTCATCAATGGGCTTTGTACCGCTGCCTGATCTGGATCCAGATCCTGATCCTGATCCTGATCCCCCTGTCCCAAATCGTGTCACCACCATGCTGAACTGAAATGTCATAAATCATAATAATTAGGATATCTATATATGGGATCTTCCCACACCGGTCCTACTTAGAGCTGTCAGATCTAAGATTGTTTTGGGTACAGGTCCTGTGCTTTCAGAAGTAAGGGCCCAATACTACCTTCCACACCCACCTGTACCTTCCCCAAAGCTCTAACTGATGACTCCAATTCATCCCAAAATAAATAGTATCTCACAAACTACCGCATAACCTAAATCCCAGGTTGTCCTAAGATTTGCTCTACCCACATCAATCAGACCAAACATAACATGTTGCCATTATGCATGCAAATTATACACAGAAAAGGATCAAATAGACTTTCAAATAAGAGATTCTACCCTAGGACCACAACCAGACAAGGAACAGGAAATAAGGCCAAATCAATCATTCTAAGGCTATAAGCTCCTAACTGTATACAATTTTAAAAGCATACACATAGCAAAACTCATACATTTATCATAGCTCAAATATCAGTATAACATGGCAACCCTCCAACGTCAAGGTCAACTGTCAAGGTCAACAGTCTATGTTGACCTCAACTCGTCGAGTGCATCCAGCAACTCGTCGAGTTAACCGAATAATCCTTTAACTCGTTGTGTTACCTATGTAACTCGTCGAGTTCCTCCCGAGTCCATTCCACTGAATCACGAGTCAACTTACTGAGTCATCCTAGTGAATCGTCGATTTCATCAACTATCCAGAAAACCAATAGTTCCTTCAGATCAAACCCTAATCCTTCATTGCACTCAGTCAGAAACTCAAAAACGGGCAAACCCTACCCCGACTCGTCGAGTCAGCTAAGGGACTCGATGAGTAGCTTCAATCCTTCCTAATTTCAGCCCTTTTCAGTGGGATCTAAGGTCCCAAACTCTAGATCCAAGCTCCCTTAGTGCAGATTCCACGTAAAGTTGCAAACTTTATGTGCATGCAAGGCCCTCCAAGGCTATAACATCAAAACTAAGTTTCTTATAAGGTTTTTGTGCATGGAAAGGGTCTAGGCTACATAAAGTGAGCAACTTTATGTCATTGGGGACCTAGAGAGGTCCAAATCTAGAACCATATCCTTGTGATAAGTGCAGATCCAAGTTTGACTCCATTTTGCACCAAAAATGGCCATTTACTTCCAAGAAAAGGGATCTAATCAACTAGAGATCAAGGTGACAATTTTATACCTCAAAATGATGGCCAAGACAGAGTATATGTCGGATCTACTGCTCCTCCCCTTGCTCCTTCCTCTTAAAGCTCTAGAATCCTTCACAAATACCCCAAAATCACTCACAAAAGCTCTTACTCTCACACAAGAAGGTTCAATATCGAATTAGGGTTTTCTCTGGATAATAGGGTGATAAGGGAGGCCACAAGAGGGGGGTTATGTTCCTTAAATAGGGTGCAAACCCTAAAAATTAGGGTTTCTCTTTATAGCTCCTACTCGTCGAGTCAGGCCCTTCGGACTCGTCGAGTAGAACCCAAACCCCGCATTCCCACAACAGTCTCTACTCGTCGAGTTGGAGCATCCCAACTCCCCGAGTCCATGCACACAACACTAAAATTATATAAATTAATCAATACCTGGAACATGTGTTACAACACGTTATATCCATCTCGTATACGTCAAAATTCATATGAGTTGCATAAGCCATAAAAATTTGTACAGCCTTTAGTCTTGTGAGATGGGCGAACGTTTCCTCATAATCAATCCCCTCTAGTTGACAGTAACCTTTTACGACTAATCTAGCTTTGTTTCAAACAATATTGTCTTTTTATGCATTTTATTTAAAAAAACCATTTCATACCAACAATCAAAACATCATCAGGTTTAGGAATTAACCTCCAACCCTTGTTTCATTCAAATTCAGCCAACTCAGACTACATTGCAACAACATAATCGGGATGTTCTAATGCATTATTGATTGATTTTGGTTCAATTATTGAAATATATACATTAAACATACAAAATTCCTGATGAACATTTAGAACCTCATTCTTGGCTCGAATATGTGCTCGTGTTAAAACACCCGAACTTGGATCACCAAGAATTTGTTCTTTCGGATGATATCTCGTCCATTTCTCCATTGGAGGAAAAGCAGGATCAAACTCCAAATGTGCATCCTCATATGTTTCTTCTATTACTGAAAATTCATCTAAAATAAAAATATTATCATTAGTATCATGAAATTCGTTACCTAGTTCATCATCATCATGATTCGTTCCACCTAGTTATCCCTCAACCAATGGATTCGTTGTTTGGTGTTCCCCCTCAACACCAACTTGAGAAGTCAATAGCTCCTCCTCAACATTCATATGCAAATTCAATAACTTCCCCTCAACTTGATATTGAGAAATTGAATTTTGTCTTTCGTTGTGAGGTAAAGAAATCAAGTGCTCCCCTTCCACTTGACCATCAGTCGAATTTTGTATTCTTTCAACATTGACTCTCGATGTTGATGAATTTGCTTCTTTTTTTCATTAGCGAGTGTAGAATCATCTGAGTGTTTCAATGCCTCTGGAACTTGATTATCTTTAATATTGACCTCAGCATCAATTGCCATGTTAGTAATACCAAAAATTAAATCAGATCAATATCGAAAGTAAGCATTTCCTCATATTCTTCATTAATTTCAGAAATTGTCAGTTTCTTTTAAAATTCTTGTTCAATCCTCTTGACATAATAATCATCAAATGTGAGATTGAATGTTTCTTCAATTTTTCGTGTCCTCTTGTTCAACACCCTATAAGCAACATAATAGTGTGAATATCCCAAGAAAATTCCCTCGTCTGAAATTTGGAAAGATTATACTTGAGATTCATTATGAAACACTTGTAACCAAAAACATGGAAAAATTTAACATTAGGTTTCCTTTTGTTAATGATGTCATAAGGTGTGATGTTGTAACGACGATGAATAAAAAAACGATATTGCCTAAAGCAAGTTGTCAAAACTGCTTATGCCCAAAAGTATTGTGGCAAATTCGCATATGTGAGCATTGTCCTAGCCGCTTCACACAAGGAACAATTCCTTCTTTCGACAACACCATTTTTTGTGGTGTGTAGGAGATGAAAAGTTGTGTGAAATTCCCAGTTCAGTAAAAAACAAATCTAAAATTTGATTTTTGAACTTATTTCCATTGTCTCTCTTTATCTTACGAAATTTCTTTTTCAAACTTAGTTCAATGTTTTTGATAAAATCGATCAGTACTTGAGCCGCTTCTAATTTTTGTCTAAGAAAGAAAACCCAAGTAAATCGTGAAAAATCATCAACAATAAGAAGTATGTACTTCTTTTTATTGAGAGACTCAACAGTCGAAGGTCAAAACAAGTCGATGTGAAGAAGTTCCAATGGAACAATGATCTTTGAATCACTTGTGATAGGATAATCTTGACAGTGTTGGTTTCCCTATTCAAAAGATGCACACAATGAATCATTGTCAAATTTCAAAACAGGCAAACCATGAACAAGATCATTAAGAACAATTTTTTTCAGATTCTTGAAGTTAAGATGAGAAAGACGTTGATTCCATAACCAACTGAGGTCTGAAGAGGCTTTCGCTAGTAAGAACACAAAAGGTATGCCCATCATAGGTTTTATGTCGAGAGTGAACATATCACCCTTTCTCTTTGACTTCAATAATACTTCTTTAGTTTCTTTGTTTGAAATTGTGCTTCCTTCCTCATTGAAAGAAGATGACTTCCCGTTCCAACCACAAGTTAAGATACGCTTATCAGGTTATGCTTCAACCCTTCAACATAACTCGTTTCACCATGAACGTTCCATTTGTAACTTTCCCATATCCATTGACTTTGAACTTTTAATTGTCTCCAAACACTACTCTAACATTCTCCAACGAATGAAAATCTCTCAAATTATCCTTCCTCCCAGTCATGTCACGTGAGCATCCACTATCGATATGCCAGTTTTCGTCATATTGCTCGTCACATAGTACATGCAATCAATTAGAGAGATTTAGGTGCCCAAGAAATTTTAGGTCATTGGACATGAGCATGGAATGTAGTGTGCAAGGATGAACCAAAAATCCACCTATGAACTTTAGTCTTAAGTTTGTCAATTAAGTCAACTTCATCAGCTTTAGGGATTGATATGTAGTCATGTAATGGCGAAGTTTCAACTTTGAGTTTCTCTTTTTCATCCTTTGTTTGTGAAACATCAACTTTTGTAGCTTTATCTTCTTTCCATTTGAACACTTTCGAAACTGATTCTTGGGAAGAGGTACTTCCATTCAAACACTCATTTAAGTAATTCTCATAACCCTGTTGAATTTGTTCTTGAGAATACTTATTCGATTGAAATTTTCTTCCTTTTCCCTCCAATCAATTATTAAGATTTTTCGTGTCATTTCTGCCTTTAAAAAAGGATATTTTTGACTTTTGCTTCAAATCAAGATTTGGAAATTTTGGACCATCAGGTTTGAATAGTACATTTTTCTTTGTAAGATTTGTCATTTTTGTAAAATTCATTTGTGATGATGGTTTCCGAGGTCGTTGTTGAAAGCGATTTTGGTATTGATTTTGATAACCAAAATGTGAATCCTTTTGAAGACTTTTCAATTTTGGGAAAAATTCCTTTGTCCATTGTTCTGAAAATGAATTTGTTTCTTCATTTCATTATTTTAAAAATTCGTCATCTTTTGAACATTTTTCTCAACATAATTTTGATGAAAACTTTCTTGTTCATTCTGTTAAGTTGGATTTGAAGTTTTAGCACCCTTTTTCTCATTCGTTTTTTGAACAACATTCGCATTTGGTGAAAAACCACTTTTATTTCCAACATTTCTTTGTTCATTTCTCAAATTACTTTGAGAGAAAGTTTTAAAGTATGAATTGTCGATGTTTGTGAAAAATTCTTTTCATAATTTTTTTTATTCTTGTATCTAAAAAACTTTGCTTTCTGCTTTATTTTTCTAGCTTCCAATAAGCCTTGTTTTGTACTTTCTTTCTAGAAATTTCGTTTTTCAAATCAGATTTCTCAGCATTTTCACTTTCATTTTGAAATTTTTCCATTTTGATTTTTGAAAGGAAATTTGTATGTAACTGATTTTTCTTTCTTTTTGAAATGATGAGTTTTCACCTTTTGATTACTAGAATCATTAGGGAAAATTCATCACTACTTTCTTCAGTTTTACTTTCGAAATTTGATTTTTCCTTTTGCACGGCCCAAAATTTTTTCAACTTCTTTTCATTCTCTTTGGAAAATGATTCATCATTCTTTTGTCGTTGAAAAACATGTGATCTTTTGTTTAAACTATTTTCCTCCATATTCTGATTTGAATAAAAACATTCATTAGTCACATTTTGATTGTACTTTTTCAATAATTCGTTTATTTTAGTATCAAAATTTTCAGCATTTCCTTTCGTCACAAAAACCTGATTTGCAAACCTTTGATGCATGTGAAATAAAGAACAATATTTGTTTCCAAATAATGTTTTCCCCTTTCTTTAAAAATATTTGAGAATTCCTCTATATCATCATACACTTGAGTTTCCACAACTCGATAAATTTCCATCTCACATGAATCATCGTCACTATCACTATCGTTATTTGTAATATCTTCAACAATAGCTTTCTCGTTTTGATAATCACAAGTTTTGGTTGTGGAAGAAGACTTATCGTTTAATTTCACATTTGAGTCAACATTATCTTTGTGCTTGGCCAACGAAGTGACATGAATGACTGAAAATTTCGAGCAATCAACACATTCCTCTTCCTCGATTTCACTGATATTGTCAGAGTTATCTTCAATATCAGCAAAATTTTGTTGAGTACTTTGTGTCAATTTCTTAGTCTTGTTCAAAATTTTGATTTGTTCATTTTTAGTCAAGGTCTTATTCACAATTTTAACAAGCTCATCATCATTTAACCAATCATTTATGTTAACTACATCATAAGCATATGAATCATTAGGAATGGTGGTATAGTCAGCTACTTTACTCTCAAAGTCAAAAGTAGTCTCATCAACTAAATCTCATTTGAAAGTAATGAAGGAAGCAACATCCTACGTTGTTCAACACAAATGTCATCTGAATGATAATGATTAGTTAACTTGCCATACAATAGTTTTTTTTTGTGTTAGAGTAGATATTACGTTGTTTGACTGGTATTCCATTATAAGAGTATCCCTATCACACATAACATTCATGATTAAAAGCTCTAAACTCTCTATTTTACTTTCTTTTCTTCCAACCTATTACAAATTCATAAAGGGACACCTTAGCTTTCTCTGCTTCACCACTTATCGAAATAACCATGTCATTTAAGTAAGAGCAAGTTTCGTTAAATTCACATAAAACAATATGATAAGAATTCAAAGGAATATTAAGTGAGACAAGAAGATCATGCACCTTATAAGCCATTGTAGATTTTGGAGTCGTCGAAACGAAACATCTCCTAGTGGTATCCATCTCTTTTTCGTTACTTACCTCAACTGTCTCAATCTGCTCCAATTCCTCATCACTATCATCACCACCTTTCCCAATTAAGCTCTACTCAAAAGATTCAGCTTCTTCATACTTATCAAATAACACGCCATGAGTAGGATGGCACATTTCTTCATCATCAGACCCAGATGACGAGATTTGATAAGTCCCATCACTCTCATCACCTCCTTTAGCCATTAGCGAAAGATTCTTCGTTTGAGCATGAACTTCCTCCAGTCTTTTCGCATAATTGGCCTCATCTTTCACCATCTCTTTCTTCTCTTCCATATTTCTCAACATGAAATCCTTATCCAAGTGATTGTGACCATTACAATAATTGCAGTTGCAGCTAGAATCTCCTTTCAATTTAACTTCTGACTTCTTTTCTTCTTCTTTCTTCTCAACTTTCTTCTTCACATTTTGACTTCCACCAACATTCGAAACTTGTTTCTTTTCAAAGTTGTTCTTGAAATTTCCAATTACTGGTTTTTTGAAAAACTTCTTCACCCTATTGTTTGAGTAATAAGCAACAAATTTGTCATCAGAATTTAGCAGAAATCCTTCTTCATCTTTTTTTGTATCACCATCAGATTCATCTTCACATTTGCTTTCGAAACCAACGTCATTGGACCACCATAGTTTAACTTTTTTTCCTCAGCAATGTCCATTACCTATGATTCATGCGTTTTAAGAATATTTTACAAATTCGATAGCGAATGAGTATCAAAATTCTCCTGTATCTTGATCATCAAGCAGATGTTTCGCCATTCTTTTCTGAGTCCATAAACGAAAGTAAGGTTGAATCCCAGAGAAGTATAATTTACCCTATATCGATTGCACTTGAAGATCAGATCATTCATCGTGTCCTAGTATGCTTCAATGTTTTCGTTTTCTTTCTGCTTGAAATCAGCAAGTTCAGATAAACATTTCGCACAGAGCTTTTCTTTGTCCTCTCATTTCCTTGATACTTTTCTTTTAACGCATCCTGGATTTCATTAGTAGTTTTGCATCCACGAGGATAGTTGTAGACGACAGGAGGAAGTGCCCCTCTCAACTCACGAAGAAACTTCTTATCAATAGCCTTCTATTTGTTCGCTTGTGCAACCATGTCTCCAGTAGCTCCGACATTACCAACAACTTGAACCAGATCTTCAATATAAGGTCCTTTATCAATTGATCTCCACAGATCTTCATCAATTCCATTAAGGTAATCCTCCATTCGATCAGTCGACTGATCATAATACTCTAGGATCAGCATCGGAATCTTAGTTGCAGATCTAAGAAGATTCACATAGTTCATAATTGTGTTCACATTGAGATTAGCCATTTGATTTGATGAAAATAGGAATTTCTGGAACAGAATTTAGATGATTATAAGATCGATTGTAAAAACAACAACAAATTTGATTAATGACACTTGATTAAACGAAGAATTACTCTTTCAAATTTGCGAAAAAATGAATTGGAAAGAACGACTCTGTCACACCGCCAAACCAGACGACGGAAACGTCCAGGGGTGGATGACTTTATTTGTAGTATCACAACACATGCATTATAGTAATCAAAGTACAAACAACCATTGCATTTAAAAAGTGTAAGTATTTACATGTGTTCAATCATTGTATATTGAAACCAAAATAGTTATACAAAAGAAGAAGATAAGACTCAAAATTTCTCCATCTTCTCAAAAGCTCGGGGAGTACCTGTCTACTGGTTCCCTGAGAATACAAGTAATTTGAAAAGAGAGTATCAACATAAAGTTGAGTGAGTGCATAAGTGTTTATGTTTGAAAGAATGTTTTTTGTTTCTTGAATATGTAATTTGTTCCAGAAAATCCTATTTTTTCTGTTGTATATGAAAAGTAGTTTTAATCACATAAAACCGTTATGTTTGTAAACCAATGTTATGTATTTGTATTCCTTTTGTAAAACTTGTAACTATGAGTGTACCTGGTTCCACCAGATGTTATTGTAAACTGTAATGTAATACTGTAAATTGTATCTTGTAAAACTAGTACTTTGAAAATGTACTTATGTATTATTAATTACACACTAATGTATTGTTAATATTTTTTTAATGAGTTATTATAACCATACTGACTAGATGGCCTGACCCAACACATTGAAGGCGTTGAAAGCTGTTGATAACAACTGTCACTCGTAGGCGTGTATGCCTGACTGTAGCTAGCAGTCTAAGTGTGGGGTTGTCAATCCCAATATAGATCTATACACACATTGTTTCGATCCCCGGCTGGAGATTCTGGTTATAATGTCAGGACTTTAACTATATTGTTTACATGAATTAAACAACTTGTATCAAATGACTCATAAAAAACATATAAACGTTACATGTATAATAGTTATGAAAACCTAATCATTCTGAAATAAATGATTGACAGTATGTTCTTGAATTAGAATTCTTAACATGTATATGAAAGATGTATATTGTTGATTAGTTTTGAATTAAACATTTGTTCTTGTAAAACAATGTACTTTAGTATACTTGAATCTTGAATTAATGTTCTGTGAATCATAAATTATACCTACTATAATTTATATGTACTTTCTGAATTGATACTGAGTATTCATGAATGCAACCCCTTGCTCAACATGTTACAAAGGATATTTGAAATGAATGAAATAGAATTTATAGTTATATACATATACAAATATATATATATATATATATATATATATATATATATATATATATATATATATATATATATATATAAAGTTAAATGACACTCGGACAAATAACTGATACTTATAATCCCACATCCAAACAAGGAAAAGGAACCAAAGTGGGTTATCAGTCCTAAGCCTTTTAAATCTTATATATATATATATATATATATATATATATATATATATATATATATATATATATATATATATATAGAAATACGATTTCTGGGGAAAATATAAGTTTATAAAAACATTTAAAAGAAGTTTAATATTTTGAAATACTTTTGGTGACTTAATGTCATTTTAACACGATCCTTGAAAACCGATTGAATTGATGATAACTGAAATCCATTTTGATAAAATGTTTGATACCTTTTGTTTATAACACAAAATCTTTGTGTTAGACTTGTATTCCCCCCCCCCCCTTAAAACAGTAAAAACTATGAAAATACGGGGGTATGAACTCACCTTTTGGAAGGTGATTCAAATGATGATTTGGTATAGGATGTTTAGTTCCACAAGTGAAATCTCGTAGCAAAACAAGTCCTATATATTGATTTGTATAACATATATGCATCCAATTAGCTAATACAATCATATAAATGATTGGAAATTGGATTAATTTGTAAGTATAACTTACAAATTGGAGTGTTAGAAGCTAAAATGGAAGCTGATAGGTGTTCACGGCCAAGAGAGGGGTGTTCACAGCCCTAGCTTGAAGGGTTCACGGCCCAATGTTCTAGAAGAAAGATGAACACTTGATGATCCTAAGCACGTTTCTAAGAAGATTCAAAGGTTTTCATCCGGGTGTTCTTCATGTTCTTCGCGTGTTCTTCGTGAAGACTAGTGAAATCAAATGATTTTCAGCCTAGTATAAGAAGATTGAATGATGTTCTTTAAATGATAACAAGATCAAGAAGTGATACATGTTAGATCTTTTCAAGAACTAGTGTTTTAACACTTGAATATGATCAGAAAGGATGAATATAATATGTTCTTGAGGAGAGAGGTTGTTCTTCGTGTTCTTGGCTGATGATACTTGAGAGAAAAAGACATGGAATGGTGTTTGAAAGTGTAAAAAGTGAAGAAAACTCGGCTGAAAAGTATATGTATCCGAGGGTTCACGGCCCGAGGGTTCACGGATGTGAACCTCGTATACGGTCCGAAGTCGGCTGGCCGAGAAGGGTTTACAGTTGCGAGGTCGGCTAGAATGATCACGGCTGCGAGGGCTCACGGTTCGAGGATTTCATGGCCGTGAACCTTTTGCGGCCCGAAGGTTTGCGGTCCGAAGTGAAAGAAGAGAATGAGATGCAAAAGTTCTTGGTTTTTAAGCATTTCCTTTCCTATTTCAACCACAATTATTTTAAGGATTTTTAATAATCAAAGGTTATTATTTTAACCTTAATAAAAACCCAAAATAATAAAGAAGACTTTAGTTGACCCAAGTTTGACTTTGGTTGATTAGGGTTGACTTTACATATAGAAAATTACGGGATATTACATTATCCCCCCGTTAGAGAGAATTTCGTCCCGAAATTTGGATTAAAGAGATACAGAAAGACTACGGAAAAAGATGTGGATATTTCTGTTGCATTTCATCCTCCCGCTCCCAAGTGAATTTTGGTACCCATTTTGCATTCCAGCGAACCTTCACTATCGGGATACGGATTTGTTTGGTTCTCTTTACTTCCCTGTCTAAAATCTATACGGGTTCTTCCACGAAGGTGAAATTCTCGTTTATCTCGATTTCATCGAGTGGGATAACAAGAGTCTCATCGGATAAACACTTTTTCAAGTTAGAGACGTGGAAAACAAGATGTATGTTACTTAGTTCTTGGGGTAGTCGGAGTTTGTAAGCTACTGGACCGATTCTAGAAAGAATCTCGAATGGTCCAATGTAGCTTGGATTCAGCTTGTCATGCTTTCCAAAGCGTATCATGCCCTTCCAGGGTGAGACCTTCAACAAGACGTGGTCACCAACCTGGAATTCCAAAGGTTTTCTTCTTTTGTCAGCGTAGCTTTTCTGTCTATCTTTGGAAGCTTTAAGTCGCTCCCGAATTTGTACGATCTTCTCCGTAGTTTCACGAATTCTTTCCGGACCAGTGAGAGCACTGTCAGGAACTTGACTTTTAGCTAGCTGCGTGTCACCCACTTCAGCCCAACACATAGGTGATCTGCACTTGCGGCCATAGAGGGCTTCGAAAGGAGCAACCTTTATGCTATTGTGATAACTGTTGTTGTAAGAGAATTCGACAAGGGGTAAATGAGTATCCCATGCCTTTCCAAAGTCTATCACGCAAGCTCGCAACATGTCTTCTAATGTTTAAATCGTCCTCTCACTTTGTCCGTCGGTTTGTAGATGGTAGGCTATACTCATGTCCAGCCTAGTTCCCAAAGATTTTTGTAAAGACTGCCAGAAACGAGAAGTGAATCTACTACCTCGGTCTAAGATAATAGATATTGGCACACCATGCAGTCTAACGATCTCCTTGAGGTAAGTTCTTGTTAGCTTCTCCATCTTGTCGGTCTCTTTAATTGGTAAGAAGTGTACGGATTTGGTTAATCTATCGACGATTACCCAAATAGTATCATAACCACCCAATGTCTTGGGTAACTTAGTTATGAAATCCATTGTAATCCGCTCCCATTTCCATTCAGGGATTTGAAGTTGTTGCAATAAACCTAAAGGTTTATGGTATTCTACCTTGACTTTGGCACAAGTAAGGCACTTGCCCACAAAGGTAGCGATTTCGGCCTTCATGTTAGGCTACCAGTATAGTTTATTGAGGTCCATATACATCTTGTTTGAACCTGGATAAATGGAGTATCGGGTTTGGTGTGCTTCGTTCATAACCATGTCTCTGTAACCACCGAACTTTGGTGTCCAGATCCGGTTCATGAAACAATAGACTCCATCATCCCTGACTTTGAAGTTCTTATCCATTCCTCTCAGGGTTTCACCTGCCATGTTTTCGGGTTTTAAGGCCTCGAGTTGAGCCTCTCTGATATGTGTGGACAGATGTGAATGGATTGTCATGGTCAACAACTTTACTCGGCGTCCCAAGTATTCTTTTCTGCTAAGGGCGTCAACTACTACGTTAGCTTTACCAGGGTGATAAAGAATCTCACAATCGTAGTCGTTCAGTAGCTCCACCCATCGTTGTTGTTTCATGTTCAGCTCTTTATGATCGAAGATATGCTGGAGACTTTTATGGTCCGTGAATATTATGCATTTCGTGCCATATAAATAATGTCTCCAGATCTTCAAAGAAAATACTACTGCTCCTAGTTCAAGGTCATGTGTTGTATAGTTGACTTCATGTGTCTTTAGCTGTCTTGAGGCATAGGATATAACCTTTCCTCTTTGCATAAGAACATATCCAAGCCCTTGATTAGAAGCATCATAGTACACTATGAAATCCTCTGTCCCTTCAGGAAGAGACAGGATCGGTGCACTACACAGAGCTCGCTTCAGCGTTTGGAACGTTGTTTCTTGCTTTTCTCCCCAGCTAAAAGTAACACCCTTTTGCGTCAGGGTGGTAAGAGGTTTAGCTATTCGAGAGAAATTCTAGATGAATCTGCGATAGTAGCCAGCAAGACCTAAGACTTGATGGATTTTTATAGGTGTTTTGGGTGCTGACCAGTTTTCAATTGCCTTTATTTTGGAAGGGTCGATATGTATTCCTTCTGAACAAACCACGTGACCTAGGAAATCAACCTTCCTGATCCAAAATTCACACTTTAAAAACTTCGCATAGAGTTTCTCTGATCTAAGAGTTTGCACTACTTGACGAAGATGTTAGCCATGTTCCTCTTCATTTCTTGAGTAGATAAGGATGTCATCAATGAAGACTATGACGAATTTTTCCAGGAATGGACGACACACTCTGTTCATTAGGTCCATGAACACAGCAGGTGCATTCGTTAATTCGAATGGCATCACTACAAACTCGTAATGACCATAACGAGTTCTGGACGTGGTTTTGGGAATGTCATCCTCCAAAATCCGTAACTGGTGATACCCGGATCTTAAGTCTATTTTTGAGAAGTAGCTCGCAGCTTGAAGTTGGTCGAACAGATCGTCAGTGCGAGGCAGAGGATATCGATTCTTGATGGTAAGTTTATTCAGCTCGTGGTAGTCTATGCACATACGAAATGATCCATCCTTCTTCTTTACGAATAAAACTGGTGCTCCCCAGGTGAGAAGCTTGGTATTATGAAACCTTTGCTAAGGAGTTCGTTAAGCTGGCTGGATAATTCCTGCATTTCAGAAGGTGCATGACGATAGGGGGATTTGGCTACAGGGGTAGCCCCAGGGATTAAGTCGGTTTTGAATTCCACTTGTCATTCGGGGGGCACTCCTGAAAGATCGTCGGGAAAAATGTCGGGAAAATTGCAGACCTCAAGAAAGTTTGTGATGTCTTTCACTTCTTGCTTTTTGTCTACCACGTGATCTAAGAAAGCACAATACTCTTTGCGAAGGTACTTCTGTGGCTTGATGCAAGAAATGATCTGGAGGTTCGTTCTGGGTTTGTCGCCGTAAATAACAAGAGTTTCGTAAGTTGACAAGTTCAGATGAATGGCTCTTTCATAGCATAGGATGTCAGCGTGGTTAGAGCACAACCAATCCATACCTATTATGATGTCGAAACTTTTGATAGAGACCGGCATAAGGTCTATTGGGAAAGAAAAGTTATTCAAGGTAAGAGTACATCCTATGTATATATCGTTTGTGGATTCGGATTTCCCGTTAGCCATTTCAACTATGAAAGTTTCATTTAGTGGTTGGGAGTTTTGATTTAGCAAGTGTTTGAAATTATGGCTCACAAAGCTCTTCTCAGCACCACAATCAAATAGAATGCATGCATAAGTGTTGTTGAGAAGAAACGTACCCGTGACCACCGCAGGGCCTTCCACTGCTTCTTCGTGACCCAAAGCTAAAATTCTCCCAACTCCACCAGTATTTCCAGCTTTTGGACAATCTCTCTTGAAATTCGCAACATCACCGCATTGGTAGCATGCTTGACCTACTCCAGCGGCAGGTACTTGGTTAATCGGTTGGGGTGGTGATCTACAAAATCGGGCATTATGCCCTTTTATGTTGTAGTTACGACACTGCATTTCCTGGCAATTTCCGTTATGGTGAAAATTGCACTTGTTGCACATGGGGAGATTACTAGCATAAGGCTTAGCTGGTGCAGGGTTAGCAGGAATAGCAACAGGTACAGTAGCAGCATTGATTGTCACTAGCTATTGTTTCTTTGAGGATTCTTGTGAAAACTTTCCCTTCCTCTTGTTCCAACCTTTCTTCTTGTTGTTGTTGTTGTTATTGTTGTTGTTGTTGTTTCCCTTCGGTTGTTCTGGTGCAGCAACCACTCTCTTTGGCACTGTCAAAGGTAACAGGCCTTGAAGCTAAGACACTTGATTAAATCTGGGGCGACAGTCCCCAAATATATCTCTTGATTTTTTTGCTCTCCGGAGCAACCATTTCTGGACAAAAAATTGCCAAGTCACAGAATCTATTATTATAGGTTGTTATGTCAGAACCAACCATTGTAAGACCCAAGAGCTCTTGCTCGAGTTTCTGAATTTCCCCTCGCGGACAGTATTCCCGTATCAGCAGAGTTTTTAAGTTCTCCCAGCTTATCGAGTTAGCCACTACCAGAGTCGGTGACTTAACATGGCCATTCCATCATGTTAGGGCTCTATCCGAAAAGGTACAAACAGCGAATTTGACTTTGCTGCTCTCTGGACAGGAGCATATTTCGAAAATTGCTTCTGTCTTTTCAATCCACTATCTTAACGCCATACTCCTCCAGTCCTGTTAAAGTTTCTGGGTTTGGTGTTCGAGAAATCTTTATAAGTACACTCTCGCGAGTGCCCATGACTCTCGCCATGGTTAGAAGGATGCACACCGGCTCCTGACCCACTAGCACCAGGAGTGTTGATATGAGACATGGTAGTTGCAACAGCTGCCGTGACCGCGCTTGAAACATAGCAGAGTCGAATTGAGGAGGTGGTGGCGGAGGTGGTGTCGGTGCTTCATTGACATTGTTACGTCTTGTATTTCTCCAAGGAGGCATCTTTTACTATAAAAGTAAAAAGATAAAAAGGTGGTAAGATATCAAGAGTGAAGATGAATTTGATATCTATGAACTAAAACATTTAGTTCAATATGAATTTTGTAAGGAATCGGATATAGGAGTCTACTACAAGTACAACTTGCAACAGGATAATATGAAATTGAGTGGCTATTTTTCAAAGAGTATGAAGATGCATGTCGATTTTATTGGCATATTGAATACATAAAGTCTGGAGAACTTGACCCTAAACAGGTCTACAATACACCAAATTCTGGGAAAAACATCGACATCAGACTAACCTACCGAAAATGAAATTTTTGCGGTCGTACTGAAAAACATGAAAAATAACGCTAGAACATATCTGCATACTTAACTATAACCAAAAGAGTAAACAGAGAGTGAGTAGAGTATAATCCATTTCTTAAACCAAAAGAAAGGATAAGTAGAGCATCTCCTACTAGCGACGGGCATCACTCGGACGAACCCTCAACTCAGCCAGATGACGCTCTACATCAAGCAGATGTCTTTCATACACTGTTTGGCGTGCTCGGAGTTCTATGACTTCAGCTCGAGTTACAGCTAGCTCTTGCAGCAGGGCCTCATTGTCTCTCATTGCTCTCTTATGAGCAAGTTCAAGATTGTGAATACTATCCGTATTGGCATTCGTGTCAGCATCTAGCTCTATGGTTTGCCGAATGGCTGTCACTCCTAGCTCAACATTTCGAGCCAATCGGCGAACCAAAATAGGAAGAACTCTGTCTGCAGATCCTCCCTCACTTAGGTTGTAGAAGCTTCGGTCTCCGTTGTATGGTAACGGTTGACCTTGCTCTCGGCTCCACCTACCCAAGTTTTCAGCCCACGAAGGCGTCGGGCCTTGGAAATTTTGTCGTGGATTAGGATTCTGGGCAACTGGTGGTGGATTATAGGCTTCTGATTCGGAACCAGTGTCTTCAGGAAAATTTTCTGCAAAATCATCATCTAAAGGAATTTCATGATTCTCTTTTGGCTCTGCGTCTTGCCCTTGATTGGGAAAATAAGGGTCTCCAGGTAGATGAACTCCAGCCATTGTTATCTAAGTGAGAATAGGGGTAAGAGATATAGAATATAGTTAGTAACGATAGATTAAAGATACAAGTTTCTACGAGAGAGATTTATAGTTAACAAGTAATGTATTCTGTACGACTTGTTCTAGGTATTACTATAACTATAAAGTGTATACTAATTATATATAACTTGGGTATAATCGACCTTTTATTAAATGACCCGACTCTAAATCCACAACCAAACAAGGAACAGGAAATGAAGCTAGATCACATATTCTAAGTCTATATAACTTTAATTATATATAACTGTAAAAAACCCTTAATATTTATAATTCTACCCTCACTGGTTCTTTTGTTTTCACATGTTTGTTATTAGTATATAGTGCCTAAAATACCCCTATAGTATTTTAATCTCTATGTTCTGTTCTAGAGTTCTTCTGAATATGTATGGTTGGTAAGTTTTAGACACGTCACAACACTACTATCACTCCCAAACACATGTTGGTCATATCTCAAATCAATATAGTTGATCAAGCTATATTAATCCCAGATATGATTACATAACTGTCCAGGTTTGACTATAATGTTCAACATCCAAATACTTTTAAGTTCTAATGACTGTGATACTGTACTTGTAGGTATGAGTGTTAGTATACTTCATGTAAAAATACTTAAATTTTTAAAAGGTATACTTCTAGTCAGAGCTCTCAGCCCCAAATGTATTTATAGTTTGTATATCTTTTATGGATTGATATACTGAGTTCACTATAAACAATGCTCTGATACCAATCTGTCACGCCCCCAAACCAGACGGCGGAAACGTCCGGGGGTGGATGACATCATTTGTAGTATCATAACACATGCATTATAGTAATCAAAGTACAAACAACCATTGAATTTAAAAAGCGTAAGTATTTACATGTGTTCAATCATTGTATATTGAAACCAAAATAGTTATACAAAAGAAGAAGATAAGACTCAAAATTTCTCCATCTTCTCAAAAGCTCGGGGAGTACCTGTCTACTGGTTCCGTGAGAATACAAGTAATTGGAAAAGAGAGTATCAACAAAAATTTGAGTGAGTGCATAAGTGTTTATGTTTGAAAGAATGTTTTCTGTTTCTTGAATATGTAATCTGTTCCAGAAAATCCTATATTTTCAAGCTGTATATGAAAAGTAGTTTTAATCACATAAAATCGTTCTGTTTGTAAACCAATGTTATGTATTTGTATTCCTTTTGTAAAACTTGTAACTGTGAGTGTGCCTGGTTCCACCAGCTGTTATTGTAAATTGTAATGTAATACTGTAAATTGTATCTTGTAAAACTAGTACTTTGAAAATGTACTTATGTTTTATTAATAATACATTAACGTATTGTTAATATCTTTTTAATGAGTTATTATAACCATATTGACTAGATGTCCTGACCAAACGCATTGAAGGTGTTGAAAGCTGTTGATAACAACTGTCACTCGTAGGCGTGTATGCCTGACTGTAGCTAGCAGTCTGAGTGCGGGGTTGTCAATCCCAATATAGATCTATACACACATTGTTTCAATCCCCGGCTGGAGATTCTGGTTATAATGTCAGGACTTTAACTATATTGTTTAAATGAATTAAACAACCTGTATCAAATGACTCATAAAAAGCATATAAATGTTACATGTATAATAGTTATGAAAACTCAATCATTCTGAAATAAATGATTGACAGTATGTTCTTGAATTAGTATTCTTAACATGTATATGAAAGATGTATACTCTTGATTAGTTTTGATTTAAACCTTTGTTCTTGTAAAACAATGTACTTTAGTATACTTGAATCGTGAATTAATGTTCTGTGAATCATAAATTATACCTATTATAATTTATATGTACTTTCTGAATTGATACTGAGTATTCATGAATGCAACCCCTTGCTCAACATGTTACAAAGGATATTTGAAAGGAATGAAATAGCATTTATACTTATATACATATACAAATATATATAAATAAAAGTTAAATGACACTCGGACAAATAACCGATACTTATAATCCCACATCCAAACAAGGAAAAGGAACCAAACTGGGTTATCAATCCTAAGCCTTTTAAATCTTATATATATATATATATATATATATATATATATATATATATATATATATATATATATATATATATATATATATATATATATACGATTTATGGGGAAAAATATAAGTTTATAAAAACATTTAAAAGAAGTTTAATATTTTGAAATACTTTTGGTTACTTAATGTCATTTTAACACGATCCTTGAAAACCAATTGAATTGATGATAACTGAACTCCATTTTGATAAAATGTTTGAAACCTTTTGTTTATAACACAAAATCTTTGTGTTAGACTTGTATCCCCCCCCCCCCCCCCTTTAAAACAGTAAAAACTATGAAAATACGGGGGTATGAACTCACCTTTTGGAAGGTGATTCAAATGATGATTTTGTATAGGATGTTTTGTTCCACAAGTAAAATCCCGTAGCAAAACAAGCCCTATATAATGATTTTTATAACATATATTCATCCAATTAGCTAATATAATCATAGAAATGATTGGAAATTGGATTAATTTGTAAGTATAACTTACAAATTTGAGTTTTAGAAGCTAAAATGGAGGCTGATAGGTGTTCACGGCCAAGACAGGGGTGTTCACGGCCCTAGCTTGAAGGGTTCACGGCCCTAGCTTGAAGGGTTCACGGCCCAATGTTCTTGAAGAAAGATGAACACTTGATGATCCTAAGCACGTTTTTAAGAAGATTCAAAGGTTTTCATCCGGGTGTCTTTCGTGTTCTTCACGTGTTCTTCGTGAAGACTAGTGAAATCAAATGATTTTCAGCCTAGTATAAGAAGATTGAATGATGTTCTTGAAATGATAACAAGATCAAGAAGTGATACCTGTTAGATCTTATGAATAACTAGTGTTTTAACACTTGAATATAATGAGAAAGGATGAATATAATATGTTCTTGAGGAGAGAGGTTGTTCTTCGTGTTCTTGGCTGATGATACTTGAGAGAAAAAGACTTGGAATGGTGATTGAAAGTGTAAAAACTGTAGAAAACTCGGCTGAAAAGTATATGTATCCGAGGGTTCACGGTCCGAGGGTTCATGGTCGTGAACCTCGTATACGGTCCGAAGTCGGCTGGCCGAGAAGGGTTTACGGTTGCGAGGTCGGCTAGAATGATCACGACTGCGAGGGTTCACGGTCTGAGGAGTTCACGGTCGTGGACCTTTTGCGGCCCGTAGGTTTGCGGTCCGAAATGAAAGAAGACAATGAGATGCGAAAGTTCTCGGTTTTTAAGCATTCCCTTTCCTATTTCAACCACAATTATTTTAAGGATTTTTAATCATCAAAGGTTATTATTTAACCTTAATAAAAACCCAAAACAATAAAGAAGACTTTAGTTGACCCAAGTTTCACTTTGGTAGACTAGGGTTGACTTTACATATAGAAAATTACGGGATGTTACAGACTCAAAAAGTTGAAAAACGATATTCAAATTCTTCAATCAAAGTGGTGATTCATGCTCTGATACCAATTCATGATTGTTTGAAAATGTGTTTGAATCAATCGAATCAAAGAAAGCAGTAAAGAACACCGAGATCTAAATAAGATCCGTTTAGCTCAGATTACGTCTGGAAGAGTGCAAAGGTTTTAGAGTACAAGAAATATTCTGTGAGTGTTCGTTCCCCTAACTCCTAAGTACTTACCCTATTTATAGGATACATCACAAACAAAAAAATACAAGTCCTTAGACAATACAACGCGAAACTTGATAATTCCTTGTAAATAGATATCATAATGAAAGTCCTTAAACTTTTGTTATTTACAGACGTGAAACATAAAGACACAACTTTCGACTACTCACAATAACTTTCGACTCTACAATCGCGGACCCTCAGTCCCCATTGGGTTTAAAATTATATAAGAGGAATGACAGAAAAGGTAAGTATATCTCTCTCACCTTCAAGTATTTTGTTCTAATCCTTATGTCAAGGCTAAAGATGCAGAAAAAGAAAAACTTGAAGCCAAAGCTAAGCAGTGTATCTTTATCAGGTACGAACTAGATGATATGGGCTACTGATGCTGGGATAATCAAACCATGAAAGTGATCAGGAGTAGATATGTCACTTTTAGTGAAGATGTCCTCTATAAAGATGATCTAGCTACAACTCCAAGCAAAATAAAACAAAGTCAGAAAGCGATGTTTGAAGAATTGACAGATGCTGATGTTTTACACCCTTAGATAGGTGAAGGCTCACAAAATAGTGGGAGTGCTGAAGAGATAGTAAATACTGAAGTCATTGGAGTTCTGAAGAAGATAAAGTCTTAGAAACCGAAATCCCAGATCAGTCAAAAAACAATGCCCCAAATCAGAAAGATGTTGAAACACCTAATATTAAAAGATCGACCAGAGTTCGGAGACCCACTAGAAAATATTCTACATCAGTTAATTACCTATTACTAAAAGAAAATGGAGAGCCTGAGTCTTATCTAGAGGTGCTAAAATTAAAAGACTCTATAAAATGGAAGAAATATGTAAAGGAGGAGTTGGATTCACTTGACAAGAACCATACCTGGTCCTTGGTCTAATTACCGGCAGGGAAGAGAGCTTTGCAAAATAAATGGGTGTTCAGAATATAGGATGAAGCTGATAGAAGCAAGAGGTATAAAGTCAGACTAGTTGTAAAGGGTTTCCAACATAAGGAGGGGGTTGATTACAATGAAATCTTCTCACCAGTTGTGAAGATGACTACTATTTGACTGGTCTTGAGTATTGTGGCTGCTGAAAATTTACATCTTGAACAACTGGATGTTAAGACTGCATTCTTACATGGTGACCTTGAGGAAGATATTTACATGTCCCAAACAGAAGGTTTCCTGGTAAATGGTAAGGATTGGTGTGTAAACTGAAGAAGAGTTTATATGGGTTGAAACAAGCCACAAGGCAATGGTATTTAAAATTTGACAACTTTTTCCAGAAAATGGGTACAAGAGATGTGAGATGGACCATTACTGTTATATGAAGAAGTTCAGGTCCTCTTACATTATTCCTTTATTATATGTTGAGGATATGTTGGTTACTGGATCAGACATATAGGAAATCAACAGACTAAAGCAACAACTCTCCAAAGAGATCGAAATAAAGGACTTGGGAAGTGCCAAAAAAATTCTCAAGATAAGCATAGTTAGAGACAAAGTTGTTGGAACTTTGAAGCTTTCACAACAGAAGTATATCATAAAAATTATAGAGAAGTTCCACATGACTGATGCAAAACCAAGAAGTACACCTTTGGAAAGTCAGATAAAACTTTCCAAGAGACAGTCCCCAAATACGGATCAAGAGAGGGAGAAGAAATGGCCAAAATCTCGTATGCATCAGTAGTTGGCGGCTTGATGTTTGCTATGGTGCGCAGCAGACCGTACATGACACATGTACTGGGAGTTGTGAGCAGATTTATGTCAAGTCCAGGTAAAGAGCATTGGAAAGGAGTCACGTGGCTGTTGTGTTACTTGAAAGATACTTATGATGTTGCTTTATGTTTTAACAAAAATAAAGTGATTTTGGAAGGATTCACTGATCCTGATTTAGGGGATGTGTGAATTCGGAAAAAAGCATTATTGGGTACGTTTTCTCAATCGGAGGTACAACAGTGAGTTGGATGTACAGACTTCAGAAAAGTGTTGACCTTTCAACTACGGAGCCAGAATATATGGCCATTGCAGAAGCAAGCAAAGAGTTGATATGGTTGAAGAATTTGCTGTCAGAGTTAGGAATAAAAGAAGAAGACTATGTTCTCCACTGTGACAATCAAAGTGCAGTACATCTCGTGAAAAATCCGATGTTTTACAGCAGAAACAAATATGGATGCGATATAATTCCGTACGAGAACTGATAACTGATGGTACACTAAATTTGAAGAAAATCCTTGGTATAAAGAATCCAGCTAATATGTTTACTAAGGTGGTACCAACTGATAAGTTTAACCTGTGCATGGCTTCAACTGGGCTTTCAAGAACTTGAAGGGGTGTAACATCCCAAAAATTATTGACATAAAATTTCATTTTAATTATAGAAGAAGTATCATCAATTAATTTTTTCAAAATCGATACATTACAATCAGAGTATAAATCCCAGAACAAAGTCAAATGCGGAACATAAAGTGTGTGTGCCATGCAGTCAACCCGAGCCCTTCCTTTTTGAAAACCAAAGTTCCTGAAAGATAAACTAAAAACCGTAAGCACAAAGCTTAGTGAGTTCCCCAAGATACCACATACCACACATACACAAATCACATACTGGGCCCCCTCACTCCATCGGGCCTCACCCGATCTCGAGTCCCACTCGGCCTCGGGCCTCGCCCGACATCGAGCCCCGCTCAGATTAAAGATATGTCATTCTCCAGGCCCGCCTGACTTTGGGCCTCGCCCGATACACACACATAATCATAAAACCATATAATCATATAAACATACAACCTACTAACACATGCAATAATCACAATGACTACAATATTCCATACATTCATCGAGCCCCGGCCGACATCGAGCCTCTCTCGGTAATCATAAGACACGTACGATAACCCCCACAGGCCTCGCCTGGCATTGGGCCTTGCCCGGTAAGCATATCATCATATAACACGCGCAAGAGTCGAACGTACATCTAGCTTCCTAACATAAGACCATGGGTCGACATTGGTGCCTTCGACCCGCTGTACCCAGTGAGGAGACTCACCTCGCACCAACGAATCACACAGACGATGTCTGGTTGGTGGCTGGCAGATCCCCGAACTGTCAACATCAAAACAACACGCAATTAACAATTGGGTTCCAATCCATAATCCATAAATTCATACTTGGGGTAAAAAGACCATTTTACCCTAACCTAGCTTGTTCCAAGACTGAGGCCCAAACTTGAAATCTAAAAGGCCCAAAACCATTTAATCACTCAAGGCCCATACTTGGCCTAATTTTCCAAATTGGGCCCAAACCCCTTACATGAGCCTTGCCCTAATGCCCAAACATAGCCCAACATAACTCATGGTCACCCTGATCAAACTCTTGGACAAAATCAAAGTCAACAACCCATGTTGACCAAACACGCCGTGTTGCCCCTAGGACACGCCGTGTTCTTCCATCATCCAGATAATCGGGAAATCCCTAGCCAACATGCCGTGTTGGCTTGCAAAAATGTTGTGTTTGCCGGAGATTCAACAGCTCGACCATTAAGCACTTAATCCATAAAGAAATGGCCCCAAAACATATATCTAAGCTCCTTGAGCTGGATTATCACGTAAAGTTGCCATCTTTACATCCCTACATGACTAAATGAAGCTCTTAAGCTAAAAAGGGACTTATTAGAGGGCTTAAAGCATGCATGACACCATTCTTCACATCAAGGCTGCACCTTTATGCTCAAGGATAGAAAAACAAACTCAGATCTGAAAGAATAATCCCTTAAAATACCCAACTCATCCATGGACCTGAAAAGGATATCAAAATTAATAAACTAGCCATGAAGAGATCTAACCAAACACAAGTCAAGATGCAAACATGATACCTTAAAGAGACTGCAAGAAGTGGATAGATTATGGATCTATGATCTTCCTTCCAAGCTAAGCACCTTCAATGCTCAAAGCTTCCTTTAGAAATGAGCAAAATAACCACAAGAATCCACTCAAGGCTCAAGAACTCCACCAAGACACCTTAAGGGACGAATTAGGGTTTGAGTGGCAATGGAGGCTGGTAAGCAGACCATCTATGAGGACTTAGGGCCTTTAAATAGGGTGTAACACCATAAAATTAGGGTTTTGATCGCCAGCTGCCAACACATTGTGTTAAGATACCACAACACGTCGTGTTGGTCCATTAATCTTCGTGTTTCATCAAATCTAGACACGCCGTGTTGGTTACTCCAACACGTCGTGTCCAACTCTAAAAGGGCTTTACTCCCAACAATTCTCCTCAAGATTCTGGGTGTTACAACTCTCCCCTACTTAAAGTAGATTTCATCCTCGAAATCATTCCTTACCATCCCCAGGCACACCAGACAACCTGAAGAACACAACCACAACCCCGAACATAAAACAACCTTTCCAAGGCTACCGCACCCATCCTTAGCAGAACTCTCCCAATCCGATGATGAATGAATCCTTAATCCCTTGCAGAAATCCATTTCTACCTTATCTGAAACCCGAATTTTGAAATCTCAATTTGGTCTTACTCCTTGACAGATCGCCCATCCAGACTCACTATCATGCCAAAACCTCATTGAATTCCCAACCAAACAAAACGCTCCCAATCCTAGTGTTGGGTCTAAGTGTTGCGTCGTGGGCTTGGTTCGTTAGTCCATTTAGTTTACCCGGTTGGGGCATGTCCAACCGTGGTTTATCATTAGGGTTAGCATTTATATATTGCATGCATGTATTGCTTTAAGGTTATCGATCTCATCAATCACTTTTGGATTGTAACCCTAGCACACCTCTACAGTCGAAGTTCTTCATCGAGCTCTTCTGAGGTGTGAGTTATTAATCATTCGACATCGTTTGATCCATTCATGTGTTATTTACTTGATTATTACTGTTTTTCTGCTTGGAATCTATCGATCATTAGAGTAATATTCTCATCAATTAGTATCAGAGCAGGAGATTGTGTAATACATACGCATCTCTTTTGTTTGAAGAATCCTTTAGGGTTTCCGCTTTTATCAATATATATAGAAGTTGTCCTCTTCTTGTCGACGGCATCTTTTGTGGTTGATAAAACTCTAAGTTCAACTTTACAAGTCTGATTCTAACAGAAACAGTTCATCATGTCTGACGATGACTCGCAAATCAATCTAATCAACATCTCCAACAGCATAGGATCAACTACAAGGATTCCCATTCTCTATACTCAATATTATGAAGTGTGGGCGCATCACTTCGAAGATTATGTAGTTGGATCTGAAGAGAATGGCTACTTGATCTGGGAAGCAATAACATTGGGTCCGTTTGTTCACTCTGGAACAAACCGAATAGTCAAGACTCAAAAAGAGTATAACCAACTCCTGGCAGACGAAGATAAGATGCCTCAAGACGAAAAAGACAAGGTGTTATGCAACGTTAAAGCCATGAGGATGATCCGATTCGCATTGCAATCCGATACTTTTCGTCTGGTGAGCTCATGCACAACAGCTAAAGAAATATGGGATAGGTTGAAAGAATTATATTCAACCAATGAAGATCAAGAGCACTCGATCCAAACCCTTTTGCTCTCTGAGTTTGGTGCTTTTGAACAAAAACCTGAAGAGAAGCTTGTTCAGACTTTCGAGCGCTTCAATCATCTGCTCAGTAAGATGATGAAGCATAGCATTGAAAGGAAGGTGATTGAACAAAAGGTTACCTTCATGAATGGTTTAAGGCCCGAATGGATGGCGGTGGTTTCGACTGTGAAGGCTCATGAGAAATTTAAATCATATTCACTAGCGAAACTAATGGGTATTCTAAAATCTCATGAAAGCGTGGTGACAAAGGAAGCGAAGGTAGTTTCGGGTGTGGGTTCACTGGCCCTCGTTTCTAAAAGCAAGAATGTAGCAAACGAAGAGGAGGAATCTAATATGTCAGAGTGTGATCTATCCAACGAAGAATATGCTATGATGGTCACAAACCCAAAGAATTTTGCTCGTAGAAAGTTCCCGATCAATAAGAACCGAAACTGGCAGGGAAGCTATAGTTTTGAAAAAGTGAAAGAAGAACCGAAGATCACCACTCAAAAGGACGATGAAAAGAAGGAGAATAAGCTTGTGGGAGACTCAGGGTATGATTGCAACTACTGTCATGGCAAGAACCACTTTGCCAAGGATTGCATGCTAAGGAAGATAGATGAGAAGAAGGATGGTGAAGATGACGAGACTTACTACATGAGAAAGCTGGAGGAGATAAAGAAGAAGAAAGCTACTAACGTTTCTATGAACGCTTTGATTGTACAGGGAAACGTTATTGATGATGAGTTCGGTGGAGTGGAAGTCTGGTCCACAGATTCTGAGGATGAAGAGGTACGAAGACCCTCGCATGGAAGAGCATTTGTGGCGACAGAAGTAGTTGCTGAGTTGGCTGGGATATGCTTAATGGTTACAACCGAAAGTAAGCATGAGGAAGCGAAGGTCATGGAAGACAGATATTTCGCTGCCAAGCCCATGAGTGAAAAGATCAGCGATTGCGATCAATTGATCAAGAAGGTACAAACTATCCTACAATCTCATAAAGTGCCAATAACAAACTATGAAAAAGATTTAAATGAATTAAAATTCAAGTTTTTGAATTTAAGTGGAAGTCTTATGCAAACTCGCCTAGCTAATTCTAACCTAACTGACCAACGCAGCAGGGAGTCTTCCAAGAGTGAGGAGAGAAGGATGTGGATTCGGCAGAAGGAGTTAGAGTTAAGTAGGGCTAGGGATGAACTTATTTATTTGCAAAGAGACAATTTGAAATTTTTGAAACAAAGAAATGTTTTCTGTTTGATTGTTAAACGCTAATATACTAACATCACTCAGTTACATTTAGATTGTGAGATAGGAAAACAGATTCATAAAATGATTTTTCCTTTCCTTGAATTTAAGGAGGACGAAGTCATTGCTGAATGTGAATCTATAATGTCCTCGGATGAAGTTTCTTTCACTTACAAATATGGACTGGACAAAATTGAATCCTTCATTGAGTCTAAAGAACATAAATGCATGCTTAAAAATTTACTGGACGAAAACGATAAATTAAAAATAAAGACCGAAACTATAAAGAAGTTTGACTCATCCAACGCCAAATTGAGTTCAGAAAATAAAATAAATTTGGAAACCACTTCTGAATTTGATGAGGAAAGTGAGATGAGTGAAATCTCTATAGAAGATGAGGTCGACTGTTCAGAATTTCTTACGAGCGAACCCGAGGCAGCAAAACCACTAATATCTTAAAATTCGGTTGAATACACTCGGATGTCAAAAGACAAATCCAAGAAACTCAAAGAAAAAGTTGTTGTCTATCAGAAGGTTCAAACGACTCCAAACCAAGTGTATGCAGTGACTGGTGTAACTAAGAAGCAAACGGCGGAGTTAACATCAATGGTTGACAAAGATAATGATGAAGGGTGTGATAACTTCTTATGGTCGGCTCCCATCGATAATGCAGACGAAACAGTTGGTCTGTCAGAGCAAACCTCATGGAGAGTTAAGGGACAATACATACCCGAACCCCTCAACAAGCCCTTAAGCTTCGATAAACCCAGCATAAGTGGTACAAAAGATATACTAGAGGAACCACTGAAAGCTACTAGCGATTCATCAACAACAACCGGTGCTCATGAGAAGAAAGCGAAACCTAAGGCCAACATTCACTTGACTCAAGAGTAACTTGCTGAACAGAAACGACAGAGGAACAAAAGATACATGAAAAATCTCAATGAGAGAAAGCAGTTTTGGCACTCACAAAACCCCTCTTATGTTCGCTCTAAAAAAGCTTCTACTCTCAAAAAGGAAGCACAGGCCAAGTCTCATTCTAGCAATCAACATCAATCCTACCGTCAGGCGAACCGAACGACCCGTTTTCGGCCTTAATACTTGTGATCTCGAGAACCAAAAGACAAGTTTTGGTCCCAGCTCCTACTACGCCAAAAACCGAAGGTCCAGTTTCAGTCCCAACACAAGAACTCAGAACCGACAGTCAAGTTTCGGTCCTAAATCCCATCCTCCTCACTCTCATCCTAAATCCAACTCTGTGAAGGATGTCAAAGGAAAGGGAAAGTTGTACTCAGATACTGAAGTCCAAAACACCAAAAAGTCAGCTACCCCTAGAACTTCCAAGAAAACATCTACTGAGAAACCTACTAACACTAACACACCCCAGTTAAAACAATATAAAAATAAAATCAAAGTTTACACCATCAAACGAAAAGATGAAACCACTTTAATAAAAAGAACATATATGGTTGATCTTTCGGTTGCAATTCCCTATTCTGTAAAAGACTCACCAGGGCCCAAGAGACTTTGGGTTCCTAAATCTGCTTAAATTTTGCAGGGTATCAGTGACAAGCAGTTGACGACGAATGGTATATTGAAAGTGGATGCTCTCGTCACATGATAGGAAGGAGGGAAGAGCTTAGGGAGTTTCGGTCCCTTAAGGATGGTGGATGTGTTAAATATGGAAACAACTCATACGGCATGATCAAAGGGTATGGGATGATCACCAACGGAGAGTTCTCAATACGAAAAGTAGCCTACATGGAAGGATTGCAGCACAACCTCATCAGTGTTTCTCAACTAGTCGTGGGAACCGGTTTGAAAGTCTCATTTGATGATGAGGGATCTGAAATAGTTGAAAAACAGACAAAGAAAGTTATATTGAAATCTGAGCGAAAAGGGGAGATGTATCCTCTAAATCTCAACCCGATAAAAGGAAAGCCGACAATATGCTTACTGTTGCAGGCGAACTCAGATGAAAGTTGGTTGTGGCATAGAAGACTATCGCATCTGAACTTCAAAGATATTAATAAACTGGTGCTTGGTGATCACGTGCGTGGACTTCCTGTTCTTAAATTTGACAAAGAGCATCTGTGCACAGCATGCGAGATGGGCAAGCAAAGTCGTAAAAGTCACCCCTCTCGAATCAATACAAAGATCATCGATCCTCTGGAACTACTGCACATCGATCTATGTGGCCCTTCGGCTATCGAAAGCATCGGTGGTAGTAAGTTTATACTTGTAATTGTTGATGATTTTTCACGCCTCACCTGGGTTTTCTTTCTTAAACAGAAATCTGAGGCGACTCCCAAGCTGAAGATGTTTATCAAGCAGGTGGAATTAAAGCTGCGAAAGGTGGTAAGAAATATTAGAAGCGATAACGGTCTGTAGTTCAAGAATAAAGACTTTGAAGGGTTTCTGGCTGAAAAAGGAGTAACTCATAACTTCTCTGCTCCTTATACTCCACAACAGAATGGGATCGTTGAAAGGCGAAACCGTTCACTGTGTGAACCCGCCCGACCCATGCTGAGTTTCGCTTCCCTTCCACTATACTTCTGGGCAGATGCTATAGCTGCTGCATGCTACACTCAGAATCGGTCCTTCCTTAACAAGCGATTTTTCATCACTCCATACGAGATTTTGAACAATCGCAAGCCCAATGTAAAGCTTTTCCACGTGTTCGGTTCAAGATGCTTTATATTCAACTCCAAAGAGAACCGAAACAAATTTCATGTTAAGGTAGACGAAGAGATCTTTCTTGGATATTCACTTACCTCAAAAGTATATAGGGTTCTCAATAAACGCTCAAAGAAAATTGAAGAAACCTACTATGTAACTTTTGATGATAATTATATGAAGAAGATTCAAGCAAGAGAAAGTTCAACAGAAGAAATCTTTCCGGAATCAGGTAAAGTCTCTATTCCCATTTCCAATCTGTTTGAAGAATACATTCTACTTGTTAAATCATAAAAAGTGACCCTCTTGAACTTCAGCTACCGCAACCTCTTCAGCTACCGCAGCCATCCAGCACCCGCAGTCAACTTCTTCATCAGCAACCGCAACCGGAGTCTCTTCATACCGCAGTCACTTTTACTAGATTACTTTACTTGTCTTTTATTGTAACACTCTCTATTGTCCAGTATGCCTTGCATGACTACTATTAGAGAGGTAATCTAGTGTACATCGTGAGTCTCTATAAATAGAGCTCATTCTCTTTGTATTCAGTACACTCACACGCATCTATCTATTCTGAATACATTTCTCTGAAATTATCTTTTCTCTCTCTCTATCTACGCATCACTTCTTACTCTCAATTCTTACTAGAACATAACTGATTATAATCTCTCTCCAGAGCAAGTCTTCTGTGACTTAATCACTAAGTTTGATCTCCCTTATTAACTTGGTTTGAATGCATTCCTGACCACAAAAGAATGCCAATGGAATTTGAGAGACTTAGTCTTTTTCATGCTAAACAAGCCTCTTCCATTGAAAATATATGGTCTAACGATAGACCATCCGCAGTCAAGAACTACAAAATCTGGAAGTTCATGAAGGCTGACTACATCCAGTATACCCTCACTAGAAGGGAGCATGACTATATCTGCACCCAAGCAGACTTTCCTTGTATGAATCCGGAAGAAATCTTTCTTATTGCCAAGGTGTTCCAAAACAAGTCAGAAAAGCACCCGAAAATGAAGATTGTGCTTGAAAAGGCCAATACTTTTCTGAAGGAAACGGTATGTGATTTTGCCAAGATCGATGCAGATATCTACCCTATCATTGCCAAGAAATTTGATCTGCCACCTCTCGAGCCTGCACTAATGCCTACCGAAGGCTATCAAGAAAGATCCTTAGGTGCAACCAACTTTCCTGAACTTGGAGTCATTTTCAAAAGGAAGATTGATAATGTCAAATACTTCATTCCTATGAATGCCATGCATCGCCTCACCAAGAAGCAACTTGACATCTGCCGAACCGCAGTTGAAAGATCGAAGCACACTACCGCAGAAGTCAAGTTTGAGATCTTAAGAAGAATCACCTAGCTGGAAAACATCAGGAAGTTTTGGTGGATCCTGATCAAGTTTCTCAAACTTGACAGCTGAACAAAAGTTAACGAGGTCACTTAGGGGAAATTGTTGAATCATAAAAAGTGACCCTCTTGAACTTCAGCTACCGCAACCTCTTCAGCTACCGCAGCCATCCAGCACCCGCAATCAACTTCTTCATCAGCAACCGCAACCGGAGTCTCTTCATACCGCAGTCACTTTTACTAGATTACTTTACTTGTCTTTTATTGTAACACTCTCTATTGTCCAGTATGCCTTGCATGGCTACTATTATAGAGGTAATCTAGTGTACATCGTGAGTCTCTATAAATAGAGCTCATTCTCTTTGTATTCAATACACTCACACGTATCTATCTATTCTGAATACACTTCTCTGAAATTATCTTTTCTCTCTCTCTATCTACGCATCACTTCTTACTCTCAATTCTTACTACAACATAACTGATTATAATCTCTCTCCGGAGCAAGTCTTCTGTGACTTAATCACTAAGTTCGATCTCCCTTATTAACTTGGTTTGAATACATTCCTTGTTATGAATCAACTTATGTGTATACTTGATATAACAATTGTTGTCATTTCTATTTATTTACTTTTCCGCAACTAACTCTCTAACTATCTAACTATAACTTATTAATATTATTGTTGAGCTTTTAGATCCTTCGAGATTAACTATTTCGCAATCCACTTGTTCTAATGTTTGTTCAAGTGTGTCTCAAAGTTTTTCTCTCAACAATTGGTATCAGAGCCATACTGGTTGCTTTTTGAAAACGGAACTCTGATTTTTCAAAGGGCCTTCTATACCACTAAAGCTCATTTCTTCAAGAATTTTCAAATGGCACAATCGTTATCTCTGAACATTTCCAACAGTGTTGGTGGTTCTAACCGAGCCCCAATAGTGGTAGCAAATGAATATCATCACTGGTCACAAAGAATGGAAAGATACCTAAGAAGACTTTGTAGAGATGTATGGCGATCCATAGAAGAAGGAATACATGTCCCAGTCCTTACACCAGTCCAAACTGACGGCGCTACAACCAGACTAGGAGGAGGTCAACCAGTCATGAACCGTCCCACCAAGGATGATCTCGATAAAATGGAAAATGATGATGTTGCTTTTTATGAAATCTCTTGTGGAGTTGCTCCTGACAACTTCAATATTATCATAAATTGCAAATCAGCAAAAGTGATCTGGGAAGTTCTCAAGAACTTGTACGAAGGCTCAGAACAAGCACAAGACAAAAAGCTTACTACTGCACTCAATGAGTTCAACAACTTCAGAGCTCATACTGGCGAAAGTTTGGAAGATTCCTTCAAAAGGTTCAACCTGATAGTCACCAAGTTATCCAATGCGGGCACCATCCGCAGTAACCATGAAACAAATCTTCAGTTTCTTAATGGTTTGGGAAGACATTGGACTACGGCTAAGATGATAGTCCATGGCGATAGAAAGATTCACTCTTTGTCACTCTATAAGCTCTATGGAGAGCTTCAAGCACAAGAATCCACCGTACTCAAAGACTGTGCTGACTTCGGTGGACCACTTGCACTCATAGCACAAGCCCCACCGCAGTCACTCTACTCTCCCTCGTATGACACTCCACCGCAGTCAAACGAAGCTGACTCAGAGTATGACGATGAAGAATAATTTTAGAAGGCTATTGCTCTGGTTAGCCAACAGTTCAACCGTCTACCACCTCCTTCCTTCCACAAGAATCAACAGTTCAACAAACCTCCATTCAACCGTAACTTCGGTTCCCAGAATAACCATCCTCGATATCCCAAAAGTTCTCATCCACCACCGTAATCTCAAAATAATCAACCAAAGGAGATACCGCAGTCTCCTCAAACCATTGACTCTGGTACTCCCTTAGAAGACAAAATTGATGTTGTGATTTGTCACAAATGCAACAAAGAGAATCATTTTGCAAGAGATTGTAAGGCCAATGTAGTAAAAGACAGAGCATTGTATCTTAGAATGGCTCAAGAGTTAGAAGATAAGGAAAAGGAAAGGGCATACATGGCCCATGTCAAAAGAGACCATCAAGTTTGGTCATCCGGAGACAAAGATGAAGCCATCAGCAGTGTCAAAGGAAAAGGGAAAATCTGCATGCTGGCCACTGCGGATGATGATGGGTCTACAATGCTGAACAAGAACTACTGCTACATGGCAAAGGATGGAACTCTAAGCATCGTCGAACAGGTAAAACTTATGATCCAAACTCTAAACTATAGCATGCATGACTGTCAGCCCTACATAGACGATCTTAATGACACTTGTGCTGCCGTCCTTACAGACTATAACAAATCCTTAGATGAGAAGAACATTGCGTCCCAAGAGATGTTGCATGTGAGAGGACGACTGGATAACAAAAGACTCAAAATGGCTATGTTAGAGAAGGACCTAGAGTTAGAAAAAGATGCAAGAATGTTAAGTGAAACCCAATTAGAGATAGCTTTGAACCAGAGAGATTTAGCTCAGAGAGAAATTGTACGCTTAAATCTCTTAATTGAAAATTTGTTTAATGAAAGTGAAGCTATTGAAAATTTCGTAAACAATGGAACCATAGACAATACATACAATTAGGGTTGGTCAAATGGATATCCTACCGCAATGGATTCCTCACCCCGGTTCAACAAAGATAGACTGTATGTCCCTCCAGACCGAGAATTTTATTTCCCAATCAATGACAAGACCTTTCCCGAAGATATCAAAACTCACTTTGGTAGACTGCATACTCTAAGCATGTGTCATTGAGGAAATTATGCCTGAGATTTCGGGTCACACATGTGATCAAATTCCTATCTGTGGCACCGTTTACCCAAATTCTCAAACCTCATCCGTAGTTGATGAAGAAATTGTCATTGAGGGCCCCGAAGTCTCGAAAGACTTTCCATCTTTGTCATCAGACTGCAGTGTCTCACACCATAGTCAAAAGTCCCACAAAAGTCCCACTGAAGTCCCAACTAAGACTTACTCTGTAGTAGTTAAATCTTCACTACCTGTCACACCCCCAAACCAAGGATGGCGGAAACGTCCGGGGGTGGAGGACTTCATGTATAATATCATAACAACAATTTCAACAGTGATCAAAGTAAACATAACTAACATAAATATAATTGAAAATTTTACATCATTGTATGAATTACATGTTTATGAATCAATTACATTATGTTGATAAAATATGAAATGTTTGACGCCTTAACGTCCCATCCTCAAAAGCACTTGTTTACCTGTTTAGTGATTTCCTGAGAATACAAGTAGTTTTGAAAGAGTGTCAACGATTAAGTTGGTGAGTGCATAAGCTTTTGTATGTAGTTATGAAACCTTTTCTTGTAAAAGTAGTGTTCGTTCCAGAAAATCCAATATTTTCCTTAATGTGTAAATGTAGTCTTAAAACCCAAAGACCGAAATGTACAAGTAATTTGTCATATTTATAGTAAAACAATGCAAGTTTAAATCGACATAAACTCGTTTGATTTTAGTGAAATCCCCGTAAATTCTATATTTGTTTATATTTAATGTGAGTTTATGAAAGCCTTTTCTTGTAAAAGTAGTGTTCGTTCCAGAAAATCCAATATTTTCCTTAATGTGTAAATGTAGTCTTAAAACCCAAAGACCGAAATGTACAAGTAGTGTTCGTTCCTTATAGTAAAACAATGCAAGTTTAAATCGACATAAACTCGTTTGATTTTAGTGAAATCCCCGTAAATTCTATGTTTGTTTATATTTAATGTGAGTTTATGAAAGCCTTTTCTTGTAAAAGTAGTGTTCGTTCCAGAAAATCCAATATTTTCCTTAATGTGTAAAATGTCATATATTGCAATAACATATAATCACATAAAGATATACACCTTGCTCAACATGTTACAAGGTGAAATGAAATTGACAGCAACTTTTTGTTGTATACAGTTTCTGTTACTGTTCAGTAGATGAAAGTGAGAGAGAGGAAGTGTTCAACCCAAGAACACTAAGAAGATGTCTTGATGATTCGAGAATCTAACACCGAATAAGATGGAATTTGTGTAAGATATTAATGATTTGAGTAGAATCGAGTTTAATAATTATGTGAATGATGAAGATACTTACTAACTGAAGAAAGAAATCCCTGGAGAAAGCCTTGAGGTTCTTGAAGTTGAGAGAAAAGATGAGAGAATTTTGGAGAGTGTTCTTGGTTGCTAAGTGTAGAATGAAAGGGCTTTTAAGGAGAATGAGGAGAGAGGACCAATCCTCCAGCTCTTAGAACGTGGGAAGAGCTGGAGATAGGGTGTAAAGGTCCACTAAGGTGACAAGGAGTAGTGGGAAAGAGTGGCTGATCATAGAGTGAGGTGGTGGTGGCTTGCTTTTGTCATAAAATAAGGAAAAGCAAATATTCCCTCAATAATTAGTCCAACCACCAATTCTTTTAATACATTTTTATAAAAAACCCTGGAGATTTATATATTTTGGGGACTTAGTTTATAAAATAAAGTTTTGGGTGAAAATCTCACGTTAAAATAATGAAAACGGAGTTAAAACGAAGTCGTAGTCGAAAAACCGGTAAAAAGGGGCCGTCTGCGAGACCTCTCGGATGGGGGCCGAGACTTCGGACCCTCGCATGCGAGGCTGCTGTCTGATGGCTTCGGATTCGGTCTCCTGAGAGGCTTCAGCTTCGGTCCTGATGAGAGGCTTCGGATCCGAGGCCTCGGATGAGAGGCTTCGGTCCTGAAGTTTCCGTTTTGGGTCCTTAAGGCTATTTTACCCGTTTTTACCCCGTTTCAAGTGGTTTTTGACCCGGTTAAGGGTCGGGATGACCCAATGATTCCAAAAAGTTATGGGAACTTTTGAGAGAGATTTGGGAGAGATTTGGGAGGGATTTGGGAGAGATTTCAAATAGAAAGAGATAGAGTGAAAACGATTTAGAGAGGTTTCGTTTGTGATTAATTTGAGTGTCCGGCTTCATAACGCAAGGTTCGTAAACCCCGTTAAACCGTGTTTTAGTGTCGTCCACACTCCCAATGAGTGTGCAATAATGTTTTATCGTTTTGGTTCGTTGTTTAGCACTGTTAAGGCTAAGGAAAATCAAACACATGAACTTTCCAAATGATGATTTCTCATTAAAATAGCGAATTGTATAGTGATTACATAACGTAAACCCTAACATACAAGGGTTATTGGAGTTGACCGGTTTGACTTGTTGACTTTGTTTGACTTTGACTTGACCGAAATTTGACGGTTGTCACACTACCGCAGTCCTCAGTAAAAGGAACCATGACCCTTCAGGCGATTCATCATGAGTTACCTATAGAGAACTTTGAAGTGGGTCAATGCTCACATACCCCAGAATCTTCAAGTTCGGATGACTCAAGCCCACGTTTTCAAAATCATTCTAAGAATTCTAGGAAACCGCAGTTGAACAACAATGACTGCGGTTCACCAAAATCCTTGGCCAAAAAGGCCTTCCAAGAGGAAATTAGATCTCGAGGCACAAATAGACAAACTTTTTCAAACCATAAGAAAGATGTCAGAATTCCAAAGTCCAAGAGTCCAGAAAAATTTGTTCTCTCACACTACTTTTCAAAAAACTCTCCCACCAAGAAAACAAACAAAAAGGAAAGTCAAGTTTCAAAAGTCATTTCTACTCCTTCTGACACAACCCAAAAGGGTGTTCAGTCTTTTCGAAACAATGGTTTTCAGGTCTATTCCTCAAATGGTCCTAAATGGAAAGGTATTTTACCCACTCCAACACTTTTAAAGTCACGTCAAAACTTCAACAAATGGAAGGGTATCCTACCAAATCCACCAAAAGGGACTCAAAGATTTACACGTGCTAAACCTTTTTAAAAACAAACTTTTTCAAAATCCAACAACTTACATGTTAGGGATCAGCAACCTCGGACCGGTAACAAGTCCAATTCATCCTATAAACCGCTGACCAAGCATAGTATCAGATCAAATGACAAAATCTCTTTTTGTAAATGTCAGTGTAGTTGTCAAAAGGATTCATCTTATGTCAAATCTAGTCGGAGTCAGAAACCTCGTACTTTTTCAAAAACTCACAACACTCCAAATCTGCACAAACACCCAGGACTAGGAATAAAAGTTGACAAGAGACCCGTCCCTGCAACCTCGGTCCATGCATCATTCTGTAATTCACCAATTGCCTCAGGCTCCAAACTAGTTTGGATGCCTAAACTAACCGTGTAATTCTCAGGCCTTGTGCAAGGAGGAACAAGAAGAAGAATGGCTAATCGACAGTGCCTTCTCCTTGCACATGACCGGAAGGTTAGAATACCTTCGGGATTTCAGGCCAATATGCAATGGTGGAAATGTCACATTCGGCAACAATGCGAATGGGGTCATCCGAGGTTACGGTGTTCTCACTACGGGGAACTTTTCCATTCAGAAGGTTGCTTATGTAGAAAGCCTTAAACACAATCTCATCAGTGTTGGCCAACTATGTAAAGTAGGACATCGAGTTGAATTTGATGATCAATTTTGCTATGTAATGACAAGTGATAAGAACACGTGTCTGATCAAATCCAGATCTGAAGATGCCATGTATCCTTTGGATGTCTCTCTGATCATTGGCAGACCGCAGTTGTGCTTCCTATCCAAAGTTGTATCCGAAGTCAGCTGGCTATGGCACCGCAAGCTAGCTCACCTAAACTTCAGGTACATCAACAATTTAGTCACCGGAGAACTAGTCCGAGGTTTCCCTATTCTCAAATTCAGCAATGATACTCTTTGTCCGGCTTGTGAATGTGGTAAACAGTCCAAAGCAAGTCACCCTCTGGTAATTGACTCTTCTATTTCTGAACCACTGGAGCTATTGCACATTGATCTCTGCGGTCCATCAACCGTAGCCAGTCTCCACCACAAGAAGTACATACTGTTTATTGTAGATGACTTTACACGCTTCACATGGGTCTTCTTCCTCATACTCAAGTCAGAAACACCGCAGATTTTCATCAACTTCATCAAAGAAATTGAACTTCAGATCAAGCTTCCAGTAAGACGTATCCGCAGTGATAATGGAACCGAGTTCACTAATCATCTTCTCAACAGTTTCTTGGTGTCCAAGGGCATCTCTCACAACTTCTCAGCCCCCTACACACCGCAACAAAATGGAGTAGTAGAAAGAAGGAACCGCACACTAGTAGAAGCAGCCAGATCCATGCTCAACTTCGCACACCTTCCTCTCTACTTCTGGGCTAAAGCTGTAGCAACCGCATGCTTTGTCCAAAACCGAAGCATTGTGTGCAAACGCCTCAATAAAACACCATATGAGGGCCTTAACAGCCGCAAGCCAAATGTTCGCTTCTTTCATATTTTTGGGTGTAGATGTTTCGTGATCAACAACAGAGATCAGCTTAACAAGTTTGCACCAAAGTCTGATGAAGGCATCTTCCTTGGTTATTCCACTAACAAGGTTGCTTATCGAGTGCTCATCAGACGTACAAGGCTGATCATTGAAAGCTTCGATGTGAAATTTGATGATTCTCACATCCGCAACGCCCTCCATCCACTGAAACCACCGCAATCATGGAAAGCGATATTCTTGCCTCTTCAGGTCCTTTAAATCTAGTTGAAGTCAATTATGACGATCTTTTCGATCCTGTTGAAACGGAGAAACTATCTGAAGTTCTTGTGTCACCCGCAGCTCAACAACAACACGCTGATGTTTCTGGACCATCTCTATCTGAAGTAGCATCTCTCAATACTTTCACCTCTCCGATTGAGAGGGAAAGCTCTACTCCGGATCTAGCAACAACCGTCGAGGTTCCATTACTTGATGTTGTTCAAGTTCCCATCCGTAGAGAATCATTACCATCAAACGTATCTTCGGATTCGGATGATGAACTCATAGAGAACATTAACACGAGAACCGATCCAAGGGTTATCACTCTCCCATCCGCAGTCCAGGGGGAACCTTCTCAGGTTCCAGAGGAACTCCCATCCGCAATCCAGGGGGAACCTCTCCCAACTGCTCAAGAAAACTCCATTCTCGTTCCAACAAACCAAGATGACTCCGCAGGATGTTCTCAAGTCCAGGGGGAACTGCCATCTCCAACCGTAGATTCTTCTGATATTCAAGATATTCCCTCTACCGCAGCTGCTGATCATCTACAACCCCGTCTTCACATATAGACGAAGGACCACCCACTAGGTCAAATCATTGGCAACCCATCCGCATGTATCCAGACTCGATCTTCCAAGGACCTATCTGATCACTACCACTACGCAGCATTTATGTCCTCGGTAGAGCCCAGAACGATCAAAGAAGCATTGCTTGAACCTGACTGGATAGCTGCAATGCAAGAAGAGCTAGAAGAATTTCAAAGAAACAAAGTTTGGCAGCTCATTCCGAAGCCACGTGGTCACTCTATTGTTGGTACTATATGGGTGTTCAAAAACAAGCTGGATGAATCTGGCGCGGTACTTAGAAACAAGGCAAGGCTAGTTGCAAAGGGGTATAGTCAACTTGAAGGCATTGACTACGATGAAACGTATGCTCCAGTAGCACGCATGGAAGCTATCCGGATCTTCCTAGCATACGCAGCCCACAAGAACGTCAAGGTACACCAAATCGACGTTAAGAGTGCATTTCTCAATGGGGAATTAAAAGAAGAGGTTTATCTTCAGCAACCTCCAGGTTTTGAAAATGTTGAATTCCCAGACCACTGCTACAAGCTTGAAAAAGCAGTCTACGGTCTGAAGCAAGCCCCAAGAGCATGGTATGAGACTCTTTCTGAATTCCTTGTCTCATCCGGGTACAAGAGAGGAGTGATTGACCCCACGTTATTTAGAAAAGCAAATGGTAACCACCTTATGCTTGTACAAATATATGTGGATGATATCATCTTCGGATCGACTGATCAAGGAATGGTGGATGAATTTGCTAAGCTCATGACCAACAAGTTCAAAATGAGCATGAATAGAGAGATTAACTTCTTTCTAGGACTTCAAGTGAAACAAGTTCCGCAAGGGATATTCATTCATCAAGAGAAATACACCACTGAACTGTTAAAGAAATATTCTATGGACAACTGTTCTTCGGCTAAGGTCCCCATGGCCTTCGGTTATAAGATCGCTGCTGATCCCTCAGGCGAATCTGTGGATCACAAGACTTATAGAGGTATCATAGGCTCTTTGATGTACCTCACCGCAAGCAGGCCAGACATTGTCTTTGCAACTGGTGTATGTGCAAGGTATCAGGCTGACCCAAAAGTGTCACATATGACCGCAGCCAAACAGATACTACGGTACCTAAAAGGAAGCAAATCTCCTGGTCTATGGTACCCCGCAGGCAATGACTTCAGCCTGCAAGCTTTCATAGATGTGGATCACGCCGGATGCAAACTAGATCGAAAAAGCACTTCAGGCGGATGTCAATTTCTGGGTGAAAGACTTGTTAGCTGGTCTTCAAGGAAACAAATTTGTGTATCTCTGTCTACCGCAGAAGCTGAGTATGTGGCCGCAGCTACCTGTTGTTCTCAAGTTCTTCGGATGAAAACTCAATTATTGGACTACGGATATAGAATGATGCGGATACCGATCTATTGTGACTCTGAAAGTGCTATTGCTATTTCTCACAATCCAATTCAGCACTCCAAGACTAAACATATTGAACTACGGTATCACTTCATCAAAGACCACATCTTGAAGGGTAACATTGAACTCATCTTTGTCCATTCTCATGAAGAGATTGCTGATGTGTTCACAAAAGCGCTCGACTCCACAAAACTTAACACCTTCCTGCAAATTTTAGGAATGATGAATCCAGACCCGCAATTCTTTTTGAGTTGTTAGATACCGCAGACCATCCTTGGTCTCCGTTGCGGTACTAACTGAGAGTTACTCATGATAGATGGTTTTGGTACCGCAGTCTAGGTACGCAACCATATATCATATTTATCTCTCATGGGTCTTTATTGTTTGTTATTACTAATTTTTGTACAAGTGCTTTCCTCAGTTCCTTACTGCAGACATTCATCGTTTCTATCCGCAATGACATTTCCATCCGCAATGAAGTTTCCATCCGCAATCACTCTGATAATTTCTCAACTGTTTCATCAACCCTTGAATCTTTGTGTACTATTTAATGATCCTTCATTAAACAAAACATTAAATAAAAAAAACATTCCCTTGAGAAACTATCTCATTCTCTTTCTGAATAAACCTTGTGTCAGACCTATTTTTAGGTATGATGACAAAAAGATCGGTTTTCCATAATCACATCCTTAATCTGTCTTTTCCGCTTACCCAGAACGTCCCATCCGTTACAACTTCCTTTCCCCTCACCCCACGATCACCTGACGTATTGACATATGTCTGACCCTTCATTAAATGCAAACCCTCTTTTGGTAAATCTCAAAAATCATTTTTAAACCGTTTCATTTTATGTGGCTGAGATTTAATCTCCGATTCAAAAGATTCCCCCCAAACGACGTTTTACCTTATCCTTTTTTTACCTGGGGTAAAAATTTCATCCCTTCATAAACCCTTCTTCTTCCCCAAAATCACTTTACGATTTCTGAACATTGAACCTTCCCTCTCAAATCCTTCAAGAACTCTGTTGTTTCTACTCTTTCTCTCAACCTTCAACAATGGTGAAATCCGGTGCATCCAAGAAACAATCCAAGGCTTCAGGATCAGTGAACCCTACTGGTTCAGATTCTCCCACGTTTGCATCAAGCAACTTCCGAGCAGTGTTCGAAGATCATCCATCTTACAATACTCCAACCAAGCTGATGATCAAGTTTCTGAAGAATCATCCCCTGTTTGGCCCCTTTGATGCTTTCACAGATGCTGTCCCAATCTCAACCCTTTTCAAATGTGCATTCTCCGCTTATCGCTCAATCGAAAACCCCCAAGAAGTTCATCTCAACCTGGTTAATGATTCTTTGGTCATTCTGTCCAAGGAAAAGTTTCTTTCTGCCATAAACCTCCTTGTTCATCCCTCCATCAAGATTTTCTCCCCATCCATGGTGGACGTTACTTCAGCCCTTTACCAAATGCGTTATCAGAAAAAGATAAGGGGAATTGGGGAATTCAAGAAAAACCAATTGCCTGCGGTCTGGCAATTTGTTTGCCATTTCGTCATCCGCATCCTATCCGGCAGAACCGGAGGCACAGACAATATGGGACTCAAGCTTATGGAGCTTGTATGGAGTCTATTCACAGGACACGATGTAGACTACGGGAAGATCTTATGGGACGACTTTCTTCAATACATTCCCAAGGGGAACCCAAGGGAAAACCCAACCGAGCTCACATTTGCAAGGTTCTGGTCACTCTGCATTTCTGACCTTCATGCGGACGCTGGAATCGACATGGGCAGTGACATCAATTTCTTTGTCACCAAGGATCTCAAAAGGTACAATCCCTCTTCCGATCAAACTATTTTGGACCAATTCGAAGACTCCCTACCCACATTCTTTCCACACTTGGTCTTGAGACTGCTGATGTCTCAGATCATATTGAGGCTACGGAAGGTATTGCCCCATACCCTACTACCCCGCCTCTTCAAGACCCATCCGCAACCATTAACCCTGAAGGTACCGCAGTCCCTTCTGCCACTACTCTTTCCAATATTTCTCAAAGAAGAAAGCAATTGGCCACCAAAAAGAAACAAAGAACACCCAAGAAGGATGCTCCCAAACGAACCGCACCCACCAAGAAACGTAAAACCAAACCTACCGCAACCACACCTGATAGTGATTCAGATGAGGATAGGCAACCAATTGCTATCCTTAAGAAAAGAAAAACTGATACCTCTGGCAAAATGCGTGACCGGACCGATACTGAAGCCTCTCAAAAGGCTCCGGTAGTCCTTGGGGTGGCCGCAGACCCATTCAACACCACTATCATTTTCCAATCAGACTCAGAAAGTGAGTCTGATTCACCACATCGTGGAGACTCCCCCCCCCCCCCCCCCCCCCGTTCACTCCCACGAGGATGACACTGGTACTCGCCCTAAGGTCTCCAGGGCTTCCCGACTGCATTTGTTTTCACCTGAGGAGTTGCGCTCCATCCTTTTGAACATCACCCAAACACTTCAAACACCTCCCCAACCGCATGGCACTTCTTCCGCCCATGCCAGAACTAAGCCGAGGCCAAACTTGACCACGGGTCAAGGAGACCAAGGAAGCTCAGGAAATCCTACTCTGCTTACATCCGCAGCATGTGGTTTGGGCACGGTGAGCACAAATGTGCAAGGATCCGTGGACCCGAAGGACACTTCGGTGCGTTTCCAAGGTTTTGACGGCGATGAATCCAATGACTCATGGTTACGGTACACTCCGGTAATTGAGTCAGAAATCAAGAAATATGTTGCTTTCAGGAGGGCATTCCAAGCCCGCAAGGAACAACATATCAAGCAACAACAGCAAAAGGAGCAAGAAATCCAGTCAGTGGCACGGTATTAGGCAGACGTAATCAATAATGCCAATACCGTAGCCACCATTCTAAAGGTTCAAGACTGGATGACCGAGATGGCTGAAACAGTCCTTAGAGCTCAAACAACAGGTGAAGGTGCAGGCACCTCCAGAGTAACTCCAACTCCAAATCCAATTCCAACTCCAACAGTCCATGGATCACAAGACGAAGGAACCGCAATCGAAGTTAGTTCTGCTCCCACCTTCGGTCTTGATGATGAAGACGTACAAGAGGTAAACAAGCCCAGTCCTTCTGATGATGACCTCATGATGTTCAATGAGGAAGAGGAATTCAGTGGCTCCCACCATTCGACTTCTAAACCCATAGAAAAGAAGAAAAAGAAAAAGAATGTTGTCACCAGGAAAGAATTTCTGAGCTTACAAGCCAAAGTCGATCAGATATTAGCTGCGGTCAAGCCCACTCAATCCCAACCAGACGATACCCCCGGGCCGCAGTCACTAATCGAACGTATAGAACGCTTGGAAACAAGGGAGCGCTTGGCTGCTGAGAGAATTTCTCTCAAAGTGGAAATGGGGATCCGGTCCCTTGACAACAACCGCAAAGCAGATCACAAGGATTTTATGGCTGCTGCGGAACGCCTCATCACTGAGGTGACCGCAATCAAAACAGATCTCCAAGCAGCCATTGCGGATCAAGCCACTCAGTCTCAGAAACTGATAGCTGAGACTCACACTGCGTATGAGTCCACTATCTCAGTTCTTCAAGCAACAATCAATAGACTGCAACGATCCCTATCCTCCAACTTCCACGGTCCCGAGATCCTCCAACTCACCAGGGAAATACACAGGCTACTCTTCAGCTCCTCTATTCCCAATAATCAACAGTTAGCCGAAGCCCTCAAAGCTCAATTTCAAGAGGTTTTTGCCAAAGTTGATGGCCTTAAAAAATGGCTTGAGGAAGCTCCTCCATTGCACTCCTCAAGAGGGGGAAGTGAAGAAGAAGTCCATCACTATGATCCCTCCATCTCACAACATCAGAGCCCCCCCATCATCACAGAAAAAATTCCTACACCACAGCCTTCACCGCAACCATCTTATCATACTCCACCTCATAACACCCCACCGCAAGAGAAGGTCACTCCTGAAAAGCCAGAGACTCCCCCTCACTTCAAAAACCTGGCTGATCACATGTCATCTCCAAGCTCAACTGATTCTCCTGCAACCACCTAAAGAAAACACGATTGGAAGGCAGCCAAACTTGCAGAGCTTATATGGAGAGAATGCGGTTTTGATACTATGATGGACGAATCCTTGATAAACTCTTGGATCAATCATCACCGCAGACTGCTGGACGAAGATTACAGACCCCACCTCACCTATGCTGAACCCCCTACTGATGGCTACTGGGATGTCCCAATCTCTCCAAATGCCAAATACTTCACAGTATTTGATCAATTCGACCGCAGCCTTCCTGACCACAAAAGACTGCCAATGGAATTTGAGAGACTTAGTCTTTTTCATGCTAAACATGCCTCTTCCATTGAAAATATATGGTCTAACGATAGACCATCCGCAGTCAAGAACTAAAAAATCTGGAAGTTCATGAAGGCTGACTACATCCAGTATACCCTCACTAGAAGGGAGCATGACTATATCTGCACCCAGGCAGACTTTCCTTGTATGAATCCGGAAGAAATCTTTCTTATTGCCAAGGTGTTCCAAAACAAGTCAGAAAAGCACCCGAAAATGAAGATTGCGCTTGAAAAGGCCAATACTTTTCTGAAGGAAACGGTATGTGATTTTGCCAAGATCGATGCAGATATCTACCCTATCATTGCCAAGAAATTTGATCTGCCACCTCTCGAGCCTGCACCAATGCCTACCGAAGTCTATCAAGAAAGATCCTTAGGTGCAACCAACTTTCCTGAACTTGGAGTCATTTTCAAAAGGAAGATCGATAATGTCAAATACTTCATTCCTATGACTGCCATGCATCGCCTCACCAAGAAGCAACTTGACATCTGCCGAACCGCAGTTGAAAGATCGAAGCACACTACCGCAGAATTCAAGTTCGAGATCTTAAGAAGAATCACCTGGCTGGAAAACATCAGGAAGTTTTGGTGGATCCTGATCAAGTTTCTCAAACTTGACAGCTGAACAAAAGTTAAAGAGGTCACTTAGGGGGAAATTGTTGAATCATAAAAAGTGACCCTCTTGAACTTCAGCTACCGCAACCTCTTCAGCTACCGCAGCCATCCAGCACCCGCAGTCAACTTCTTCATCAACAACCGCAACCGGAGTCTCTTCATGCCGCAGTCACTTTTACTAGATTACTTTACTTGTCTTTTATTGTAACACTCTCTATTGTCCAGTATGCCTTGCATGGCTACTATTAGAGACGTAATCTAGTGTACATCGTGAGTCTCTATAAATAGAGCTCATTCTCTTTGTATTCAATACACTCACACGCATCTATCTATTCTGAATACACTTCTCTGAAATTATCTTTTCTCTCTCTCTATCTACACATCACTTCTTACTCTCAATTCTTACTATAACATAACTTATTATAATCTCTCTCCGGAGCAAGTCTTCTGTGACTTAATCACTAAGTTCGATCTCCCTTATTAACTTGGTTTAAATGCATTCCTTGTTATGAATCAACTTATGTGTATACTTGATATAACAATTGTTGTCATTTCTATTTCTTTACTTTTCCGCAACTAACTCTCTAACTATCTAACTATAACTTATTAATATTATTGTTGAGCTTTTAGATCCTTCGAGATTAACTATTCCGCAATCCACTTGTTCTAACGTTTGTTCAAGTGTGTCTCAAATTTTTTCTCTCAACACTGCTCTTTGATGAACCAGAGAAGGCGATCCACTCAGAAGCGAAAGCAGCAGATAACAAAATTGATACCTTGAAGAAAATCATCGATGAAGCTGCTAAAGACATGGAAAGTGACCCTCACCAACCAACCGAGAAGCAGACACAAAGCGAACCTACTGTAGCAAGTGATCATCCTGCTACTAATGTCCCTCCAAGAGAAAGTACTACAATCCAGGGGGAGGGTTCGTCTACACCAAAACCACACGACATGCCTTTCCAGGGGGAGAATCCTTCAAAAACCCCAACCCATGAAGATCCATCTGAGGGGGAGAGCACTGAGTCTGACATAGGATTCGGTTCGCCATTTGAGGGGGAGAATGAAAATGCAAATGACAAAGGCAAAATGTCAGAACTGGAAGAAGAATTCAATGATGAGCTGGATCCTGCCTATGATCCCAATTACCCACCTCTCATAAAATGGACAAAGGATCATCCAAAAACACAAATTATTGGTGAATCATCTAAGGATGTTCTCACACGCTCACAAATGAAAGCGAAGCAAACTGCTTTATTCTCTCAAGTAGAATTCTGCATGTTTAATTCGTTTGTCTCTAAAGTAGAACCGAAGACGGTAAATGCTGCTCTTGATCACTCTGATTGGGTGCAAGCTATGCAAGACGAACTCCATTAGTTTGAACGAAATCGTGTTTGGAGACTGATTCCCACACCAAAGGATGCATCTGTAGTCGGCTTAAAGTGGGTATTTAGAAATAAGTTAGATAAAGAGGGTAATGTCATTCACAACAAAGCGAGGCTGGTGGTGAAAGGGTATTGCCAGGAAGAAGGAATAGACTATGAAGAGACCTTCGCTCCACTAGCAAGGTTGGAATCTGTAAGAATCTTCTTGGCATACGCTGCACATAAAAACTTCGAAGTTTTCCAAATGGATGTAAAATGTGCTTTCTTGAATGGAGAACTAGAAGAAACGGTATACGTTGAGCAACCACCTGGATTTTTGAACGAGAAGTATCCTGATTATTGCTACATTTTGGATAAAGAGGTCTATAGATTAAAGCAAGCACCGAGAGCCTGGTATGAAACTCTAACTCGATTTCTCAAAATGTCAAAATTCAAGCAAGGTTCGGTTAACCCAACCTTCTTTCGCAAGAAAGAGGGCGAACACTTAATGATCGTTCAAATTTACGTCGATGACATCATCTTCGGCTCCACGAATCCTAGCTTAACAGCTGAATTCAGGAAGTTGATGGAGACTAAATTTGAAATGAGCGCAATGGGTCCGATTAACTCTTTCCTTGGATTAAATATAAGACAGGGACCAGAAGGCATCTTCGTCAATCAGGAAGCGTACACAAAGACATTGTTAACGAAGCTCGGCATGATGGGAGATTCGAAAGTAAAGGTTCCAATGGCATTTGGCACGAAGTTGACTCCATCTCTTGAGAAACTGGCTGTTGATATGACTCTTTATCGTCAAATGATAGGGTCACTAATGTATCTAACGGCTAGTAGGCCAGACATAATGTTTTCTGTCTGTTATTGTGCCAGGTTTCAAGCTAATCCAAGAGAACCTCACATGATTGCAGTGAAAAATATCTTCCGGTATTTAAAGCGAACCTCGTCTCTCGGTCTTTGGTATCCTGCAAAATCTGGCTTCTGGCAGTCAAAGAAACAAACTTGTCAGCTGGCAGTCAAAGAAACAAACTTGTGTGTCCCTCTCCACAGCCGAAGCTGAGTACATTGCTGCAGCGTCCTGCACATCACATGTCATATGGATACAAAGCCAACTTAGAGAATATGGCTTGAGCATGAAGAAAATCCCTCTCTATTGTGACTCTGAAAGTGCAATACGAATATGTCACAATCCAGTGCAACACTCCAAGACAAAGCATATCGCACTGAGATATCACTTCATCAAGGACCACGTTGAAGATGGAAATGTTGAAATTCACTTCGTTCGGTCCTCGGATCAACTAGCTGACATATTCACTAAGGCCTTACTAGAAGCAAGCTTTAACAAGATACTTCACGGCTTGGGAATGATGGAAGCTGAGCCAGCACCGAAACCTCCTTCTATTCACTAAAATTGAATAAGCGAAATAGAGCCCATGCTCGGTCTATTTCGGCTCCTGAATTTTCGGGAACCGAAATGAACCGAACGTTCGGTCTATTTCGGTTCTTAAATTTTTTGGCACCGAAATAAACTGAACGCTCGGTCTATTTCGGCTCTTAAATTTTTGGGAACCGAAATGAACTGAACGCTCGGTCTATTTCTGCTCTTAAATTTTTGGGAACCGAAATGAACCGAACGCCCGGTCTATTTCGGCTCTTGAATTTTTAGGAACCGAAATGAACCGAACGCTCGGTTTATTTCGGCTCTTGAATTTTTTGGGAACCGAAATAAACCGAACGCTTGGTCTATTTCGCTTCATATTTTCTAACGAATGGTTTCGGTTGTATAATTTTGTAAAGCTTTCTTATTCTTTCGAGTGTTTATATTCAGTTTCTTTTCTGTTTTTATTATTTTTCAGAAAATCCAAAAATCCAAAAATATTTTCTTTTCCGTTTTTATTATTTTTCAGAAAATCCATAAATTTAAAAATAATTCTAAGTTTCTTTTTGTTTTTGTCTAATGTCTCTATTCTAAACATCAATTGTCTAATATCAAGTTCACAGATGCGAAACACGATGATGATGGGGCAGGTATAATCTTCTTCTCTTTGTACTAGTTAAGTGGCCCTAGAATCATGTTGCTGCATGTGGACCGAAGCCTCCATGACACTGAGTGAAGCCTTAATGATTCGATAACAACCAATCGTTTCTTCCCAATCAGGCTGTTAAAATCTCTCCAGTCACGAGCTACCTAACTCTTCTCATAGTGAGTTAAGAGTTTGCTGCTTTGTCCTTCTAATATAGCAGAGGTACTTTCGGTTCCTTAACCACCTCACTTTTCTCCATCCTGTTTTGCTTCACATTCGTAACCCTTGAGACTCTCAGACATTACCACTGAGGTTTATGGTTACACAATTTCTGTGTTGAGGATCTTTGTTACGTCTACCACGAGCTAAATGAAACCCAAAATCCAACACCTTGAATGCATTGACGGTGAACACTCTTATGTTCAAGCTATTACTTGTTACCTAACGAAATCTCTTTTTCTTTTTGTGTGCTCTTTATGAAACTGTCTAACACCAGGACGTTTCTTCCCATAAGATCCATTTTATTTTTTTTGTAGATTTCTTACCACTTTCTAGTCACTTAATATATATTTTCAAACCTACTTGTTCAACAAACCACATCGGTTTCAAAAGTACTTCGCCCTACTTTCGGTCTTATTTCGAGTATCAAGGTTCGGTTGAAGGTAAGCTACCCTATAAAGCCTATAATTGAAAAGATGCCTTTCAATGTTTCTTCACAAACATTTGATCGTATTTCACGGGAAACCACATAGACACTTCTTAGTCTCTCTTGACTTTAAAGGAAGAGATTCATGCCCGGGATCATCAGTTTCATGTCTAAACAGACATCACTTACATTCCATAAATATTTTTCTTTATTTCTTTATCATTGGTACACTCTTGCACGAAGGTCTTTATGATTTTCCTAATTCTTGTTCGTGGTACTAATGGCAATTTCCAGATTTATGCTTTCGATTCTAACAGATATGGTGGTTTCCTTTCTTATGAAGAAGCGACAGTTGATTACAATAACGCGAAAGGATGTATCTAATTTATGGTGGTGTTGTTTTTTTTTTCAAGAAAAATCAAATAAGGGTGAGTCAGCATGAAGTTGAAACGGTTCAAAAATTTGAACAGGAGATAAGGTGAAAAAGGCGCGTGAATTTGAAACGGCACCTGATATCACGCCTACTGACGATACCAGGCTGTCAAATCCTGCTTTTTCTGGCGACGCTTCAGAGATAGAATCATCATCACAGCGAATTTTTCTCTCTCCTAGAGATAGTATAAAAGATTTTCTCGCACCTCTTGGAAGCCTTTACCATTTCTTCTTTCTCTCTCACAAACACATCGGCGATATTTCACTGTTCATCTCCTTCTTCCCACCTGCAACAATGGCTGAATCTTCATCGGTTTTTGATCAATCCGCTCAGTCCACTCTTCTGACCATCAAACCTAATCAGAATATGGTCATCAAACTCAACCCCTTTGTCTATGATTCGTATATGCTACATGTGGTCGAATGTCTCAAGTATTCACCACGGGTGGTCGCTCTCACACAGGTGGAAAGTGTTCCAATGTCGATGCTCTCTGCTATCTACTTTGTCGTTTATGATAAAGCCAAGGAGCGTATATTCTTCGAAATCGTCAATCACAAGTCCTCAATATCATAGGCTAGCTTTTCTTCATTACTACGCCTTCCTGCTGTTGAATCAGTGGTTAACCCAGATTCCATCACTACCACTCAACTGTACTTGATGCTATATGATATGGGGTACACGGAGCTTCTCACGACAATCACCAAGTTCAAGAAGTCTTCTCTTCTTCCTCAATGGAACAGACTCTTAACGTTCCTCTCCAAGGGCTTATCGGAGAGGGTTGCTGGTTCAGACGGTACGAGCAGGGCTTTCATGACCATTCTATATGGTCTGTATCATGGGATTAATTTGGACTATGGCTCGATCCTATAGGCTCAACTTGTTCAGAGTATAAACTCTTCTTCGAGGTACACTGAAATTTCTTGTGCACGATTTTGGGCTATCGTCACTCGTTGGGCGATGGAAAAGTTTACTGTTCCCACTATGGCGGATTCCCTCATGTCTTCGATTGCTACATTTCATACGACGAGGATCCTTGTCTCAGATCCCATGAAGTTTATCTTTATCGGGTCAATTCCAGAATCCATGTACAGCTGTGTATCCAGTGCGAGTCATGTCATGGCAGATTACAGAAAGCTTTCTCCTTCGGGTCCACGACCGCTTACTCCCGAGATGCAAAGCTCGTTGGACGCTGCAGACAAGCCTGCAAAGCGAGGTAAGAAGTCTAATAACAAAGGGGAAAAGGCTGGTCAATCATCCAAAGCTTCCACTCCTAAGAAACGCAAGTTACAGCAGGCCGAGTCTAATGCTCCAAAGAAACGCAAGACCAAAAAGCAGGCTCGTAGACCGAAGTCTCCTTCCCCATCAACTAGTGACTCTAAGTATGTTCATTCTGATGGCCAGCGTGATCCTGAGTCAAATGACGACGAAGCTACTGAAACCGACAGTCCCCTAGAGGTAATTCGCCTCCACCCTCACCTACCAATGATAGTAACCGAAACTCGCCTCCTCGTTTTGTTCCACTTTCGGTTCCTATTACTATCGCTCCCTATCCTCCACCTGTCTCCTCTACAACTGCAACCTCTATCCCAATTCCAACCCCACTATTCACTACTGTCACTACGACCACAACTCATCCAACCGAACCTACTGTTCGTCTCAACGTATCTGATACGATGGACAACCCATTAGGTTCTGATCCTCCTGTTACATCAGCACCTTTATCCCCACCTAGATCACAGGATTCTGAACCTGTTCTTGGCGGTGAAGACTTCGAGTTTCATTCCACTTATTTCAGTCCTTATCGTGTACAGAGTGATGAAGATGATGAAGCCCCTATTACCAAAAAGGATCTCAAGACTGTGACCGACAAACTTGATCGCTTGCTCTCTTCATCTTCTGCTAGTGCATATTCAGAGGCCGCTCTCAAAGCCCTGTTCTCATCGGTTGTGAAAGAACATGAAACCTCCATCTCCAGCGCTGCTAAAGCGATTGAAGCCTCAACCTCAACCTACCAAAACGCTTCACTTGCAGTTGAAGCCTCTACCAAAGATTGCAAGCAGGCGACCGCAAATGTCGAAAAACTAATTTCAGAGGCACAGATATTTATCGATTCCCTCCAAGCCGTTGCCAAGAAGAATGCAAAAACAGTGAACGCTTCGGTTGATCATCTTACGCGTTCACTGGCAGCCGAAAAGACACATCTAGAGGAAGCTCGCAAATCCATTCAGGCTGATAACCAAGAACTTCATACTTCGATTGATGATCGGCTGACTCAACATGAAGTCGAGCTTGTAGTTGAAAATAAAATTATGGATGAGCTGGATAAGCGAACTTCCCAGCTTAAAATTCAGAATCTCAAGCTCAAATCTGCAACAAAGGAGATTGAAGAATTGATGTGACTTCATCAAGGACCACGTTGAAGATGGAAATGTTGAAATTCACTTCGTTCGGTCCTCGGATCAACTAGCTGACATATTCACTAAGGCCTTACCAGAAGCAAGCTTTAACAAGATACTCCACGGCTTGGGAATGATGGAAGCTGAGTCAGCACCGAAACCTCCTTCTATTCACTAAAATTGAATAAGCGAAATATAGCGCATGCTCGGTCTATTTCGGCTCCTGAATTTTCGGGAACCGAAATGAACCGAACGTTCGGCCTATTTCGGTTCTTAAATTTTTTGGAACCAAAATAAACTGAACGTTCGGTCTATGCATTCCATCCTCCTGCATCTCCTGGAAGCCCATGACTCCATCCTTACTATCTCCATCCGACGCCACTTGGCTGAAAAGCTGAGACCTGCCTTGGACGTGTTGAGCAGGATTGAAGGTGTTCCGGAGTCTGGTGTCCCTCCGAAACAAGGGGGAGATAAGGTCACTCAGGGAAAAGGCCAACCTCATCCACCTCTTAAACCGAAAGTCACTACTGAGCCGAAGGGTAATGAAGCTTCGGGCATTATGAAGGACAAGAAAAAGAAGAAAATTGGAGACGATGATGTGGATGAAAATGATGATGACGATGATACAGGAGGAAATGCTTCGAAAAATGAAAGTCTGAAAGTCAAGCCCACTGATCAAGAGATTCGGGAAAGGCTTCAGAAAGAGAAGGAACTTCTTGATAAGGAGTTGAAAGCGAACGAATTGCTGGAACAGAAGAAGTCCATGTTTCCTGAATGGACTATGGAATCGCTTCTAAGAGAGGTTATTGATGGCCCGAGCACTCATTGGCTCGAACCGGTTTCATCGTTCGGGCTTGAGCACTCTAAGGACTCACAGTTTGACATGCCCATCTCCCGAAAGGCATTCATCTTCCACTGTTTTGAGTCGACGGCTGGCATTCCTTCTCCAGACCCAAAGGTCGATCGGGATTTGCTCGAGTATTATCTGGAGTTTGCTTAGCCACAATACCTGACCTGGAGCAATCAGAAAATTACAACGGTCAAGTTGTTGAAGCCCACTTCAGCAGGGAAATTCATCAACGTCAAATTCAAGGTGACCTGAGGCTCTGATAGCTCGGTTCATATGATTTCCCTGGCTGACCTACCGAACTTGAACCCTCACGACTGGATACTTCTTAATAATATTTTCCTAACCAATCCACAGGAGTATCAGCCTATTATCGATCACATCAAGCGAATGCTCGTATGTTATATTCATGAAGTCGCGAAGATGGATCAGGAGATCGCTGCTGCTATTCATAAGCGAACCATTGTGAAGGCGATTGGAAGGGCAGGCGATGTGAATGCGATGGTTAAAGGGAAGATCGATCCCAAGTATCACACTATTATGTTCACGAGGGGCGAAGGTCAAAAATGCATGTTCGCTCTGATTGACAAACACCTATTCTCCACCGCTTGTTTGGAACACATTTTGGAGATTATTCATAGGTGTAATCAGAACAGTGAAGCCGATAAGAAGCTGTTTACTGATATGCTTCGATGATATATTCTGTTTCGGCAAACTCTTCTTGCCATTATTCCTGGGCTTTTCAAGGTTGTAAAGAAGATCAAAGTAACTCAGCCGAAGTAGTCTCTCGCATCATTGACGCAAAGGGGGAGATTGTTGGGTCTAAGTGTTGCGTTATGGGCTCGGTTCGTTAGTCCATTTAGTTTACCCGGTTGGGGCCTGTCCAACCGTGGTTTATCATTAGGGTTAGCATTTATATATTGCATGCATGTATTGCTTTAAGGCTATCGATCTCATCAATCACTTTTGGATTGTAACCCTAGCACACCTCTACAGTCGAAGTTCTTCATCGATCTCTTCTGAGGTGTGAGTTATTAATCATTCGACATCGTTTGATCCATTCCTGTGTTCTTTACTTGATTATTACTGTTTTTCTGCTTGGAATCTATCGATCATTAGAGTAATATTCTCATCACCTAGATTATTTTGATGCTTCCATTGGGGACAAAATCACTTACCATTTACTGCTGTAGAACACTTATACTTGACAGAAGGCTCATATAATCTTTCGAGTAGACGACTCATCTCCGCAACGGTTAGACTCAGACGAGAGCTTCGCAACAGGTTCAAATTATCTACTCTAAGATTATCTACACTAAAGTGCAAGTGACCTACGGATCCTCCGAATGACAATCGATTCCACACACGAGTCCCAAATCACTAACACTACCTTGACTTCTCTCGATCCCCTTAACTACTTTCCAAAAGCAGTCGAGACCTCCTTGGTCCCAACTTGACTGTCACTAACTGAAACACCGGATTCCCGCCCGGTTGCTGATTCAAAAGACACACACAGTCGCCCCACACGACTTCCGAATGAAGGCCTCATCTGGCAATAATTGCCCAAGCTATCACGCCACTTATGGCTCCAACCGATCATAACAGCCCGACAAACCTGACGTTACCAAATCAAATGCTAAAAGTGAATGCTACAAGACCAACTGTAGTCTTATATCACAACCGGCCTCCAACGAGCTACCACTTCGTGGTTCCATGCATGTTGTGGTCTTCCCACAGCCTTACGAACTGACCCATCCTGGTCTAAACCACTGAAGAAATCCTTGACCAATTATATAATGAAATCTATCAGAAAATTCGGGACCCCATACTAGCCTGACCCCACACAGATCGAACCACACCAAAGCATAAGAGTCTGATCTGCCAATAAGATTGAAACCATTCATTACTCCTGAACCCTTCCATATATGCTCTCGACATAATGATACCTTATTTCAAAACCTACAGAATAGAAAACCTTACACATAGACACCCGCGATTCCCAACGCGAGTTCCCACTAACAACCAACTCGGTACCCAACTCATAATCCGAGACCCAAAGATCTACACTCGCAGTTCTTCAAAAATCCTCTTATCCACGACAACCCCTCCATATACCGGAAGGTAAAGGTTCCCAACCCAACACTGAGACTACCCGTCTCGCACCTGGTCCAACCACCAGTTCCCAAGAATCCAAATAACAAGGCTACCCAGCCTATAAACCCTCTCTGCGTCACATACTTACCACCCACTTAATCATGCAACTCAAGATCCAAAACCTTGACCAGACGGTCTCTACCAGGTCCCACCTGTATTGCTATAATCGCATGGGCCTCGCCCACGGGTCTCACCCAACTATACCATGGAGCGGCCTCGCCCACGAGTCCCACCCTTCTAGAGCTACACAGGCTCGAGTATTCCTCGGACCCCAATGGTCCTTAACCTCAATTAGATAATTACTCCTCGACAATCCTGACTGGCGTGCCCAAGGCATGAACTGATCCCTCTTTACACTCATGACCACCTCCAACGATTGTTTACTTCAGAATGGTGAATGCTACAATCCCATCGTAGTCTTACAACACCGTTAACCAACCACGGTTACCACCCATGGTCTTACCGCACCCACACCATCACAACCCCCATGAATCCTGAGACGAAACCTGCATCCAACTGCATCTAATCAGGTGTTCGGGTCATGTTTCGAACCCCAAATCCTTCATCAAACAAGAACAGGCAGCGAGGATCTAACACAACCCTCGACCTGGATCCATTCACAAGCCTGCTATACATGACAAGTAAGGAGCCGACCAGCTTTTGGAAGTTTCCTGGACTTCCAACTTACACAACTTCTGTCCATACGGCCTCTTAGGTCGTCTCTCCTCTTGGCCAGGATGTGAAACTTTCCCTAGTTCCATAACCTTCCTAGCTCCCGGAAATCCTGATCGATTCTCCCCCACTTGGATTCGACAAAGCTCTCTCATCCAACAAATCCGATGGATTTCCCCCAACCCATCAAACCTCGTATAGAGAAATTCGATTATGGCCTATGCTTACAAATAATAGCGTTCCATTACTAGCCAATCGCAAAGATCGCCAAACTCCTGAAATCCTGAAGCATACTCTTGAGATCTTAACCAGCCTGATAATCCAAATCACCTCCCATGACACCATACCAATTCCTTGAGTTCCTAAGCTGGCGACTAGAAACCATAACCCTTACCCTGAATGACGAATCTTCGCCCCAACTTCCATTCTCAAAGAACCACTGAACTCTATTCGAATACAACCCATGCGGAAATACAACTCCCCTGACACATCCAATGAATAAACAACTCATGAAACTGACACCACTATCTTCCTGCTACCGCTCCTTTCCTAACAACGGTAGTGATTAAACCCCAAGGTTCTTCCATAGGCAACTGTCGATCATACCTAAACAGATGATAAAACCACTGACCCCTGACTTCACGGGAGAACTAACCGCTAACCCTGACCAAAGGTCCTCCAAGCAATACTCTTGAATTGATCCCGACAAAAACCTGGAAGAACAACGGGACACACTGAACCCACTCAACAAGATACGACCCTATGAAGATACATTGAAGACTCCCGGCATGCAGAACGGCATATCACAATCATTGATAATATAATCCAGACATTAGTAGAGAACCAACCTCATATATAACTTATCCTAAACCAGTGAAATTCTAACGCAATACAAATTCCCAATACAAACCAGAAGAATACAGAAGATGACATACCCGCAAAGCATCTGAAGAAATCCTGACCTCCTCTTCTTCCTGAGTTACCCCAACCAACCTGAGGACAAGATGCAAAACTCCATTTTGATTCCAGATGACAAGAACTAACAACACGATCCTCTTTCCTGAAGGATTATAGAAGTTCACAAGCTTTGGGATCCAGACAAGCCCCAACTGCCCTAATATAACCTCAGCCCGAAGGCCCCGAGATGACCATCCAAGAGCTCCAAAATCCCTTTCTTGGTTGAACCAAAGACCACCAAGGTCCAATCCGAAACACTGTAAGTAATCTCTAATGAGATGAACTCCCACGACCGCGTATCGATCAACTCAGTACCTGCTCCTGAGCCGGAATCAGAATCTGAACCCATTCATGAGTGCTCATCACCATACCAAAACAACATGCACAAGATCCGAATATACCTAAGAATCGTCATCCCACAAGCTTCCTAGATTCTCCAAGACTCTCATCGATTCGAGTATGGATCTTGTGCTTTCAGTAGTACGGTCCCAATACTACCTTCCACACCTATCCATACTTTCCACAAGAATCCTCCCGAATCCTCTAAGTCACCTTCTCAAATCCATACACCAAACACTCGCGAACCCATGCAACAAAACCCACCGAAGCAATCCCTAGGATTTCCTAGATTCCTGACCTTACCCTGCCATCAACTGCTGAAGAACTCCTCATAATGCCATTTACCCACCTCATGAATATATTCACATGCAACAAGGCTTAGATAATCCTTCGAGTAACAGACTCGTCCCTACAACAGTTGGACACAGACAAGAGTTGTGCAATTGGGTCAAATCCATCACTCTAACATTATTCAACCCTTGTCACGCGTGACTTGACATATTTACTTAGTAGCTAACTCCCATCACCTAAGAGTTCCAAAAAGCACAAAGTAAGCAACATTCGAGCAGTAGCACTCCAATCATACATACTATAATTCATACAAGGAGTTCCCACTCCCGCTACTAACTGCCTATGCATCCAAATTAAACACAATCCAGCATCCCATGCTTCCTAGACTACCAGGCATCACATATCAGGCCAACCTATCATTGGCTAATCAGAACTAGCATGCAAGTCTACAAGCTCATACAATAAGAAAACAAGGCATCTATTACAGCATTGTAACATGCAAAAACTAAACAGATCCTTAACCCTAACTAGCATGTGATTCACAGATTCACATATCAAAACATATTAAATAACATGTATGGGTATTCTGGGAAAACTTACTTGAGCTCGGCTGATTGCATGCACCAGACCCTTTCTTCTTTTAGAAAAATCCCTTTCTAAAATATATTTCTTTTTGAAAAACTTTACCAAATCCTCAGTTTGAGTTCGGACACGCCCGAGAGTGTAGCCGAATCCCTCAAACCAAGGCTCTGATACCAACTTGTAACATCCTAAAAATTATTCACATAAAATTTCATTTTAATTATAGAAGAAGTATCATCAATTACTTGTTTCAAAACCGATACATTACAATCAGAGTATAAATCCCATAACAATGTCAAATGCGGAACATAAAGTATGTGTGCCATGCAGTCAACCCGAGCCCTTCCTTTTTGAAAACCGAAGTTCCTAAAACATAAAATGAAAAATGTAAGCACAAAACTTAGTGAGTTCCCCAAGATACCACATACCACACATACACAAATCACATACTAGGCCCCCGCCCTCCATCGGACCTCGCCCGATCTCGATTCCCACTCTGCCTCGGGCCTCGCCCGACATTGAGTCCCGCTCGGATTACATATTTGTTATTCTCTAGGCCCCTCCTGACATTGGGCCTCACCCGATACACATAATCATATAACCATATAATCATATAACCATATAATCATATAAACATACAACCTACTAACAGATGCAATAATCACAAAGACTAGAGAATTCCATACAGTCATCGTGCCCCGCCCGGCATCGGGCCTCGCCCGATAATCATAAGACACATACTGATAATTAACATACGATAACCTCCTCAGGCCTCGCCTGGCATTGGGCCTTGCCCGGTAAACATATCATCATATAACACGCGCAAGAGTCGGACATACATCTAGCTTCCTAACATAAAACCATGGGCCGGCATTGGTGCCTTCAACCCGCTGTACCCAATGAGGAGACTCACCTCGCACCGACGAATCACACAGATGATCTCTAGCTGCTGGCTGACAAATCTCCGAACTGTTAACATCAAAACAACACCCAATTAACAATTAGGTTCCAATCCATAATCCATAAATCCATATTTGGGGTAAAAAGACCATTTTACCCCTAACCTAGCTTGGTCCAAGACTGAGGCCCAAACTCGAAATCTAAAAGGCCCAAAACCAATTCATCACTCAAGGCCCATACTTGGCCCAATTTTCCAAGTTGGGCCCAAACCCCTTACATGGGCCTTACCCTAATGCCCAAACATAGCCCAACCTAACTTATGGTCACCCTGATCAAACTCCTGGTCAAAGTCAAAGTCAACAGCCCATGTTGACCAAACACGCTGTGTTGCCCCTAGGATACGCCGTGTTCTTCCATCATCCAAACAATCAGGAAATGCCTAGCCAACACACCATGTTGGCTTGCAAACATGCCGTGTTTGCCCGAGATTCAACAGCTCGACCATTAAGCACTTAATCCATAAAGGCATGGCCCCAAAACATAGATCTGACCTCCTTGAGCTGGATTATCATGTAAAGTTGCCAACTTTACGTCCCTACATGACTAAATGAAGCTCTTAATCTAAAATTGGTCTTAATAGAGGGGTTAAAGCATGCATGACACCATTCTTCACATCAAGCTTGCACCTTTATGCTCAAGGATACAAAAACAAACTAAGATATGAAAGAACAATGTAACACCCGTCAAAATTAGGTCAATAACAATCACATGTGATTATACCAATCATGTAATGTGATTTTGTTAAACTAGTAATGTGATAAACTTACGATGTAATTCATGATAAAGTATGAAATTTCATACATAATTTATGATATAACTCAAAGTATACGTCCATACGATTCCAAAAATATAGAGAACGTCTAAATCTGACTTCGCGTGAAGAAGTTATGATAAACCGAACACTATAAATCTCTATAATAAGAGGAATTTAAAATAGACTTAGAATAAGCTATTGGAGTCTAAAAGAGAGTTGTAGTACTTGTAAATACCTATGCATGCATATAAAGAACGTCAAAACCGGAGTTCGTATGTGAAAGTTACGACCTTCCGAAGATTCAGCTGTCAGAAACCCTAATATGACTAAGCTCACGACGTGAGCACAGAAACTCACGACGTGAGGAGTCATTTTGCCACATCTCGGAATCTAGAAGGTGTCTGACGAGGCTACGAAGGGATAAGATCCAAAACTCACGACGTGAGCAAGGATATCTCACGACGTGAGGAGTCACGTGGCCACCTTCCGAAGCTAGGGACGCAAATGACAAGTCTACGGGATAAGCATGCATGACTCACGACGTGAGTCTTATAAACCTCATGACGTGAGAGTCCAAAATCCTTACTATAAATAGAAGGTCCGACTTCAGCTATTCCTTACACCATTTCCCTTTCTCCTCTCTCCTTTGTTGAAGCTATCTTGCATCCCGAGCCCCGACGACCTCATATGCTGACCGTTTCTGCTTAGATTACATAAAATCACGCTATTAAGGTGAGTTTCACGGCCCCACTTTCTAATATTTTCAGGGGAAAACGCATGCTAAATATTATATATAGGTTATTATTATGTCTATATGATAGTATATTAGTATCAACGTAGATAGTTATAATAACCGGGATATAGTTATTTTGTATCTGAAAGTATACAACTATCGTAAAGTTGTTAGCGTGTTATTGTTATAGTAGTATACTAATCTAGATCTTGAGTTATACTTAGGATTCTATATATATATTGTGTGCGATATAGTTCCAGAGTTATACTCGGAAGTTCTATAGGTAATTGATAAGTATGTTGTTATTGTTGGTTTTATGTCAAGCTAAAACCAGGTATGTTATATGTTGTTGTTATTGGTTTTATGTTAAGATAAAACCTGGTTTTACCTCAAGTTATAGCTGTTTTACTGCCTAAATGTTATGAAGTTATGAGTAATGTTTAAAAGCATAGTCTAGTAACTTAGGGTTTTAGACATGAAAATGCTTTTGTTGTTAGAGCTATAGGAAACCGTCAAAGTCTACATGAGCTACCTCATTCATCAACTAAGATTGGGGATCTTAGTGGAAGTCCTCTGACTTGTAACCGTTAATCACGTGTGAGCGAGGAAGTCGTGTATGAATATGATACGGGTTGACGACCTCACTCATGGTTGTTAATTACAATCCAAGACAAGCGAGTGACGATCTGTTCCTTTTATTTGTTATTGTTCTGGCGTCGATGAAGCGCGCGGTATTGTTTCTCATGGTAAATCATGAGTGTATTGTTTCTCATGGTAAACCATGAGTGTATTGTTTCTCATGGTAAATCATGAGTGTGTTTTGTCAGAGGTTTTGTTGTCAAGCAGCGGTTACAGACTCATGGTAGCAACTTGTTAGAAACATTATACTTTGTCGTATACTAGTATTAATGTTAAGTATAAGTTTCCCCCCACTTATACCCTAGGTATTACTTGTATATTAAGTAGATAATTATACCTAACACACATACTCGTATAGAATTGAAATAGATCTATACGTAGTGGTTTTACTCGTATAGAATTGAAATAAGATTTATACGTAGCAACTTTCGTTTGTATGGAATTACAAACACTTATATTCATAGTATATGAGACTTATAGGTAAACTACTTATTTGGTAAGTAAAATTTTATACCTAGGATATATATACTAAACGTTGGAGAGTCAAAATGATACTTTCAAAACTATACTTTTGAACTTGGAAAATATATTATTTTATGGAGTCAAAACCTATGAACTCACCAAATTTATGTTGACGTATTTTAAATTGCATGTGTTTTCAGGAAGTTGATAACTATGATACGAGAAATGACGTTACACTGCCCGGTGTTTTCGCCGACGGCCGGGGTGTGACAAACAATCCCTTAAACAACCCAACTCATCCATGGACCCGAAAAGGAGACCAAAATTAATAAACTAGCCATGAAGAGATCTAACCAAACACAAGTCAAGATGCAAACTTGATACCTCAAAGAGACTATAAGAAGTGGAGAGATTCTGGATCTATGATCTTCCTTCCAAGCTAAGCACCTTCAATCATCAAAGCTTCCTTTAGAAATAAGCAAAATAACCACAAGAATCCACTCAAGGCTCAAGAGCACCACCAAGAAAGCTTAAGGGACGAATTAGGGTTTGAGTGGAAATGGAGGCTGATAAGGAGGCCATCCATGAGGACTTAAGGCCTTTAAATAGGGTGCAACACCCTAAAATTAGGGTTTTCTCCCCAGCTTCCAACACGTCGTGTCAAGATACCACAACACGTCGTGTTGGTCCATTAATCTTCGTGTTTCTTCAAATCCAGACACACCGTGTTGGTTCCTCCAACACGCCGTGTCTAACCCTAAAGGGGCTTTACTCCCAATAATTCTCCTCAAGATTCTGGGTTTTACAAGAGGAGCCATGAACTAGAGAGAGAGACAGAGAGAGAGAGAGAGACGAGTGCTACAGAGGATACATACTTGGATGGAAGCTGAATGATGATCAAGCCTTCAAGTGGGAGATTGTTAGATATGGACACTTATCATTAGATCTGGAATTTTAAAGATTGTTTTTTTTTGTGTTTTTAGTCGGGCTTGGCCTTTTTTAGATGTTTAGGTCAAACTTGTCGTTTATATACTTATGAATGGTCGTATTTGTAACATTGTATTAGAAAAGCATGTGTGGAATAAAATATCTCTCTCTCTCTCTCTCTCTCTCTCTCTCTCTCTCTCTTTCTCTCTCTGGTTCGACGGTGGATGTAACCTATCACAAGATAGTGTGAACCACTTAAATCCTTGTGGTGTGTGCGCTTTGATTTCGGTTTTGATTTCTTGTATTTCTCATATCTATTTTTTTTCGTTTATCATTTTTCTTTACCTAACATCTATCTATGATCAAGATAAACAATCAAGGACAAATTATGATGTAATAATGCTCTCTAACATAGTTAATCAACTAACTTTGCTACCTATACTAGGATATGGTCAATCTCTAGCTCTAAAATATTTAATGATCATAAACAACTAGGTAAACAAGTTTATGCGATCAATGACCATTTAACTACACAAAACTTGAGGGAATGGCAATAAAGATTGACACTTTAACATGCTAGGATACAATCTACCAAACACCAGCTAAAACTAATTTTAATAATCCATAAAAGCAGAAATTAACACATAGTATTAGGGTTCATCTAATCTAAACAAAAGTAAAAGGTTATAAGCCCATGATTACCTAAGGAACACTCATAATAATAAAGTAATCTAAGTTAAACACAGTAAATCTAGCCAAACCGAATGATTACAGATGAATCTTTACTTCAATCTTTCTAACTCTTGTTCTCAATCGAAATCATGTCTCTAAGGGTTCTTGGTTACTTTTGGTTAAAGAAAACAGCAACTCTCTATGCATGCACCACAAATTACGACCTAAAAACTGATATTTATACTTGCCAAGTTATAACTTCCATGGCGTGGCCATATGACCACCACACCATGGAAATCATTCCAGACACGTATTCCTCAAGAGTCGTTAATGTTCAGTCGAGAATGTTCTAAAAGCCACGCCATGGATCACGAGACGCTACGCCGTGGAATTCTTCTTTTATGCATAATTCATCTCTTCTTCTTCTTGATGCAAGCCTTATCCTCCAAGTTTTAAGCTTTTCTCCCTTTTAGCCCTTTTTCACAAGAATCTCATTCTTTGGCTACAAAATAGAATTTATATTTTAAAAGTACCAAATATCTTTGTATTAAACCAAACCATAGCTAAAATGTATTGAAATAATGCATAAGTATATGAATAAATATAACAATATCAAAATACCCCACACTTGTCTTTTGATTGTACCCAAGCAAAACTTTATTTCAATACATTACATTAAAACATCGCCCACTAATATCACACAAAACAATCCAATTTAAACTCAATAATTACGTCTTGCCTCAGTGCATGTATTTGTGTCAATTTTTTTCCTAAGTACTTCCTAATCCTAAATACCCACAATCCCCATAAACGTTTCTCACTTATTTTGAATGTCATTCATTTTTAGCATTTCTATCACCTATGCCCTGTTATTTACCTAATTTCGTTTCAAAAGTTATTGACAAATTCCAAGTGACATGATTTAAAAAAAGAAAAAAAATACTATATTATATTATTGACTTAAAAATATAACTATATTTTATTGCAACTTCATATTTTTATAGAACTTTTTCTCTATTTCACTTTTTTTCACAGTTTTTCCATTTTTTGTATCTTTTCTCATAACTTCAACTTTCACATAAATAAACAAATAACTTAATTTTTGCTAATGTTATAGTTCTTGACTTTCTAAGAAATTTATTGGGGTACTCGGAATTTCTTAGGTCACTAATGGAACCCATGACTTTCGATGAAACTCATGTAATGATTTTCTTCCTATCCATCCAAGCTTTTATAATTAGGTGGATAGATATAAATATCCCCGGGGGGAATACTTACCGAGTCTCAAATGTAATAGATTGGTTCCACTCTTGAACTGTTAATTATTTATTAAATATAACTAGACTCAAAATACATAAATTAAACAGATAAACATGGAAAATTGACTCACTTTATTTTAACAGAAATGATATAGGAGATAAATCATCACCGGTAGACTTTTTATTGGGTCTAGGTATATACAAAGCAAAATTGATTATGCCCCCTCAAACTACACAAGGTGATGTTTTTGTCTCATGATTTTACTAGTACTAGAAAACTACAAATACATTATAATAAATCGGTTCAACTAAATCTTGGAGTTCTCCTTGAATCATCCCAAACAACACTAGAAAAACTAGTCCTAACACAATAATATCAAAATTTAAAATGTATTATATTTTTAAAATTAGACTATTTTTGCAAATCTATATAATATACTTTTTTTTTAAATATAGCATTTTCATTAAGACCCTTTTAATGCTTGAAATCCCTTTTCGACCCCCCTACCCCACACTTATGTCATACAATGCCCTCATTACATGCATAAAATAATAGAAAGCACATATAAGCAAATAAACAGAGAAATGGAACAGTCACCCTAGGGTAGTTGTGGCAAAATCGAATCTGATTGTCCTGGGAATAACATTGACATCTCGAAAAATTTCTAGAAACTGGACTATGGTGCTCTTGAATATGCGGAAAAAATGAAACCAAGAACACCAACTTCTGAAATGTGAATCAGCAGATTGCAAAAAATTAAAATGAACAATGAACACGAGGTGGGAAAGTGACAACCACCTCGTGGCATTGAGTGTAAAAATTTCTGAATCGCGATCAATCCAGTCACCACGTCGCGGGAAATTAAGATCCACGTCGTGGGAATCAAAATTATGTCTCTGATCGTGATAAAGTCAAATGCCACGACGTGGTAATAAGGTATCCACGTTGTGGGAATCGAGCGTATCAGAACTGAAAAATCTTCAAGAATATGTACACGATGCTCCTGTAAAATCATCATAAGGCTTCAGAATAAGCTCCATGAAACATTAAATAACGAAAAATCACCTACAAACTCGACTCGCACCCCTCACTTATCCAAAGTCGTGGCTCTAGGTTATAATATTCAAATTTCTCTCACGACTCTTTCTCTTGAAATATAACCTATTTTCTGCACAACAAAAAATAAATCAAATTCCTAGTGTAAAGCAAGAAAACATCATTATCATTAAGTTACAGATTCATAACAAAACACACCAAAACAAAAATATGAATAATCTAAAACAAACAAACAACACATCAAACATAAAAACTAAAAATAAAAGGATGAAATGTCACTCGTCATCCTCCTCGACACGTGCTCCGCTAGTGCAAGATCCAACATCACCAACTGCCCACAAGACTTTCCAGGTTGGAATATATGGGAGTTATTCTGGTATGTTGACCAACCTCTTGATCTTCAAATGTGAAAACAACAAATCCATAGAACTTCCAATGTAGTTCACTACACCACTAAAATTATCCAAATACATCCCAACTCGACTCTGGAATGGGTCTACCGGAATTTCACCAATTTGTACACCATGACGAGTTGCTACTTTTAGGATTTATGTAATGTATTTTGCACTAGTATTTTGGATATCTTGCACTATATGTTTGGATTAATATTTTGCACCGGATGTTTAGATTAATATTTTGGATCGAATCGACGATGCCGTATTATTAAATTTTAATGTTTCGAACTATTTTTCTGTAAATAATGTTCCGTAGCATTTTTTATATTTTTATACTGTTTTTTCTGCATTTTTAATTTTAAATACTAAAAAAAATAGAAAATACGATTAGTGGCGACAAACGTTATTAATGGCGACGTAAAGGCATTAGCGTTGGAGAATAATAGCAGTGGCCTTTGGAGCATTAGCAGCGAACCAACAGTGACAACCTATTAACGCTGACAACCTTAACTTTTAGCAGTGAAGGATGTCCCCACTAAAGATCACTATTCTTGTAGTGTTCCTAACCTAGCCTGAATGCGTGATCAAAGTTCTCTTTGAAGCTTTATCATGAATTTATGTGCGAGCGTACTTTATAACATCTTCAATTGATCTATAAAATATGCCAAATATAGTTGACATATTTTTATATGTACAACAATTAATATACTTTTCTTAAACATATGATCATCTACACACTGATACCCGTGTTGATAATCGTATCTTTTATCCTTTATGAATACCATCGATCCAATTAAACAGTCCATTTAAATTCAGCTTATTTGTTTACTCTTTATTTTATCAACTACAAACCGTTAAGGTAGGACCTTTTAATTTATTCATGAACATAAATATTTCTACGGAAGTAAAAATACAAATATACAATTAACAGAATACATTAAATAGAAAACAAAAATATAAAAATACAATAAAACGTTTACCAATTTGGTTTTGAATCAAACAATCAAGAAACCTCGGTCAATGCTGCACAACGTAAACCCATACGCAATCACATTGGTTGAATATATATATATATATATATATATATATATATATATATATATATATATATATATATATATTAACGTGAGATCAATTTGCAGCGGCGACGCTTGCTCTCTACACCCAAGTCCAAAGCATGCCCACGTTTCTCAGTTTATGATGTGTATGCATGTGTTTGTGAGAATGAAAGTCATACCTTATAAGCCAATAAAGTTACTAAATTCAACTACAATTGAGAGTGGGAGACGCAACATTTATGTCGATTGGTATTTAGTTGTTATCTTAATTACAAAAAATAAAATTTTTATGTCAATTATTTAAATTCAAAAGTAAGTTGATTTAAGTAGGATGCCACGCCAGCATCCAATGTATAATCTAAAGTTGCAATAGGAAAATTCTTAGTAAAATGGCTAACATTGGAAACAATTGATAAATTGATAACTTAATTTGGATAAAAAATAATAAATTGTCAAACTAAAAAAAACTGAAAATATAATGACTTTGGTACAATTTGACCACAATTCCTGCTTCGTGTTAAGATATATTATTTTACTTTCACTTCGATAATTATAGTTCAATACATATCGATTGAAGGCAACAAGCTGCGCCGCTAGCCTTTTATGGATGACAAAACCAATTCTTTTGAAAACAACATTTGTGGATCTAGGAGATATAACATTAGAATGCATTAGAATGCATGACCCGTTGGACTCTATTGAGGAGCTTCACCGCCTTTGGTGCGAGAAAACCAAATGTATCCTGCTTCATATAGTTCCTGCTATGACAAACAATGGTATACCCATGGTACACATTTAATCTTTTTGAAATTTATTTTATGCAAATGCTTATCTAGTTTTTGTATTCAATTTTCTTTAATCTACAAAGCTGTTTAGACAACATATACTGCACTGCTACAGTTTCATCCATTTGAGATGTGCACCACAATTTTAAATTGGTAGCGACGCAATTCTTACATGTCCTGCGCCACATTGTTGCTGATGGCTGCACTGCAACTCCTTGCCATTGCACCACATTTTTGTGTACGGCTATCCTTACTCTGTTATTGTACTTCATATCTCATCACCGCAACTCTTAGTCTCCACATACTTTATATTTTAAAATTGGTTTCTTTCAAGTTATTGCTACCTCGTAACCAAGTTCCCTTTCACTTTTATGCAGGATAAGTCACATGATGCAAAAATTATTATGCGACTGTATGAGTAAATTGAAAATATCTTCTCACTGAAAATTAGATATTATTCACTGCATGAATATTTATATTTTATATTTTACTTTTATTTTTCTTTAGTAATCACTTTAGATTAATCCTTCCTTACATATTTGTTGCCAAATATCTAATCACCGACTAATCCTTCTCTATAAGAGCATTCTCATTACAAGTTTTTTTAGATTTTTTTAGTTACCATTTATCACCACTCCATACTAGTATGGAGTGCTAAATGTTTTTATTGTTTTTTCTTTTGGTTATTCAATAAATATTGAATTAAATATTGAATGGTCAATTATTTTTTAGGTTTTTTCTATTTAACCCTTTTAATTCTATGATCTTTCATTTTAACCCCCGAACTTTGTAATTATTATTTATTTATTTATTAATTAATTAACTTTATTAAATATTTAATATATATGCATATGAAAATTAATATATATATATATATATATATATATATATATATATATATATAAGATAGAGAGAGATCCATAAAAAAAACTATTTGTTTATATATATATATATATATATATATATATATATATATATATATATATATATATATATATATATATATATATATATATATATATATATACACACACGAATGTGCATATGCTTATACGCACAAACATATCATATGAAACAAAAAAACGACACTAAATACACATTCAAACAATGTCTAATATAATCATTAATTTTTAAAAAAAGTAAATAATGCATATGTATACATGAATATATATGTACGTTATATACTTATGTAAAAAAAGAGGTTTTTTTTTATATAAAAAAATTCAACGATTTTCTTAATCACGGTTATAGGAGCGGAATTGTGTGTTTTGAAAAATGTTTTAAAAAATTCTCATTTTATGTAGGGTTTCTAGTGTTTTTAAGCTCTTATTTGATCTGATATATATATATATATATATATATATATATATATATATATATATATATATATATATATATATATATATATATATATATATATATAAAATAAGAACAAATTTTTTGATAAGAAGGTAAGAAATATTTTATACATATTTTTTTAGCAAAACAATAAAGTAAATCACTATATATATATATATATATATATATATATATATATATATATATATATATAATCTGTATGAAATAAGAACAAATTTTTTGACAAGAACGTAAGAAATATTTTATACATATTTTTTTAGCAAAACAATAAAGTAAATCACTACATGAATCAAAAGTAAGATGATTCACAATTATTTTTTTTTCAAAAAAATACATTCATGATTCATTTTTCATTAAATCAAGCAAAAATTTATTTTTGTGAAATTTTACTGAATAACAACAAAATTATTGCTAAAATGAATCATCGATATGTTTTTTTCCGTATTCTTTTAATGAACCATGTGATTTTTATTCATCTAACGATTCATTTTTCTGGTTCGCCAGAAAAACATGTAGAAAAAACTTCTTACATTTCTAGAAAAAAATTTATTGTTACCGAATATATATATATATATATATATATATATATATATATATATATATATATATAATGAAGTTTAAACATATGAAATTAATATATATGAAAAACAAATATAAGTGTTTACAAAGTGATTAGTTAAATGAGGGATTTTTACAAAATATTTTAGATAGATGAAAAAAAATTATTAAAATTTATAAAAAAAACTATAGGAAACAATAATCGGTAATGAGGAAGCTTTAAGCATTCAAATATCTTAAATCGTATTGTCTAAAGCTTTTCAAAATCCTCCATGGAAGATACTACAACTTGTAACCTCTGAGTATTACTTGTACCACCGTGATTATATAGTAAACATTACCGAACCATCATTAGGTTATTTTAGTTTCAAAAACCCTCAAAATGCAGGATAACGATTTACAACCCAAAGCACATAATTTAAGGCTTAATAATTACATAAGAGAGGAAACCACAGACATTACTCTGAACTTGAGGATCAAAAAGGAATGAATGTTTGAAACGATCGAATACACTCAAGTATGAATAACAAAAACAAATAAACAGAGTAACGATTAAACAGAAAAACCGAAGAACACGTATAATCACAAAGATGCTTTCACTAAGAAAGAAGGGTTCTCACAAAGTGAATGAGGTCACAAAGACTTACCTTAGGGTTTCAACCTAAGGTTCATTATATACTATTACAATAACTAATATCCCACTATTTTGGGGATGTATAACTATCTAAGTAAAGGTCTGATCCTAATCACTAAGATTACAGATCAAATATCTATTCTATATATGCAACGTATATCTGCCTAAAATAAAAGATAACTTAAATTACGAAGTTAACGCTGACACTGATAGACTTGGGTTGGCGCTGACACTGGTGTTGGCGTTGGCACTGGTGATCGGCATGAAGTCTTTGACTCATCAGATCATAAGGTGTGACCTTACAATCTCCCCTAGCTGATGATGTCGAAACAAGTTCTTCAAAATTTTCTCCCACTGAAAATGAAAAGTTCAATTTTTTGTGATACGTTGGAATTAGTTCCGAAATGGTTCGTTTCCTTGTTCAAATCGAAAGACTAGAGATTGCGATGACTTATGATTGTTCGCATCCAGTTGCATCCAATAGCAACTTGATTTCTAGACTGCAATGAATTGGGATCATTCACATCCATTCGCAACCTAAATTCTTCTCATAAAACTTTTTGCATTGAATACCCCTTTTGATTATAGAGACTAAACTTCGTTTAGAGATTTTTGCATAGAGTTGAATAAACATGTCTCCCCATGAGCAAGTGAAGTGTATTTAGAGTACCTCCTCCTGAGAAAATGAATATGTTATGAAAATATCTATCTATTCACCTTTTTAACACCAACAACATTATTGTATTAGCGAAAGCGATCAATGTGTCAACGAATCAAGGTTGTAGCTGTCAATCGAGTGAGATTGTGATGTCTCTTGATAGCATAGGTAAGAACTACCATTCACTGACATAATATTGCGAAGGCTCATCAGCGTATGGTTTCATACATTGAATCATCAGCTTCTTTTATTAGAAGAATAAAAGGGCGAGAGTGGGATGATGCGTGTAATACATTCTGGTATGAAATTTACCCATCAACATAGAATGTCGAAGTTTTATCAGTATATGGTTAATACAATGAAGCATCAACTTCTTTAATAGGAGATTTGTTAGGAGAGAATGGGTAGGTGCGTGTAAAACATCATGATACATGATATACCCATCAGCAAAGATTTTTCAAATTCTCATCAGCGTCTGGTTTCATACGCCGAATCATAAAATTCTAAAGAAGAAAGTAAGGCGAGAATAGATTGGTGTGTGTGATAAGCTACGTGACATAGCCTAACCATCGACACAAATTTTTCAAGCTCTTGTTAGCGTATGGTATGTTACTCTGAATCATAAAAATTTTAAGAAGAGTTTAAGGGAAAGAAGGGATTGGTGCGTGTGATAGCCTATGGTACATAGACTAACCATTGGCATAGAGTTTCAAACTTTTATAAGTGTGTAGTATATCACAGTGAATCATTAAGTTCTTATAAAGGATAGTTTTGGGAAAGAAGTAGGATGTCTCAATCACATTGAGATTCAGCGTGAATCATTGACAGTGCAAACTTATCAACAAGAAGTGGTTCAACTTCTGTATCATAAAGTTAAGTTTCAATCTAGAATTTAAAATTCACCATCAATTCATTTAATATGGTACAAATAAAATAATGAAAAACAAAAAAGTAATAAGAGAATAAGACAAAAAAATTATTCAACCAATTTACTTTTCAAAAAGAGAAAATTTTGAAGCTTTTTCAGAAATGAAGTAAAGACCCGATTTAGCATATCTTTTGAATTTAATGGCCTTAAACTAGTTTCTTTTTCCAATATATCTACCCTCTAATACTACATATGAAAGAGTATATGGACAAAAACAAATGCATCAACATAAAACACAATTCACATAATTAAGGAGAAAAGATGCCTTTAATCGTTGAAGTATTACAGATGGATTCCAAGCATCATGTTCACCAAGAACAAGAGAAGAGCAATAACTAGTTTTTGTAACCAACGGCTTAAGGAGATCCAGTCTTTATAACCTTTGACTTATGAGAGTCACCAAGACAACACTCGAAGGTTTCATTCATTGTGACCCGTGATAGAAGCGATGATGAGCACTATCTTGTTGAAGAGGCCTTTGAATATCTGATGGGAATTGGTGTAGCAGTGAGAGCGTCTATGGAAATTGGGCGTGACACATAACCTAGCTTCACTTCATCCCATTGCAACAGAGATAGGCTTTCATAGAAATAAGAGATCTATATCTAGAAGAAAGAGTTCGAACACGGGTTCTTCTATATAGGCTCATTGACAGGACGCTTTATGTCAATCATCGTGACCATCAGCGTCAGGGAGAGAGCAGTTAGCACTAAAGAAAAGATGCAGAGCCAGCTTCAACCCTTTCTACATAGAAGGTGCTACTTTGAAGGAATGACACGCTGATCATTTCCAAAGGAACAAATCAGTTAAGGTCATTGTCGAGAGAGAAGAACATACATAGGCAATGTTAGTAGTATAATATACAATGTATACTCCTTTGGTAAAAAAGATATAAAGAATTTTTGAAGCACACAAAAAGGTTTTATAATAAATCAAAAACCAGCAGCGTATGTTGAGAAATTTAAGTAGCAAAAAGTAGTGTAAAGTCATAAAGCAGCGTTGTCCAACACAAAAATAATTAAAGCATGTAAATGTTATTATCCATGACTGTAGTGAGCACAACTGTGTTCTTTGAGTCGATGACCTTTCCTTCATTGCAGTCAAAAGTAACTTTGTAACCAGTGTCACATAGTTGACTGATAGATATGAGATTGTTTTGAAGGCCCTTGACATAGAACACATTCTTCAACGTGATAGATCTGCACTTAATTGTTCCCACGTCCTTGACTACACTTTCACCGCTATCTCCAAAAGTAATGATGTGTAACACCCTGACTCCCAGGTATATTTTCAAAAGCTTTATATTCATCTTATTGAAGGAACTCGACGAGTTGGAGGCCCCAACTCGTCGTGTCGAACCTAGTCAGCCCGTGTGATTTATGACTTCTAATCGACGATTCAGAGGATCCCGACTCGACGAGTAGAGGCTGTGCATGTAATGTCACACCCCCAAACCAAGGATGGCGGAAACGTCCGGGGGTGGAGGACTTCATGTATAGTATCATAACAACAATTTCAATAGTGATCAAAGTAAACATAACCAACATAAATATAATTGAAAAAGTTACATCATTGTATGAATTACATGTTTATGAATCAATTACATTATGTTGATAAAATATGAAATGTTTGACGCCTTAACATCCCATCCTCAAAAGCACCTGTTTACCTGTTTAGTGATTTCCTGAGAATACAAGTAGTTTTGAAAGAGTGTCAACAATTAAGTTGGTGAGTGCATAAGCTTTTGTATGTAGTTATGAAACCTAGTTGGCCTGAAACGACGTTCTTCAGGCGTTGGAAATGTTATGACATTTGTCACCCCAGACCTATCGGTCTAACTGTTGCATGCAGTTTAGGTGTGGGTTTGTCAGACCCAATATAGATCTATACACAAGTATCACGCTCTCCCTCGAGGAGACTCTGCTTATAATACAGGACTTATTTGTAAATTGAATCGAATGTCTCACAGAAGTCATTAACGAATTTACGTGTAGTGTAATGAAAACTTGGTACCGTATGGCCGTACCTTGCTTAATGAAAATATCCTTTGTATAAATGTACCCTTTTTAAATGTATGTGTTATGTAATGTTTCATAAAGTCATTAACGGAATTACGTGTAATGAAAACTTGGTACCGTATGGCTGTACCTTGCTTAATGAAAATATCCTTTGTATAAATGTACCCTTTTTAAATGTATGTATTATGTAATGTATCATAAACTATACCTATTATAGTTTATCAACCAAGGGTAGTACGTAGTAATGTATGCAAACTATATTCAAAATAGTTTATTAAATGTTTGAATGTATCGGTTGTACTTTGATTATAATCACTTGTTATTCTTTATATTTTATATGTCCAAATCCATTTGTAAACTGATGTGTGTCTAAATATTAAGATAAAATGTCATATATTGCAATAACATATAATCACATAAAGATATACACCTTGCTCAACATGTTACAAGGTGAAATGAAATTGACACCAACTTTTTGTTGTATACAGTTTCTGTTACTGTTCTTAGAAAATTTATAGAAAAATCATCAAAGCTCCAAATCCAAATCCGCAAATTCTGAGAGTTTGGAATATGAGTCTAGTTTGTTCGTAAATTTTATCATGATTTTTAGTGATCTCTAACAGAGGTGAAAATGTTCATAATCACAGACTAGTCCGGGTTTGCCTCTGAAATGATAGGCAGTTTTGTAAAAGTCACCATAAATTGTAGAAAAATCATATGGAGATGTGCAAGTAGTCATTTTAAAGCTACGAGTTTGAACTACTTGCACCTGGAACAGTTTTGAAAACTAAAATATTTAAGTTGACCAAAACAGTCTGTGATCGAAGTTCATCTTTTCTGATGTAATCTGATAGAAAAAGTTTAATTGTGTTCTTGATGATTTTACTTGTATTCCCCCCTTAAAACTTAAGAAAAACATGTAAATGTAGGGGTATGAACTCACCTTATGTGGTTTCAGTAGATGAAAGTGAGAGAGAGGAAGTGTTCAACCCAAGAACACTAAGAAGATGTCTTGATGATTCGAGAATCTAACACCGAATAAGATGGAATTTGTGTAAGATATCAATGATTTGAGTAGAATGATGTTTAATAATTATGTGAATGATGAAGATACTTACTAATTGAAGAAAGAAATCCCTGGAGAAAGCCTTGAAGTTCTTGATATTGAGAGAAAAGATGAGAGAATTTTGGAGAGTGTTCTTGGTTGCTAAGTGTAGAATGAAAGGGCTTTTAAGCAGAATGAGGAGAGAGGACCAATCCTCCAGCTCTTAGAACTTGGGAAGAGCTGGAGATAGGGTGTAAAGGTCCCCCAAGGAGACAAGGGGTGGTTGGAAAGAATGGCTGATCATAGAGTGAGGTGGTGGTGGCTTGCTTTTGTCATAAAATAAGGAAAAGCAAATATTCCCTCAATAATTAGTTCAACCACCAATTCTTTTAATATATTTTTATAAAAACCCTGGAGATTTATATATTTTGGGGCTTTAGTTTATAAAATAAAGTTTTGGGTGAAAATCTCACGTTAAAATAATGAAAAACGGAGTTAAAACGAAGTCGTAGTCGAAAAACCGGTAAAAAGGGGCCGTCTGCGAGACCTCTCGGATGGGGGCCGAGACTTCGGATTTGGACAAGGACTTCGGTCCTGGGGCTTCGGCCTGAGAGCTTCGGATCCTGCGAGCTTCGGATCCTGATCCCTTCGGATGAGAGGCTTCGGTCATGAAGTTTCCGTTTTGGGTCCTTAAGGCTATTTTACCCGTTTTTACCCCGTTTCAAGTGGTTTTTGACCTGCTTAAGGGTCGGGATGACCCAATGATTCCAAAAAGTTATGGGAACTTTTGAGAGAGATTTGGGAGAGATTTCAAATAGAAAGAGATAGAGTGAAAACGATTTAGAGAGGTTTCGTTTGTGATTAATTTGAGTGTCCGGCTTCATAACGCAAGGTTCGTAAACCCCGTTAAACCGTGTTTTAGTGTCGTACACACTCCCGATGAGTGTGCAATAATGTTTTATCGTTTTGGTTCGTTGTTTAGCACTGTTAAGGCTAAGGAAAATCAAACACATGAACTTTCCAAATGATGATTTCTCATTAAAATAGCGAATTGTATAGTGATTACATAACGTAAACCCTAACATACAAGGGTTATTGGAGTTGACCGGTTTGACTTGTTGACTTTGTTTGACTTTGACTTGACCGAAATTTGACGGTTGTCACATGTAAACCCTAAATTTTAGGGTTTTCACCCTATTTAAAGAACTTATGGGCCGTTTCTAGCCTCCCTCGTCATCATTGCAGCCAGAGGAAACCCTAGACCGAGTCCTAAACCCCCCATTGTGTGTGTTGAGAGCTTGAAAGGTGTTATTTGTTGATTTTGGAAGGGAAACTTGAACAGTGAGGAGCTTGGATCAAAAAGGAGGAAGTGGATTTGTTATCTACTTCGTTTTGGCAACCAATCTGAGGTATAAAGCTAATACCTTGACCCTTTCATGCTTATATCTTCTTCTATGGACATTTATGGTAATTTTGGGGTTTAATGGAGCCACTCTTGGGTTTGAGCTTGTCACAAGGATGAGAACAATTGAGAACAAATTTAAACCACTCATTTATTTTTTATATTTTCTTGTCTGCACCTCCCTCCGCCTCACTCGTCCCCTCATCGGAAACCACTTTCATCTACTGTTATCGAGCTCCTTTCCTCTATAATCTCCAAACTTTCAATCCTCGTATTCTCATTTCTCCTCTCATAACCACCATTTCTTCTTTGGAAGACGATCCCCTCGCCAAAAAAACGATTGATTTGATTTCCGAATTTTGTTGGTCAAGTGATTCTTCAATATGCAATGACTTTTTTGCTAGTGTTTCAGATCTCGATTATCTTTTGGTTACTTATTTTAGAGCAGGCGTCGAATATATTTGGTAATTGTCCTCTATTCCTTACACATATTTGTTCGTATGAGTTTTGAATGACGTCAAATACATACTTGTTGGATGATTAGTGATTCTTGTTGTTATTGTTGCTTCATTTCTCTTTCATTTGGGGTAATTAACTTTTATCTTGTTTCATATAATCTCATAGACATTGTGACATCGTACAATTTTTTTATGAACACCAAGTGTTCGATGAGATGCCTCAATGAAAAAACCTCCACAAATAAATTAAGAATAAGGTGGTGTTTTTATTGTTGCAGTCTGTATGTGCTTGTTGATGATTTTTTTGCTGAAACAACATCATTTTGATGTCTCTTTTAATTTGCCTTTGTTTTTTTTATTGGACTTTATTTCCCCAAACATATTCAACAACTTGAATGTTTGGTTGTTGAGATTATAAACTGGATTTTATATTCTTGCATAGTTTCCCCAAACATATTTTGATATCTTTGTTTAATTTTCCCCTGTATAGGACTCGAAAGAGGTGACTTAAAGAGCTTAATGGGTTAAGTTGGCAACTTAACCCTAATAAGTATGAAAGTGACATTTTATTTGAAAATCCTTAACTTTGAACCCTCATTAAGCCAAACATTAAGACCCTTAGGTTAAATTGAATTTCACATCTCTATAGCCTAATAAGTAACCAACAATCATGTTAAAAGTGATAAACTTAAGGCTTAACCATTAATTCCTTAATAGAACACCAAAAATGATTTAGCAGATATTATGATCAATTTTCCCAAATCTGTCCTCCAACTTCTAAAATCCGTGCAAGTCAATACGAACATCTAAAAATCATGAGACTTAGTTTTCTGGAAATCTTAGTGTGTCTACCTTCTTCAAACTTTGAATCACATTTCGAAATTCCAACTCCTTGAGGGGTAAAATTGGCAATCTTCTCAGGCTGGTCCATGCTGTCACAGATTTCATGCACCGTCTTCAAAAAATAATAATAAATTCATCAGAACTCCAAATGCCAAAATTCCAAAGCCTATAGTTAGGTATGGATGTATAGTTTCCAACATATAAAGGGACTGATGTAATTCTTAATAGATTGATACAGTTTATTCTAAGAGTGCTGAGTGGTCCAGAAAGTGACAGCTAAAAGTTACCAACTTGTAAATTTAATATAAAATAAGCCAAAAATCATTAGAATGAGATCTTTATATTTCTGAAAAGATAAAAGGGGAAAATTTACCAATATAATTTTATCAAAATTTAATAATGGGTTGAAAGGTAAAAAAAATATATCCCAAACAGAGGACTACAATCAAAGAAAAAATAAGGAAATATGTACATAAGTTTTATAAGATTAATACAACAAACACAAGCTAAATAATGTTATAATTTTTGTGTAGGTTCTCGGAAAGGAAAGGATCCATCTTGCTCATGCTAGCTAATTTTCAAGATCAAGGAGGTGAGTACTAACGCTCCTATTATGTAGGCATTACTTGTTTTATGTTATTGTTCACAAATACCCTAATAACATGTGATTGTGTGTATCTAATCACATATGATTTAAGTGGCTAAGATTCTTTTTTGCGTTCTCGATTCAATAATTGTTTTTTTCCAATTTAATCATATGTGATTAAATACATTTAATCAGATGTGATTATATGGTTCTAATCACATATGATTTTATTTGGAAAAAACAAATATTGTCTATTTAAATCATATGTGATTAGATACATACAATCACATGTAATTATATACACGATAACAAATATTGAACCAAGAACGCGAAAACAAACCTTTATCTAAATTAATCATATGTGATTAAATACATATAATCACATGTGATTATATGAATCTAATCACATATGATTTATGTGGACATAATTCATTTTTTCTTTGTCAATTCAATAGTTGTTCTCATGTGAAATTATCACATGTGATTATATGTATAATCGTATGTGATTAAGTACATGAGCACAACTATTGAATCGAGAAGAAAAAATGAATCTTGTCCACCTCAAATCATATGTGATTATATACATATAATCACATGTGATTAATTACACCAAAGCAATTATTCAGTCGAAAACGTAAAAATAAAGATTGTCTACATAAATCATATCTGATTAAATACATATAATCACATGTGATTATATGTATCCAATCATATATGATTTATGTGGATGAGATTCATTGTTACATTCTCGATTCAATAATTCTTCTTTGTCCACTGTAATCATATGTGATTAAATACATATAATCATATGTGATTATATGTATCTAGTCACATATGATTTATACGGACAAAGAATAATGATGTCTATATAAATCATATGTGATTAGATACATATAATCACATATGATTATATACACAAGAACAACTATTGAATCGAGAACACAAAGATAAATATTGTCCACATATATCATATGTGATTAAATGCATATAATCACATGTGATTATATGTATCTAATCACATGTGATTATATGTATCTAATCACATATAATTTATGTGGAAAATATTTATTTTCGCATTCTCGATTCAGTTGTTGTTCTTGTGTGCTTAATTACATGAGATTATATGTATCTAACTAGATATGATTTATATGGACAATATTCATTTTCACATTCTTGTTCAATAGTTGTTGTTGTACATTTAGTCACATATGATTTCTGTACACAAGATTCATTTTCGCGTTTTTGATTAAATAGTTTCTCTTTTTCCACATTATTCATATGTGATTAATACATACAATCACATATGATTAAATACATAAGAAAAAATATTGAATCATGAATATTATCAATATAAATCATATGCGATTTGATACATATAATCACATGTGATGAACTACATGAGTACAACTATTGAATTGAGAAAGAAATAATGAATCTTGTCCACATAAATCATATGTGATTAAATACATATAATCACATGTGATTAAATATATTAGAACATTTATTGAATCGACGCAAGAATATATATTTTCCATACGAGTCATATGTGATTAAATAAATATAATCACATGTGATTAAATACACAAGAACAACTATTGAATCAACACGTGAAAACAAATATTGTCCATGTAAATCATATGTGATTAAATACATATAATCACATGTGATTTAATACACGATGCCAATTATTAAATCAAAAACACGAAATAAATACGGTCCACGTAAATAATATTTTATTAAATACATATAATCACGTGTAATTATATGTATCTAATCACATATGATTTACGTGGACAATATTCATTTTTGCATTCTCAATTCACTAGTTTTTCACGTGTATTTAATCACATGTGATTATATGTATTTAATAACATATAAATCATATATGATTCGATACATATAATCACATGTGACTCGATACATATAATCACATGTGATTATATACACGAGAAAAACTAATGAATCAAAAACACAATAACAAATCTTTGCAGGTGGGGGTGGGGGTGGTGGCGGCGGGTGGTGGAGGCGGGGTGGTGGTGATGGGTGGTGGTGGGTGGGTTGGTGGTTGCAAGTGGTGGTGATAGTGATGGGTGGTGGTTTTGGTGGGTGGTAGGTGGGTGTGGGTGGTGGAGGTGGGTGGTGGTGGCGAGTGGTGCTGGTTGGGTGGTGATGGTGGTGGCGGGTGGTGGTTGGTGGTGGTGGTGGTTGTGGTGAGTGGGTGGTGGTGGTGGCGGGTGGTGGTGGGTGGTGGGTAGTGATGGGTGGTGGGTAGTGATGGGTGGTGGTGGCGGGTGGTGGTTGGTGGTTGGTGGTGGTGGTGGGTGGTGGTTGTGGTAGGAGGGTGGTGGGTGGTGGCAGGTGGTGGTAGGTGATGGGTAGTGATGGGTGGTGGGTAGTGGTTGTTGGTGGTGGTGGTGGTGGTGGGTAGTGATGGGTGGTAATGGCGGGTGGTGGTGATGGGTGGTAGGTAGTGGTTGTTGGTTGTGGTGGCGGGCGGTGGTGATGGGTGGTGGAGGTAGGTGGTGGTGGTGGTAGCGGTTGGTGGGTGGTGGTGGTGGTGGGTGGTAGGTAGTGATGGGTGGTGGGTGGTGGTTGGTGGTGGTGGTTAGTGATGGGTGGTAGTGGCGGGTGGTGGTGGGTAGTGATTGGTGGTGGTGGTGATGGGTGGTAGGTAGTGGTTGTGGGTGGTGGTGGTGATGGGTCGTAGGTAGTGGTTGTGGTGATGGGTGGTAGGTAGTGGTTGTGGGTGGTGGTGGCAGGTGATGGTGATGGGTGGTGGTGGCGGGTGGTGGTGATGGGTGGTAGGTAGTGGTTGTGGGTGGTGGCGGCAGACGGTGGTGATGGGTGGTGAAGGTGGGTGGTGGTGGTAGGTGGTGGTGGCTGGGTGGTGATGGTGGTGGGTGGTGATAGTGGTGGCGGGTGGTGGTTGGTGGCAGGTGGTGGTTGGTGGTGGTGGTGGTGGGTGGGTGGTGGTGGTGGGTAGTGATGGGTGGTGGGTGGTGGTTGGTGGTGGTGGTGGTGGGTGGGTGGTGGTGGTGGGTAGTGATGGGTGGTGGGTGGTGGTTGGTAGTGGTGGTGGCGGGTGGTGGTGATGGGTGGTGTTGGTTGGATGGTGATTAGTGTTAGTTAGTGGGTTTTTTAATTGTTTATAACTATTTTTTAATTTATATGAATATTATTTTATAATTTTAATTAAAAAATTGTGTGGTCCAAATTTGTTCTCAAATGTTTTCGTAATAAGAAATGTTTTCGATTGAACGCTCCTATATATATATATATATATATATATATATATATATATATATATATATATATATATATATATATATATATATATATATATATATATATATATATATATAATAAAAAATCTTTGTAACCGGTTTTTTAAAATAAAAAAATTTGGCTTATATTTAAGATTTGATATCATTTTATACACTTCTATTAAAAGGAAGTTCTTATACCAATAAAAAAACTAAATACGTAATTAAGAAAACACTTTAAATTTCTATTCGTCCTCAACTCCTCACAAACCGAAGATATCATGCACAGATTAATCTATATTTCTTGAAATCCCTGTTTAACTACAAAATAAAATAAAAAATGAGGTTGTTCTAATCATAGACCATGGCGAGGTCTTCTAGTTGACAAATTCAAGATCTGATCCCTAGACTCTCATTCTTTTTATGGGTTTTCGTACAAGTCTTATATTCCTTAGTTGTTTAATGTAAGTATACATGTGAGACGTAAATAGAGATTGAAAAAAATAAAAAAAATAGCATCACATGATCATGAACAATTAAAGTAACTGATCTATTTTCTTTTGGCTTATGAAAATTAATATCAAGTCCGACGTATTTTATTTTGTATCGAATTAATTTTGCTTTGGATGTGAAATGGAGAATTCTAAAATCTGACATGCCGGAAAATACAGGCGGCCGGAGTCCGAAGTTAAAAAACATGCCAGAAACCCAGAAAAATGGCATTTTGGACAACGAAATGATTCGTTTTTTTTTGTTTAAATATAAAAAATAATGAAAAACTTACAAAAATGAAGTAGATTCTGATATAAAAATATAAAATTTGTCATTTAGTTGAAAAATCGATTATAGCTAATATTTCAGACTTAAGGAGCCAGATAGAATTTTATGGAAGTTGTTGGTACAAATGATAACAAACTCCAAATTATGTAGATCTGCAATCCAAAATGCAGACATAACGACCATTTAGAAAAAAAAAAATACAAAAACGTTAGTCCATTTACTTTAATTCTCAATAATCATATGGTTATTTATGTGAAAAGCCTTTTAAAAAAAAACTAATTTGTAGCTAATTCTACGTGGTTTAATTTTCAGAAAAAAAAACTTTTGTCCATTCTTTGATTCGACTAGATCTTTTGGAATGTTTTTGAACGCTTTTCTTCGTTCGGATTACAACTCTAATATAATCATTAATATTAAAATAAAAAAAACTAGTAATTCTTTTAAACTACATCCATATATAAACTTTTGACTTATAACATCACAATGGATATCTGTTGGACTCTATTAAGAAGCTCTATAATATCTAACACAAAAAAAAAGTATTAACGCAAATTGTATAAACACGTTTTGATATTCAATACATGTTTTTTCATGCTTTATCATTTTGTATGTAACAACTTTTAAAACAACATGCTACATAGGGAAACCACCACTCCTCAAGCTTGTGAGAAGGGAAACTCTTGTTAGATCCACACATGTGTGTTTTCCTGGCATCTATACAAAAATCAAAATGTCAGTCGGTCTAGGTGTTGACATTCTTTCCATTGAGTTAGTTAAGAAGTTCACATGTAAATCTTTTTTGACAAAGACCCCATCACGCCTAAATACGTCGAAAAGGATGTTCCTAACCGTATCGTGTCGGTATTTAAGTCCCATGAACTCTATACAATGTATTTCATGCTCTCCAAAAGAGTCTAAACATGTCTCACGACAAACTGTGCATATCTTATCAACCGAATATAATGGAACCATAAGTTGATACTTAAGTGTAACGTCCCTAAATTTTCAAACCAAAATTATAATTTAAAATTTAAGTAAAACATCTAAAACCATCATACATACTTATAAAACTAGCATTTTTCCTTGAACCTCATACATTTGAAACCCCCATAAAAATTTGCAAACACCTCATGCATTTGAAACCTCCTATTTTAATGAATACCACTCAAAAGTCTCTTAATAATGATTAACAATTCAAAGGTTTTATAACTTATATAATATATTTAATAAACAATTAATGGATACTCTACTATAAAAATATCAATCTTTTTGAGTAGACACACAAATACAAATCACATACAAAATTCACAAAGAAAACAAGTTTAAAGTTTTTTGTGTTGGTTTGAGGGCTTTGAACAATTATTCGAGCCATGTTATTATGTTGAAAATTTTAATTTGTAAGTTTGTTATATACTAATTCTTTTTTGTATTTTCTTGATTTAAGTATTCTTTTAAGAATATCATTGTATGTTGTGGTTGAAATTTTAATGTAAATTAGATTAGATTCATGTTATCGATCATATGTTATTGAAGGTGATATATATAATATTTAATTAACTATTGTATACATGTTTGTATGTTCATGTTGCTTCAAAACAATAATTAATTAAAAATCATGGATATGTCATATTATCCATGTAAGCCTTTTTTAAAATGCAAATTGTCTATCTTATCACTTTATATTTTAGTATATGTTTAATATTTTAATTATAATAATAAGTGCTTTTTAAAAGTTTCTTTCACTTATTAATAATAACAAGGGTTTTAAAATTAATAAGCAACAATTATAAATAATAAAATCAAATTACATGGATATGTCATATTATCCATGTAAGTCTCTTTTGAAATGCAAATTGTCTATCTTATCACTTTATTATTTAGTGTATGTTTCACATTTTAATAATAATATTAAGTGTTTCTTAAAAGTCTTCTTTAACTTATTATTAATAATAAGTGGTTTAAAATTAATGAATAACAATTTTAAATGATAATAACATCAAATTATAAATTACATTTAGCTATAAATAAATTGTATTTTAAATAAACATCATTATTGAAATTCGAAAATGATCGCATAAGTAAAAATATAAATAATCAATAATAATAATTGTTAAAAATAATACTAAATAGATAATTATATTTAATTCTATTAATGAGGATTGTGAGTTGATGTCAATGAATATTATTGTTCAAAATAATTGAGAATATATATATATATATATATATATATATATATATATATATATATATATATATATATTCTCAATTATTTTGAACAATAATATTCATTGACATCAACTCACAATCCTCATTAATAGATTAGTGGAAAAATATTATCTCAAAGTTAATATATATATATATATATATATATATAAATTAGTGGAAAAATATTATCTCAAAGTTAATGTCAATAACATAACCATTTTAAACATATATTTTTCAATATTTTAACAATATATTTTTAATCTTCGCTGCGCAACGCGCGGGAATTCGTCTAGTATCTCATATAACCAAAGTATCCATTTGTTTCAAAACCATAGTGTCACACCCCCGAACCAGACGGCGGAAACGCCCGAGGGCTCGCGTGACTTAAATTGAAATATCATCACAATGAATATACATGAAACATAACACATTCATCACCAAACATTACATAGTACAACTGGAATTGTTTACATCAAGTACATGGTTTACATTACATGATCTCAAAATATAAAGTGTTTGGTGATTAGCAACTACAAAAGAAAATTTCAACACACTGGATGCTTCCTCGTTCTAACGATTACCTGAGAATACAAGTTATTTTGAAAACGGTCAACATATATAATGTTTGTGAGTTCATAAGTATGTTTGATGTAAAATAGTTTATGTCGTTCGTAAAACCCAGAAAATCCGATATTTTCTGTAATAAGACTTTTCATGAAAATGTTGTGATGATCCTGTAAGTATATGCGTGAATGATTTCAAAACGTGTATAAATGAGAAGTTTTGCATTATAGTTTTTGAAAGTACAAGTGAGTAAGATTGGTTTCCCCGGAAAACCCGATGTTTTCCGATAAAATATTATGATTGTTTTGTATTATTGTATCGTCACAGCGAATGAATATGATTTCCCCTGATTACTTAGATGGTATTGGATCTCTATGTGAGTCGTTATAACCATGCATGATAATGACTAGTTCGTCTGTCTTGACATTCTAATGAACACCGGAATTGATCTTAAGATTTTGTCATCCTAGACTGGCCGAGTCTAACTGTAGCGAACAACTTAGGTGTGGGGGGGTCACCCCCGTATAGATCTATACACAAACTCTCGCTCTCTCTCCAGGAGACTTTGATTACAACTACAGACTACGACCGACACTTATTGGTGTCGCCCGTTATTACTCACTTAATCCAAATGAATTTGATTAACCTTGATTAATGACCTGATTTTAGTTTACTTGAAGAGAAGGTAAGCCTAACAGACGAGGAGAAGAGGACTACTAGGCCCTACTAATTACGTATGTTATTTAAGGCTGTCGAGTATACGAAAGGTGCGTTGGCCCATTTCGCATAAGATTTATTTGGACCTTACTAGCAATGCTAATGGGCCACTGAGGCCCAATAGCATGTAAAAGCCATTGATGGTCCCTTAAGCATGTAATTGGGTCACAGGAGGCCCAATAACATGTATTATTTATGTTGGGCCCAAAAGTCATGTTAATGGCTCACGAAGGCCCAATAAGCATGATTAGAATCTTTCAAGCCCAACAATTAGAATGTTTACTTGTTTTGTATAGTATTAGTGTTGCGAAGTTGTTTAATCGATATGTCGTAATAATCACCAATTTATTTTATAACGATTCATAGATTTATAAAAATAATTATTTTTCTATTTAAAACCCATAAGTTATAAGGTTTTGTATATTTTGACCCAATTATTTTATTATTAACATAATTGACTAAAAATATTAGTTTGACCAATTCAGCCCCTTATTTTGGTAAAGTTGGCAATTTTTAGCCATTTTTATGAAAAATGACATATTAGGTCCTTGAACTATTTTCTTGATATTTTTGACCTAAACACTTAATTAAATGATGTTTTAAGCCCAAAATTTTATTTAGGACAGTTTCAGCCCCTTAGTTAAAAGATTTGCATTTAAATCCACATTTTTCGCAAATTTTACAATTTTTACCCAAAATCCAAAATCTTTGCATTTTCAGTCCCTTTTGATAAATAAGGCCATTTTAACCCCTGAAATAGGTTTATATACGTTTATAGCCCCTGTTTTGAGAAAACTTTCCATTTCAGCCCCTTAAATTTGATTTTTCGCATTTTTGGGCCTAAATAGTCGAAAAGCCCAAATTTTAGCCCATTAGGCTAAAATTTACATTTTTAGTCCTTTAAAAAGCCTAATATTTATAAAAACTCTTATTTTAGCTGTTTTGACCTTTTGATCCTTGTAGAAACCGTGAATGACATCTTTTTCCCCATCTTTTGTTTATTTATCAAAAATGGTCCAATAACAAATTTTATGTTGTAGTGTGTTTATTTTAAAGCTTGTATAGTAGTTTATCTTGACATGTTAAGTGAAATATGACCTAGATCACATATTTTTCCTTCTTGAACTATAGATATCGAAATATCTTTCATTTTTAGCACATATTTACCACAAAAACACAAGAAATCACACATAACATACAAATACACATAGATCTTCACATTTTACTTGTATTCTCCCCCATAAATCATATGAAAACAGAAAATAGAGGGGTATGAACTCACCTTAGGTTTGTGGGTTCGGTTTTGAAGAAAGAAATGGAAGAGTTTGGTCGTAGCAACTTCCTTGAGTAGATCTCGAACTCATGAAGATTTCTAAGAGTATAAACACAAAAAACTTTGTGTAAAGGAATGATCTAACAAGAGAGTGAAGTTATGAAGCTTGGATGTGTAAAGACTTACCAAAGATTGACAACACTTGATGAAGATTCTTGAATCCAAGCCAAATTTTCGAGAATTCCTTGAAGGAAGGAAGGAGATGGCCTTAGAGAGAAATGGAGAGAATTTTTGTGTAGTGTGTGTGTGTTGTGTGTCTTCGGCCGAAACAAGAAGAGGGGAGAGGGGAGAGAGTGAGATGAGTTGACATGCATGGAAACATGAGAATGGTGCATGGATACCCTATGTATATTTATGAGGTGGCACTACAATTGTCAACCCTCATTTATCCATTCTTTTATATTTTTTTTTGTTTTACTTGGGCCGAAATGGGCTAAGGAAGGAGGAAGGAATCACTTTGGCCCATTCTTGCCTTGGCTCGAGTTCATGAGGCCCATAAGGAAAACTTACGGCCCATTGGGCCATTAGGGTAGCTCACGATCGAATTTTTGTATACGGGAATGGATTTGAGTCCATTAAAGCTAATTGGATTAGTTATGGCCCATTAAGGCCCATTAAAGATAAACTAGTCCATTTTAGGCTTATAAGGCCCAAAAAGGTTAAGTCTTATGAGAGTGGGTCCAATGAGGGCCCATTTAGGAGTTCTAAGCCCAAAATAGTCAAATTGGAAGCTTATTGGCCCATTAGGCCCAATAAGGAAACCCTAGTCCATATAGGACTTAAACCGGGATTTCTAGGGTTTTCAACTTTACTTGATGAATCTAGGTTTGAATGTGTTTCCATAGGTTGAACTTCAAGCATAACATGAATTAGGGTTATGAGTTTACAGTAGATAATGTTTACAAGAGTACAGAATTTCCTAGCTAGAATGCTAGTTGTGACATCATCCCCCCGTTAGAGAGAATTTCGTCCCGAAATTCTTTTTGAAGCTAGATTTGAGAATGCGAGAATAGGTGAGGGTACTTTTGCTTCATCTGGTCTTCACGTTCCCATGTGAATTCCGGTCCACGTTTCGCGTTCCACCGAACCTTCACTATTGGAATGCGACTTTGCTTAGTACGCTTCACCTCCCTGTCCATGATCTCGACGGGTTCTTCCATGAACATGAGATTCTCGTTGATTTCGATTTCTTCCAACGGGATGACGAGAGTCTCGTCGGATAAGCACTTTTTCAAATTTGAAACATGGAACACGAGGTGTACACTGCTAAGTTCGGTAGGTAGCTGCAGTCTATAAGCCACTGGACCGATTCGGGCAAGAATCTCGAATGGTCCAATGTATCGAATGGTCCAATGTTCGGTAGGTAGCTGCAGTCTATAAACTAGTCCATTTTAGGCTTATAAGGCCCAAAAAGGTTAAGTCTTATGAGAGTGGGTCCAATGAGGGCCCATTTAGGAGTTCTAAGCCCAAAATAGTCAAATTGGAAGCTTATTGGCCCATTAGGCCCAATAAGGAAACCCTAGTCCATATAGGACTTAAACCGGGATTTCTAGGGTTTTCAACTTTACTTGATGAATCTAGGTTTGAATGTGTTTCCATAGGTTGAACTTCAAGCATAACATGAATTAGGGTTATGAGTTTACAGTAGATAATGTTTACAAGAGTACAGAATTTCCTAGCTAGAATGCTAGTTGTGACATCATCCCCCCGTTAGAGAGAATTTCGTCCCGAAATTCTTTTTGAAGCTAGATTTGAGAATGCGAGAATAGGTGAGGGTACTTTTGCTTCATCTGGTCTTCACGTTCCCATGTGAATTCCGGTCCACGTTTCGCGTTCCACCGAACCTTCACTATTGGAATGCAACTTTGCTTAGTACGCTTCACCTCCCTGTCCATGATCTCGACGGGTTCTTCCACGAACAGGAGATTCTCGTTGATTTCAATTTCTTCCAATGGGATAACGAGAGTCTCGTCGGATAAGCACTTTTTCAAAATTGAAACATGGAACACGGGGTGTACACTGCTAAGTTCGGTAGGTAGCTGCAGTCTATAAGCCACTGGACCGATTCGGGCAAGAATCTCGAATGGTCCAATGTATCGTGGGTTTAGTTTTCCCCGTTTCCCAAAACGAATCACCCCTTTCCAGGGAGAGACTTTTAACAACACCCGATCCCCGACTCGGAATTCCAAGGGCTTTCGCCGTTTATCAGCGTAGCTCTTCTGTCGGTCTCGTGATGCTTGAAGTCGAGCTTTGATTTGAACTATCTTCTCTGTCGTTTCGAGTATGATTTCCGGTCCTGTTAATGCATTGCTTGGTGTCTGTTCTCTTGCTAGCTGAGTGTCACCTACCTGAGCCCAACACAACGGTGATCTACATTTACGTCCATATAAGGCTTCAAAAGGAGCAACTTTAATGCTTGAGTGGTAACTGTTGTTGTACGAAAACTCAATTAAAGGCAAGTGGGTATCCAACGACCTTCCAAAGTCTATCACGCATGCGCGAAGCATATATTCAAGCGTTTGAATGGTTCGCTCACTTTGACCATCGGTTTGTGGGTGGTAGGCAGTGATCATGCCGAGTTGTGTTCCCATAGCTTTCTGAAGCGATTGCCAAAAGCGTGAAGTAAATCTACTATCTCGATCTGAGATGATAGATATTGGTACTCCATGAAGTCTCACAATTTCCTTGATGTAGATTCTCGTCAATCGTTCCATCTTGTATGACTCTTTTATTGGCAGGAAATGAGCGGGTTTGGTCAACCTGTCGACTATTACCCATATGGTATCCAATCCATATGTTGTCTTGGGTAATTTGGTCACAAAGTCCATAGTAATCCTTTCCCATTTTCACTCGGGTATTACTGGTTGTTGTAATAGTCCCGAGGGCTTCTGATATTCTACCTTCACCTTAGCACAGGTGAGGCACTTGCTAACGTAAGTGGCAATTTCTGCCTTCATGTTAGGCCACCAATACTGCTGCTTGATATCCAAGTACATTTTATCCGAACCCGGATGGATGGAGTATTGTGTCTTATGGGCTTCATTCATGACTACTTCTCTGAATCCCCCAAGTTTAGGGATCCAAATTCGGTTCATGAAGTAATATGCTCCGTCCTTCTTGACTTCAAAGTTCTTTTCCATTCCACGTAACGCTTCACTTGTTCTGTTTTCTATCTTCATGGCATCGAACTGGGCTGCTTTGATTTGCGAGTACAGATGGGATTGAACGGTTATCGAAAGGGTATTCACACGACGATTTGAGTATTCTTTCCGACTTAGGGCATCGGCTACCACGTTAGCCTTGCCTGGGTGGTACTTGATTACGCACTCATAATCGTTTAGCAGCTCAACCCATCTTCGCTGCCTCATGTTTAACTCCTTTTGATTTAAAATGTGCTGGAGACTCTTGTGGTCGGTGAAAATGGTGCACTTGTTACCATAAAGGTAGTACCTCCAAATTTTCAAGGCGAAGACCACAGCTCCCAATTCGAGATCATGGGTGGTATAATTCACCTCATGTGTCTTTAGTTGTCGGGATGCATAAGCTATCACCTTTCCACGCTGCATGAGTACACAACCTAAACCCTGATTCAAAGCATCGCAATAAACTACGAAGTCCTCTGTTCCCTCTGGTAGTGATAGTACTGGTGCACTACAGAGAGCTCGCTTCAGAGTTCGGAAGGCAACCTCCTGCTTTTCTGTCCATTCAAATGGCACACCCTTTTGTGTAAGCATGGTAAGTGGCTTGGCTGTTTTGGAGAAGTTCTGAATGAATCTCATGTAATAGCCTGCGAGACCTAAAAATTGACGAATTTTTATGGGTGTCGTTGGGACCGCCCATCCTTCTATGGCTTTGACCTTAGAAGGGTCTACATGTATCCCTTCTTGACTGACAACATGACCCAAAAAGTTCACACTACGGAACCAGAACTCACACTTAGAGAGTTTTGCGTATAACTTTTCAGTTCGTAGGGTTTCCAAGATTTTCCGGAGATGTCGGCCATGCTCCTCTTCGCTTCGAGAATAGACTAGGATATCGTCGATGAAAACAATGACAAAATTATCGAGGAATGGTCGGCATATTCGATTCATCAGGTCCATGAATGCGGTGGGGGCATTCGTTAGACCGAAGGGCATTACAACAAATTCGTAATGTCCATAGTGAGTTCGGGAAGCGGTTTTGGGGATATCCTCTTCCCAGACTTTGAGTTGGTGGTATCCGGATCGCAGATCTATCTTAGATAAGTAACTTGCTCCTCGGAGCTGGTCGAATAGATCGTCGATTCGCGGAAGTGGGTAGCGATTTTTGATAGTGAGCTTGTTTAGTTCTCTGTAATCAATACACATTTTAAAGGATCCGTCCTTTTTCTTAACAAAGAGGACCGGAGCTCCCCAGGGTGAGAAGCTAGGTCGGATGAATCCTTTGCTCAAGAGTTCAGCAAGTTGGCTTGACAGTTCTTGCATCTCCGCAGGAGCCAACCGATAGGGTGATTTGGCAATGGGCGTGGCTCCCGGCACCAGGTCAATTCGGAACTCGACTTGTCTTTCTGGGGGTATCCCCGGAAGATCTTCAGGAAAGACATTCGGGAAGTCGCAAGCCACTGGGATGTCTCGAATATTGACCTCTTCCTTGGACTTATCCACTATGTGAGCCAGAAACTCCAAGTCCTTCTTTTGTAGATACTTCTGTGCCTTAATGCACGAGATAAGACGAAGGTTCGTACTGGGTTTGTACCCGTATATAATTAGAGTATCGTGGTTAGGGAGATGAAGGCGAACGGTCTTCTCGCAACACATAATTTCGGCATGATGGGGGCTCAACCAGTCCATGCCGACAATCACATCAAAACTCCTAATAGTTACAGGCATCAAGTTTATTTGAAAGGCATGTTGATTTAAGGTTAGGGTACATCCTACATAGATTTCCCCAGTTGATTCTGTTTTCCCATTAGCCATTTCCACCGTAAAGGTTTCATTAAGCTTTTGGGGTTGTTGTTTTAGCAAGTGTTTGAATTTATTACTCACAAAGCTTCGCTCTGCTCCGGTATCAAATAGGATGCATGCATATGAGTGGTTAAGGAGAAACGTACCGGTGACGACAGCGGGATCCTGAACCGCTTCTCCTTGACCCATAGTCAGTACTCTTCCTGCTGCTCCTGTCGCCTGGTTGTTTGCATTGGGACAATTCCGTCTGAAATGTCTGGTCTTCCCGCACCCATAACAGGTATAACTGGCTCCATCCTTTGTGTTGTTGTTGTTGTTGTTGTTGTTGTTGTTGTTGTTGTTGTTGTTGTTGTTGTTGTTGTTGTTGGGCATCTGGTTTTGTGGAAGCTGGGTCCTACAATACTTTGCTGTATGGCCCTTCCGGTTGCATCTTGTGCATATTATCTCTCTGCATTCACCGTGGTGATGGTAGTTACTTTTGTTACACTTGGGAAGATTCCCTGTGTACTGTTTCGGAGCATTCGGCGTGGATGAGGCTGGAGCATGTGGTGCTGTGGTAGCTTGGGTTGCTGCATGGACAGTCACTGTCTGTTGCTTCTTAGATGATTCTGAGTTCTGTTTACCTCTTCTCTTGTTGTTCTTCCCTTTCTTATTCTCTTCTCCCTTCTTAACATCCGCTTCCACAATCTTAATACTCTTCTTGCTGTCATGATCATACAGTTTCTTGGCCAATCTTTTGGTGCTATCAAACGTCTCAGGGTTTGCCGCAATGACATTCCCTTGGATAGGTGTAGTCAACCCCCAGATGAACCTCTCAATCTTTTTCCCTTCCGAGGTGATCATACCCGGACACAGAAGGGATAGCTCGCTAAACCTGGATATGTATGCGTCGATATTGGAGTTCTGAACTGTCAAGTTCCACAATTATTGTTCCATCTTTTGTATCTCGCCTCTAGGGCAGTACTCTGCCAACATCATTTCCTTCAGTTCTTCCCAGGGCATCGCGTTTTCCACTGGAAGGGTCATGGCTTCGATGTGACCGTTCCACCATGAGAGAGCTTGATCAACAAAGGTACATGCTGCGAACTTGACCTTGCACCCATCTGCACATCCGCAAATTTCAAAGACGGATTCAATTTTCTTAATCCACCTCTTTAGGGCTATGACACCTCCCGTTCCATTAAAGGTTCGTGGCTTGGCATTGGTAAAATCTTTGTAAGAGCATGTCTTGGTAGGTCCTTGATTTATTCCGTTGTTTGAACTTCCATCCCCCTGCCCGTTTCCTCCGCCATTGTTCCCTTGGTGGATTTGCGCCATGGCTGCTGTGACTACAGCAGATACAGCTGATTGAAACACAGCTGAGTCGACTTCCGGTGGTGTCGGTGGTTGATTATTTCCGCGATTTGCTCTCTGCGGCATCTTGCTGTTACGGAACAGAAAGATGTTGAGTATGTATTGTTTTTAAGTTGGGAATTTCGTGAATCGGTTTGCGCATCTAAGTGTTTCCATAATTTACGCTAAACAATAAGAATGTATAACACATAACAGATAACAACATCACAAATAAACACATAATATTTTCCAGTAATATTATCCGCACTTTGATACATGAAAATTTGCTCGAAAGAGCATACATAGTGGTACAAAGTTCGACAGCATAACGACTCTAGGAGTAGTGTAATCACTTAAACATTGAGTCGGTAGTACATAGTATAGTGCGTACAAAAGAAACCTAACACTAGTAGAGGGGTCTACTGGTCCGAAGTGTTCTGGGATGCGTCGGGTGGTGGGGCTGATTGTTGGACTAATGTCTAAGTCCATAACTATAATTGGTAAGACTTGACCCGACCCGGCATGGTCCATTTGGGTTGCATGGCATCGGGACAATTGGATAGACAAGATGAGGAAAAAGGATACTAGTGATTTATATTAATATATTATAAGTTTTAATATATTAATATATAATCATATTATTTAATTAGTATTGATCAAGAATTAATTTATAATTAATTAAGTGATCAAAAGAAACTAATTAAATATGGACTCTAAGATATATGTGTCTGATGGGCCAAGTTCATTTAGGTTGGGGTAAGCTTTCATGGATAGTCCATGGAGTGTTTAACCCATGGATCATATGAAATGAAAGGTCATGGGTATTAGGGTTTAACCCTAATCTCCACACTATATAACGATGTCCTTGGTTGGTGAAATGGGCACTAGTGTGTGTACACAAAAGGGCAAGGCTGATTTCACTAGAGAGAACCAAAGTATCCTTATTCTCAAGGTTATTCCAAGTGTTCATGGTGTTGTGTGAACCATTTGAGGTGTCACACTTGGGGCACTAGGCACTCAAGCTTCATGAAGACAAGTTACATCAAAAAAAGGTATGTATTCTATCTATTTTATTACCCAAGTATATGATATTTGTATGCTAGTATAGGGTAATATCTTGGAAACTTCATATTTGCATGTATAATAGAGAAAACATAGATCCAAGGTATTTAGGGTTGTATGTGCACCATAGGATGTTGTAGTATACTAAAACCCAACAGTGGTATCAGAGCCATGGGTTGTTTTCTGTTATATTCATGCAAATGTTTGATTTTCAAAGTTGAAAAAAAAAGAAAAAAAAACATGAAGTTTGTCAAATTTTAAGATAATTACTTGTTTTGTGAAAAACTAATTATTTGTAAAATTTGAATCATTTGCTATATGAGTTGAATTAGGTCAAATTTAGTAAAAGATAAAATGATATGATTATTTTATTAGTTTTAAAAGTTTGATCTAAATGTTTTAAGGAGTTACAAATTTTATCATAAAATTTTGGAGCTCAAAAAGTTTTTTTAAAGTTGTGATCTTATGTGTTTTGAAACCTCCATAAGTTATGGATATGAAAAAGTTTTAAAAAAAAATTGATTCAAAGTTTTTATGGAGTTACAAAATTTGGTGTTAATGTTTTAAAGAATTCCATAACTTATTCTTAAGTTATGGAACATGAAAAGTTTCATCATAAAACAAGCATTTAACTCCATAAGTTATGGATTACCAAAAGTTCTATGTTTCCTTGATTTATGAGTTAGTTTAGATTAATGGAAAAAAAAATTTGTGTTTTATTTGTTTTCAATCCTAATTAATCTAAAAGTTGTTCATAAAATGTGTTTTTTTGTAACTTGTCCTCAAGTTATATGAAAAGTCACATTTATGAATCTTAAAAACTCATAAATATGCCTTAGGTTACAAAAAAATGAAGAGTCTTTTCTTATAAATAGTTTTTATGGCTCCATAACTTGTCCTCAAGTTATGGATGTCCAAGAGTCTCTTCATTAAAAGTTTTAAAGCTTTACTTAAAATTCATAAGTTATGGAAATCCAAGATTTTTGAATAGTTTCAAAACTTGCCCTCAAGTTTTGGAATTTGAAAAGTTTTCTCTAATGAATAATTTAATTCCAAGTTAAGCCCTTAGAATTTTAAAAGTTAAAATTCAACCCTTATACTTTATAATATTATAAGTTAATAATATATATATGTGTATAAGAGCAAGTCAGTCTTACCATTAGTAGGCCTCATTCACGAAGCCGGTCTATAAGGGGGGTATAAGGTTGTTGCCTATAAAATGGCAGCTTAATGGGTGTCCACTCTCACCCACCGCTTCCTTGACTGGTGGAGGGTCGTTAGCCGAACAGGTAGGACAAGGACTATAATTCTCCCTTCATTAAAAGTATTAATGATAAATACTAAGTAACTAAACCTTTTATTAATTCCCAATCTTAGTTACTTAGGAAAATGTGAATAAGGTGCTAATCCATGAAATTACACTTTGCACTTTGTTTAAACCGTTAGTGGAGCGTGTGTGGTTAACCGGCACACTAACCTGGATTTAACAAAGTAGGCAAAGGGTAACTTAATATCTATCATAGTATCGGTGGAGCTCATGTGGTTAACCGGCACATCGATTGAGGGGTAAATATTAAGGGTACCAAGTATATTTGTATGGTTACTTCACACCTTGTTTTGTGATCCTCGGCATCCCAGTCACAAAACCTGAAGGGCACACTCGAGATTGAAACATGCCATTGAAAAGTTCAATGAATCTCAAAAGATCTAGGAGTTTCAAATCCAAGTAAAAACCTAATTAAATTATTTCGTTTTTCATGATGGAAATTGGTAAATCGTCATTTACCTACCTTCAACTATTTTATAACTCGGATTACGGCATCCCTCTTCCAGTTATAAATAGGTTGTTGGATCCTAGCCTTAATATTTCATATTGGGTGTTATATTAAGGACTTTAGATCAACTATCTTGAATATCTCCCAAAAGATGTCTAGTTCAGACATCTATGATCTTCCCAAATCTCTTGGAACTTTACTTCATCCACCTCCTCCAATTATTCTCCCTAACCCACAAGTTCAAGGTCACTCAAGCCCTAATGGCAAGCAAGGTCTATGTGTGATCGCATCTTGGAGATGAAGTCACATATTGACAAGTCGGGAGAGTTGGGTGTCAAAGTCTTAAGAAAGTTGGATGCTCAATCACTTTCTAAGTCACATAGTAAGTTCCTTATGGACTAACATGTAAAGGACTATGACATGACCCATAATGATCTTATCTATTTGCTTTGGGGTGCTTAATCAGCAATGATTCGGAGCACTAGCAGAGTAAATCTGATTAGTAGATCAACTTCCCAAAACCTTCAATGGACATTGACAATGGTAACATTGGATACCCAGAAAAAGCATTCTCTTCCCAATGGAAAGGGATTGGCCATAGTCAACTCGGTTGACCAAATGGTAAAGAGAAAGACTAAGTCTGAGATAGTCCCATTACCAAAGAGTTCATATGTTTATCTTGCCAAAAGAAGGGGCATTGATTGCGAAGCTGCCTATTTACCTGAAAGATCATAAGGTTGATCAAGTCAAGAAGTTTGACTCTGCTTCAGGTAAAGTTCACTATCTAACTCTGTTAAGTTTCTATTCTGAGATTCTTATTACATGATGTGACTTGGTCACATGTTGATGTTTTAAGAATCAAAGAAAAGTGAAGAAACTTAAAGGAAGTATATGCTGATTCTGATCGCGAAGATGGTTTTCGATCGCATGGTTCAGTGATCATAATTTTGAGCTGTTGCTTAGGAGTTATGATATATTGCTTAGGAATAGATAACAACAAGTTTTTCATATGCATTTGCATTGCAAGGATAAGTTTTTCCGGAAGTTTTAAAATAAAAAAAAACAGTTTTGATTTATTTATTTTAAGTATCCTTACAATGGCATTTGTGAAAAATTGTTGTTTACATGTTTCCATTGATAGAAATATTGGAAAATGGATTTGATTCTTTCATTTGTGGCAGTGTCTAAATTTACCAAATAAGGAAAGTTTCTCATCACCCAAGTTTCAATTGGACCGAAACTTGGAATCATGCAATTTGTATAGTATGATGAATGAGAACTTTCAGCTTTCAAAAATTAAGACTAATTACTTGTTCACATGTATATGTGAGTCAAGTAAATGACTAAAGGGATCGAGTACACATTATTGTGCACTGGTCAAGTCCACCACAAAGATCGATAAGACTATTCGTCATGATTTACTAAAGTTTAGTAAATATGGTTATACTTACAGGCTTAAGTGTAATTCTGAAGCATTGGAAAAGTCTCGATGTATGGCAGAACGAATGAGAAGAATCAAATTAGGCAGAAAGATAAAAGTTTCTCAAATCTGAAAAGATGGGAGAGTACTTTAGTATCATGTTTTGTGATCATCTTAATGATTTAAGAACCACATCACAATTGGTCTTCTAAGGACATCTTAGTGCATTCTTATGACTAAGAAGAGGAGTCATGAATTGTTGAAATGGTTAAATCAAGAAGATGAGTCATACTTTGTTTCAAAACAAGTCTTAGAGTCATACTCCAAGACTATAAGTTGAGTGACATATCTTAAAGAAAGGTTTATAACACTTGTCAAATATAAGAGTAAAAGTGTCCTACTCTTGTACATTTGAAGTTGGTAAGTTGTGATGTTTTGGATTAAACAAAGACCAACTAAGGCCAATTGTGTGAAGTGTTTGTCTTGATAAAGAATCCGCACTATCCCTTGAATATTTGACAAGAAAGTCTTATATGTCAAGAGGACAGTGGGAGTCTTAAAGGTCTTGAAAGTCTCAAGAACTAATCAAGAATAAAACCTGAGATTCTTCACTAGCACATGACTTGAGGTTTATAACCTATCGTGTTGACATATTATGTGCCCATTCCAGTTAAAGTTGTCTTTGCATAGGAGTTCTGGAAGTTCTCAATTGGTTGCGTAACAACTTGGAAGCAATGGTAGGCCCTGTACTGCCAGGTGGCAAGAAGTTAAGATTGCACAAGTTCAATCCATATGAGTTTGGATTTGTCACTAACCTAGTCTTGTGATTATGGTTTTGAAAAAAAAATTCACATAGATAGGAACACATATACCATAAAATCTAAGGGTCATAAGGTTTCTCTCCGATTCATGAAAATGATGGTGAGGAAACACTTCCACCAAGTAGATTTGAAGCAGATGGCAAAAGGTCTAAACAATTGAGACTATGATTATGGCATCCATTTTCATAGTTCTGAAATTGTTTAGACACACATGCATGCTATCTAAGGAAAGGTGTATGATTTTGATAAAGTCTTATCAAGACAATCTCGTCTCAGAAATCTGAACTTTGGTAAGAAAGTCAGTAAAGTATTGACTTCTAGAAGCCCAGATGATTTCTGAGTACATGTCAAAGCTAGTGGGAGCATAAGTGTTATGCTAATAATCATCATGTTAGTGGGAGCATGATAATTATGATAAATATTGCAAGTTAGCAATGTTAATTATAGAAAACAAAAGTTCTAATTCGTGAAGTTGTTTTGCTATAATTAAGGGAGAGGATATACTTTATTTCAGTTCTAAAGGCTTAGATTGAGACCTTAATCATCTTTAGTCAAGAATATATATATATATATATATATATATATATATATATATATATATATGAATTTCATGTTGGATTGGTTCAACTTAAGAAAATTCTATAGATTGCGTTCTCAAAATTCGATTATGATTACGGCATCCCTCTTCATAGTCAAATTTTGAAAACATGGCAAATAAAAATATTGTAGCAAAAGACTGGTCTAGAATCATGTCTTTATGTGAGACATCATGAATCATGTTCCATTTGCTTTGGGTACAGGATCGATTGCATGTGCTATAATATTTGTCCTTTCTAAATTTTCCAAATGCCCAGAGGCATTAAGAAGGGAAAAGGTCTAGAATTGGATATGACTAAAAGGATTAAGCAATTGTCGAGGACAATCTACGGTTTACCAAAGATTGGTTGCTCAGGGACAGTTGGAAGTATAGTGTTTAATTTTGGAAGGACCATATTGACATATTCTGAAAAGAGGCATCTCTTGTTCAGAAGTGATAGTCAAAATGAGAATATGGAGTTGTCTCCATAGGTGGAAGTTATCTGTGTAAGATTAGAAAACTTAATGCAAGAAGCATGTTCAAAGCAATGTACTTTGAATATGAGACTTAGTTGATGGGTTTTGCGCATTCTAACACTCCTAAGTGTACATGCAACCCTATATACCTTGGATCTATGTTTTCTCTATTATACATGCAATTATGAACTTTCCAAGGTATTACCCTATCTAGCATACAATACTTGATACTTGGGTAATCAAATGGATAGAATACATACCTTTGTTTGATGTAGCTTGTCTCCATGAAGCTTGAGTGCCTAGTGCCCCAAGTGTGACACCTCAAATGGTTCACACAACACCAAATGCACATGGAATGACTTGAGAGAAATGGAACACTCCTTGAAATCGTCTAGCCCTCATATTCACACATTAGTGCACAATTTCTTGAGCCATGGGATTCTTTTATATGGTGGCTATTAGGGTTACACCATGTAACTCATAACTTTACCCATTCCTTATGCTCCATGGATTTTAACCTCCATGGAGTATCCATGGGTCACCCCATGTACTTAGTCCAACATAAGAAATCTTGGATCACAAGCCCACATATATAAGAATGAATGATTTACACAATCAACCCATATATTTAATTAGTCTCCTTTTGATCACTTAATTAATTCCAAATTAATTCTTGATCAATACTAATTAAATAACCTTATTAATATATTAGAACTTATAATATATTAACCAACCTTAAGTGTTATTTCTCTCATTATAGTCTATCCAAATGCATGATGCCATGCAACCCAAATGGACCATGCCGGGTCGGGTCAAGTCTTACCAATTATAGTTATGGACTTAGACATTAATCCAACAGTGTACCACTTGGATAAGTCTAAAACTATTATTGCGTATGACTTCAGGAACCGATCAGCAATCGTAGCTCTCAAAAGCTTCTGTCGAACTCTGACCTTGTCGATGAACTCTGACCTTTGTCAATGACTTGTCCATTAGATAAGGGATCATATATTCCTCCATTCTAGATATCATATGGACTGAGACATGGATTATAATCATTCTATCTGTCCATTTGTTGTTTCCCGATTTTCGATTTATGATGACTGACTGATTGAACAAATCAAATCAGTCCTGGCTTGGCCAAGCACTCACATGTGTCATCGCTAAATCATCGAGGGGCCCACAGATATCACTTTTATCCCGAAGGTAAAAGGAATGGATAAACTTCGACTCATATGGCTTGTTCTACTACTTGTTGAATCATACACAAAGGCACGTTTTATAACATCGAGTTACCAAATGCGTTTTCGTGCAATCAATGTATAACCAACTCATAGTAACAACTCATATCTCTAGGTTTGAAGAATATAAGATATTATCGTCTCATGATCACTCGTGATAAAATCCATGAAGTGATTCAAATGAGCGCGGGTTGAATCCAATACTCAGAACTTATGAGCACTCATGAGTGTTGTAGCACCACTTTGTCCATCAACTTGGACCTCTACAAACCAACCCATGACCGTCTTGATTCATATCTACTTCCAACATATGACCGACTGTGGATGGTTTGAATAACTTAATCATTCAGGAAGAGCGACTTAGTTATTCTGGAAGTCAAAACATGCAAAGTGAAACACAAGAATAAATGAATCAAATATGGTATCAAACCCTATGAATATAAATAAACACTTTTATTTATCACCATACTGATTACTCATTATTCATTGTTTTGGTTTTATCAACTTTATACTTGAATTAAAAAAACTAGTTGTCCCATGCTCCAAGCGTGTACACTATGTTTTTCTTAAACAATAGCTTTGCCATACACCAAGTATGCACTCTATGTTTGTCTATGATCCTTACTTTATGAAATAAACAAATTGAACATAATTTCAATGATTCTAATTTCACACTCCCAAATCCTTATCGAAAAATGTGAGAATTTCAAATTCCTATCATTTATCGAAATCTGTTTAGATTTTAAACTTATATGCACTGACCCTCCTGTAATGAATATGTACAAAGTCACAAAGACTTGTCAACAGTCATTATAAGGTATTCCAATGGAGATCAACTCCATGGAAACTAAGTCTCATATTCAAAGTACATTGCTTTGGACATGTTTCTTGCATTAAGTTTTCTAATCTTACACAGATAACTTCCACCTATGGAGATAACTCCATATTCTCATTTTGACTATCACTTCTGAATAACAGATGCCTCTTTTCAGAATATGTCAATATGGTCCTTCCAAAATTAGCACTATACTTCCAACTGTCCCTGAGCAACCAATCTTTGGTAAACCTCAGATTGTCCTTGACAATTGCTTAATCATTTTAGTCATATCCAATTCTAGACCTTTTCACTTCTTAATGCCTCTGGGCATTTGGAAAAATTTAGAAATGACAAATATTATAGCACATGCAATCGATCCTGTACCCAAAGCAAATGGTACACGATTCATGATGTCTCACATAAAGACATGATTCTAGACCAGTCTTTTGCTACAATATTTTTATTTGCCATGTTTTCAAAATTTGACTATGAAGAGGGATGCCGTAATCATAATCGAATTTTGAGAATGCAATATATAGAATTTCCTTAAGTTGAACCAATCCAACATGAAATTCATATATATATTCTTGACTAAAGATGATTAAGGTCTCAATCTAAGCCTTTAGAACTAAAATGAAGTATATCCTCTCCCTTAATTATAGCAAAACAACTTTTTCAATCCCTGCAGCCTCACGAATTGAAACTTTTGTTTTCTATAATTAACATTGCTAACTTGCAACACTAACAATAATTATCATGCTCCCACTAACATGATGATTATTAGCATAACACTTATGCTCCCACTAGCTTTGACATGTACTCAGAAATCAGCTGGACTTCTAGAAATCAATACTTTATTGACTTTCTTACCAAAGTTCAGATTTCTGATACGAGATGCTTTAATAAAACTTTATCAAAATCATACACCTTTCCTTAGATAGCATGCATGTGTGTCTAAACAATTTCAGAACTATGAAAAGGGATGCCGTAATCATAATCTCAATTGTTTAGACCTTTTGCCATCTGCTTCAAATCTACTTGGTGGAAGTGTTTCCTCACCATCATTTTCATGAATCGGAGAGAAACCTTATGACCCTTAGATTTTATGGTGTATGTGTTCTTATCCATGTGAATCGTCAAAACCATAGTCACAAGACAAGGATAATGACAAATCCAAACTCATATGGACTGAACTTATGCAATCTTAACTTCTTGCCACCTGGCAATACAGGGCCTGCCATTGCTTCCAAGTTGTTATGCAACCAATTGAGAACTTTCAGAACTCCTATGCAAAGCCAACTTTAACTGGAATGGGCACAGAATATGTCAACACGATAGGTTATAAACCTCAAGTCGTGTGCTAGTGAAGAACCTCAGGTTTTATTCTTGATTAGTTCTTGAAATTCTTTTTAGGATCTTTAAGACTCCCACTATCCTCTTGACATATAATACTATCTTGCCAAATATTCAAGAGATAGTGCGGATTCTTTATCAAGACAAACACTTCACACAATTGGCCTTAGTTGGTCTTTGTTTTATCCAAAACATCACAACTTACCAATTTCAAATGTACAAGAGTAGGAAACTTTTACTCTTACATTTGACAAGTGTTTTAAACCTTTCTTTAAGATATGTCACTCAAGTTACAATCTTGGAGTATGACTCTAAGAATTGTTTTGGAACGAAGTATGACTCATCTTCCTGATCTAACCATTTCAACAATTCATGACTCCTCTTCTTAGTCATAATAATGCACTAAGATGACCTTTAGAGGACTAATTATGATATGATTTCTAAATCATTAAGATGATCACAAACATGATACTAAAGTACTCTCCCATCTTTTCAGATTTGAGAAACTTTTATCTTTCTGCCTAATTTGATTCTTCCCATTCGTTCTGCCATACATTGAGACTTTTCCAATGTTTCAGAATTATACTTAAACTTGTAAGTATAACCATATTTACTAAACTTTAGTAAATCAAATAGTCTTAACGAGCTTTGTGGTGGACATGACCAGTGCACAAGAATGTGTACTCGATCCCTTTAGTCCTTCACTTGACTCACACATCCATGTGAACAAGTAATTAGTCTTTGATTTTCCAATGCTTGAAAATTCTCATTCATCATACTATTCAACTTGCCTGATTCCAAGTTTCGGTCCAATTGAAACTTGGGTGATGAGGAACTTTCCTGATTTGGTAAATTTAGACACTACCACAAATGAAAGAATCAAATACATTTTCCAATATTGCTGTCAGTGGAATCATATAAGCAACAATTTTCCACAAATACCATTGTAAGGATACTTCAAATAAATAAAATTAAACAATTTTCTTTTATTTTAAAACTTTGCGGAAAAACTTATCCTTACAATCCACATGGAAAATTGTTGTTATCTATTCCTTAGCAATATATCATAACTTCTTAAGCAACTGCTCAAAATTCTGATGCGATCGAAATCCACCTTCGCGATCAGAATCATCATATACTTCCTTTAAGATTTCTCTCTATTCTTTGATTCTTAAAACATCAACATGTGACCCAGTCACATCATGTAATGAGGATCTCAGAATAGAACTAGACATCTTTTGGGAGATATTTGTCACACCCCCAAACCAAGGATGGCGGAAACGTCCGGGGGTGGATGACTTCATGTATAGTATCATAACAACAATTGTAATAGTAATTCAAGCAAACACAACCAACATATATATAATTGAAAAAGTTACATCATTGTATGAATTACATGTTTACGAATCAATTACAATATGTTGACAAAATATGAAATAGTAGACGCCTTAGCGTCCCATCCTCAAAAGCACTTGATTACCTGTTTAATGATTTCCTGAGAATACAAGTTGTTAGAAAAAGTGTCAACACAAAGGTTGGTGAGTTCATAAGCTTTTGTTTGGTATTATTAAAAGCCTTTCGTTTGTAAAAGTAGTATTTGTGTTAGAAAATCCAATATTTTCCTTAATGTGTAAATGTAGTCTTAAAACCCAAAGACCGAAATGTACAAGTAATTTGTCATATTTATAGTAAAACAATGCAAGTTTAAATCGACATAAACTCGTTAAATTTTAATGAAGTTCCCGTAAATTCCAATGTTTATTAATACTTTATGTGAGTTTATTATAACCATACTATGACCAAGGTTGCCTAAAACGACGTTCTTCAGGCGTCAGAAATGTTATGACATTTGTCACCCCAGACCTATCGGGCTAACTGTTGCATGCAGTTTAGGTGTGGGCTTGTCAAACCCAATATAGATCTATACACAATTATCACGCTCTCCCTCAAGGAGACTCTGGTTACAATACAGGACTTAATGGTAATTTGAAGTAAATGTCTCACAAAGTCATTAACGGAATTACGTGTTATGAAAACTTGATACCGTATGGCCGTACCTTGCTTAATGAAAATATCCTTTGTATAAATGTACCCTTTTTAAATGTATGTGTTATGTAATGTATCATAAACTATACCTATTATAGTTTATCAACCAAGGGTAGTACGTAGTAATGTATGCAAACTATATTCAAAATAGTTTATTAAATGTTTGAATGTATCGGTTGTACTTTGATTATAATCACTTGTTATTCTTTATATTTTATATGTCCAAATCCATTTGTAAACTGATGTGTGTCTAAATATTAAGATAAAATGTCATATATTGCAATAACATATAATCACATAAAGATATACACCTTGCTCAACATGTTACAAGGTGAAATGAAATTAACAGCAACTTTTCGTTGAATACAGTTTCTGTTACTGTTCTTAGAAAATTTATAGAAAAATCATCAAAGCTCTAAATCCAAATCCGCAAATTTTGAGAGTTTGGAATATGAGTCTAGTTTGTTCGTAAATTTTATCATGATTTTTAGTGATATCTAACAGAGGTGAAAATGTTCATAATCACAGACTGGTCCGGGTTTGCCTCTGAAATGACATGCAGTTTTGTAAAAATCACCATAAATTGTAGAAAAATCATATGGAGATGTGCAAGTAGCCATTTTAAAGCTAAGAGTTTGAACTACTTGCACCTGGAACAGTTTTGAAAACTAAAATATTTAAGTTGACCAAAACAGTCCGTGATTAAAGTCCATCTTTTCTGATGTAATCTGTTAGAAAAAGTTTAATTGTGTTCTTGATGATTTTACTTGTATTCCCCCCTTAAAACTTAAGAAAAACATGTAAATGTAGGGGTATGAACTCACCTTATGTGGTTTCAGTAGATGAAAGTGAGAGAGAGGAAGTGTTCAACCCAAGAACACTAAGAAGATGTCTTGATGATTCGAGAATCTAACACCGAATAAGATGGAACTTGTGTAAGATATCAATGATTTGAGTAGAATGGAGTTTAATAATTATGTGAATAATGAAGATACTTACTAATTGAAGAAAGAAATCCCTGGAGAAAGCCTTGAAGTTCTTGAAGTTGAGAGAAAAGATGAGAGAATTTTGGAGAGTGTTCTTGGTTGCTAAGTGTAGAATGAAAGAATTTTATGGAGAATGTGGAGAGAGGATCAATCCTCCAGCTCTTAGAATGTGGGAAGAGCTGGAGATTGGATGTAAAGGTCCACTAAGGAGACAAGGGGTAGTGGGAAAGAGTGGCTAATCATAGAGTGAGGTGGTGGTGGTTTGCTTTTGCCATAAATTAAGGAAAAGCAAATATTCCCTCAATAATTAGTTCAACCACTAATTCTTTTAATATATTTTATAAAAACCCTGGAGATTTATATATTTTGGGGCCTTAGTTTATAAAATAAAGTTTTTGGTGAAAATCCCACATTAAAATAATGAAAAACGGAGTTAAAACGAAGTCGTAGTCGAAAACCGGGAAAAAAGGCTGAATCTGCGAAGTTGCTCGGTCCTGGGCCGAGGTTCGGACCTGAGGCTTCGGTCCTGAGGCTTCGGTCCGAGGCTTCGGTCCTGAGCACTTCAGTCCGAGGCTTCGGTCCTGAGCACTTCGGATGCGAGGCTTCGGTCCTGAAGCTTCGGTTTTGGGTCCTTAAGGCTATTTTACCCGTTTTTACCCCGTTTCAAGTGGTTTTTGACCCGGTTAAGGGTCGTGATGACCCGAATGATTACAAAAAGTTAAAGGAACTTTTGAGAGAGATTTGGGAGAGATTTCTAATAGAGAGAGATTGAGTGAAAGAGATTGAGAGAGAGTTCTTTTGAGACCTTTTTGAGTGTTTGGCTTTGAAACGCAAGGTCCGTAAACCCCGTTAAGCCATGATTTAGTGTCCTACACAATCCCGATGATTGTGCAATAGTGTTTTATCGCTTTGGTTCGTTGTTTAGCACTGTTAAGGCTAAGGAAAATCAAACACATGAATTTTCCAAATGATGTTTTCTCATTAAAATAGCGAATTGTACAGTGATTACATAACGTAAACCCTAACATACAAGGGTTATTGGAGTTGACCGGTTTGACTTGTTGACTTTGTTTGACTTTGACTTGACCGAAATTTGACGGTTGTCACATCATCCCCCCGTTAGAAGGAATTTCGTCCCAAAATTTTCATTTTGACTGGGATTTCAAGAGTTTGGGAAGAGATGTGGATACTTTTGTTTCATCTGATCCTCGCGTTCCCAGGTGAATTCGGGTCCTCGTTTAGCGTTCCAACGGACCTTCACGATGGGAATACGACTTTGCTTCGTTCGTTTGATTTCCCGATCCATGATTTCGACTGGTTCCTCCACGAAGTGGAGATTTTCGTTAACTTCGATTTCGTCGAGTGGTATTACAAGTGTCTCATCAGACAAACACTTCTTTAGGTTCGATACGTGAAATGTGGGATGTACTTTGTCGAGTTCCTGAGGTAATCGAAGTTTTTATGCTACTGGCCCAATCCTAGCAAGGATTTCGAATGGCCCGATGTACCTTGGATTTAGTTTCCCGCGTTTGCCGAATCGTATCATTCCTTTCCAAGGGGAAACTTTTAGTAGTACTCGATCACCCACCTGGAATTCCAAGGGTTTGCGTCGTTTGTCTGCATAACTCTTTTGCCGATCGCGAGACGCTTTCAGTCTTTCTCGAATTTGAACGATCTTTTCTGTGGTTTCCCTTATGATTTCAGGGCCAGTGAGGGTGCTATTAGAGACTTGCCCTCTAGTTAGCTGTGTATCCCCCACCTCAGCCCAACACAGGGGTGATCTGCATTTGCGACCGTAAAGAGCTTCGAATGGAGCGATTTTGATGCTAGTATGATAGCTGTTATTGTAGGAGAATTCGATAAGCGGTAGATGGGTATCCCATGCTTTACCGAAGTCTATCACACAAGCTCTTAACATGTCTTCCAACGTTTGAATGGTTCGTTCGCTCTGTCCGTCGGTTTGTGGGTGGTAGGCCGTACTCATGTCAAGCCTAGTTCCCAATGATTTTTGTAGAGACTGCCAAAACCGTGAGGTAAATCTACTATCTCTATCGGAGATAATGGATATCGGCACGCCATGGAGTCGTACAATCTCTCTGATGTACGTTCTAGTCAGCTTCTCCATCTTGTCGGTTTCTTTTATCGGTAGGAAGTGTGCTGATTTGGTCAATCTGTCTACGATTACCCATATGGTGTCAAGCCCGCCCGATGTCTTAGGCAGCTTGGTTATGAAGTCCATGGTTATTCGTTCCCACTTCCACTCAGGTATATCCGGCTGTTGTAATAGCCCGGATGGTTTCTGGTATTCGATTTTGACCTTGGCGCAAGTCAGGCACTTGCTCACATAGGTAGCAATCTCAGCTTTCATGTTCGGCCACCAGTATAATTTCTTGAGGTCCAGATACATCTTATCCGACCCGGGATGGATGGAGTATCGAGTCTTGTGTGCTTCATTCATGACGACATCTCGGAGTCCACCGAACTTCGGTGTCCAAATCCGGTTCATGATATAACGTGCTCCATCATCCTTGACTTCTAAGTTTTTATCCATTCCCCTTAATGTCTCTCCTGCCACCTTTTCTGGTTTCAAAGCTTCCAGTTGAGCTTCCTTGATTTGTATGGTCAGGTGGGAATGGATTGTCATTGTTAAGGATTTTACTCGGCGGCCCGAGTACTCCTTCCTGCTTAGAGCATCGGCCACTACATTGGCCTTGCCCGGATGATAACGAATTTCGCACTCGTAGTCATTCAGCAACTGTACCCATCTCCTCTGTCGCATGTTGAGCTCTTTCTGATTGAGGATATGCTGAAGACTTTTGTGATCAGTGAAGATAGTGCATTTCGTGCCGTAGAGGTAGTATCTCCAGATCTTCAAAGCGAATACCACTGCTCCTAATTCCAGGTCGTGCGCAGTATAATTAACCTCGTGCGTCTTAAGCTATCTTGATGCATACGCGATAACCTTCCCTCTCTGCATGAGCACACATCCGAGGCCTTGATTCGAAGCATCACAGTACACTACGAAGTCCTCGGTTCCCTTTGGGAGAGATAAGATCGGTGCGCTGCATAGGGCTTGTTTTAACGTTTGGAAAGCAGTTTCTTGTTTATTTTCCCACTTGAATATCACACCTTTCTGCGTCAAGGTGGTGAGTGGTTTCGCAATCTTGGAGAAGTTTTGTATAAATCTTCGGTAGTAGCCAGCAAGCCCAAGGAATTGTCGAATTTCGGTTGGCGTCTTGGGTGCTGACCAATTCTCGATTGCCTTGATCTTGGAGGGATCCACATGTATGCCTTTCTCACTTACCACATGTCCAAGGAAATCCACTTCTCTAATCCAGAATTCACACTTAGAGAACTTAGCATAAAGCTTCTCCGCTCTTAGTGTCTCTAGCACTTGGCGTAGATGTAGGCGATGCTCTTCTTCGCTTCGCGAGTAGATCAAGATATCGTCGATGAATACGATTACAAACTTGTCTAGGTAGGGTCGACACACTCTATTCATTAGGTCCATGAATATCGCAGGTGCGTTTGTTAAACCGAAGGACATCACCACAAACTCGTAGTGCCCATAGCGAGTTCTGAATGCAGTTTTGGGAATATCTTCTTCTTGAACTCGTAGCTGATGGTAACCTGACCTTAGGTCGATCTTTGAGAAGAAATTTGCTCCTTGGAGTTGGTCGAAAAGGTCGTTGATTCGGGGTAGAGGATATCGGTTCTTGATGGTGAGTTTGTTTAGTTCCCGATAGTCGATGCACATGCGAAAGGATCCGTCCTTCTTCTTTACAAAAAGGACTGGTGCTCCCCAAGGTGAGAAGCTTGGTCTGATGAACCCTTTGCTCAAAAGCTCGTTCAACTGACTGGACAACTCTTGCATTTCTGTTGGTGCGAGGCGGTATGGAGCTCTGGCTACGGGGGTAGCTCCGGGTATTAAGTCAATTCTGAAATCGACTTGTCGTGCGAGTGGTACACCAGGAAGATCTTCTGGGAACACATCCGGGAAGTTACACACTTCGGGGATGTCTTTGATGTCTTTCGCGTCTTGTTTCTTGTCTACTACGTGGGCCAAGAAGGCGTGGTACTCCTTCCGGAGATACTTTTGGGCTTTGATGCATGAGATGATTTGTAAATTCGCACTAGGTTTGTCACCATAGATGAGAAGGGTTTCGTCATTTGGTAGATTGAGGCGAACGGCCCTTTCGTAACATAGAATGTCGACACGGTGAGGAACTAACCAATCCATCCCGATGATTACGTCGAAGCTTTTTATGGTGACCGGCATCAGGTCAATTTTAAATGTATGGTTGTCTAGAGTGAGAGTACACTCTGAGTATATATCGCTAGTGCGTTCTACTTTCCCATTTGCCATTTCTACTACATAAGTATCCTTTAGTGATTGGGGATTTTGTTCAAGTAATTGTTTATATTGGTGGCTCATGAAACTCCTCTCCGCTCCACTATCGAATAGTACGCATGCATAAGAGTTATTGAGGAGAAACGTACCGGTAACCACCGTGGGATCCTCGACTGCTTCCCCATGTCCTATTGCCAGGACTCTTCCTACTCCACCAGCATTAGGGGCTTGTGCTTTGGGGCAGTTTCTTTTGAAGTGACCTGCGTCTCCACAGTTGTAGCAGGTTCGGGTTGCCCCCGTACTGGCGACTTGGTTGATTGGTCGAGCCGGCGCTTTACAGAAACGAGCAGTGTGCCCCTTCCTGTCGCAGTTGTTACAGTGCATCTCCCTACAAGCACCATTGTGGTGAAAGTTGCACTTGTTGCACTTAGGTAGGGTTCCAGCATATGGCTTCGGTGGTGCTGGAGTGGTAGCAGTAGTGGCAGCATTAGTGGCAGCATGGACAGCAACAGTTTGTTGCTTCTTAGCGGGGTCCTGTGCTGGTTGGCTCTTCTTTTCGTTCCAGAACTTCCTTTTGTTGTTTCCCCCTTTTGATTGATCAGTGGTGGTGGTTGTAGTATTATGACCGGCTCGGTGGTCAACAAGTTGTTGTGCCAGCTCCCTGGCACTGTCAAAAGTAGTTGGCCTTGAAGCCAGGACACTACTTTGCACTTGGAGAGACAGTCCCCAAAGGTATCGCTCCACCTTTTTCTCCTTCGGAGTAACCATTGTTGGGCAGAGGAGAGCCAATTCATTGAATCGGGTGGTGTAGGTTTCAAGGTCGGAGCCCGTCATCCTGAGGTTCCAAAGTTCTTGTTTCAGCTTTTGAATTTCACCTCTCGGGTAGTACTCCTTCATCATCAACGTTTTTAGTTCTGCCCAGGTTATGGAGCTAGCCACTTCGAGAGTAAGTGAATTAATCCGGTAGTTCCACCAAGTAAGGGCCCGGCCGGTGAAAGTGAAGGCTGCGAACTTAACTTTGCTCGCTTCGGGGCAAGAGCACACCTGAAAGACTACTTCGGTCTTTTCAAACCATTGCATCAAAGTGATGACTCCCCCGCTCCCATTGAAGTTGTCGGGTTTGCCATTGGTGAAGTCTTTGTAGGAACACTCTCTTGCACACCACGTACTGTCTCCGTGGTTAGAGTTTGTAGCACCCGATCCAGAACCACCAGCTCCGTTTGTCCCTATCTGCGACATTGCGGCCGCTACGGCTGTTGTTACTGCAGCCTGGAACATCGCAGGATCAAACTGTGGAGGTAGCGGCGGAGGAGGTGTTGCTGTGTTGCTGGAAGGTCTTGGTCTTCTCCTTGGCGGCATGGTTCTGTCATAAGTCGTAAACCAATGTACTTTTAGTAAAAGTGTATTTATAGGAAGAGAAATCTTTTATACATAAAGTATATTATTACGTTGTTTTTCCGGTATGTTTACGATACATACGATTTTATACTTTTAATTGACCCAATACATTGGGTTATGAGGTAAAATGAAAGTATACAATATTTTATTTGAGTTTCCTTGTTTCCAAGTATATGACTGTTTGTAAAAGTTTCACATATACTAATTTAGTCGGGACATAATTAATATATTATATTTTAAAATGATCTTTATCGGTTACTTAATTAGTTGCAAAGTGCATACCAGTCATATGTGAGTAAGATATAATAGTCCTTCGAATAGTTGACCCTAACTCCAAGACCACAACCAAACAAGGACAGGAAGTGAAACAAAGATACATAAATTCTAAGTCTATAGCATCTTAGTTACATATGACCTTAGCGCATCCACTTAGCAGCTATTGATCTATAAATAAAGACCTATTTAATTATCAGATAATTTATTATAGTAACACAAAATACTCCTATAGTATTTGTAAATGTTTAGTTTTGAGTTCTTAAAGTATCCTTTGTAGTCTGTTATTAGGTTTGTTAGATTTGTTGTCCATCCTGACCATCCCCCGGTATATGCAAGTCAATTCCCGGACAGATATAGTTGATCAGGCTATATCCTTCCCAGATTTAATCCACATATACTAAGGCATACTCAAAATGTTCAACTCTTCTTCTTTTGCTTTATGTTTTCGCTAGTTATGATACCATGCGAGCATGTAATGTATGTATGTATACTTTAATCAAGAAAATCATTTATTTTCTAAGAGTATATTTATTTGAAAAATACACAAATCAGAGACTATTAGTCCCAATTGTGTTTATAGTTTGTATATCTTATGTGGTTTGATATACTTAATTCACTATAAACTGTGCTCTGATACCAATCTGTCACACCCCCAAACCAAGGATGACGGAAACGTCCGGGGGTGGATGACTTCATGTATAGTATCATAACAACAATTGTAATAGTAATTCAAGCAAACACAACCAACATATATATAATTGAAAAAGTTACATCATTGTATGAATTACATGTTTACGAATCAATTACAATATGTTGACAAAATATGAAATAGTAGACGCCTTAGCGTCCCATCCTCAAAAGCACTTGATTACCTGTTTAATGATTTCCTGAGAATACAAGTTGTTTGAAAAAGTGTCAACACAAAGGTTGGTGAGTTCATAAGCTTTTGTTTGGTATTATTAAAAGCCTTTCGTTTGTAAAAGTAGTATTTGTGTTAGAAAATCCAATATTTTCCTTAATGTGTAAATGTAGTCTTAAAACCCAAAGACCGAAATGTACAAGTAATTTGTCATATTTATAGTAAAACAATGCAAGTTTAAATCGACATAAACTCGTTAAATTTTAATGAAGTTCCCGTAAATTCCAATGTTTATTAATACTTTATGTGAGTTTATTATAACCATACTATGACCAAGGTTGCCTAAAACGACGTTCTTCAGGCGTCGGAAATGTTATGACATTTGTCACCCCAGACCTATCGGTCTAACTGTTGCATGCAGTTTAGGTGTGGGCTTGTCAAACCCAATATAGATCTATACACAAGTATCACGCCCTCCCTCAAGGAGACTCTGGTTACAATACAGGACTTAATGGTAATTTGAAGTAAATGTCTCACAAAGTCATTAACGGAATTACGTGTTATGAAAACTTGATACCGTATGGCCGTACCTTGCTTAATGAAAATATCCTTTGTATAAATGTACCCTTTTTAAATGTATGTGTTATGTAATGTATCATAAACTATACCTATTATAGTTTATCAACCAAGGGTAGTACGTAGTAATGTATGCAAACTATATTCAAAATAGTTTATTAAATGTTTGAATGTATCGGTTGTACTTTGATTATAATCACTTGTTATTCTTTATATTTTATATGTCCAAATCCATTTGTAAACTGATGTGTGTCTAAATATTAAGATAAAATGTCATATATTGCAATAACATATAATCACATAAAGATATACACCTTGCTCAACATGTTACAAGGTGAAATGAAATTAACAGCAACTTTTCGTTGAATACAGTTTCGGTTACTGTTCTTAGAAAATTTATAGAAAAATCATCAAAGCTCTAAATCCAAATCCGCAAATTTTGAGAGTTTGGAATATGAGTCTAGTTTGTTCGTAAATTTTATCATGATTTTTAGTGATCTCTAACAGAGGTGAAAATGTTCATAATCACAGACTGGTCCGGGTTTGCCTCTGAAATGACAGGCAGTTTTGTAAAAATCACCATAAATTGTAGAAAAATCATATGGAGATGTGCAAGTAGCCATTTTAAAGCTACGAGTTTGAGCTACTTGCACCTGGAACAGTTTTGAAAACTAAAATATTTAAGTTGACCAAAACAGTCCGTGATTAAAGTCCATCTTTTCTGATGTAATCTGTTAGAAAAAGTTTAATTGTGTTCTTGATGATTTTACTTGTATTCCCCCCTTAAAACTTAAGAAAAACATGTAAATGTAGGGGTATGAACTCACCTTATGTGGTTTCAGTAGATGGAAGTGAGAGAGAGGAAGTGTTCAACCCAAGAACACTAAGAAGATGTCTTGATGATTCGAGAATCTAACACCGAATAAGATGGAACTTGTGTAAGATATCAATGATTTGAGTAGAATGGAGTTTAATAATTATGTGAATGATGAAGATACTTACTAATTGAAGAAAGAAATCCCTGGAGAAAGCCTTGAAGTTCTTGAAGTTGAGAGAAAAGATGAGAGAATTTTGGAGAGTGTTCTTGGTTGCTAAGTGTAGAATGAAAGAATTTTATGGAGAATGAGGAGAGAGGATCAATCCTCCAGCTCTTAGAACGTGGGAAGAGCTGGAGATTGGGTGTAAAGGTCCACTAAGGAGACAAGGGATAGTGGGAAAGAGTGGCTAATCATAGAGTGAGGTGGTGGTGGTTTGCTTTTGCCATAAATTAAGGAAAAGCAAATATTCCCTCAATAATTAGTTCAACCACTAATTCTTTTAATATATTTTATAAAAACCCTGGAGATTTATATATTGTGGGGCCTTAGTTTATAAAATAAAGTTTTGGTGAAAATCCCACGTTAAAATAATGAAAAACGGAGTTAAAACGAAGTCGTAGTCGAAAACCGGGAAAAAAGGCTGAATCTGCGAAGTTGCTCGGTCCTGGGCCGAGGTTCGGACCTGAGGCTTCGGACCTGAGGCTTCGGTCCTGAGGCTTCGGTCCGAGGCTTCGGTCCTGAGCACTTCAGTCCGAGGCTTCGGTCCTGAGCACTTCGGATGCGAGGCTTCGGTCCTGAAGCTTCGGTTTTGGGTCCTTAAGGCTATTTTACCCGTTTTTACCCCGTTTCAAGTGGTTTTTGACCCGGTTAAGGGTCGTGATTACCCGAATGATTACAAAAAGTTAAAGGAACTTTTGAGAGAGATTTGGGAGAGATTTCTAATAGAGAGAGATTGAGTGAAAGAGATTGAGAGAGAGTTCTTTTGAGACCTTTTTGAGTGTTTGGCTTTGAAACGCAAGGTCCGTAAACCCTGTTAAGCCATGATTTAGTGTCCTACACAATCCCGATGATTGTGCAATAGTGTTTTATCGCTTTGGTTCGTTGTTTAGCACTGTTAAGGCTAAGGAAAATCAAACACATGAATTTTCCAAATGATGTTTTCTCATTAAAATAGCGAATTGTACAGTGATTACATAACGTAAACCCTAACATACAAGGGTTATTGGAGTTGACCGGTTTGACTTATTGACTTTGTTTGACTTTGACTTGACCGAAATTTGACGGTTGTCACAATATTCAAGATAGTTGATCTAAAGTCCTTAATATAACACCCAATATGAAATATTAAGGCTAGGATCCAACAACCTATTTATAACTCGAAGAGGGATGCCGTAATCCGAGTTATAAAATAGTTGAAGGTAGGTAAATGACGATTTACCAATTTCCACCATGAAAAACGAAATAATGTAATTAGGTTTTTAATTGGATTTGAAACTCCTAGATCTTTTGAGATTCATTGAACTTTTCAATGGCATGTTTCAATCTCGAGTGTGCCCTTCAGGTTTTGTGACTGGGATGCCGAGGATCACAAAACAAGGTGTGAAGTAACCATGCAAATATTCTTGGTACCCTTAATATTTACCCCTCAATCGATGTGCCGGTTAACCACACGAGCTCCACCGATACTATGATAAATATTAAGTTACCCTTTGCCTACTTTGTTAAATCCAGGTTAGTGTGCCGGTTAACCACACACGCTCCACTAACGGTTTAAACAAAGTGCAAAGTGTAATTTCATGGATTAGCACCTTATTCACATTTTCCTAAGTAACTAAGATTGGGAATTTATAAAAAGTTTAGTTACTTAGTATTTATCATTAATACTTTTAATGAAGGGAGAATTATAGTCCTTGTCCTACCCGTTCGGCTAACAACCCTCCACCAGTCAAGGAAGCGGTGGGTGAGAGTGGACACCCATTAAACTGTCATTTTATAGGCAGTAACCTTATACCCCCCTTATAGACCGACTTCGTGAATGAGGCCTACTAACGGTAAGACTGACTTGCTCTTATACATATATTTATTATTAACTTATAATACTATAAAGTATAAGGGTTGAATTTTAACTTTTAAAATTCTAAGGGCTAACTTGGAATTAAAGTATTCATGGGGAAAACTTTACAAATTCCAAAACTGAAAATATTCAAAACTAATTAATTCCATAACTTATGTGTTTAAAGTAGTTTTAACTAAAAAAAAAAAACTCTTCAAGTTCCATAACTTGAGGACAAGTTATGGAAGACTTTAAACTAATAAAAGAATGTAACTTTTCTTTATTTTTGTAACTTATGGAACTAATTAAGGTTACACATTTTATCATTTAATGAAGTGACTCTTGAACCTCCATAATTTGAGGACAAGTTATGGAGTCATAAAACCATTTAATGAGGACAAGACTCTTCATTTTTGTAACCATTGCCAACTTTTTATGAGTTTTATGAAACTTAAATGTGACTTTTCATATAACTTGAGGACAAGTTACAAAAACACATTTTAGAATCAACTCTTAGATTAAAATGGATTGAAAACACATAATCAATTAACTTTTCTATTAATCTAATAAACTCATATGAACAAAGATAATTCACATCAAATTTTTTTTCAAGTAATTAGCATAACTTTTAAACTAATACAATTCGATTTTTCAACTAATTTTGCAAGTATAACAAGAAAACAAGCCTTGGCTCTGATACCACTGATGGGTTTTGCGCATTCTAACACTCCTAAGTGTACATGCAACCCTATATACCTTGGATCTATGTTTTCTCTATTATACATGCAATTATGAACTTTCCAAGGTATTACCCTATTTAGCATACAATACTTGATACTTGGGTAATCAAATGGATAGAATACATACCTTTGTTTGATGTAGCTTGTCTCCATGAAGCTTGAGTGCCTAGTGCCCCAAGTGTGACACCTCAAATGGTTCACACAACACCAAATGCACATGGAATGACTTGAGAGAAATGGAACACTCCTTGAAATCGTCTAGCCCTCATATTCACACATTAGTGCACGATTTCTTGAGCCATGAGATTCTTTTATATGGTGGCTATTAGGGTTACACCATGTAACTCATAACTTTACCCATTCCTTATGCTCCATGGATTTTAACCTCCATGGAGTATCTATGGGTCACCCCATGGACTTAGTCCAACATAAGAAATCTTGGATCACAAGCCCACATATATAAGAATGAATGATTTACACAATCAACCCATATATTTAATTAGTCTCCTTTTGATCACTTAATTAATTCCAAATTAATTCTTGATCAATACTAATTAAATAACCTTATTAATATATTAGAACTTATAATATATTAACCAACCTTAAGTGTTATTTCTCTCATTATAGTCTATCCAAATGCATGATGCCATGCAACCCAAATGGACCATGCCGGGTCGGGTCAAGTCTTACCAATTATAGTCATGGACTTAGACATTAATCCAACATTAGTTTCCATGGAGTTGAACTCCATTAAAATACCTTATAATGACTGTTGACAAGTCTTTGTGACTTTGTACATATTCATTACAGGAGGGTCAGTGCATATAAGTTTAAAATCTAAACAGATTTCGATAAATGATAAGAATTTGAAATTCTCACATTTTTCGATAAGGATTTGGAAGTGTGAAATTAGAATCATTGAAATTATGTTCAATTGGTTTATTTCACAAAGTAAGGATCATAGAAAAACATAGAGTGCATACTTGGTGTATGGCAAAGCTATTGTTTTGAAAAACATAGTGCACTTGCTTGGAGCATGGGACAACTAGTGTTTTTAATTCAAGTATAAAGTTGATAAAACCGAAACAATGAATAATGAGTAATCAATATGGTGATAAATAAAAGTGTCTTATTTATATTCATAGGTTTTGATACCATATTAGATTCAATTATTCTTGTGTTTCACTTTGCATGTTTTGACTTCCAGAATAAACTAGGTCATTCTTCCTGAATGACTAAGTTATTCAAACTATCCACAGTCGGTCATATGTTGGAAGTAGATATGAATCAAGACTGTCATGGGTTGGCTTGTAGAAGTCTAAGATGTTGGATAATTCGGTGCTACAACACTCATGAGTGGTCATAAGTTCTGAGTATTGGATTCAACCCACGCTCATTTGAATCATTTCATGGATTTTATCACGAGTGATCATGAGACGATAATATCTTATATTCTTCAAACCTAGAGATATGAGTTGTTACTATGAGTTGGTTATACATTGATTGCATGAAAACGCATTGGTAACTCGATGTTATAAAACGTGCATTTGTGTATGATTCAACAAGTAGTAGAACAAGCCATATGAGTCGAAGTTTATCCATTCCTTTTACCTTCGGGATAAAAGCGATATCTGTGGGCCCCTCGATAATTTAGTGATGAGACATATGAGTGCTTGGCCAAGCCAGGACTGATTTGATTTGTTCAATCAGTCAGTCATCATGAATCAGAAATCGGGAAACAACAAATGGACAGAGAGAATGATTTATAATCCATGTCTCAGTCCATATGATATCTAGAATGGAGGAATATATGATCCCTTATCTAATGGACAAGTCATTGACAAAGGTCAGAGTTCATCGGCAAGGTCAGAGTTCGACAGAAGCTTTTGAGAGCTACGATTGCTAGTCGGGGTTTAAAGTCATACTCAATAATAGTTTTAGACTTATCCAAGTGGGAGACTGTTGGACTAATGTCTAAGTCCATAACTATAATTGGTAAGACTTGACCCGACCCGGCATGGTCCATTTGGGTTGCATGGCATTGGGACAATTGGATAGACAAGATGAGGAAAAAGGATACTAGTGATTTATATTAATATATTATAAGTTCTAATATATTAATATATAATCATATTATTTAATTAGTATTGATCAAGAATTAATTTATAATTAATTAAGTGATCAAAAGGAACTAATTAAATATGGACTCTAAGATATATGTGTGTGATGGGCCAAGTTCATTTAGGTTGGGCTAAGCTTTCATGGATGGTCCATGGAGTGTTTAACCCATGGATCATATGAAATGAAAGGTCATGGGTATTAGGGTTTAACCCTAATCTCCACACTATATAACGATGTCCTTGGTTGGTGAAATGGGCACTAGTGTGTGTACACAAAAGGGCAAGGCCGATTTCACTAGAGAGAACCAAAGTATCCTTATTCTCAAGGTTATTCCAAGTGTTCATGGTGTTGTGTGAACCATTTGAGGTGTCACACTTGGGGCACTAGGCACTCAAGCTTCATGAAGACAAGTTACATCAAAAAAAGGTATGTATTCTATCTATTTTATTACCCAAGTATATGATATTTGTATGCTAGTATAGGGTAATATCTTGGAAACTTCATATTTGCATGTATAATAGAGAAAACATAGATCCAAGGTATTTAGGGTTGTATGTGCACCATAGGATGTTTTAGTATACTAAAACCCAACACTGATGATGTGGATGCGCCCTAAAGACGCGCCACCTGCCGTTCTGTGGCTCGTAGTCGATCCTCCCAAATTGCTTGACGTACCTAAAAGTTATGGATTACTTCTTGAGTTTCTCGTTCCGCTCTTGCCACTACGGCGCGCATCTGATTCAGTTGCTCGGCCGTGTCCTGGACTAGGTCGCCCGTGTTCCGTAACCGCCTCGCCATGACAGGAAGTGCCCGGTCGGCTGGCCCTCCATCTCTCAGATCATAAAATTCCCTAGCCATCCCGTATAGGGGTCGCTGCCCTAGCTGCCTGCTCCATCTCCAAATATCCATGCCCCATGGAGGCGTGGGGCCATTTGGGCCCATCCGATGAGCGGGCACCCTAATCGGGTAAGGTGGGTTGATGACTTCGGACTCCGCGTCCGAATCGCCATCGCCGTCATCGCCGGGTTCTTCCTCGGACTCCCCTTCGGGGTCCTCTTCGGCCTCTTCTTCCTCCAAGTCTACCACTGGCCCAGCAGGTCCGCCCTCGATTTCCGCTTCAGGTTCCTCTTCAGACTCCTCCTCGGGGTCTTCTTCAGGTTCCTCTTCCAGCATCCGTTATTTCCCTGGTTAGGGAAATACGGATCCCCAGGATGATGGAAGCCGGCCATACTGTCTGCGGGAGGGTATATGAATAAGCTATTATTACTCCTAAGATTTATTATTTATATATAATAAAAGTTAGGTTGATGCGCTCTTCTTGTTTAACAATAGGGTATGCCTTAGGTTTACTAACCATCGCGATCGTCCCAGGGCATGTGTTAGTTGTATTACGAAGAAATGTAGTTGATCAGGCTACATTCATTCCTAATACAACTGTGAACAGCCCTGGTTTAACCGGGATATCAGGTTCTCCCTAATCATCTTATTTGATTTGTTATTATGTTCATTTTTCTAAGTCGCACAAATAAGAGTGTTTATTAGCACATTTTATTTGTTTTGTTTAGAGTTATTTAGTCCCTTGTTGGGTTTATAGTTGCATATCAATGTGTGGTTAGATATGCCAGTTCACTATAAACAGAGCTCTGATACCAACCTGTCACACCCCCGAACCAGACGGCGGAAACGTTCGAGGGCTCGCTTGACTTAAATTGAAATATCATCACAATGAATATACATGAAACATAACACATTCATCACCAAACATTACATAGTACAACTGGAATTGTTTACATCAAGTACATGGTTTACATTACATGATCCCAAAATATAAAGTGTTTGGTGATTAGCAACTACAAAAGAAACTTTCAACACACTGGATGCTTCCTCGTTCTAACGATTACCTGAGAATACAAGTTATTTTGAAAACGGTCAACATATATAATGTTGGTGAGTTCATAAGTATGTTTGATGTAAAATAGTTTATGTTGTTCGTAAAACCCAGAAAATCCGATATTTTTTGTAATAAGACTTTTCATGAAAATGTTGTGATGATCCTGTAAGTATATGCGTGAATGATTTCAAAACGTGTATAAATGAGAAGTTTTGCATTATAGTTTTTGAAAGTACAAGTGAGTAAGATTGGTTTCCCCGGAAAACCCGATGTTTTCCGATAAAATATTATGATTGTTTTGTATTATTGTATCGTCACAACGAATGAATATGATTTCCCCTGATTACTTAGATGGTATTGGATCTCTATGTGAGTCGTTATAACCATGCATGATAATGACTAGTTCGTCTGTCTTGACATTCTAATGAACACCGGAATTGATCTTAAGATTTTGTTACCCTAGACTGGCCGAGTCTAACTGTAGCGAACAACTTAGGTGTGGGGGGGTCACCCCCGTATAGATCTATATACAAACTCTCGCTCTCCCTCCAGGAGACTTTGATTACAACTACAGACTACGACCGACACTTATTGGTGTCGCCCGTTATTACTCACTTAATCCAAATGAATTTGATTAACCTTGATTAATGACCTGATTTTAGTTTACTTGAAGAGAAGGTAAGCCTAACAGACGAGGAGAAGAGGACTACTAGGCCCTACTAATTACGTATGTTATTTAAGGCTGTCGAGTATACGAAAGGCGCGTTGGCCCATTTCGCATAAGATTTATTTGGACCTTACTAGAAATGATAATGGGCCACTGAGGCCCAATAGCATGTAAAAGCCATTGAGGGTCCCTTAAGCATGTAATTGGGTCACAAGAGGCCCAATAACATGTATTATTTATGTTGGGCCCAAAAGTCATGTTAATGGGTCACGAAGGCCCAATAAGCATGATTAGAATCTTTCAAGCCCAACAATTAGAATGTTTACTTGTTTTGTATAGTATTAGTGTTGCGAAGTTGTTTAATCGATATGTCGTAATAATCACCAATTTGTTTTATAACGATTCATAGATTTATAAAAATAATTATTTTTCTATTTAAAACACATAAGTTATAAAGTTTTGTATATTTTGACCCAATTATTTTATTATTAACATAATTGACTAAAAATATTAGTTTGACCAATTCAGCCCCTTATTTTGGTAAAGTTGGCAATTTTTAGCCCTTTTTATGAAAAATGACATATTAGGTCCTTGAACTATTTTTCTTGACATTTTTGACCTAAACACTTAATTAAATGATGTTTTAAGCCCAAAATTTTATTTAGGACAGTTTCAACCCCTTAGTTAAAAGATTTGCATTTAAATCCACACTTTTCACAATTTTTACAATTTTTACCCAAAATCCAAAATCTTTGCATTTTTAGTCCCTTTTGATAAATAAGGCCATTTTAACCCCTGAAATAGGTTTATATACGTTTATAGCCCCTGTTTTGAGAAAACTTTCCATTTCAGCCATTTAAATTTGATTTTTCGCATTTTTGGGCCTAAATAGTCGAAAAGCCCAAATTTTAGCCCATTAGGCTAAAATTTACATTTCTAGTCCTTTAAAAAGCCTAATATTTATAAAAACTCTTATTTTAGCTGTTTTGACCTTTTGATCCTTGTAGAAACCGTGAATGACATCTTTTTCCCCATCTTTTGTTTATTTATCAAAAATGATCCAATAACAAATTTTATGTTGTAGTGTGTTTATTTTAAAGCTTGTATAGTAGTTTATCTTGACATGTTAAGTGAAATATGACCTAGATCACATATTTTTCCTTCTTGATCTATAGATCTCGAAATATCTTTCATTTTTAGCACATATTTACCACAAAAACACAAGAAATCACACATAACATACAAATACACATAGATCTTCACATTTTACTTGTATTCTCCCCCATAAATCATATGAAAACCGAAAATAGAGGGGTATGAACTCACCTTAGGTTTGTGGGTTCGGTTTTGAAGAAAGAAATGGAAGAGTTTGGTCCTAGCAACTTCCTTGAGTAGATCTCGAACTCAAGAAGATTTCTAAGATTATAAACACCAAAAACTTTGTGTAAAGGAATGATCTAACAAGAGAGTGAAGTTATGAAGCTTGGATGTGTAAAGACTTACCAAAGATTGACAACACTTGATGAAGACTCTTGAATCCAAGCCAAATTTTCGAGAATTCCTTGAAGGAAGGAAGGAGATGGCCTTAGAGAGAAATGGAGAGAATTTTTGTGTAGTGTGTGTGTGTATTGTGTGTCTTCGGCCGAAACAAGAAGAGGGGAGAGGGGAGAGAGTGAGATGAGTTGACATGCATGGAAACATGAGAATGGTGCATGGATACCCTATGTATATTTATGAGGTGACACTACAATTGTCAACCCTCATTTATCCATTCTTTTATATTTTTTTTTTGTTTTACTTGGGCCGAAATGGGCTAAGGAAGGAGGAAGGAATCACTTTGGCCCATTCTTGCCTTGGCTCGAGTTCATGAGGCCTATAAGGAAAACTTACGGCCCATTGGGCCCTTAGGGTAGCTCACGGTCGAATTTTTGTATACGGGAATGGATTTGAGTCCATTAAAGCTAGTTGGATTAGTTATGGCCCACTAAGGCCCATTAAAGATAAACTAGTCCATTTTTGGCTTATAAGGCCCACAAAGGTTAAGTCTTATGAGAGTGGGTCCAATGAGGGCCCATTTAGGAGTTCTAAGCCCAAAATAGTCAAATTGGAAGCTTATTGGCCCATTAGGCCCAATAAGGAAACCCTAGTCCATATAGGACTTAAACCGGGATTTCTAGGGTTTTCAACTTTACTTGATGAATCTAGGTTTGAATGTGTTTCCATAGGTTGAACTTCAAGCATAACATGAATTAGGGTTATGAGTTTACAGTAGATAATGTTTACAAGAGTACAGAATTTCCTAGCTAGAATGCTAGTTGTGACACATAGATTCAAATCAAAAAATGTTTCAGAATAATAACAACAATGGATGTCAAAAATATAGATCAACAACAATGCGCGTGCGGTACAGTCAAGTTGGGCCATTCCATCGAAAAACAAAACCACCTGAAAACATTGAATCGATAACGATAAGTATAAACCTTGGTGAGTTCCAAAAAAATATCACAAACCATGACATACATGCAATGCATATAATCAAGGCTCTTGGCTCCAGTGCTGATCCGCCTGACAACCAATGGCTCTCATGTCAATCAACTCATCAATAATAAATGTCTAGGCTCACAACTTCAGTGGTGTTCCACCATCAAGCATCAGTATTCTAGGCTCATAGCTCTAGTATTTTTCCACCATCAATGTCGACATATCATATGACGTGCTAAAGATAGTCTATAATATAAACTAATTTAAATACAAATCTAGTTTTAAATTTACAAAAACTAACAAACCAAACTGACTATCAAACACCAAGTAATGGACCAGATCAAGAATAGCATAACTTAGGTAAGTAAGGATGTTTAACACATGCATAATAGAAGTGTAATAATATATAAGTATCATGTTATTAATCAAACTCAAAAGAAATCATATAAAGGGTAATAAGTGCCACTAAAATAAATAGCATATAATTAATCGTAATAACTAATCTTATCAATAATGACTAACTGTAGAGATAACATAATCTGAAGGTATTCATATTTGTAATCAATCCATCCCACTTTATTTAATTAATATCCTTTAAATGATTTTGGTAAGTTATCCACCAATTCCTAAATTATTTAGATCGGATGGTCATGTAACTAATCCTATGACTCTATGTTGTCTACCAACAAGGATAGTGATGTGAGATTTTTATACTAGAAATACTTAAGTTTTAAATTTATAAAACCTTTATCTAACACGTCTTAACCAACACTTACACATGCAGTGAACTTGATTGAGTATAGTATAGTTGCAGTGCATAAGGGTGTCGAACTCTCGGGGAACATGTGTGACTAATAATAGATTAAATTAATTGAAACGAAAAATTTAATTGAGGGGTGGGGGTTTGTTTAACTGAAATCTTAAAGCATTCAATTTAAATTATCAAGTAGAATAAAGTAAAGATAATTATTTATGAATCACTTCCACTTAAACTTCAAATCCTTATTTGATATGGTGAGTTATTGATACTGCAATGAAGTATAAAGAGTTTACCAATTATACTAGCAACTATGATATAATTACTAATTTTTATGATTCATAAGTGACTAATTTAATGCTCATGAATTAATTTTTTAAAACTACTTATGATTTAATCTTAAAGTTCATAAAGGTAAACCTAGCCTAGTTTGTTAAACTAATGCTATCTTAGAGGAAAAAATTATCGATGAATATGATTAGTTACATCACTAGTCCTAATAGTTTATAATCTAAAACTATTAAGAAACAAGTCACAATAATCATATTTATACTTTAAACTATGTGCAACTCGAACATAAGTAATAAAAATCGAAACTTTAACAAGAAAGGAAGAAGATTTCATGAAAAAGCAATTTTATATCATCTTTAAAAATTTCAAAATCAATATTACACCATATTATTGAAGTTCATCTACATTTAAGTGGAATATGAGATTTTTAGCCTCTGATGTTTATAGAAAACAGAAATAACAAATAAATTGAATGCTCAACATTTCAACCATATGACTTTTCTTAAATATTTCTTCCAAAATTCGTTAATAGATCACCTCTGAAACTCTTCTGCCTTTTAGGATGAAACAAAGGGTTATTTACTGTACCCAAGAAGGTTTTTTTGCTGCATATTTTTCTGAGATGTGAAAATCACATATTTATAGGAAAATAAACTTAGCAGTGCTAAGCCTTCGTCTTCGCATCGCTAACCGTTATCCTCGCCTATTCTTCCAGAAGTAAAACCTATATTCACGTCGCTAACCCTTATCTTCGCGGTGCTAACCCCATCTTTTATGGTATCTTTAAATTTTTTCCTAATCTGCACCATATTTAGCTCAATTCTTCTTCTTTTATCATCATCTCAGGATTTTGTGCCCAATTATCAAATATAAACATTTTTATATCATATTTATCCTTATTTTATAATTATTCATTTAAATTACTAATATAATTAACCATATTTTATGACTAATTTTAGCAATATCAAAGATCTCACATTTAGGTTTTGCTTGCCCTCAAGCAAATATAGAATCATAGAACAAAAATGTGTTAAATTCTAACTAACTAAACTTAAAAAGAAAAATAAAATCCTAAACTACTCAAAATTTTGACTTTTTTTTTCTCTTTTTTTTAACTATTGTGAAGCCATTACTTTCGACGAAGTCAATGTAATAGACTTCTCCTAAATCGATCTCAAACCAGTTGGTGTGTGGTCGTTAGATGTAAAACATCCCTTGGAGAATATTGGGCAAACTTTAAAGGTCACAGGTTGGTTTCACTCCTAAATCTATCTATAATATATCCAAAACTTGGAAATATAAAAATTTAAAAATTTTAACAAAATTTGACTCTACCTATTTAAGCATATCATTGATCTCCATACCCTACACTTAAAATGTACAATGCCTTCATTGTATAAACTTACAAACCATGGGTATGTAGTGGCAAGATCGAAAGTGTGTAATTTTGTTGATTTTGAGCTTCATACTTCATTATAGATCAAAATTCATTCTTCTTCCACACGAGACCTTGTGGATCATGACACAAAAATGAGAGTATCACGGTGCGATTTGTCTTTTTAAACTCTTTAATCGCGATGCAATATATCCTTCACGACACTAAAAGGCAGTGTTTACGTCGTGAAGAGCAAACAATACACTTCTTCTTTGTAAATTTGTATGAGCCTACTACTTCATTGTTTGTCTGATTTCCAACATCATTCTGCAATTCTTATCATTAAAATAATCATTGTAACATAATAAAAGAACCCCACACTTAAAATGTGACGTCCCTTAAAAAATTTAAAAATCAACTTCATCGCTGAAAAGCATGAATAGGGCAGAAAAACACAAAGGAAAATTATTTTAGAAACCAAAAACCTTTTAAAGAAATAGAGTGTTAAAAGTATTAAAAAATTAAAACTAAGAAAAGAAAATTTTAAACAAAGGTCAGGTTGGATCCCGCCAAGGGCTTTCTTTTGTCTCAAGTCTTTAGTTGGACTCCTCCTTCATCTAGCTCTATTTGGTTGTTGATGGTTCTTTCCTCCATTCTCCTTTTCTCTTCTTGTATCCATTCACTCTTCTCCTATATGCTTCCCTTGTACTTTCTTTGCTTGACAGTGATCCTTCCTCAGTTGTATTCCTCCTCTTTCTCTTCTTTTCTTCTTTTCCCATGCATCTTTTTTCTCTTTCACTTATTTAGCGCTTTCAACTACCGACATTTGAATGTAATCTTCATTCCCTTGCTTGAGTGGTATATCAATTCCCAATGCATAGAATAAATTAGACGCATAATCTTATATCTCTTTTTTCCTTTCCTATATTTGTGTCTTTGTCGGAAAATTCTAAGATCCCCTTTCTTGAACAATGAGAAAAGATTCTCATACTTTTTTGTCACACCCCCAAACTGGAACGGCGGAAACGTTCGGGGGTGGATGACGTCATGTGTAGTATCACAACAATTGTATCATAGCAATCATAGTAAACACAACCATTACATTGGATACATATATGAAAACGGTTTACATCTGTTTGATTCTTGTTTTTATACATCAAAAATATAATCAAAATAGAAAGACGTGACTCTATATGCTTCGTCTTCTCAAAACTCCAGGAGTGTGACATCCCCATTTTCACGGCCAGAAAAGACCGATTTTGTTTATGCTTGTTTGAAAATCAGAGTAACATTTTAAATAAAAGTATTGCGGAATTTGTCCCAAAACAAGGTATGATAAAGATTTATCAAAAGCATTTCCAAAGAAATGTATTTCATTAAAAGACTCGGGATGTCATGTTCGATATAGATCAAAAGCATAAACAGTACAACATAAGCCTTACTACATTATTTCGTATTTACAGGCCTATAATCCCTTATCTCTCATCCAAACATCTATGCTCATGCGCCATTACCTGTAATACAAGAAACTGAGTGGGTCAGGCTTGGGAGCCTGGTGAGCACATAGGGTTTTCAACCCACAATAAATAAATTTATTATTTTCATCAACCAAACAAACCCGATTACCCCTTCCCGTTATCCTCACTTTACGTCCCTAGAACATCTAACATAAGGGATCTAGTCTAAGGACTTTCATCGGGGCGACAACACATGCTTCGGGGGTTCCTCAGCAATTCATGTCAAATAAGGCAACCATGTGGGGGATGGAGTACTGCTGGTAAACACACAGTTCAAATAAACACCTACAGGTTGCGAGCCTGCTAGCGTTCCACTGGAGTGTCTAGAATAGTCCGTGGTCGTCATCTATACTCCGCTAGATGACTGGATCATCAGTAACATCTATAACGAGGCCTTTCATTATTTTATTTTGTCACACAACAACTATTACATCTACCCATGTTTTACCCAACACATTTTGTAGATATAAAATACATATACAGTTTAAATCATTTAAAAACATGTATAAAATCGTTCATCCAGCATAGATAGCAAGTATACAGATAATATGCACACGTAGCACGTAATTTATATAAAATACTTCATATCTATGTGTAAGATGAAAGTAACTATGCACTCACCTAAAAAGGTGGTGATTCTGCCTTCGAACAACGCTTCGTTATCTCAAAACAATTATCCCTTGATAAAACCTAATATCAATATTATTAGGGTTTAGTCTAACGTTAACCGCGACTAATTAATAGTCTAGCTATTATTATTATTATATAAGCGTTAAACAACACTCTATATAACTCATAATAATAGCCAAAATAATTATTTTTAGGACCTAATAACATTACTATAATTATTTAAAAGCTATATTAAAAATTTCATAGGCATAGCTCACTTACAACAGATTTTAAAGAAAACCGGACTTCGCTTGGAGCAGCGTTTCCGAAACCGAAAGACCCTTTTTCTCGGGACTCTAGGAGCCTCGGGGCTTACTTCGGGTGCTAGGGGTTCACCTAGGCTTAGGGGAGGGTTAAAACCCTTAGAGAGAGAAAGTAATTTAGAGAGAGAAAGAGAATGGTATGAAATTTCCGGAAAATTTTGCATGTATTTATAGGAGGCAATGCCTCTCGGATTACGCTGGGCGTCAGCAGCTACGCGCCGCGTAGCTTCGGATAAGCTTGCCAGGAGGATCCAGCTGGCTCACACTCGGTCTCGGATGGATAGGAGGCGAAGGTACGTTGGGCGTACCAACCTCGGACGCGGGGCGTAGCGAAGGGAGACGTGTCCGAATCCGAAGCGTGCACAGATCAGCGATGGAGGGTCCAGATGCTGCCACGTCATCGTTTCTCTCTTTAGCTTCGTAAATCCGACTCCGAACTTCAAAAATTCGTATCTTCCTCGTACGAGCTCCGTTTTTGACGTTCTTTATATCTACGCGAAGGCGGGAATGTACTCTACAACTTCGTTTAGACTCCGTCGGCTAATTTTGACTTTATTTTAAATTTTATATTTTTAACAGGCCGGGACATGATTGGTCCGTTAAACATCCGTAACTTCTTCATCCGACGTCCGTTTTCGTCTGTTTTTTTATCGTTACGCTACTATTAACGAGATCTTCGATTCTCGTTTAGTTTGTGTCGGCTAAAAACCGCTCGATCTAATATTCGAACTTCGGGTTGTATACCGCTAAGCCGAAACTTCGAAAAATCATAACTTCCTCATACGAAGTCAGATATGGGCGTTCTTTTTATGGACGCTCTTGGTTTAACGTATTCTACGACTTTCGTTTAGATCGCTAAGGCTAAAACTCGCTCCATCGTAAATTCACTATTTACGTTTCCCGGTGTCGTGCCGGTTCCGTCGCGAAACTTCGACGGGTCATAACTTCTTCGTTATAACTCGGATTTCGGCGTTCTTTATATCTCCAGAATCCTTGTGTCGACCAATACAACTTTATATAAAGATATCGGGCTTATCTCACACTTTAATTTTGACGCTTATTTTTATTCTTTATTAATTATAAATTTATAATTAAATAATAAGCACACAAATACACATAATTCACATAGTATTCAAATATTTCATCTTTATTACATCAAAAGAGTTACAATAGTTGACCTAGACTATTACATCGTCTAATAATGCTTAGCCCCGAAACGCGGGCGTTACAATTCTCTCCCCCTTAGGATGATTTCGTCCCGGAATCATGCGTCAGCAAACATATGCGGATAGCGACTCATCATGTCATCCTCTGTTTCCCAAGTGAGATTCGGCCCATTCGAATGTTTCCATTGGATTAGCACTAAGTCGACCATCTTGCGTTGTAACTTCTTAGTCTTACAGTCAATAATTGCCTCGGGCTCTTCAATCAGCCTCTTGTTTTCATCCATTCTTAACTCTGAGATTGGAATTATGTCGGGAACTTCTCCCGTGAACTTCCTCAAATAACACACATGGAAGGTGTTATGAATACCATCGAGTTCTTCGGGCAATTACAACTTGTAAGCTTGGTTCCCAATCTTCTGAAGAACTTTGAACGGTCCAATAAACCTTGGACTCAACTTTCTTCGTTTCCCGAATCTTATAAGTCCCTTCCACGGTGAGAATTTAAGCAAAACCAAATCCCCAACTTCGAAGGTCATCGGTTGTCTTTTCTTGTCAGCGTAGCTCTTCTGACGATCCTGAGCTGCTAACATCCTTTCCCTGATCACCTTCAACTTCTCAGCAGTCTCATGGACTATCTCGGGGCCCATATACTGCTTTTCTCCGGCCTCAAGCCAACAAGATGGCGTACGACACTTCTGTCCGTACAAAGCTTGATAAGGTGCCATCTTGATGCTCGAGTGGAAACTGTTGTTGTAGGAAAATTCTACTAGAGGTAAGTGCTCGTCCCAGTTCCCTTGGAACTCGAGGGTACATGCCCTCAGCATATCTTCCAGTGTCTGAATCGTTCTTTCGCTTTGACCATCAGTCTGCGGATGGTAAGCTGTACTCAAACACAACTTCGTACCTAATTCCTCTTGTAGACTTCTCCAAAACCTTGATGTGAAACGACTATCACGATCCGATACAATCGTTAGAGGAACACCGTGAAGTCTTACTATCTCCTTCACGTAAGCATTTGCGAGCTTATCCATAGACCACCTCTCGTTGGCAGCTATGAAGTGTGCACTCTTTGTGAAACGATCCACGACCACCCAAATCATGTCGTGACCATTCTTCGTCCTGGGTAGTTTAGTCACAAAATCCATGGTGATGTCTTCCCATTTACCCATGGGTACAGGTTAAGGTTCTAAACTCCCATACGGTTTCTGATGTTGTGCCTTAACTCTCGCACATGTCACACACTCGGCCACATACTTCGCAACATCGAGCTTCATCGTCGGCCACCAGTAGTAGGGTTTTAGGTCCCTATACATTTTTGTGCTACCGGGATGAATCGAGTACATGTTCTTGTGAGCTTCTTCCATCAGAAGATCTCTTATCCCTCCCGTCTTAGGTACCCAAATCTGATCTTGGAATACCTTCAGTCCTTGACGGTTTGTACCGAACACCAACGTCTTTCCCAAACGTTCTTCCTTTCGGTTATTCTTCTCTGAAGTTTCTTCTTGAGCTTTCCTGATACTTTCCACAATCATCGAGACAACTTCTATTCTTAACGCTCTTGGCCTTTTTCTCTCAAGGTTGAATTTTCGACTTAGAGCATCAGCGACAAAGTTTGCTTTACCTGGGTGGTAAAGTATCTCACAGTCGTAGTCCTTGAGTAACTCTAGCCAGCGTCGTTGTCTCATGTTCAATTCCTTCTGATTAAAGAGATACTGGAGACTCTTATGATCAGTGAAAAGCTTGCACTTCGTGCCGTAGAGGTAATGCCTCCATATCTTTAGGGCAAAAACTACCGCTGCCAACTCCAAATCATGAGTGGGGTAGTTCTTTTCATGCTCTTTCAATTGTCGAGAGGCATATGCTATCACCTTTTCTCTTTGGGTTAGAAGACAACCCAACCCGACTCCAGATGCGTCACTATATACCACGAAGTCTTCAACTCCATTGGGTAGAGAAAGTATCGGTGCTTTGCATAACTTCTTCTTTAGCTTCTCGAATGCCTCTTCGTGTTTCTCATTCCACGTATATGTAGCTCCTTTGTGGGTCAACGCTGTCAATGGAGCAGCTATCGAAGAAAAGCCTTGGATAAATCGTCGGTAGTATCCGGCTAATCCTAGAAAGCTTCGAATCTCTGTGGGACTCGTCGGACGTTCCCACTTCATCACAGCTTCGATTTTTGCTGGGTCAACCATTATTCCCTCCTGGTTAACCACATGACCCATGAATTGGACTTCTCGGATCCAAAAATCACATTTGGAGAACTTAGCATAAAGCTTCTCCTTGTTTAAGACTTCCAACACCTCTCGTAGATGCTTGCCATGCTCCTCCTGGCTTTTCGAGTAGATCAGAATGTCGTCGATGAAAACTATCACGGATTTATCGAGGAATGGTTTACAAACCCTATTCATTAAATCCATGAATGCTGCTGGAGCATTGGTTAGTCCAAACGACATAACCAAGAACTCGTAGTGTTCATATCTCGTTCTGAATGCAGTCTTCTCGATATCCTGCTCTCTCACTTTTAGCTGATGATATCCTGACCTAAGATCTATCTTTGAGAAATAGCTCGAACCTTGCAGCTGATCGAATAGGTCATCAATGCTCTGCAATGGGTACTTGTTCTTCACCGTTGCTTTGTTCAGCTCTCGGTAGTCTATACACATTCTCATGCTTCCGTCTTTCTTCTTTATGAATAGCACCGGAGCTCCCCAGGGTGATGAACTAGGTCGAATGAAATCGTTGTTCAACAACTCCTGAAGTTGCGTCATAAGCTCCTTCATCTCCGTCGGTGCTAATCGGTAAGGTGCCTTTGCTATCGGTGTCATTCCTGGTAACAAGTCTATACGAAACTCCACTTGTCTATCAGGTGGTATTCCGGGAAGATCTTCAGGAAAGACTTCCGGATAATCACACACAACCGATATATTTTGCACCTCTTTCTTTTCCTTCTTAGCATCGATTACGAATGCCAAGTATGATGTGCATCCCTTGGACAAACATTTTATGGCTTTCATCAGGGAGATGATTCCAGAATTTACTCTGCGTTTGTCCCCGTACACCATGAACGACTCTTTTCCGAGTGGGTTCACCCATACTATCTTCTTCCTGCAAAGAATCTCTGCATCGTTGGCGCTAAGCCAATCCATTCCCAAAACGATGTCAAAACCGTTCAAGTCTATGGGCAAAAGCTCCTCGTGGAATTCGTTTCCGTTTACGTCGATGACTATGTTCTTAATACGATTACTAACAGGTACGAACTTGCCACTGGCAACTTCTACAATCAGGGCATTATCAAGTTTTTCTATAGGCAATGCTAATTTCCCACCAAATTTATGCGATACAAAGTAGTAGTTGGCTCCGGAATCAAACAGTATATTGGCAGGCAAACCATTTACAAGAAAGGTACCTGAAGCGACGTCTGCTGCCTCCTTCGCAGCTTCGAGCTTCATCTGGAAGGCTCTCGCCTTCGGCTTTGGTGGAATGTTGGGTCTTGCCGCATCTTTCTTCTTTGGGCAATCCTTAGCAATGTGCCCTTCTTCACGACACTCGTAGCACACCCTCTTGTTGATGGTGCACTCATTGGCATAGTGCCCCGTTTTCCCACACTTGTAGCAGGTCACTTCCTCGCTACATTTTCCCGAGTGCTTCTTCTTGCACTTCTCGCACCATTTTGATTCATTTCCTCCCCCGAACTTCTTCGAACCGAACTTGCTCTTCTTATTGTTGGGTTTAGCAGACCCTTCAAATTTTCTCTTCTCGCCAACCTCAACCTTGCTGGCAGCTCTTCCCTTGATCATTTCCTCCACAGACTTGGTAGCCCAGATAGCCGCCTCCAGAGTATGTGCCTGACGTACCGGCACCGCATACTCCCATGGGAGTCCCTTAGTGTACTTGTAGATCTTTGTCAGCTCATCCGGGACAAGACGCAAGGCAAACTCCATTTTCTCTGTGAAGTTGTTAGTGTACTCATCAATGGACATGCTTCCTTTCTTCAGGGTTAGGAACTGGTTTTCTAGCTCGAGAGGTTTTGGGCTGAGCAGTACTTGTGCTTGAATTGTACTAAAAACTCCGCCCATGTTAGCTGCAGGGGCTCAAGGTCTTCCCCACGGTGTTCCACCAACGCACAGCGCCTCCTCGGAACTGACGCACTGCAAACGTGGTCTGTAGTGTGCCTCTGCAACCACACGTCATAAAAGCTAACTCCATCTCCGAGATCCAATCCATGACCCCAATCGGATCTTCCTTTCCAGTGAAACTCGATGGCTTGCAAGTCAGAAAATCCTTGTACTTGCATCCATTCCTCTCGACTCCGTCATCTTGGTTGTTTTGTCGAACTATCAGTGGGTTGACTTGACCAACGGTTCCACTGTAGTTCCCCTCCTCAGTCTGCCCTTCGTTCAACTCGGGCTGTTCGATTTGTATGGTAGCTTCCTCTCGATTTTGTTGGAGCACAACGTCTGGTTTCCTCCATTTGACGACCCAACATCGCCTGGATCATCGCTTGCACTCCGGCCATCGTTATTGGCTCAGCAGCGACTACCACAACCGGTATTTGCTCAATCACTGCGGGTTGGTTTCTGTTCCCATTTTCATTCCCGGCTCCACTGCGGGTTCTTGCCATTTTTATCTATTTACCGAATAAGGTGAATTTAGATCTTTATTTAGGATAGTCGTTTAAATCATCCTTATCACTCCGAAACGTTTACATGTTAGTTCTAATATCGTAGTCGTACGTTTAGAATCCTAAACACATAAGGTTTCCAGATCCGGTCGGCAACAGACCATAGATCCGAACAAATAACAGCATATCAGGCACAAAGCATTTAGCACATAAAACCATTTTAGGCATAATTCCTAAAATAAGCTAGTGCTCACATCTCACAATCATCGCTTAGCATTCTAAGTTTAAGTCTAGAAATCCTACAAATTCCTAGTTCGCTTAAACTAATGCTCTGATACCAACTGTGACATCCCCATTTTCACGGCCAGAAAAGACCGATTTTGTTTATGCTTGTTTGAAAATCAGAGTAACATTTTAAATAAAAGTGTTGCGGAATTTGTCGCAAAACAAGGTATGATAAAGTTTTATCAAAAGCATTTCCAAAGAAATGTATTTCATTAAAAGACTCGGGATGTCATGTTCGATACAGATCAAAAGCATAAACAGTACGACATAAGCCTTACTACATTATTTCGTATTTACAGGCATATAATCCCTTATCTCTCATCCAAACATCTATGCTCATGCGCCACTACCTGTAATACAAGAAACTGAGTGGGTCAGGCTTGGGAGCCTGGTGAGCACATAGGGTTTTCAACCCACAATAAATAAATTTATTATTTTCTACAACCAAACAAACCCGATTACCCCTTCCCGTTATCCTCACTTTACGTCCCTAGAACATCTAACACAAGGGATCTAGTCTAAGGACTTTCATCGGGGTGACAACACATGCTTCAGGGGTTCCTCAGCAATTCATGTCAAATAAGGCAACCATGTGGGGGATGGAGTACTTCTGGTAAACACACAGTTCAAATAAACACCTACAGGTTGCGAGCCTGCTAGCGTTCCACTGGACTGTCTAGAATAGTCCGTGGTCGTCATCTATACTCCGCTAGATGACTGGATCATCAGTAACATCTATAACGAGGCCTCTCATTATTTTATTTTGTCACACAGCAACTATTACATCTACCCATGTTTTACCCAACACATTTTGTAGATATAAAATACATATACAGTTTAAATCATTTAAAAACATGTATAAAATCGTTCATCCAGCATAGATAGCAAGTATACAGATAATATGCACACGTAGCCGGGACATGATTGGTCCGTTAAACATCCGTAACTTCTTCATCCGACGTCCGTTTTCGTCTGTCTTTTTATTTTTACGCTACTATTAATGATATCTTCGGTTCTCGTTTAGGTTGTGTCGGCTAAAAACCGCTCGATCTAATATTCGAACTTTGGGCTGTATACCGCTAAGCCGAAACTTCGAAAAATCATAACTTCCTCATACGTAGTCAGATTTGGGCGTTCTTTTTATGGACGCTCTCGGTTTAACGTATTCTACGACTTTCGTTTAGATCGCTAAGGCTAAAACTTGCTCCATCGTAAATTCACTATTTACGTTTCCTGGTGTCGTGCCGGTTCCGTCGCGAAACTTCGACGAGTCATAACTTCTTCGTTATAACTCGGATTTCGGCGTTCTTTATATCTCCAGAATCCTTGTGTCGACCAATACAACTTTATATAAAGATATCGGGCTTATCTCACACTTTAATTTTGACGCTTATTTTTATTCTTTATTAATTATACATTTATAATTAAATAATAAGCACACAAATACACATAATTCACATAGTATTCAAATATTTCATCTTTATTACATCAAAAGAGTTACAATAGTTGATCTAGACTATTACATCGTCTAAAAATGCTTAGCCCCGAAACGCGGGCGTTACAAGGAGGTACCTGTCTACTGATTTCCTGAGAATACAAGCAGTTTTGAAAGAGTATCAGCATAAAGCTGGTGAGTTCATAAGCGATGTTTTAGAATGAAAACCTGTTGATGATTCTGTAAAAATGTTCACATGTTTTCAAGAAAATTCAATATTTCCTTTAGTAAGAGTGAGATAATATCAGTTCCATCTATAACCACTTTGTTCATGCTAGCCATGTATAAACCAATATCGAACAGACAGTTGGTTATATGGATCTGCCCTAAGCCCACAACCAAACAAGGAACAGGAAATGAGACGGAAACCACATATCCCACAGTCTATTGAGTATTCTTCATACGTAACCCTGATGCATAAACTAAAGAGTTATAGAACTAACTATGCATGTTTGTTATTGTATCCGATGGTAGTATATAAAACATGTTAGTTTGTATGTTTGGTTACTACTAGATGTATTGTATGATGAATTTTGTATGAAAACCTATGTTTAAAAATGTTCTGTTTGAAAACCCTGGTTATCACTAGTACATATAGTAAGTTTTGTTTGAAAACTCTGGCTACCACTAGATGTATTGCATGGTTTTATTTTAAGTAATGAAACTAGTTTTACATACTGATATTAGCCAGGGTTTTCATACATAATATACTATACAAAGGTTTTTGTACAAAAATACACACATACTACGGTTGATAGTAACTAGACATACAAACTAACGTTTTTCTATACTACAACAGAATACAGTAATAAATATTCATAGTTAATTCTATAACTCCTTAGTTTAGGCATCAGGGTTACGTATGGAGCATATTCGATAGACTGTGGAATGTGTGGTTTCCGCCTCATTTCTTGTTCCTTGTTTGGTTGTGGATTTAGGGCAGATTCACATAGTCAACTGTCTGTTCGATATTAGTTTATACGTGGCTAGCATGAACTAAGTGGTTATAGATAGAACTGATATTATCTCACTCTTACTAAAGAAAATATTGGATTTTCTTGGAACCATGCAAACATTTTTACAGAGTCATCAACAGATTTTCATTACAAAAAAACATCGCTTATGAACTCACCAGCTTTATGCTGATACTCTTTCAAAACTGCTTGTATTCTCAGGAAATCAGTAGACAGGTACCTCCTGGAGTTTTGAGAAGACGGAGCGTATAGAGTCACGTCTTTCTATTTTGATTATACTTTTGATGTATAAAAACAAGAATCAAACAGATGTAAACTCTTTTCATATATGTATTCAATGTAATGGTTGTGTTTACTATGATTGCTATGATACAATTGTTGTGATACTACACATGATGTCATCCACCCCTGAACGTTTCCGCCGTTCCGGTTCGGGGGTGTGACATTTTTTCAATGTCATCACCATCTTTTCCACTTTGAGAAAGATAATAGTCATCCAAGAAGTTTATCATTAAATACTCATGTAATGCATCGATACACAAATCATCTTGTTATTGCTTCTACCGAATATGAAAATCTTCTTTACTCAAAAAATCCTCCTGAATTTCATTGCTCATGACGTTACTTTGATCCTCATAGCAATGCGAAAGATCGATTTCATTAATTTCTTTAACCTTCATGTCTAATAGTGGCATGATGTGTTGTGCTTCACAACACAAAATGTCTTCAGCCTCCAATTATTCTAGTCTTTCACACTTTCCATCTATCTTCTTGAATTCTGCTTCAAACCATGCATCATCCAATTATCCTTTATCATTTAAAGTAGTCGTGTATTGTCTATATTCCTTATCCATTAATTAGTTCTTCAAGCTTCTCGTCTTCATCGTATTCATATGTGTCAACATGAAAAATCTATTGTTTCCTTTTAACAACCTTAAAATCTTCTGGACCAGATGTGATTGATTTGGAACCTACCCTCAATGTGATAATTTATATCTAGCACCGCTCTTGCTGTATTTAGGAACAGTCTTTCCAAAATAATTGGTACTCTTTTGTCTTCTTCCATCTTCAAAATAACAAAATTGATAGGAGAAATAAAAGTTCCTATACTCAAGGGCATATTCCTAACAATTAATTTTTGATGAGTCACCGATTTGTTGGCCATATGACTTGCCATCTTTGTGGGCTCTAGTTTTGATGCTCCAAGCTTGATTAAGAATGAATGTGGCATAAGATTTACACTTTCTCTATAATCGGTTAAAGAATAGGTTTTTAAGCTTCCAAATTTACACGATATTGTAAGACTTCCTAGATCTTCTTTTTTTTTTATTATAAATTTGAATTGATATTCCAGGAAACTTCTGCTTGTACTCACTTTCTTTTGGTAATTCTACCATTCCATTTTGATTGCACCCTAAAAGTTTGAGAAAAATCACATAATTTGGTAATTTACTCAAAGCTTCAACCATGGAAATCTTGCTCAATTTCAATGTAATGTACAATAACAATCTTCTATGTAACACCCAAAATTTTTACATATATTTTAATATTATTTTCTGGGAATTTATCAGAGTATGATACAATATCATTCAAAAAGAAGAATTTCAAAAACCATATAAAATTTCCCAGAAAGCTAACATGTATATATACCATATCATAACCATAGTTAAAGCACTAAGATTATATTGTACAAAATCTATACCATGCCCATACTATCACCACTTATACTAAGGCTTGCTACCCAAACCCGGAATACATGGGAGAAAACATATATTAGACAAACAAGTCCGGTAAGCTATAAATTAATCAATTTAATTTAACATTTACCACATAACATATATCAATTTCCATTAACACCCCAAATGTTGGAGATTTATAGCATCAAGTACACAAGTCATTGGTATCAGAATTATCAAAAGATATACCTAACTGCACATGGATCCTACGATCTATGTTTTACTAGTTATAGCAACCTACTTTAAAAATAACAAAAATAAGAGATTACCAGCCTCAGTTTCACTTGTTGGTGATCTCGTACGTGCCAACATGTTTCAGCGATGAAGGATCCAAAAGAGCACCCCTCTAATGGAATCGAATCCACCACACCAAATAGAAAAAAGAATTTAACCCATGTTAGGGTTTTATGAAAAACACCAAAGCCTCGGAGAGAGGGTGTGATTTTCATCCAAGGAGAGGGAGAGACAGACTGTGGTCGATTAGGAGAAGGAATAACTGGCTCTAGGGTTTTCCCTAGCAGTCTATTTATAGGTAGCTATTAGAATCGTCCATTCTAAGAGCCTCCAAGAGGTTATAGAATATTCCAGTTAATCCCCTTGATTAATTAATATTAAACCTCTTTAATAATTAAATCCCTTTAATTAATTAATCAAAATAATTTCCAATTAATTTATTAATTCCTTAATAAATTAACATATTATTAGTCTCCCTTTCCTTATTTGGGTCATAAGGCCAACCTAAAACTACCCTTTTATTATTAGAAATATTAGAGAAAACTGTTAATGACAATGGACACCATTTCCAATAGTCTCCCACTTTTACAGCTCGTCAACTTTTTAGGATTAAATATTTCACTTACAATCAGTAGAGAGTAGTCATCTATTGCAACTTCCAAATCTGAGTAGAAGTCAGTGCTTAAACAAGTGATTAATCTATTCCTTTTTTTAGATATCTTTATGAACATAAGTGTAACTTCCCAAAAATACAAGGTAACAATTTCATTTTTCCAACAACCAAAAGCATTCATTGAATCATTAAATGAAAATCAGAGTGTAATGTATTCTTAAAATATCATATTAAGGTCATAAAAAAGAAAGTGTGGAAAACTCTAGGGGATGCAGTACTATCAAGTCCGGCCCTTCCTTTTAGAACCAGAAGTACCTGAAACATTTACACATAAAACTGTAATCACAAAGGTTAGTGAGTTCTCTAAAATACCACATACTATACATAAAATAACAGGTCAATTTAAACTCTAAGTGAATGCAATGATCCAAATCATAGTCTTAAAATCACTTCCTGCCACGGCCAAATCATGGTCTTTTCTTGCAATGCCAAAAGCCAAATCTTGGTCTTCAATACAAGTGTAAAATTGCTACGGGCCAGATCCCGGTCTTTCATACAATTTCTAAGGGCCAGATCCTGGTCTTTCAAGTAAGAGTCACAAAGACAATCTAGCATCCTACGTAGTATAGTGATAAGACTCACCACATAATCGAATCCGAAAGTTGTAACATCCATAAAAATCATGCCAAATTTAAACTTTTTAAAACATTTCAAAACCAATGATTATTACAAAACTTGTTCTCAAAAGAGTATAATGTCAGAGTATCCCAGAATCGAATCATGAGAATATAAGGATGTGCATGATCACGCCTTCGCCTTGCCGCGATCATCAGAAGTACCTGAGACAAAATAACCAACTGTAAGCCCGAAGCTTAGTGAGTTCCCCCAAAATACCAACGCCCTACTATCATAATGATATCAGATAAACAAACAACGTACATAATGAGCCTTCAGCCTGACTGGACCGCCTCGTAGGCCTTCAGCCTATCTGGACCGCTCCCGAGCCTTCGGCACGTCTGGACTGCCTCGCAGGGCCTACAGCCTATCCGGACCGCTCGCCGGGCCATCGACCTGACTTGACCGCCTCGCAGGTCCTACAGTTTATCCGGACCACCCTGTGTATGTTGGCCTTGAGCACAAAGCAGGACCGCCTCAACCCAACCCCTAATCAAACAATCATGTGCACACAAATATCATACGCTAGCATATATAACAGTCAAACCGATCTAACAGATCACTAATCATATCAACATCCTATAACCAGGATACAGACCTAACCGGTCACTAACATAACATCATCCTATATACCAGGATACCGACCTAACCAAGTCACTAAGCATATCACCATCCTAACTACTAGGATGTAAATCAATAAGCATATCATGCAATAACCCGGATACACATCCAAAAAAGGGCAGACATTGGTGCCTTAGACCCTGTTGATATAGTGAGAAGAACTCACCCCACAAGTAGCTCGAAGTGGTAAAGTCAAACTCCACCAAATGCAGCTCCAAGTCCAACACCTACATCCAACAATGATCCACTTCCATAAATTCCTAAATTACCAAAATACCCCCAGAAGTCAAACGGGTCAACCCTTGGTCAAAGTCAAAGTCAACGGTCAAAGTCAACAGTCCATGTTGACCCAACTCGTCGAGTGCAGCTAGCAACTCGTCGAGTTCCTTAAGAACTCAAAAATCACGAAAACCCTAATTGACTCGCCAAGTTTCCAACCAACTCGTCGAGTCTATGCGTGGCTAGATGTCGGGGAAAACCCTAACTGACTCGTCGAGTCCTCTTACTGACTCGCCGAGTTCATGCAGAATCACATACGGGCAATCTTCATCCGACTCGCTGAATCGGCTATGCGACTCGTCGAGTTCATGCAGTCCATTTCTTATTTAGACCTTTTTAAGCCACCCTAAAGCTCCATATTGCAGATCTAACCTCCTAGGGCATGGTTTCCACGTAAAGTTGTAAACTTTACGTGCATGCATGGTCCTAAATGACACAACCAAGATAAGGGAAATGTTTAACCCAAAGATAAAGGCCCAAGCTTGCTAAATCAGATAACTTTATGGATATAGGGACTTAGAGAAGTCCACGTCTGAAGTTGCAACTTCAGATCATGACCAATACCCGAAATGGTTCACATATATGCCAAAATGGCCCTAAACTCAAGCATGGAGAGATCTAGCTAGAGGGAAGTCAAGGTAACAACTTGTTACCTTCAAAATGATGCCAATAATAAGTAGAGACAGATCCACAAGCTTTCCTTTTCTCCAAGCTCCTTAGACTTCAAGCCTTCTTCACAAGAACCACTTTCGAAGCTTCTTCACACACACAAATTACGGGTATTCGAGATTAGGGTTTTCTGGACTCAAGGGGGATGATAAGGGAGGCTGAGGGAGGCTAATGAACCTTTAAATAGGGTGCAAAACCCCGGAAATTTGGGTTTCATTTTCCAGCTCCTACTCAGTGAGTCAAGGTCCTCCGACTCGCCGAGTAGGTCCCATAATCCACTCGGGCTAACCCGCCTCTACACGACGAGTTGGGGAAACCAACTCGTCGAGTAGGTCCATAAACATATATATAAGGTTTTAAAACTTATACCTGGGAGTCGGGGTGTTACAATTCTCCCCCACTTGAACTAGACTTCGTCCTTGAGGTCTGCTACGACGAACAATTCTGGATAGTGCTCCCGCATCTCTGTCTCCGGCTCCCACGTCTACTCGGATCCCCTCCTGTGCTCCCACTGTACCTTTACCAGAGGTACTTCCTTGTTCCGTAGAACCTTTACCTTCCTCTCAAGGACATCCACTCGCCTTTCCACGTAATTCAGGCGTTCATCGACCTGAATATCATCTAATGACACTATCGCCTCCTCGTCCAGAATGCACTTCCGCAACTGTGAAACATGGAAAGTGTTGTGGATCTGAATAAGCTCCTCGGGGAGATCTAATCTATACGCTACCTTGACAACCCTGACAATGATCCTGAATGGCCCGATGTATCGGGTACCCAACTTCCCCCTCTTCCTGAAGCGAATCACACCCTTCCAGGGTGAGACCTTCAGGAGTACCATGTCACCGACCTGAAACTCCAACTCAGATCGGCGCCGATCGGCGTAACTCTTCTGCCAACTCTGTGCGGTCTGCAACTGCTATCGGATCTGCTGAATCATCTCGGTAGTTTGCATGACTACCTTGGTCCGACCCATCACCCTGTGACCAACCTCGCCCCAACAGACTGGGGTGAGACATCTCCATCTATACAACAGGTCATAAGGTGGAGCACCAATACTAGAATGAAAGCTGTTGTTATAGGAGAACTCTGAAAGGGGTAGGTAGGAGTCCCAACTCCCACCGAAGTCAATAACGCAGGCTCTCAGCATATCCTCGAGAGTCTGTATGGTCCGCTCGCTCTGGACGTTTGTCTGCGGATGATAGGTTGTACTAAAGTGCAGCCGCGTGCCTAGCTCCTCGTGAAAGTTCTGCCAGAAACGGGAGGTGAACCGAACATCACGCTCTAAAACGATAGAGACCGGAACCCGAGAGCGAGCGACAATCTCGCGTATATACACATCGGCCAGCTTCTCGACCGATGAGCTCTTTCGTATAGGTAGAAAATAAACACTTTTGGTCAATTGATCCACGATGACCCATATGGCGTCGAACCCCTTTGCCATTCTCCTCAATTTGGTGCTAAAGTCCATCGTGATCTGCTCCCATTTCCACATGGGAATCTCTAGAAGCTGCAGCTTGCCATGCGGCCTCTGGTGTTCGGCCTTGACCATCCTGCAGGTCAAGCACCTCTCAACGTCCCAAGCGATCTCCCGCTTCATGCACGGCCACCAGTAACTCAATCGCAAATCCCGGTACATCTTGGTGCCCCCCGGGTGAATAGAGAAGCGAGATTTATGAGCCTCCTCCAATATAGTCTGTCTGATGCCACCAGACATCGGAACCCAGACCCGACCTCAACGGGTCAAGAATCCCCGGCTATCCTGCACAAACCGGGCGTTCTCACCTCTAATCCTCTCAAGCTTCCAGTTCTCCTGACGCATACCCTGTGCCTGATCATTCATAATCAAGCTCACAAGTGGAGAATCCACGTATATCCTCATACTTGTCACTGGGGTAGAAGATCCAGCTGACTTGCGGCTCAGAGCGTCCGCAACCACGTTCGCTTTACCAGGATGGTTAAGGATCTCGCAGTCATTATCCTTGACCACGTCAAGCTACCTGCGCTGCCTCATATTTAGGTTCGGCTGATCCATGATGTGCCTCAGACTCTTGTGGTCCGTGTAAATGGTACAGCGGACCCCATAGAGGTAATGTCTCCATATATTGAGAGCGAACAACACCGCTCCCAACTCCAGATCATGAGTAGGGTATCTCGTCTCATATAGCTTCAACTGCCGCGATGCGTAGGCTATCACTTGTCTTCTCTGCATGAGGACCACTCCCAATCCTATGATGGATGCAACACAGAATACCACAAAATCCTCAACTCCTTCGGGGAGAGTCAAGACTCGAGCCTCGCATAGTTGCTGTCTGAGGGTCTCAAACGCCCTCTGCTGCTCGGGCCCCACCGAAAATCCACCCCTTCCTCGTCAGACGAGTGAGGGGTACTTCAATCTTGGAGAAATCTTGAATGAATCTCCGATAGTACCCTGCCAATCCAAAGAAGCTCCTGATATCGGAGGGAGATTTTAGAACCTCCCACTTCATAACCGCCTCGATTTTGGCCGGATCGACCAAAATCCCTTCCTGGTTAATGAGATGTCCAAGTAACTGAACCTCTCGTAACCAAAACTCGCACTTCGGGAACTTGGCCTAAAGCCGTTCTCGCCTCAGAACTCCCAAGAACTCCCGAAGATGCTCCTCGTGCTACTCCATGGTCTTGGAATACACCAAGATATCATCTATAAACACGATGACCGAGCGATCAAGCATCGGTCTGCAGACCCGATTCATCAGGTTCATAAACATTGCTGGCACGTTGGTGAGCCCAAACGGCATCACCACGAACTCGTAATGTCCATTACGAGTCCGGACGTGGTCTTCTCCACGTCCTCCTCCCTAACCCTGACCTGATGGTACCCCGACCTTAGGTCTATCTTAGAGAACCAAGATGCTCCCTGCAACTGATCGAAAAGATCATCTATCCTCGAGAGTGGATAACGCTTCTTCACCGTGAACTTGTTCAACTCCCGATAGCCAATACACATCCGGTGTGAACCATCCTTCTTCCTGACGAAGAGAATCGGCGCTCCCCACGGAGAACTGCTCGGGTGAATGAACTGCTTGCCCAGCAGTTCCTGCAGCTGTGATGATAGCTCCTGCATTTCTGGTGGTGCCAACCGGTACGAGGCCTTGGCGAGAAGGGCCACACCTGACACTAGGTCGATCATGAACTCGACCTGCCTCTCCGGAGGCACTACGGGTAACTCCTCCGGGAACACATCAGCAAACTCCTTGACCATTGGAACCTCTGATACTGAAACATGATCCCTAAACCGCGTATCCACCACATACGCTAGATAACCCACACACCCGTGCTGAATGTACTGCCGAGCCCTGGCAGCTGAACAAAACCCTGATCCCAATCTGGTGCCCTCGCCGTAGACAATCAGTTCTCCCCCACTTGGGGCTCGAACTACCACTCACTGACCCTCGCAGTCACTCATGACACTGAAGCGACTAAGCAAGTCCATACCCACGATCACACACATCCCCATTGGAATCGAAATCAAGTCTACAGGAAAGATACCCCAAAGATCTCCAACACGCAACCCCGATTGACTGAGGAAGCGGAAACCCCGTGTTCGTTGGCGATAGAGACTCGCTACGGACACTCTAGCTCTCCTACTGGCACACTGAACTCCTACTAAATGTCTGATAGACAAATTACCGACTCGCCCCCGAGTCAAATAATACCAAAGTAGGTAAGGAGTTCACTAAAAACGTACCTAATCACAGGTACAAACATATAAGCATAAAACATATATAATCAGTAAGATAAGGGAGAGAAACATACCAGCAACCATGTATGGTGCTACCCTGGCCTCCTCTGCTGTAATTTGGAAGGCGCGTCCATGAGCCCTTGGGGGCGTTGCTCGACCCTGACTCCCGTCAGTAATCCTCAGTGTAGCAGGCGCTAGAGCTTGCACCGGCCTGGCAGCGAGCTGTGGGCAGTTGGTCTTCATGTGACCAACCTGATGGCAATGGTAGCAGATCCTCATATCTTGAACCGGGGCTATGTGGCGACAATCCTTCGCATAATGCCCCTCCCTGCCGCATTTGCGGCACGCGCTGCTAAATCTGAAAACCCCCGAATGACCCTTCCCGCACTTGCCACAAGTGCGGCCCTGCTGCCCCCTGACCTGGAATTAGCGGTCTTAGACCGCTTTGGCGCCAATTGTGATTGTGTCGGGGCCTGCCGCTGCTCCCTCAACTGCAGCTCAATCTCTAGCTCACGCCGCCTAGCAGCCTTCTGTAAATCCAACAAAGTATCACATCGCTGGGTAGCAACAAACTGTCGGATGTCAGTCTTGAGGATGCTCAGCTCAAGTGTCATCTGAGTCTGCTCAGAAGCAAACTCCGGGCAGAACATCGCCCTCTCCATGAACATACGAGTGATCTCCGTCACCGTCTCACCGTCCTGTCTCAACTCCAAGAACTCCTGAGCTAACCGTTCCCGCTCAACCCGTGGTATGTAGCGGGTGCGAAACATATCCCTAAACTGCTCCCAAGTAACTACAACTCTCTGATCATCAGAATACGATCCAGTCATCAGTCTCCACCAGTCCTTTGCCCCGGATCTCAGCAGGTTCAGGGCACATCTGACCTTCTGGTCAGTAGGACTTGAACACGTGAAGAAACACCCCTCCATGTCAGATAGCCACATCATGGCTTTGATGGGGTCTTGAGTCCCATCAAAAGTATGGGGCTTCGTGTTGTCGAAGTCCCGATGCTGAAAAGCCCGACTGGCTCGTCCCCCTGCCACCATTACAGCTGTCATAGCTGCTGCGGCAGCCGCCTCAGTGAGGGCTGCATAACGCTCATAGAAATACTCCACCATGGCGGTCTTGATAGACCCAAAAATCTCCGATAACTAAGCCTGGAACATCGCAGCAACCTTATCATGCAGGATCTCCCGGATCCTGGCGTCCATCTCGCCTGGCCCCATATGGCCGATAGTCTCGGGCATTGATGGTGCCTCCTGTCCGACGACTCCTGATCCTGACCCAGATCCAGTCACAAATCGTCGAGTAACCACCATGCTGAAAATATACCAGGAAGATATTAGATATTCCATATAATAATCTGGGAACCAACTCCCAACAAAATCCTAGGGGTTGTGACTTCCTTGCTACGCGTATGGGTCATGTGCTTTTAGTAGTACGGGCCCATACTACCTTCCACACCTACCCATATTTGTCTCAAGTATCATCGCAACGCCCTAACACTATACCTAAGCATGGCATGCGCTCAATCATCACCCCTAGAGGAAGGTTATGTCTCTCATAACTGGCGGACTAATCCCAACAACCCATCCTTAAAACTTCCACCAACCATGTAGTACTAGTGTATGCTAGCCATACATAACGCTGAACCCTATAGACTTTTGAATACCTGATCCTACCCTAAGACCTTCATCAAACAAGTACAGGAACTAAGGCCAAACCAAACATTCTCAGGCTATAAGATCTTAATTATGTACAGCCAAAATGCATACACTAAGCAACTACAATAATAATGTCAATTTCATATCAGGAAAAACCCTAGGCTATCAGGCATGATATAATCAAGCTATTCTATCATGCAAGTCCAGACGATCTCTAGCCTAGTACTAGCATGTTGTTCTAACATATCACATAAATCAAATAATCTGTAAGGTATTTTGGGGTCTACTTACTGGCTCCGGCTGATCATACACTTGCATCCTCCTTTATTATTTTGAAAACCATTCGAAAATCATTTTAAAATCTTGTCCTTCATTTGAGACTCGAGACACAAGAGTGTTTCCTCTAATTCACTCAAACCAAGGCTCTGATACCAACTTGTAACATCCATAAAAATCATGCCAAATATAAACTTTTTAAAACATTTCAAAACCAATGATTATGACAAAACTTGTTTTCAAAAGAGTCTAATGTAAGAGTATCCTAGAATCAAATCATGAGAATAGAAGGAGGTGTACGATCACGCCTTCGCCTTCCCACGATCATCAGAAGTACTCGAGACAAAATCAATAACTGTAAGCCCGAAGCTTAGTGAGTTCCCCCAAAATACCAACGCCCTTCTATCATAATCATATCATATAAACAAACAACATGCATAATGAGCCTTCACCCTGACTGGACCGCCTCTCAGGCCTTCAACCTATCTGGACTACTCCCGAGCCTTGGGGACGTCTGGACCGTCTCGTAGGGCCTACAGCCTATCCGGACCGCTCGACGGGCCTTCGGCCTGACTGGACCGCCTCGCAGGGCCTACAGTCTATCTGGACCACCCTGGGTATGTTGGCCTTCAGCACAAAGCAGGATCGCCTCAACCTAACCCCCAATCAAACAATCATGTGCACATAAATATCATACGCTAGCATATATAAAAGTTAAACCGATCTAACAGATCACTAATCATAGCAACATCCTATAACCAGGATACAGACCTAACCGGTCACTAACATAGCATCATCCTATATACCAGGATACCGACCTAACCAGGTCACTAAGCATATCACCATCCTAACAACTAGGATGTAAATCAATAAGCATATCATGCAATAACCCAAACACACATCCGAAGAAGGGCCGGCATTGGTGCCTTAGACCCTGTTGATATAGTGAGAAGAACTCACCTCACATGTAGCTCGAAGTGATAAAGTCAAACTCCACCAAATGCAGCTCCAAGTCCGACACCTACATCCACCAATGATCCACTTCCATAAATTCCTAAATTACCAAAATACCCCCAGAAGTCAAACTGGTCAACCCTTGGTCAAAGTCAAAGTCAACGGTCAAAGTCAATAGTCTATGTTGGCCTGAATCGTCGAGTGCAGCTAGCAACTCGTCGAGTTCCTTAAGAACTCAAAAATCACCAGAAACCTAATTGACTCACCGAGTTTCCAACCAACCTGTTGAGTCCATGCGTGGCCAGATGTCGGGGAAGACCCTAACTGACTCGTCGAGTCCTCTTATTGACTCTCCGAGTTTATGCAGAATCACATACGAGCAATCTTTATCCGACTCGCCGAGTCGGTTATGCGACTCGTCGAGTTCATGCAGTCCATTTCTTATCCAGACGTTTTTAAGCCACCCCAAAGCTCCATATTGCAGATCTAACCTCCTAGGGCATGGTTTCCACGTAAAGTTGCAAACTTTACGTGCATGCATGGTCCTAAATGCCACAACCAAGCTAAGGGAAAGGTTTAACCCAAAGAGAAAGGCCCAAGCTTGCTAAATCAGATAACTTTATGGCTATAAGGACTTAGAGAAGTCCAGATCTGAAGTTGCAACTTCAGATCATGACCAATACCCGAAATGGTTCACATATATGCCAAAATGGCCCTAAACTCAAGCATGGAGCGATCTAGGTAGAGAGAAGTCAAGGTAACGACTTGTTACCTTCAAAATGATGCCAAGAAGAAGTAGAGACAGATCCACAAGCTTTCCTTTGCTCCAAGTTCGACTGTACACACGTGCATTCACAACATGTTTCCGCATAATGTAATTATACTATGATATATTAAATATATAAAAATGAAAAAATTTGTGTTGAAAATTAGGATGTTACAAGCTGGTATCTGAGCACTGGTTTGAGAGAATTGGATAAACCCTTGTGTGATTCCAGACTCAAACTAAAGATCTGAGTAATTAACAATATCTTTTTAGAAAAAGAATAATAAAAAGAATATGATGCGTACAGTCAGTTGGAGCTCAAAAAGTAAAGTGATTCCCAAAATATTGATAGTTTTATGATTAGAAATGCATGCTAGTATGTAGGCTACGAATCTATTCAGAAATTACAAGATAGAACTGCTTGATAGTTAAGATGCCTTATATCCTTGAAATTTTTTGGTATTTGCTGCTTAGAACATATATTGATATAGTTATTTGAAAAATACATTAGGTTGCATGATACCATAATTAAATACTTTTAGATTGCTCATTGCGCAACTCTTGTCTTAGGCCAACCGTTGTAGTGTCGGATCTTTCAGTCAACAGACTGTTTAATATTGGCGGCATGCAATTGTACTCGTCTAATAATTAGTTAATATTGGTAGAAGTTCTTCCTCGGCTAATAGTAAGAGAAGTGGAAAAGGATCCTAGAAGGAGAGTCTAGGAAGTTTAATATATGCTTGATAGGGCATATATTTGTAAGATAGGGCATCATTAAAGATGCAAAGTCCTAGTGGAGTCTAGGAAAATATTTTATATGTGCTCGTTGGGACACATAGATGTTTAGCGATAGTTGTATGTAGTACTGGAAGTGAATTGGAAACTGCAAGAAAACGTTTGGGACATGTATGAGTATGTGTGAAAGGTAGTGAAGACCTATACTACCCGAAGCATAAGACTAACACTTGGATCAGGAAAAGTCACAAAGTTGCTAAGGCACTGGTAGCTGGGTGGATAGTGTGGCTAACACTATGAATTTGTTTCATGTTATTTCCATCATTACCTATTTTATGGTGATATCTAGGAGAGTAACTTTAAGTCTAGGCCCAAGTGGCCATGAGAGAATCGAATCCGAATGATGTAGATTTGCGTAAGTGAGTTAGGTTCTGAGAACCTCGTTCGACATAGTGCCGAATTTAGTCATGAGATTTAAAAAGGAAGTGATAAATATAATTGATGGAAGAATTGCAATATTTGTTGGGACGAAGCAAATAGCAACTAGAGTTGCTACCCGCGATGAAGTAGTTGTACCACATTAGAACATGAAGGAGGATATCCTCTATGTTAAGTGCTTGACTCATAGAGAAAATAGTCTAGTTCATTATAAATCATTTGCATCATGCAATTGAAGGTCATTAGAATGTGACCATTCGGTTATTTCTTCAAAGATGGTTGTATGCCAACCTCCCATAACCTAAGGAGGAAGGATCGAGAAAAAAATGGAAGGTGTGTTCCATACTAGGGTTTGTCTAGTAGAAAATAGGATTCAACTCGTTATGAATCTTTTACAAAAGGTCGCCAGGATATGATCATTCAGTTTAATATTGTAGCCGTGATAGAAAACAATTCATAGCATGAATGAGGAACAAACATATGTATGTCCATTGGAAGTTGAGTGTATGACTCAAGATTTGGGACTGAAGGTCCGTCGGAGGATGAAGGAACATGTGAAAGTTCAAGAACCACCATTAGTAAATATGTTTAGACCTATTGATTCTTGCGCAAGAGACTAGGGAAGCTGTAAATATTGTAGCGAATATAGAGAGGCACATGCAAGTGTCTTTCGTCGCTTGCATCCAAGTGATTTAGAAGTGTTAGGAGTATTGTTACAAGAGGGACATCTAGAACGTGACGATGTGAGTGTCCCGGAGAAACGAGAATGATGAAGTGAATTCAACAACCATCGCTAGTACTTCGAGTACGTTAGTTATCTTATACCATTTAGACATATGTGTGCGTTAGTGCATTCTACTCAATGTTAACCTTGTCTCGACCTTATCCTGTTTTGGTCAAGTTATGCAAGGAGACCACTTACGGTAGGCACAAGGAGTAATGCTACGATGTAAATATCGAAGGTCATCGGATGTGACAATCCTGAGTTTCTTCAAATTAAAAAGGATCTATGAATCACATAAGAAAATCCATCTTGGACTTCGGTCGATTATGAATATCACCAGATGATTGGTCAAACCCAAGTAGGGGAGAACCAAATCTTAAACCGAAAAAATGAAGGCAGTTTGATTTTCGATTTCAACGTTAATGTCCAGGAGAGTTGCAACACAAGTAGTTGGAGATTGTTAATTTCATTATGTGGGTAAAAGAATAAGGAAGTCTTCTACTAGATTAACTATAGGCTATGAGTTTCTTGCTTCTCAAGGAAAGGTTGGTCTTTCCTCCCAAGCATTTGATAGGATTTAAGAATTGGCCAAATTCGCGGGTGTGGTTCGAATAAAAAAAGAACCATATAGGTTTGTGCCTTCGAGGATGTATGATCTATCCTCACATCAAAGGATCCGTTGGAGAAAGAATTTAATAGGCCGTATAGTTAATGACAGAGAGTGTCGAGTGCTCAAGACAGATACCAGACTTATAGATTTGATTCAAACCATAATAGGCTTTGATTATTCCATGCCAAAAAAATTACAACAGAAGGATCAACGTAAAATGAGAGAGTGTTTCCTTCATACAATTGTTTCAAGTCGTCACCTAAGGTGTGTATAGGTAAAATAAGGGACGCCTAGAAGGAGGTCATTCGGGATGGACTATGTCCGTTAAAGAGAGGTGGTAATACCTTCCAAGGGTTACAAGTGTATCCACAATATACATAATAGGATTAGTGGATCAAGTGTGTTGATCCAGGTTTAACCAGACAGTACCGGCGTTATAAATAACAATTAAGATTAACTAATACTCCCTAGCATAAATTGCCAAGAGTTCAATTTTAGGAGTGACTCATTGTTAAGACTTACGCAAGTGGCGATACTTGATAGAGATTTAGCGATGGAGACGACTCATCAGAGGAGATGTTGTGTAGTAATAAAAGTTCGACCAACAAAAAAAGGATCTAAGTATTTCCACCTAGATTTAGTGTAACACCCATTTTCCTATGTAGGTCAGCTGAGAGTTTGGAAGAATCAAAGGGATGATTTGTGGGAAAGACTGAGTGCTATGATGTTGAGCATGGATGGCCACAACATGGAATGTAAGAAATTAAACACGTGCTTTTGATGGCCGCCACGGTGTGACAATAAGAATGCCACATCGTGGCAACTGGTGCAGCCTAAGCCCACAAAGTTTTAGGGTTTCTATCAAATTTAAGCCCATAAACCTTAGGTTTAAGGCATCCTCATCAGCCTCCACCTCCCTATATTGAATTCTTATCCTCCATGCATGCTTGGGAGTCCATTTGCCTGATTTTAAGCCTCATTCTTGGGTTTTTGGTGGAGCTTTGGAAGAGTGAAGTTGAAAAGGAAGAAATGGAACAAGAATCAAGTTTGGATTCAACATTCCCTTTAATTTTCTGAATTGTTGAAGGTATAAAGTTCATACCTTGACACCGTTTCTTCTAGATTCAAGTTCTAGGTCCTATTTGGGTGGTTTTTGTCCCTCTCTTGGATGTTGTTGGAGTTTGTAGAACTCCAAAACTTGTGTTGGCTTTCCTTGGTCTTTGGAATTCTGTTGATTGCGAAAAAGGACCATGTTTGGTGTATTTTGTGTCCATATTCAAGCTATAGCCTCATGTAGGACTTAATGGACTTAGAATGCTAGATTTAGCTATAGAATGGAGTCCTAATGGATAAAGTTGGAAACTTTATCCATTAAGTCAGGGTGGAAGAGTAGATCTATTCGTATGAACTTTGATCTGTAAAGATTAAGCTCTTAATGAGAGAAATGGCATTATGCCAGTAACCACGACGTGGTGAAGTATAAAATCGCGACTGTCTTGTCATGGCACTGCCACGATGTGGCCAAGGAGAACCAAAATGTAGCAATGTACTGCATGTTGAATGTTTGACCTTGTGTTCACATGACATGGCCAAGGAGGGCCACGACATGGCATTGACTTTGACCAAGTTGAACGATAACTTTTTGAGCAGTTTAACTTAGGGTCAAACATGAAGGATTTGGGCTGTTGATTAAGATTCTACCATGTTTTGGTGTTAGTAGGTTCGTAGGAGCAATCAACACAGAAAGGGAGCGTGTCACAGTGTTTATCGGTTCTTTGATTCAGGTGAGTTTTCCTCACTGTACCCGTGGATCGAAGACACCAATGACGGTCCACCAGATTTAGTTATGTATCCTTTTATATAGGATATTTGTATGCGTAGTGATCTGATAGACATAGATTTATCCTTGTGTCCTAACATTTAGGAGTAGTAATATGTTGTTTAGAGTACCAGTCGGTTGATTATCGTCTAGTGGGATGCCCTATGAGCTATATGTAGTCACGTAGGATATACTGAGAACTCTTGATCCAGGCTTTCTTGGATGCTCCTTGTTTGGTTGTGGCTCTAGAGTAGGATCATCTGTTTGGGTGTCTATCTGACCCCGGGTGACATATCGCTATGGATTTATTGGAGATTTCCCGGTAGGGGAGCATTGTGTTATGAGGGGCCTAGTCGGCTGTAGTGAAATGTTCGACAGATAGATTGACAGTTTCCTGTACTTATGTGCCTACTTGATTTCTTGTTGTTTATATATCGGCATATCGTGATGGGTGAGGTTGAGGAAGTCCTGTTGTGTGTTGTAGGCCAAGATACCAGGTGCGGACCGACTGTAAGCCATAGGCACGTAGGCGCGGGAGAAGCAGTTGGGTTGAGGCGGCAGACCAACATACTTGGGATAATCCAGTCCAATGACTGTGGGCCCAGTATGGATGCTTGTATATGTTTTCTGGTGTGTGGTAAATTGGGTGAACTCACTAAGCTTCATGCTTACCCAATTGATTACGTTTTCAGGTACCATCGGTGATTGTGATAGGCGAAGACGTGACTGTACACACTCATTAGCAGCATTGAGGATTCTGCGTTTATTTTATTACTCTGATTTTCAACAAATGTAATTTGGATCAAATCGTTTTCTTAATATGGATTTTATAATTGTGAAGTTTTACCTTAATAAAGATAAAAAATTTTGGTTGTAAAAATGGGATGTTAAATTTAGAACTACAATAAGACGATATGATATTGTTAGGCAACTGCTCAATCTTTTAAAGTGCAAGGTTTTAGTTAGCGATCGAGAACAAAAAACGATAGTAAGTGACCAGTCTTTTAAATTCTTTTGAATTGATTTTGACAACTTGTTCAGTTTTCTCCTCAATTTGTTTTGGAATTTCGTTTGAAACTTTTTGTTTTTCAATCCATTTTCTTTGAGGTTTTTGTCTTTGAAAAATGTATGTATTCTTTGTGAGATTATTTGCGATAGTACTCTGATTTGCAAAAAATCCTTCATCAGATGTTTGTTTGTTATCTTCTTCAACCAATTTTTTGAATTCTGGTTTAATGTTTTCGACATTTCCTTTTGTCACAAACACTTGATTTGGAAAAACAACATCATCTGAGCATTTGAAGTTTGGATACACCACTTGATTAGTTTTGAGATAATGAGCACCCTTTTCAGTCATTACCTTGTCGAATTTTTCAGTGTCACCATACACCTGATCAACAACAATTCATGTAATTGTTGTTTCTTTTAAATCTTTACTTGTTGATGGTGGTTTTTTCGAAACTTCATCACCATTTTCATCATCACTGCTATCAGTTTGACTATCTCTGACACTCACATGATCGAAATCGAAAACTTTCGAAGTTGAGGGTTTGTCAGTGTCAATGTTGAATCATGAAAATTGACCCTCTTGAACTTCAGCTACCGCAGCCCACAAGGATCCGCAGTCAAGGTTTCATCAGCAGCCTCACCCGCAGTCATCATCAACCGCAGTCATACTTAGTTACTAGCTTACTTTACTTTGTCTACTTTTATTGTAATACTCTCTATTGTCCAGTATGCCTTGCATGGCTACTCTTAGAGACGTGTTCTAGTGTAATTCTTGAGACTCTATAAATAGTGCTCATTCTCACTTATTCAATACAAGTTTTGATGCTATCTTTTCTATCTCTCTATCTGATTACGCATCTCTCCTTACTCTCAAAATTCACTAGAACATAACTGAATACAATCTCTCTTCGGAGCAAGTCACTTGTGACTTAATCACTAAGTTTGATCTCACTTACTAACTTGGTCTGAATGCATTCCTCGTTATGAATCAACTTATGTGTATACTTGATATAACAATTGTTGTCATTTACATTTCTTTACTTTTTCGCAACTGACTTTCTAGCCTTCTAACTCTAACTTATTAATATTATTGTTGAGCTTTTAGATCCTTCGAGATAAACTATTCCGCAATCATACTTGTTCTAACGTTTGTTCAAGTGTGTCTCAAAGTTTTTCTCTCAAAAATTGGTATCAGAGCCATAGTGGTTGCTTTTTGAAAAACATAACTATGATTTTCAAAGGGCCTTCTATACAACTGAAGCTCATTTCTTAAAGAAACTTTTCAAAAAAACAAGGAAATATGGCACAATCGTTATCTCTGAATGTCTCCAATAGTGTTGGTGGTTCTAATCGAGCCCCAATATTGGTGGCAAATGAATATCATCACTGGTCTCAGAGAATGGAAAGATACTTAAGGAGACTTGGTAGAGATGTATGGCGATCCGTAGAAGAAGGACCACATGTCCCAGTTCTTACACCAGTCCAAACTGACGGCGCTACAGCCAGACTAGGAGGAGGTCAACCAGTCATGAACCGTCCCACCAAGGATGATCTCGATAAAATGGAAAATGATGCTGTTACTTTTTATGAAATCTTTTGTGGAGTTGCTCCTGACAACTTCGATATTATCATAAATTGCAAATCAGCAAAAGAGATCTGGGAAGTTCTCAAGAATATGTACGAAGGCTCAGAACAAGCACAAGATAAGAAGCTTACAACCGCACTCAATGAGTTCAACAATTTCAAAGCTCTTACTGGAGAAAGTTTGGAAGATTCCTTCAAAAGGTTTAACTTGATAGTCACAAAGTTATCCAATGCTGGCACCATCCGCAGTAACCATGAAACAAATCTTCAGTTTCTGTAAGTCCCGATCTATAGATCCAAATCAATGATCAATTAATGCAAACAATCAAACAGAGTGTAGAAGGAGTAAAAGAAGAATTAATCCAAGCATGCACACATCTATTACGTATAAATGTCAGGTACACCTTGGGAAACACACACACATACGTCACTGTTTCTGACACACAGACACAGCCTATTTATACCACATGAAGCAGCACACAAGTGTGCAGCCGCACACACGTGTACGACCACACACAGCGTGTGCGGCCGCACACACGTGTACGGCCACACACAGCGTGTGCGGCCGCACACACGTGTATGGCCGCACACACCCACTAACAAACCACAACCACCACAACACACTCTAACATCCTACCAAGACCTATACATTCGAACGCCTAGCCCAAACCACAAAAGTATAGCCTATCAATCTCCCCCTTGGTTTGCGGCTAGCATGAAGCAGTCTTTATCAATAAAGAGCACATGTTGTAGATGAAGGAGTCTCTGTGGTTTGAGATGGGTCAGGAAAAAGTACTCCCATCCTTGGATCATTTATGCGTCTCTTCAAAGGACGCTGGGAGGCCAGAGTTGTTAGGGAATCACTTGTAATTGGCTCGGATGTAGGAACCACATTATCAAGGGGAGGAGTCCCTGATGATGTGTCCATATGAGTTGAAGAATCAGCCATCTGAACGGTAGACGGAGGCACAGTCTCTTGAGCATCAGCTTTCTCCCTTATATCCGGTGTTTGATTGGCACCATCATCGATATCTTTAAAGAAGTCATCGAGGACTTCGTTGGACAACGGGTTCTCATTCACACCACAATTCACCTCTACATCATCTCTGTCGTAACCGGATCCATTCCCTTAAATACCTGATCCAAACCCGGATCCATAACCCGGTGGGCTGCATCCATTTAAAAAATTATAAAGCCCAAAACCCAAAACAATTTTTTTAAAATAAAACTCTTGGAGGATTAATTTCAAAATAAAACAAAATAAAATAACATAAAATAAAAACATTTTCTAAAAAATTTATCAAACCTAAAAATGAAAGTAAAATAAAATAAAAAGAAAACTAAATTTTGAATTTTAACCTAAATTTCACCTCTAACTGAAATTAATAACCTTTTGATATTGTGGGATCAAAGTTGTTAGACAATTATTTTCCATTTGTCAGTACCTCTCCTTTCATGAATAGATCTGGTCGATCGCCGGTATTGTGATCCACTTAAGCACGAAAAAATTGTGACAAAATTTAGGAATGCTATCAGTGACAGGACAGATTGATCCTAAGTTACTAGATAAAAATACCTAAGGACCATTTATCTGACGACGACCAAGGATATTGTTGTCCACCTAAGTTGAGCAGCGAGATCTACAGATAATCTAGAATTGTTCAATTTTAAGTGTACTAGAACATGTTTCCCGCTTCCTGACATACCCCAATAATCACGAGCTTCCGAGATACTCCTTACTTTAGGTGAGCAGACTATTATTCATAGAAAGGATAGATTTAGAATGCATATGCTGTACACTCAGGTCAGATCTTTCAATCACGCAGAGAGTGAAACATATGACTGACTAGAATGTCAGAGGGATTGAGAAGTAGAAGGTTGCATATGCTGTGTACCAGGTCGGATTGTTAATCACGCAAAGGAAACAACATATGGCTAACAGATAGGAAGAATTGCATAGATAGAAGATGCAGAGAAATAGAGTTTCATATGCTGCAGTCCAGGTCGGATCTTTCAATCACACAGAGGAGGCAACATATGATTAACAGTAGGAGAGAAAGAAAATAATTTCCTACAGACCTACTTTATCGGAATTCCCCAGTCGCCCCGTCAATATCGGAATTAAGGACAAAATCCGTACATCAAGGAAAAGTTAAACCACAGTTCTAGATACGGGTTCTTTAATGTAACTGGTGGATTCTCATGTATATCTCCCTGCTCAACCTATCCAAGCGTCGTATTGTCAGGTTAAATGGAACTATCTAGGTCAGAGTTTATCAAGTCTCTAGATTCCTTAAGTTCATCTGCACCTAGTCAAGTCCATTAAATTTTTCGTGCCTACCAGCGCATCGAACACAGAGCCTAGACAATTCAGCTTTGGTACTTTACACAGACTCAGATTGTATGTTATCACAATCTGATATCACTTCCCAGCACATCACTTCACAATAATATTTTTTTGATTTTTCTGTTTTTCTAATGTTTTTGGATTTTCTGATTTTCTATTGTTTTTGGATTTTCTGATTTTCTAATTTTTGTTTGGTTTTGGTTTATTTCTCCCCCTAAATTTGTGCATGGGTGAGAATGAAATTGAAATGCGCAAATTTAAACTAACCTAAACAAAAATTAATCCTCAAAGCGAATCATTTTCAAAAAATTTACCAGCACATCGAATCGAGCTTTGTTAAACGACTTGGTAAACAGACCCGCCACATTATTAGTAGTGGGAACCTGTTCTAGCCGAATGAGCGAGCGCTCATAACAATCTCTAACAAAATGAACTTTGATGTCGATGTGCTTGGTTTTTGAGTGCTGGACCAGATTTTTAGCAATTTGAATCGCAGCCTCATTATCACAGAAAATAGGGGTTTCTTGAAAGTTCAAACCGTAATCCAACAGTTGATGTTGGATCCATATGACTTGAGAACAACAAGCAGACCCAGCTACGTATTCTGCTTCTTCTGTTGAGGTCGAGACAGTATGTCACACCCCAAAACCAAGAACGGCTGAAACGTTCAGGGGTGGAGGACGTCATGTAAAGTATCATAACAATGCAAAGTAGTAAACAAGCAACAACATCATCCATTGCATTAAAAGTAAAGTTTTAATACATGAGTGTTCTTTCATAGTAATAAGACACCAAAATATGTAATCAAAATAAAAGACGAGTCTTGTCTGTGCTCCGTCTTCTCAAAACCTGGTCATCGTACCTGTCTACTGGTGACCTGAGAATACAAGTTATTTTGAAAGTGTAGATCAGCATAAAGCTGGTGAATTCATAAGTATTATGGTGTCATTGATTTGAAATGCTGTTATGAAAGACTTGCAAATATTTGATGAAACATTTAGTATAAGTGTGAAAACCCTAGAAAATCCCATATTTCCTACTAGTATAAAAAGTAGTCTGCTACCAAGACCCGAATGCTTTGAAGGTTTGCATTTCTTGTATCAATGAAGATTTTTTCCCTGTACAACTATTATTATAAAAATATAGTCTACCTCATCGTTTATGTGAATGTGTCACAAAATAAAAGTAATAGGGAAAATTATATAATCATTGAAATCGTATCCTTTTGCCTTAGGATAAACACGGCGTGGAAACTCGCCGAACAGTGCAACCCAGATCATCCGTCGATGAACAGGTCCGCCTGTAGCTAGCAGCCAGGTGTAGGATGGTCAGTCCCGTATAGTATATTATATAGTATTTCTCTCTGTATAGATATAATATTTCTCTCTGGATAACATGTAATAGTATCTCTTCATATAGTAGTATAGACTCATGAATGAACTGACTCTTGTGTAATTCCTTGTAATAGGAATAGTAATTTGTATCCCCTAAACTATACCTATAATAGTTTACTGGAATGTAAATTGAATGTCAAGTAGGTTTATACACCCTAGCTACTCAAGAGTGTTGGAACTGAAGAAAAAATGAAAGTTCTCATATCAGTACATATATACATGAAACATAAGTGTATAGATATGGTTTTTAACAGTAAATTGAAAGAGGTTTTGTAAAACATTTAAGAGTTTTGAACAATAAATAACAATGATTTGATGTCAGTTTATAAAATAATTCAAAAGTAATCTGTTGATAACAAAGTAAAAATAACTGAAAAGCATTGTATTTATCACATTTTGAAGTATGTGAAATCAGTTGTTTGAAAACACAGTTATAAATCACATGTGATTGATTCTATAACTTCCTGTTTTCTACTTGTATTCCCCCCCCCCCCCATGAAAGCATTTAAAATGATTTAAAACATTGATTAAGGGGGTATGAACTCACCTGTAGTGAGTGGTTTGGATGAACGGATGATGTAGGATGCTAAGTGTCAAGTGAAGACTTGAACACACACAAGGATCCTAGTTAACATATAATCACACATATATGTATCCAATTAGTCATTAAACAACTAATTAACCAAGTTAAGACATCGTAAGACATGTAAAACACTTGATTTAAGTGCTTATAAGTGCTAAGGATTGCATCTAAGGGTTGTAGGACATTGCAATTGAGTTTAGGGTTCAAGGGTAAACTCCCTTGGAGTTTACGGTTTTGTGGCCATAACTCATTGAGTTTACGGTCGTAAACCCATGAGTTTACGGCCGTAAACACATGGTACTTTGACCATTTTGTGTTTTGAATCCATAAAGATCATAAGAAGCATTCCTACTTCATGCTTAAGCCTTAGGAAGAGATTAGGGCACCATTTCACTCCTTTAGGGAGTTTACGGTCCTTGGACCACTTCTCCTTGGGTTTACGGCCGTAAACCCAAATGGTTTATGGTCTTTTGATGTTTTCAAGTACTAAGCACATCAAGGAAGGGGTCTAGGCTAGTTTCCAAGGCTTGGTAAGGGACTAGGGCCACTTTGGCCCCTTTGTTAGGGTTTACGGTCCAAGAACATCTTGGACCGTAAACACCTTTGATCTTGTGTTTCTTGGGTGTTTTCTTGATGATTAGAAGTGTAACAAGTCTTATAATACACTAGGGTAAGAGTACTTACTAGGTAGAAGCTTGAAAAGGTGCTAAAAGTCCAAGAACACTAGTGTGTGTTCTTGGTGTTCTTGGTGAAACTTGAAGATCTACACTTTTGGAATGATTTCACGGATGGAATCATGTAAGATCACTAGATTAAGTAAGATATCAACTTTTTAGGGCTAGAAACACTTACAAAGTTGAAGATCTTGAAGAAAAGTCGGATGATACTTGAGAGAGAAATGGTTTTTGGATCTTGAAAATGTGAAAAGTGGTAAATAATGACTAAGTGTCATATTTATACCCCCTTTTAGGGTTTACGGCCGTAAACACCTTTTTTAGGCCGTAAACTCCAAACTCTTGGAGTTTTGGGACATTATTGTTGCACAATAAACCCTAGGGCATCCTCTCTCCTGTTTTCTCCTGAAGTACTAATCTTAAAACACTCAAACTTATTCCAAAAAGCTTGAAAGTTAGCAGAAACAGTTCTACTTCTATTGAAGTGAATGGTTGTACAGAATAGAAATTTCGGGTTGTCACATCATCCCCCCGTTAGAAGGAATTTCGTCCCGAAATTAGAGTTTAAGAAAATAAGTAGTTACAAATAACTAAGTAAAAAGACGAGGATATTTCAGTTTCATCTGATCCTCTCGCTCCCAAGTGAATTCAGGTCCTCGCTTGGCGTTCCAGCGAACCTTCACTATCAGGATACGACTTCGTTTCGTTTGCTTGACCTCCCGGTCCATGATCTCTACTCGTTCTTCCACGAAGTTGAGGCTCTCTTTGATCTCGATCTCGTCGAGTGGGATTACAAGAGTCTCGTCGGACAGACACTTTTTCAAGTTCGAGACGTGGAAAGTAGAATGTACGTTACTGAGTTCGCGCAGTAAGTTAAGTTTGTAAGCTGTAGGGCCGATTCTGGCAAGAATCTCGAAAGGCCCTATGTACATTGGATTTAGCTTTCCACGCTTTCCGAAGCGTATCAAGCCCTTCTAGGGTGAGACCTTCAATAGAACACAGTCTCCCACCTGGAATTCCAACGGTTTCCTTCGTTTATCAGCGTAGCTTTTCTGTCGGTCTCTAGAGGCTTTCAATCGTTCACGAATATGAACGATCTTCTCTGTCGTTTCCCGAATGATCTTCAGACCCGTGAGAGTGCTTTCAGGAACTCGTCCTTTAGCTAACTGGGTATCACCCACCTCAGCCCAGCACAGAGGGGATCTGCACTTTCGGCCATAGAGGGCCTCGAATGGAGCAACCTTTATGCTCGTGTGATAACTGTTGTTGTAGGAAAATTCGACAAAGGGTAAATAAGTATCCCATGCCTTCCCAAAGTCGATCACACAGGCTCGCAACATATCTTCCAAGGTTTGGATAGTTCTCTCACTTTGTCCGTCGGTCTGTGGATGGTAGGCTGTACTCATGTCCAGCCTAGTTCCTAGGGAACTTTATAGCGACTACAAGAACCTCGAAGTGAATCTACTATCTCTGTCTGAGATAATGGATATGGGAACACCGTGCAGTCGTACAATCTCCCGAATGTAGGTTCTTGTAAGCTTCTCCATCTTGTCTGTTTCTTTGATAGGTAGGAAGTGTGCGGACTTGGTCAATCTGTCGACGATGACCCATATGGTATCAAGTCCACCCGTTGTCTTGGGCAACTTGGTTATGAAGTCCATAGTGATCCGCTCCCACTTCCATTCCGGTATCTCTGGTTGTTGTAGAAGACAGGAGGGTTTCTGGTATTTGACCTTGACCTTGGCGCAAGTAAGGCATTTACTTACGAAGGTAGCAATCTCTGCTTTCATGTTAGGCCACCAGTATAGCTTTTTAAGATCCAGATACATCTTATCTGAACCTGGGTGGACGGAATAACGAGTGTTGTGCGCCTCGTTCATGACCAAGTCTCTGAAACCACCGTGTTTCGGTGTCCAGATCCGATCCATGAGATATAAGGCTCCGCCACCCTTGACTTCCAAGTTCTTATCCATCCCTCTCAGGGATTCACTCGCCACATTTTCAGGTTTCAAAGCGTCGAGCTGAGCCTCCTTAATTTACGTGGACAAGTGTGAATGGATAGTTAGAGTCAAAGATTTGACTCTACGACCAGAGTATTCTTTCCGACTTAGAGCGTCGGCTACTACGTTGGCTTTACCTGGATGATAACGAATTTCACATTCGTAATCACTGAGTAGCTCGACCCACCGTCGTTGTCTCATGTTGAGCTCCTTCTGGTCGAATATATGTCGTAGGCTTTTGTGATCTGTAAAGATAGTACTTTTTGTACCATACAGGTAGTGTCTCCAGCTCTTCAGAGCAAACACAACTGCTCCTAGTTCAAGATCGTGGGTGGTGTAGTTGACCTCGTGTGTCTTCAGCTGTCTCGAGGCATAGGCGATGACCTTACCTCGTTGCATCAGAACACAGCCGAGCCCTTGATTTGAAGCATCGCAATAGACAACGAAGTCTTCTATCCCTTCGGGGAGGGATAGTATTGGTGCGGTGCACAAGGCTCGCTTGAGCGTTTGGATCGCTCTCTCTTGCTTCTCTTCCCAGTCAAAGGCCACGCCCTTCTAGGTCAGTGTTGTAAGAGGTTTCGCAATGCGGGAGAAGTTCTGAATGAACCTGCGATAGTAGCCAGCGAGACCTAGAAATTGACGAATTTCTGTAGGTGTCTTAGGTGCTGACCAGTTCTCAATGGCCTTGATTTTGGAAGGGTCCACGTGAACCCTCCTCACTAACTACGTGGCCCAAGAATTCGACTCTTCGAATCCAAAATTCGCACTTGGAGAACTTCGCATAGAGCTTCTCCGATCGTAATATTTCTATGACTTGACGAAGATGTTGACTATGTTCCTCCTTACTACGAGAGTAGATGAGTATGTCATCGATGAAGACAATGACGAAGTGATCCAAGTAAGGACGACACACCCTATTCATTAAATCCATGAATACTGCGGGCGCGTTAGTTAATCCGAATGGCATCACTACGAATTTGTAGTGCCCATAACGAGTTCGGAAGGCTGTCTTGGGAACATCCTCCTCTAACACTCGTAGTTGGTGGTACCCGGATCGTAGATCTATCTTCGAGAAGTAGTTGGCTCCTTGAAGTTGATCAAATAAATCGTCAATGCGGGGCAAGGGATAATGATTTTTAATGGTAAGCTTGTTGAGTTCTCTGTAGTCGATGCACATACGAAACGATCCGTCTTTCTTCTTGACGAACAAGACCGGTGCTCCCCATGGTGAGAAGCTTGGCCTAATGAATCCCTTCTGGAGAAGTTCATTAAGCTGACTAGAAAGTTCCTGCATCTCCGCTGGTGCCAGACGATATGGAGATTTGGCTACTGGAGTAGCCCCTGGCACTAAGTCGATTATGAACTCGACTTGGCGTTGTGGTGGTAATCCTGGAAGTTCTTCTGGAAAGATGTCGAGAAAGTCGCATACTTCTGGGATGTTCTGAATATCTTTCACTTCTTGACTCGTATCGACGATGTGTGCGAGGAATGCATGATATTCCTTTCGCAAGCACTTCTGAGCTTGGATACACGAAATGATGCGAAGGTTCGTACTAGGTTTGTCGCCGTAGATAACTAGAGTTTCGCTGTTAGGAAGGTTAAGACGAACTGCTTTTTCAAAGCACAAGATGTCGGCGCGATGAAGACTCAACCAATACATGTCGATAATGACGTCGAAACTTTTAATTGGGACCGACATGAGGTCTATCTTGAAAGTATGGCCATCTAAAGTTAGAGTACAACCTACGTATGTGCAGTTAGTACTTTCCGTTTTCCCGTTTGCCATTTCTACAGTGAATGATTTATCTAGTGCACGTGGTTTTTGTTTAAGCAGGTGTGCAAATTTCTGGTTTACAAAACTTTTCTCCGCTCCACTGTCGAAAAGTATGCAAGCATATGAGTTATCGAGGAGAAACGTACCAGTAACTATTGTAGGATCAGCTACGGCTTCCTCGTGGCCTATGGCCAGAACTCTTCCTACTCCGCGAGCTATCTCTGCCTTAGGGCAGTTCCTCTTGTAGTGGCCTACTTCGCCACAACCGTAGCAAGCTTGGCCCACACCGGCGTTAGGAACTTGAGCAGTCGGCCTTGCTGGAGTCTTGCAGAAACGGGCATTATGCCCCCTTCTGTTGCAGTTAGTGCATTGCATTTCCCGACAAGGTCCGTTGTGGTGGAAGGTGCATTTGTTGCACTTCGGAAGATTACCGGCATAAGGCTTAGCTGGTAAGGGATTAGCAAGGACAACAGGAGTTACCGTGGCAACATTGATTGTAACTAGTTGTCGTCTCTTTGAGGATTCTTGCGAAGTCCCGCTTTTCCTCTTGTTCCACCCCTTTTTCTTGTAGTTGTTGTTGTTTCCCTTTTGTTGCTCGGGTGTAGAAATTGTTGGGTTCTGGTAGTTTCCATGATCTATAAGAGATTGTGCCAGCTCTTTAGCGCTGTCAAAAGTAACAGGCCTTGATGCTAACACACTTGACTGGATCTGGGGCGACAGTCCCCAAATATATCTCTCTATTTTCTTGCTCTCTAGAGCAACCATATCAGGGCAAAGAATTGCCAGATCACAGAATCTATTAGTATAGGTTGATATGTCAGAACCAACCATTAGAAGACCCCAGAGTTCCTGCTCGAGTTTTTGAATTTCCCCTCGTGGACAGTACTCTCTCATCAGCATGGCTTTCAAGTTCTCCCAGCTTATCGAATTTGCCACTATCAGAGTCAGTGACTTAACGTGGCCATTCCACCAAGTTAAAGCCCTGTCATAAAAGGTACAAGTAGCAAACTTGACCTTATTGTTCAATGGGCAGGCGCAGATTTCAAAGACTACTTCTGTCTTTTCTATCCACTGCCTTAAGATCATAACCCCTCCAGTTCCATTGAAATTTCTGGGTTTGGCATTTGTAAAATCCTTGTAGGTGCATTCCCGGGTGTGCCCATGGCTCTCGCCATGGTTAGAAATAGGTGCACCAGTTCCTGATCCACTAGGGATAGGAGTATTGATGTGTGACATGGCAGCCGCTACGGCCGCCGTGACAGCTGCTTGGAACATAGCAGCGTCGAACAGAGGAGGTGGTGGTATCGGTGTTTTGTTATTATTGTTACGCCTCGGATTTCTGCGAGGAGGCATCTTTTAACTATAAGTTTAGAAAGATGAAGATATTGATAAGAATTCAATAGGAAAGTTGATGAAAATGACTCATGGACTAACTCTTCATAGTCCAACAGCACGATTTAATGTAGATCTAGAACTAACAGATGATAGCATTTGGATAATAATTTCCATGAGATCAGGTACCTGTCAATATTACTGGAATTACAGATGTAACAAGTTCGGCAAAAATGGCCTAGTAGGAGGCCTTACATCAACCATGATGGGAAAATTTTGACAGGACTACGACCTAATCAAGACCTAACAGGTCTAAGATTTACAAAGATAGGAAATTAGACCAGAGTTTTACATAACTAGGTTATATCCAAAAGAGAATTCGATGAGATTCTATCGGCGACGAGAACAACTAGAGTGAGTTCTTGATTCCGATAGAAGGCGTTCTATGTCCCTCACACGCCTGTCAAATCTTACTTGCTGAGCTTGAAGTTTCCTGACTTCAGCTTGGGTTCCAGCAAGTTCTCTCTGCAGAGCTGCATTGTGGACCAGAGTCCTTTCATGAGCAGACTCTAGTTGGCGAATGCGGACTGTGTTAACGCCAGAGTTGGCGTCAATCTCCATGACTCGGCCGATAGCGGCTCGACCCTGTTCGGTGTTCCGGGAAATCCTACGAACCATGATGGGTAGGACCATGTCAGCTGAACCTCCCTCAGTGAGGTTGTAGAAGCTTCTGTCTCCATTGTAGGGGATGGGTTGACTCTGTTCGTGACTCCATCTATTCAAGTTTGTGGCCCACAGAGGTGTGGGTCCTTGAAATGTTGGACGAGGGTTTGGGTCTTGAGCAGCTGGGGGTAGATTGTTGACTTCTGGTTCTGAGTCTGAACTATCAGAAAAGCCTTCAGCTTCATGATCATCCAAAGGAATTGGGTGATCATTCTCTGGCTCTTCTCCGAGCCATCCAGAATTGCCGTGGTTAGGGTAGTACGGGTCGTCGTGGGGATGGAATCCAGCCATGATATCTACGCGAGAAAAGGGATATAAGAAGAAATTAATAGACGTACTAACTAAGATAATTATAAGATGATCTGTATCAGTTACTTCAATACTTGTTTAGTGCATACCAGTTATATGTACTTAGGACAGGATAGACCTTCGAATAAGTGACCCTAACTCTAAGCCCACAACCAAACAAGGAACAAGAAATAAAGCAAAGATTCACATATTCTAAGTCTATGACGTCCTAGGTGCATATAACCTTAGTGTATCCACTCAGCAACTATTGACCTACTGATAAAGACCTTTTAGTTCTCAAATAAGTAATTATAGTAACACCAAATACCCCTATGGTATTTCATTATGGTAATGTTGGTAAGTTTTTAGACTTGTTGCCATATCACAACCATTCTTGGGCATATGCTAATCACTCCTCGGACCAGCATAGTTGATCAGGCTATGCCACTCCCAGGACCGACCATACATCCCCGAACTTACCTGTGATATCCAACAATCGTAATACTTTTGTTTTTGTCGTTGTGACACTGATTTTAGTATGAATGCAGGCATGTATACTTAATTAAATATTTTATTATTTAAAAGTATAAACTCTTGGTCAGAGTATTTTAATCCCATTGTATTTATAGTTAGTATATCTTTTATGGGTTGATATACTCAATTCACTATAAACAAAGCTCTGATACCAATCTGTCACACCCCAAAACCAAGAACGGCGGAAACGTTCGGGGGTGGAGGACGTCATGTAAAGTATCATAACAGTGCAAAGTAGTAAACAAGCAACAACATCATCCACTGCATTAAAAGTAAAGTTTTAATATATGAGTGTTCTTTCATAGTAATAAGACACCAAAATATGTAATCAAAATAAAAGACGAGTCTTGTCTGTGCTCCGTCTTCTCAAAACCTGGTCATCGTACCTGTCTACTGGTGACCTGAGAATACAAGTTATTTTGAAAGTGTAGATCAGCATAAAGCTGGTGAATTCATAAGTATTATGGTGTCATTGATTTGAAAAGCTGTTATGAAAGACTTGCAAATATTTGATGAAACATTTAGTATAAGTGTGAAAACCCTAGAAAATCCCATATTTCCTACTAGTATAAAAAGTAGTCTTCTACCAAGACCCGAATGCTTTGAAGGTTTGCATTTCTGTATCAATGAAGATTTTTTCCCTGTACAACTATTATTATAAAAATATAGTCTACCTCATCGTTTATGTGAATGTGTCACAAAATAAAAGTAATAGGGAAAATTATATAATCATTGAAATCGTATCCTTTTGCCTTAGGATAAACACGGCGTGGAAACTCGCCGAACAGTACAACCGAGATCATCCGTCGATGAACAGGTCCCGCTGTAGCTAGCAGCCAGGTGTAGGATGGTCAGTCTCGTATATATAGTATTTCTCTCTGTATAGATATAGTATTTCTCTCTGGATAACATGTAATAGTATCTCTTCATATAGTAGTATAGACTCATGAATGAACTTACTCTTGTGTAATTCCTTGTAATAGGAATAGTAATTTGTATCCCCTAAACTATACCTATAATAGTTTACTGGAATGTAAATTGAATGTCCAAGTAGGTTTATACACCCTTGCTACTCAAGAGTGTTGGAACTGAAGAAAGAATGAAAGTTCTCATATCAGTACATATATACATGAAACATAAGTGTATAGATATGGTTTTTAACAGTAAATTGAAAGAGGTTTTGTAAAACATTTAAGAGTTTTGAACAATAAATAACAATGACTTGATGTCAGTTTATAAAATAATTCAAAAGTAATTTGTTGATAACAAAGTAAAAATAACTGAAAAGCATTGTATTTATCACATTTTGAAGTATGTGAAATCAGTTGTTTGAAAACACAGTTATAAATCACATGTGATTGATTCTATAACTTCCTGTTTTCTACTTGTATTCCCCCCCCATGAAAGCATTTAAAATGATTTAAAAGATTGATTAAGGGGGTATGAACTCACCTATAGTGAGTGGTTTGGATGAACGGATGATGTAGGATGCTAAGTGTCAAGTGAAGACTTGAACACACACAAGGATCCTAGTTAACATATAATCACACATATATGTATCCAATTAGTTATTAAACAACTAATTAACCAAGTTAAGACATCCTAAGACATGTAAAACACTTGATTTAAGTGCTTATAAGTGCTAAGGATTGCATCTAAGGGTTGTAGGACATTGCAATTGAGTTTAGGGTTCAAGGGTAAACTCCCTTGGAGTTTACGGTTTTGTGACCATAACTCATTGAGTTTAAGGTCGTAAACCCATGAGTTTACAGCCGTAAACTCATGTTACTTTGACCATTTTGTGTTTTGAAGCCATAAAGATCATAAGAAGCATTCCTACTTCATGTTTAAGCCTTAGGAAGAGATTAGGGCACCATTTCACTCCTTTAGGGAGTTTACGGTCCTTGGACCACTTCTCCTTGGGTTTACGGCCATAAACCCAAATGGTTTATGGTCTTTTGATGTTTTCAAGTACTAAGCACATCAAGGAAGGGGTCTAGGCTAGTTTCCAAGGCTTGGTAAGGGACTAGGGCCACTTTGGCCCCTTTGTTACGGTTTACGGTCCAAGAACATCTTGGACAGTAAACACATTTGATCTTGTGTTTCTTGGGTGTTTTCTTGATGATTAGAAGTGTAACAAGTCTTATAATACACTAAGGTAAGAGTACTTACTAGGTAGAAGCTTGAAAAGGTGCTAAAAGTCCAAGAACACTAGTGTGTGTTCTTGGTGAAACTTGAAGATCTACACTTTTGGAATGATTTCACGGATGGAATCATGTAAGATCACTAGATTAAGTAAGATATCAAGTTTTTAGGGCTAGAAACACTTACAAAGTTGAAGATCTTGAAGAAAAGTCGGATGATACTTGAGAGAGAAATGGGTTTTGGATCTTGAAAATGTGAAAAGTGGTAAATAATGACTAAGTGTCATATTTATACCCCCTTTTAGGGTTTACGGCCGTAAACACCTTTGTTTAGGCCATAAAGTCCAAACTCTTGGAGTTTTGGGACATTATTGTTTCAAAATAAACCCTAGGGCATCCTCTCTCCTGTTATCTCCTGAAGTACTAATCTTAAAACACTCAAACTTATTCCAAAAAGCTTGAAAGTTAGCAGAAACAGTTCTGACTTCTATTGAAGTGAATGGTTGTACAGAATAGAAATTTCGGGTTGTCACACAGTATGCTGCTTCTTGCACTACCAGGAGACCAGCCTATCTCCGAGAAATTGACATCCGCCTGAAGTCCTGTCAAGTTCGCAGCCGCCATAATTGCTGTCTGCAAAAGCATAAAAATCAAATTCTGAATTTTTCGGATACCAAAGACCCAATTTTGGGCTGCCTTTGAGATACCGAAAAATCCTTTTAACATCAATAAGAAGAGACAGTTTAGGATTAGCCTGGTAGCGTGCGCATTGACAGACCGCAAACATAACGTCTGGGCGACTTGCAGTCAGATACATCAGCGATCTAATCATCGATCGGTAGTATGTTTGATCTACGGATTCGCCTTCAAGATCAGGAGTCAACAGTGGTCTCTCGGCCATGGGCGTCAAAGCAGGTTTGGAGTCTCTGAACCCGAACTTCTCGATCATATCATCCACATATTTGGCTTGATGAATCAGGATTCCGGCTGAAGATTGTTTGACCTGAAGCCCCAAAAACGTGGTCATTTCCCCCAATGAACTCATCTCGAACCGCTTTTTCATAACATCCTCGAACTCTGTGCATAGCTGAAGACTCGTCGACCCGAAAATGATTTCGTCCACATAGATTTGAACAAGAATTTGATCTGGACCGACATGCTTGATGAATAGGGTCTGATCGATAGTGCCGCGTGAGTAGCCATGATTGAGCAAGTGCTGTGTAAGGGTAGCATACCAGGCTCTAGGAGCTTGATGCAGCCCATACAAAGCCTTGTCTAACTCGTAGACATGGTTGGGAAGTTTTGAATTAACAAACCTAGGAGGTTGGTCAACATAAATCTCCTCCTTCACCTTGCCGTACAGGAAAGTCGTCTTGACGTCCATTTGATATACGGTGAAGTTCATGTAGGAAGCATAGGCGAGGAAGATACGGATAGCCTCCAAGCGCGCCACCGGAGCATAGAGTTCTGTATAATCAAGACCCTCAATTTGCCTGAACCCACGGACTACCAATCTTGCCTTATTACGGATAATGACACCCGAATCGTCTTGCTTGTTACGAAACACCCATCTGCTGTCGAGAGATTTCTTGCCTCTAGGCAGCTCCACCAACTTCCAAACCCCGAGCTTCTCGAATTGATTGAGCTCGTCATGCATGGCATCCACCCAGCTGGGCTCATTCAAAGCCATTTCGATGTTTTTGGGCTCTATTTGAGAAATGAAGCAGGAATAAAGACATGTGTTGACGTCTCTACTCTGACTTCTCGTTTGAACTCCGTCGCCCAGCTGGCCAATAACGTTCTCTATCGGATGATCGCGTTGTATGCGAGAGGGGATTTCGTGACTGATGTCATTGAGTGAAACGGGAAGAGTATGAATATTAACAGCTCCTTCATGTGCTGAAGAATCCATGGTAGATGTACCAGCTTCGTTTGGTGGATTTGCTACAAACTCATCAGCAATTTGATCGGGAAAGAGAAGGTCCATCAGATTCTGAGTGACAGCGGAAACATCTTGGTTCATGAACTCTCTTTCGACCGGAGTTAGAGGAGTAGCATCAGCATCTGGAGCAGATTGATGTGTTGAGGACTCAGGAGAAGCAATTGGAACAGTAGCCTCCACCAGAGGATCAGTAGCAGAAACCAATGGTGGTCTGTAGACAACCTCTTCATCTTCGTCTTCAATAATAGTCTTCGAGCAAGAGGTAGACCCAGCTTGGTTATTGGACGACACACAAAAAGATTTGAATAGCGATGTGTAGTCAAATAGCCAATCCGGACCCACCCTAGCGTCCGTTTCATTCTCTTCAAGCCAACGAACATCAAAAGACTCCACGATTTGTTTCGTCTTCTTGTTGTATACCCTGTAAGCAGTACGAGCAGCATAACCGACAAAGTAACAATCATCGGCTTTTACATTGAATTTTGGGTTGGATTCCAAGTGGAGAAGGGTGCAAGGGCAACCAAATACTCGGAAATGGCTGACAGATGGCTTGTGTCCATAGAGAATCTCATATGGGGTTTTTATCTGGGCTTTGTTGATCAGAACACGATTTTGAACGTAACAAGCTGTGTTGATCGCCTCCGCCCAAAAGAAAACTGGAAGTTTGGAATCACATAGCATCGTCCTTGCTGCGTCTTGTAGCGTCCGATTCCTCCGCTCAACAACACCATTTTGTTGTGGTGTCCGAACAGAACTATACTGACGCACAATACCCTTCTCAGCGCAAAAATGATCAAGAACAACGTTCTTGAACTCTGTTCCGTTATCTGTGCGTAGCGCTTTCACTTGGTGGTTGGTTTGGTTCTCGATCATTACAATGAACCTCTTGATGAGGTCAGCGATCCCAACTTTGTTGGACAGAAAGAAGACCCACGTGAAACGAGAGAAATCGTCTATTACAACGAGACAATACGAATTTTGGTTGATGCTGAGAACGTTGACCGGACCAAACAAGTCCATGTGCAACAACTGGAGCACCTGATTGATGGAGTTGACCTGCTTTGGTAGATGTGATTTCCGATGGTGTTTGCCTTGAGCACAGGAAACACATTTTTCAAAAGTAATAAAATCTCTGATAGGCAGACCGCGGACCATTTCATTCTTAGCAAGCCGGTTTAGGTTCTTTGCATTTGCATGGCCAAGTCGATGATGCCACAACATTGCATTTTGTTCGGAGACCTTGGAAAAGAGACAAGTGAATTCATCGGGTACATTGTTGTTCATGTCGATAATGTAGGCATTCCCATCCCGCTTAGATTTGACAAGAATCCACTCCTCCGGAATGACAATGCCTGGCTTTAAGATTAGACATTCTTTATCGGTGAAGTGTGTTGAGAAACCCTTGTCACAGATTTGAGAAACGCTCAGCAGACTGTGTTTCAGCTCAGGAGCATAGTTGACATTCTCAAAACTAAGCACTCCGTTCGTCACCGTTCCTTTTTGCGTTATCTTTCCGCCTTCTCCGCCCGCGAAGGAGACATATCCCCCATTAAATGTCTGAATGTCGTGCAGTTGGGAGATATCTCCAGTCATGTGCCGGGAGCAGCCGCTGTCGACATACCAGGATCTGACGACATTCCTCCGCAACTGTCCCTGCACGATGAGCGGAATCATTTAGATTTGGGGACCTAGGTCATTACAGTCCTGGGTTGACCCTTAACTTTCACAGATTCATCCCTTAATTTCTCTTGTCCAACAGATATAGAGGATGATGATGACTGATCAGATTTTAATTTTGGCATCCATTGAAAATTAGGTTTTGAAACATTTTTCGTTTGAGTTTGCTTCGAGCCGGTGGATTTTCTACTCAAAGAGTTTGAAGATCCAGACCTACTCTTTGACGAAATCGACTTTGGCTTAGCTTGGGTCGATTTAGGCAAACGGTTTGTGAATTTATTGAAAACCTGTTTGTTCTTTTGAAAAACTGCCATTTTCTTGTTTTGATTTGTTTTCTAGTCATCATCTCGAGAGCGAGTTCTGGAGGATTTTCTAATTAACGATCGTCCTCTAGACTCATTCTCTCCCCTTTTTGACATGTGATGCACAAGCATCCGGTTTGGGCAATTTCTGGCAATATGACCAGCAGTACCACAGTTGAAACAGATTTGTTTATTATCATTTGAAGTGGTACTGCTCTTGTCAGATTTCTGGTTTTTCTTATCTTTTCTAGCATTTTCACATTTGCAAGAACAAGCACTAGGTTGTGTTGCAAACATGGAAGAAGTAGAAGCACTCGAATCAAATTTAGCAACATAATCAAAAACAACATCATTATTTTCAATCTTATGAATGTGAAATAACACGCCACCAGAAACAAACACATCAGTTTTAGAATTTAAGACAGACTCATCACAAAACTCAACACCAAATTTAGACACAGAGTTATTTGACTCAGACTTTTCAGCTTCATGCTCCCCCTGAACTACTGACACATCTGCACTTAAGGTAGAAATGTTAGTATCCAAAATTTTATCAGTAGAGCATGTTGCTTGTTCAGCAGCAGGCTTTCCATAAATCATGAAAGGTTCTCTATTAATTTCTTCTTGAGATAGAGGAATAACATTGTAAGTATGATTGAATGGAGGAGGGACACTCTCAAGACCTAATCCTACTTTCTTTTGGTTTCCACAGTTAATGTTCTTCCACTGCATTTGTTTCTCAATCATTTTTGCAACTACTTCACTTGACCCATCGAACTTGTTAAAAATAAATTCAGTATTTTCAAGACGATTTTTCAATGAGTCAAGTTCATCAGTCACAGCAACAAATTTCCTTTTGATATGATCATAGTTTTCGCATTTGTTGCTGTAATCTTCTTGTAGTTTCTTAAAGTCCTTTATTTTATTCTCTAATTGTGTTTTTAAAGGCTTTTGATTTTTCCTAAATGTGTAACCCTCATACTTAAGGTCCTCGTTCTCTCTCTTGATTAATTCAATTTGCTCACGTAAGAATTTAACAGTTTTTAACTGGCTCAGAAGAAGTTTGCACCATGAACGCAAACTGAAGATTCATCATTTCCTCTTCCAGGTCTCTTTCTGCTTCTTCCTCCACACCATCCTTGATCTGAGCAAGATGCGCATTTTCAGGTCCTGAAATATTCAGAGCCTGAATTTGATCTTCCCAATCAAAGGATTGACCTACCATCGCCAAGTTGGCAGTCTGATTGCTTGAAGAAGATCCCTTGTTGACATAGGTCACCGGTACCATGGTTCTTTCAGAGTTCTCTCTTCGGTCTGGCTTTGGACACTCCCTTGCAAAATGACCAGGCTCATGGCAATTGTAGCATCTCAGCTTCCCTTTGTTGAACCCCACTTTCTTGTCAGAGTTTACACTCCAGTTGTTTTTCCATGTCTTCTTGGAGAACTGTTTTGCTCTAAAGACAGCCATGGCCATTTGCTAAGTGATGTCCATCTCCTCCACATCCTCAGGATGGATCTGGTTTAAGTCAGCAAAAGATAATTGTGGGGAAAGCTCTCCAGCCACAAAAGCGTTGTAACAGTTCACCAGACCAGTGGCGAGGGCCAGATTTTCTTCTTTTTCTTTCAAAGATGAAACTTGAGAATTGAACCCTTGAGATTGACTAGGTGCAGCTGTGGATGATCCAACTTGTTGAGATAAAGTTTGAGGTTGAGAAACTTGAATATGCTGCATTTGAGGGATCACGTAGGAGGTGGGTTCATGAGTCACATATGGTTGAACTTGTGGAACATGAGAAACTGGAGGAACTTGAGAGGTAGTAAAGCTTGAAAAAGCAGTGTTGTTGGTGGTTTGGATCCCAAGATTTGCTGTGGAATATGAATTAACATGATTAATTTCCCTTTGCTTATCATCGAGAGCACAAGCCTTAATGATTGCTATTGTTTCAGCCAAAATTAAACGGTTCAGATCTTTGGTCTTTTTGATCACTGAGACATTCATATCCCAGGACTTTGGTAAAGAATTCAGCAATTTCTTGTTGATCTCAGATCTTGTAACCATAACACCAGCAGAGCTCATTTCTGTAGTAAGTGTGATAAACCTTTGCAACTGATTTTCAATTGTTTCTCCCAAGACATGGTTAAACATATTGAGCTTATGTCGCAACATGTCTTGGCGACTCTGTTTCATGTCTTCATTGCCTTCATAGACTTCAATCAGTGCTTCCCATAAAGCCTTTGCTGATGTATACTCACTGAAACCTTGAGCAATTTCCGGAGATAATGCCATGGTAAGTGTAGCAAGAGCCTTTTCCTGCTCCTCGACTCTCTCAAAATCATCGTCCGTGTAATTTTCAATCTGCTTGTCAGTTATGGTTCCATCTTCCAATGTAATTGTGATGCGGATTGGACCTCTAAGAATACTGCGCCATATCTTGAAATCTTTCATTTTGATGTATTTCTCAATTCGATATTTCCATTCAGGAAATCCTTCTGCCGACAGCAACCGGGGAATGCGAGAAGTGGTACCCATAATAGCATCCAATTCATGATGAGTAGACATGCTTTGAGATTCCATTTTTGAACAACAAAAGTTTCTTTAATTAATATAAGTGTGGCCGCACACTCCAACGGTACACCCTTATAGTATACTCAACAGCACACTCCAACCGCACACTCAACAGTACACTCCAACCGCACACTCAACAGTACACTCAAACCGCACACTCAACAGTACACTCCAACCGCACACTCGGCAGCACTCTCCAACCGTACTCCTTCAAAGTTTCAACCGCACACCCAAAAATACTAGATTCTTGAATGAATTTTGGTTCCAAACTTAGTAAAAACAATGATTAGAAGCAGTTTCTCAATAAAAGTTATAAATGCACCTCAAAAACCACAACTATCTTCAACCGCACACTCTTATGATTCTTCAAATTGACACTAAATAGGCTCTGATACCAATTGTAAGTCCCGATCTATAGATCCAAACCAGTGATCAATTAATGCAAACAATCAAACAGAGTGTAGAAGGAGTAGAAGAAGAATTAATCCAAGCATGCACACATCTATTACGTATAAATGTCAGGTACACCTTGGGAAACACACATAAATACGTCACTGTTTCTGACACACAGACACAACCTATTTATACCACATGAAGCAGCACACAAGTGTGCAGCCGCACACACGTGTATGGCCACACACAGCGTGTGCGGCCGCACACACGTGTATGGCCGCACACACCCACTAACAAACCACAACCACCACAACACACTCTAACATCCTACCAAGACCTATACATTCGAACGCCTAGCCCAAACCACAAAAGTATAGCCTATCATTTTCTTAATGGTTTGGGAAGACATTGGACTACGGCTAAGATGATAGTCCAAGGAGATAGAAAAATTCACTCTTTGTCTCTCTACAAGCTCTATGGAGAACTACAAGCACAAGAATCCATCGTACTCAAAGACTATGCTGACTTCGGAGGACCACTTGCTCTCATAGCACAAGCTCCACATAATTAATCCTACTCTCCCTCGTATGACACTCCTCCACAATCATACGAAGCTGACTCAGAGTATGATGATGAAGAAGAATTTCAGAAGGCTATTGCTCTGGTTAGCCAACAGTTCAATCGACTACCACCTCCTTCCTTTCGCAAGAATCAGTAGTTCAACAAACCTCCATTGAACCGTAACTTCAACCCGCAGAATAACCATTCTCATTATCCCAAAAGTTCTCATCCACCACCGCAATCTCAAAATACTCAACCAAAGGAGGCACTGCACTCTACTCAAACCACTGACTCCGGTACTCCCTCAGAAGACAAAATTGATGTTGTGATTATTCACAAATGCAACAAAGAGAATCATTTTGCAAGAGATTGTAAGGCCAATGTAGTAAAAGACAGAGAATTCTACCTTAGAATGGCTCAAGAATTCGAAGATAAGGAAAAGGCAAGGGCATACGTAGCCCATGTCAAAAGAGACCACCAAGTTTGGTCATCTGGAGATGAAGAAGAAACCATCAGCAGTATCAAAGGAAAAGGCAAAATCTGCATGCTGGCAACTGCGGATGACGATGGGTCTACAAAGTTGGAAAAGAACTACTGCTACATGGCAAAGGATGGAACTCTAAGCATCGTCGAATAGGTAAAACTTATGATTCAAACTCTTAACTATAACATGCATGACTGTCAACCCTTCATAGATAATCTTAATGACACGTGTGATGCCGTCCTTATAGACTATAACAAAGCCTTAGATGAGAAGAACATTGCGTCCCAAGAGATGTTCCATGTGAGAGGACGATTGGATAACAAAAGACTTAAAATGGCTATGTTAGAAAAGGACTTAGAGTTAGAAAAAGATGCAAGAATGTTAAGTGAAACACAACTACATATAGCTTTGAACCAAAGAGATTTATCTCAAAGTGAAATTGTACGCTTAAATCTTTTAATAGAAAAATTGTTCAATGAGAGTGAAGCTATTGAAAATTTGGTAAATAATGGAACTATGGACAATACATACAATTGGGGTTGGTCAAATGGATATCCTACCGCAATGGATTCCTCACCCCGGTTTAACAAAGATCGACTGTATGTCCCTCCGGACCGAGAATTTCATTTCCCAGTCAATGACAAGACTTTTCCCGAAGACATCAGAACACACTTCGGTAGACTTCATAATCTAAGCAATAATTGTGTCATTGAGGAAATCGTGCCTGAGGTTTCGAGTCACACATGTGATCAAATTCCTATATGTGGCACAATCTACCCAAATTCTCAAACCTCATCCGTAGTTGATGAAGAAATTGTTATTGAGGGTCATTAAGTCTCGCAAGACTTCCCATCTCTGCCCTCAGACCGCAGTGTCTCTCATTGTAGTAATGAGCCACAGAAGTCCTACAAAAGTCCCACTGAAGTCCCAACACAGACTTACTCTGCGGTAGTCAAATCATCTTTACCACAGTTCTCAAATAAAGGCTTTGTGACTCTTCAACCAATTCATCATGAATTACCCATAAAAAACTTTGAAGTAGGTCAATGTTCTCAGATCCCTGAATCTTCAAGTTCGGATGACTCAAGCCCTCGTTTTCATAAATTTTCAAAGGTTTTAAGGAAACCGCAGCTGAACACCATTGACTGCGGTTCCCCAAAAACCTTAGCTAAAAAGGCTTTCAAAGAAGAAATTCGATCCCGAAGCACAAATAGACAACTTTTCGAAAAACAAAAGGCATATCAGATTTCCAAAATCTAAGAGTCCAGAAAAATTTGTTTTCTCACACTATTTTTCAAAAAACTCTCCCATCAAGAAAACATGCAAAAAGGAATGTACAGTTTCATCAGTCATTCCAAACTCTTCTGACACAACCCAAATGAAAGAAAGGTCTTTTCAAAGCAATGGCTTTCAAATCTATTCCTCAGATGATCCGAAATGGAAGGGTATCTTACCCACTCCAACACATTTAAAATCACATCAGAACTATAACAAGTGGAAGGGTATTTTACCAAAACCAATAAAAAGGTCCCAAAGATCTATACGTGCTAAACCTTTTCCAAAACAAACTTTTCAGAAGTCCAATAGCACCATTGTCAGATATTACCAACCTCGGACCGGTTACAAGTCCAACCCACCATTTTGGACCGCTGACCAAACATGGTGTCAGAACAAAAGACAAAACTTCAACTTGTCAAGGTCAATGTAGCTGTCAGAATGGTTCATCTCATGTCAAATCTAGTTGGATTCAGAAACCTCATAATTTTTCAAAAAGACACAACACTCCAAAATCTCACAAACACCCAGGACTAGGATTAAACATTGACACGAAACCCGTCCCTACAACCTCGGTTCATGCACCATTCAGAAATTCACCTTTTGTCCCTGGCTCCAAACTAGTTTGGATGCCTAAACTAACCGTGTAATTTTCAGGCCTTGTGCAAGGAGGAACAAGAAGATGAATGGTTAATTGACAGTGCCTGCTCCTTGCACATGACCGGAAGGTTAGAATACCTTCGGGATTTCAGGCCAATTTGCAACGGTGAAAATGTTACATTCGGCAACAATGCGAATGGGATAATCCGAGGTTATGGTGTTCTTACTACGGGAAACTTCTCTATTCAAAAGGTTGCTTATGTAGAAAGCCATAAACACAATCTCATCAGTGTTGGCCAACTATGTAAGGCAGGCCATCGAGTTGAATTTGATGATCAATTTTGCTATGTAATGACAAGTGATAGGAACACATGTCTGATCAAGTCCCGATCCGAAGGTACTATGTATCCTCTGGATGTCTCTCTGATCATAGGCAAACCACAGTTATGCTTCCTATCCAAAGCAATATCCGAAGTCAGCTGGCTATGGCACCGCAAGCTAGCTCATCTCAACTTCAGATACATCAACAATTTGGTCACTGGAGAACTAGTCAGAGGACTCCCTATTCTCAAGTTCAGCAATGATACTCTCTGTCCTGCATATGAATGTGGAAAGCAATCCAAAGCAACTCACCCCATGGTGATTGACTCTTCAATTTATGAACCACTGGAGCTCTTGCATATTGATCTCTGCGGTCCATCCACCGTAGCCAGTCTTCATCACAAGAAATGCATACTGGTTATAATAGATGACTACACACGCTTCACTTGGGTCTTCTTTCTCATACTCAAGTCAGAAACACCACAGATTCTCATCAATTTCATCAAGGAGATAGAACTCCAGATCAAGCTGCCCGTTCGATGCATCCGAATTGATAATGGAACCGAGTTTACTAATCATCTCCTAAACAGTTTCTTGATTTCAAAGGGTATCACTCACAACTTCTCCGCTTCCTACAAACCGCAACAAAATGGGGTAGTAGAGCGAAGGAACCGCACTCTAGTAGAAGCAGCCAGATCTATGCTCAACTTCGCACACCTTCCTCTCTACTTCTGGGCCGAAGCAGTGGCCACCGCATGCTTTGTGCAGAATCGAAGTATTGTATGCAAGCGACTCAGCAAAACACCGTATGAGGGCCTTAACAACCGCAAGCCAAATGTCTGCTTCTTTCACATCTTTGGGTGTAGATGTTTTGTGATTAACAACAAAGATCATCTTAACAAGTTTGCACCGAAGTCTGATGAAGGCATCTTCTTTGGCTATTCCACTAACAAAGTTGCTTGTAGGGTTCTCATTCGACGTACAAGGCTAATCATTGAAAGCTTCGATGTGAAATTTGATGACTATCACATCCGCAACACCACTCCATCGACTGAAACCACAGCAATCCTAGAAAGTGATATTCCTGCCTCTACGGGTCCATTAAACCTAGTTGAAGTAAACTATGATGATCTCTTCGACCCTGTAGAAACAACCAAACTCTCCGAAGTTCTTGTGTCTCAGGAAGCTCAACAGCAGCATGCTGATGTATCTGGTCCATCTCTATCCGAAGTAGCATCTCTCAATACTTCCACCTCGCCGGTTGAGGGGGAAAGCTCTACTCCGGATCAGGAAACAACCATCGAGGTTCCAGTACTTAATGAAGCTCAAGTTCCCAGCCGCAGAGCATCATTATCATCCAACGTTTCTTCCGACTCGGATGATGAAAACATAGAGAACATTGACACAAGAACAGACTCAAGAATTATCACACTCCCATCCGCAATCCAGGGGGAACCTTCTAAGGGTCAAGGGGAACTCTCTTCTACAATCCAGGGGGAACCTGTACCATCTACCCAAGAAAACGTTAATCCCACCTTCCTAGTTTAAGATAATTCAGCAGGATGTTCTCAAGTCCAGGGGGAACTACTATCTCCAACTGCAGAGTCTTCCGACATCGAAGACATTCCCTCTACCGCAGCTGCTGATTATCTGCAACCCCGTCTACACGTTTGGACGAAGGACCACCCACCAGGCCAAATCATTGGCAACCCATTCGAAGGTATCCAGACTTGATCTTCCAAGGACTTATCTGATCATTGTCAGTATGCAGCATTTATGTCCTCGGTCGAGCCCCGAACGATCAAAGAAGCATTACTAGAACCCGACTGGATATCCGCAATGCAAGAAGAGCTAGAAGAATTCAAAAGAAACAAAGTTTGGCAGCTCGTCCCGAAGCCGCAAGGTCATACCATTGTTGGTACTAGATGGGTGTTCAAAAACAAACAGGATGAATCTGGCGCGGTAGTCAGAAACAAGGCAAGACTAGTTGCAAAGGGTTATAGTCAACTTAAAGGTATTGACTATGATGAAACGTATGCTCCGGTGGCACGAATGGAAGCCATCCGAATCTTCTTAGCGTATGCAGCCCACAAGAACATCAAGGTACACCAAATGGATGTAAAAAGTGCCTTTCTCAATGGGGAATTAAAAGAAGAGGTTTATCTTCAGCAACCTCCAGGCTTTGAAAGTATTGAATTCCCAGACCACTGCTACAAACTGGAAAAAGCAGTCTAGGGTCTAAAGCAAACCCAAGAGCGTGGTACGAGACTCTCTCTGAATTTCTTGTATCGTCCAGTTACAAAAGAGGAGTGATTTATCCCACTTTATTTAGAAAAGCAAATGGTAATCACCTTATTCTTGTACAAATATATGTGGATGATATCATCTTCGGATCAACTGATGAAAAAATGGTGAATGAATTCTCTAAGCTCATGACCAACAAGTTCCAAATCAGCATGAATAGAGAGATCAACTTCTTTTTAGGACTTCAAGTAAAACAAGTTCCGCAAGCGATTTTCATTCATCAGGAGAAATACACCACTGAACTGTTAAAGAAATATTCAATGGACAACTGCTCTTCGGCTAAGGTCCCCATGGCCTTCGGATATAAGATATATGCTGATCCCTCGGGCGAATTAGTGGATCACAAGACTTATAGAGGTATCATTGGTTCATTGATGTACCTCACCGCAAGCCGACCAAACATTGCCTTTGCAACAGGTGTATGCGCAAGGTACCAGGCTGACCCTAAAGTGTCACACATGACCGCAGCCAAATAAATACTACGATACCTGAAAGGAAGCAAGTCTCTTGGATTATGGTACCCCACAGGCAATGACTTCAGCCTTCAAGCATTCACAGACGCGGATCATGCAGGATGTAGACTAGATCGAAAAAGCACCTCGGGTGGATGTCAATTTCTGGGTGGAAGACTCGTCAGCTGGTCATCTAGAAAACAAAGTTGTGTATCACTGTCTACCGCAGAAGCTAAATATGTGGCTGCAGCCAGCTGTTGTTCACAAGTCTTATGGATGAAAACACAACTTATGGACTACAGATACAGGATGCTGCGGATACCAATTTACTGTGACTCTAAAAGTGCTATAGCTATTTCACACAATCCAATTCAGCACTCCAAGACAAAGCATATTGAACTACGGTATCACTTCATCAAAGACCACATCCTGAAAGGTAACATTGAGCTCATCTTTGTCCATACTCATGAAGAGATTGCTGCTGTGTTCACAAAGGCACTTGACTCTACAAAGCTCAATAGTTTCTTACAAATGTTAGGAATAATGACTCTACTGAAGTTACTTATGATAGATGGTTTTGGTATATCCTGTGTACCGCAGTCTATGTACCGTAACCATATATCATATGTATCTCTCAATGGTCCTTATTGTTTGTTGTTACTAATTTTTGTTCAAGTGTTCTCCTCAGTTCTTCTACTGCAGTCATACATCTGATCCATCTGCAATGACATCTGATCCATCCGCAATGACAATTGATCCATCCGCAATGAAGTCTCAATCCGCAACCACATTGATAATTTCTCAACTGTTTCATTAATTCTTGATTCATGGTGTGCTATTTAATGATCCTTCATTAAATAAGAAAATCATTAACAAAAAAAAACATTCTTTGAGTAACTGTCTCATTCACTTTTTGAAAAACCTTTTGTCTGACCTATTTTAGGTATGATGACAAAAAGAGTGTTTTCCCATAAACTAATCCTTTTAACCTGTCCCTTCCTATTTCCCAACACGTCCAATCCGTTAAAACTTCTCTTTTGTACAACGGATTAACTCCACCCTCACCACACGATCACAGACGTGATGTTTTACGTCTGACACTTCATTAATTGCAACCCTTTTTAGTAAATCCAAAAAAATAATTTAAACCTTTTCATAATCTGTGGCTGAGATTTCATCTTCCAAATCGCAGAAAAACCCCCAAACGTTTTTTTTACCTTATTTACTTTCACCAAGGTTAAAATCAATTACCTTTGAAATCCATTCCTATAAAACCCTTTCTTCTTCCCCAAGAACAATTTACGCTCTCTGAACCTTGAACCTTCTCTCCATCTTTCTTACACTCTGTTTCTGCAACCTTTCTTATTCTCTTAACAATGGTGAAATCAGGCATCTCAAAGAAAATCTCCAAGGCTTCTGCCTCTGCAAACCCAACTGGGTCTTATTCTGAAACAAGAAATCAAATGCCTACGATTGCTTCAAGCAATTTTAGGGCTGTGTTCGAAGAGCATTCCTCCTATAATTCTCTGATCAAGCTAATGATCAAGTTCTTGACCAATCACCCTCTGTTTGGCCCTTTTATGCATTCACCGACATAGTTCCTCTTTCAACCTTGTTCAAGTGTGCATTCTCTGCTTACAGACCCCTCGAGAACCCTCAAGAGGTGCATCTGAACTTATTGAATGATTCCTTGGTCATTCTGAACAAAGAAAAATTTCTCAACGCCATTAATCTGCTGGTTCATCCTTCAACCAAGATTTTCACTCCATGTATGGCCGACATTCTCTCAGCTCTCTACCATATGGGTTACCAGAAAAAGATCAAAGGAATTGGCGAATTCAAGAAGAATCAACTGCCTGCGGTGTGGCAATTCGTTTGTCACTTTGTCATCCGCAGCCTGTCAGGCCGAACCGGAGGCACTGACAATATGGGTCTCAAGCATTTGGAACTGGTATGGAGCATTTTCACTGGCCACGACGTCAACTACGGTCAGATCTTGTGGGATGATTTCCTACAGTACATTCCCAAAGAGAGCCCAAGAAAAAACCCTACCGAACTCACATTTGCAAGGTTCTGGTCTCTGTGCATCTCAGATCTTCATGCGGATGCAGGAATTAGCATGGGCAACGACACCAATCTCTTCATCACCAAAGACCTCAAAAGGTACAATCCCTCCAAAGATCAATCTATCTTCGGACCTATAAGACGACTACCAGTCCACATTCTGACATCACTTGGACTTGAAACCCCTGATGTCACAGACCATATAGAGGCTACGGAAGGTATTAGCCCATACCTTTCTACCCCGCCTCTACAAGCCACATCCACACTCACCATCCCTGGTAGTACCGCAGTTCCATCTTCCACTACTCTCTCCAATCTTTCTCAAAGACGAAAGAAGTTAGCCTCATCCCATCAAGGCCCCCGCAACGTCTCCAAGAAACAAAGAACCCCAAAGAAAGATGCTCCCAAACCAACTGAACCCTCAAAGAAAGGCAAAATCACCCAATCTGTACCCTCAAATGACAAATCCTCTGAAAGTGATTCTGATGAGGATGCACAACCCATAGCTATCCTTAATAAAAGAAAAACCGATCCCACTGGCCAAATGCGTGACCGGACTGATACCTCAGCCTCTCAAAAGGCTCCGGTAGTCCTTGGGGTGGCCGCAGACCCATTCAACACCACAATCGAATACCACTCAGACTCAGAAAGTGAGTATGTTTCACCTCATCGTGGAGACTCACCCCCAGTTCACTCCCAAGAGGATGACACTGGTTCTCGCCCTAAGGTCTCCAGGGCTTCTCGACTTCACTTCTTTTCTCCTGAGGAGTTGAACTCCATACTTTTGACTGTCACCCAAACACTACAAACACCTTCCCAACCGCAGGGCACTTCTTCCGCCCTTGCCAGAACTGAGCCGAGGCCAGACTTGACCACGGGTCAAGGAGACCGAGGAAGCTCAGGAAATCCTACTCTACTTACATCTGTTCCAGGTGGTTTAGGCATGGTGAGCACTAATGTGCAAGGATCCGTGAACCCGGAGGACACTTTGGTGCGATTCCAAAGATTTGACGGAGATAAATCAAATGATTCATGGTTACATTACACTCCTGTATCTGAGTCCGATATCAAGAAGTATGCCGCTTTCTGGAGGGCATTCCAAGCAAGGAAGGATCAGCAAACCAAGCAACTGCAGCAAAAGCAACAGGAAATTCAATCTGTAGCTAAGTATTGGCTGGACGCAATCAACAATGCCAACACCGTAACCACCATTCTGAAAGTACAAGAGTGGATGACCGAAATGGTTGAGACGATCCGCAAGGCTCAGTCCACTCATGGTGGTGAAGGTACAACCAAGGTCCCTCCAGTTCAAACTCCAACTCCTTCTGTTCGTGATTCTCAAAAAGAAGGAACCGCAGTCGAAGTTAGCTCAGCTCCCACATTCGGCTTCGACGATATTGATCTAAATGAGGTAATGATTTTTGATCTAATGATTTTTGATGATGATCTAATGATTTTTGATGAAGAAGAAGAATCGAGTGGTTCTCACCACTCAACCTCCAAGCCAAAAGCCAAAAAGAAGAAGAAGAAGATCGCGGTCACCAGAAAGGAATTTTTAAGTTTGCAAGCTAAAGTCAATCAGATTCTAGCTGCGGTTAAGCCTACACAAATGCAACCAGAAGACAATCCCGGACCGCAGTCCTTGATCGAACGCATTGAAATACTAGAAAACCATGAAAGATTGGCTGCTGAGCATATTTCCCTGAAGGTTGAAATGGGAATCCGATCCCTGGATATAAGTCGTCAAGCTGACGACAAGCAATTCATGGCTGCTGCGAAGCGCCTCATCTCTGAGGTGTCTGCAATCAAGAAAGACTTACAAGCAGCCATTGTGGACCATGCAACTCAATCTCAAAAATTGATCGATGAGACTCACACTGCATATGAGTCCACTATCGCAGTCCTTCAAGCTACCATCAACAGACTGCAACGATCTTTATCTTCAAACTTCCATGGCCCCGAAATTCTTCAGCTCACAAAGGAGATTCACCGGTTGCTCTTCAACACCGCCATTCCCAACAATCAGCAACTGGCTGATGTTCTTAAAGCATAGTTCCAGGAAGTATATGCCAAGGTAGATGGTCTCAAACAATGGCTTGAGGATGCTCCGGTGTTGCATTCCTCAAGAGGGGGAAGTGAGGAAGGAGACCATCATTCCAACAGCCTTTCTCAGCATCCAAGTCCCCCCATCATAACTGAAAGAGTTCCCTCACCGCATTAGTCTCCACCGCATCAGTCTCCACCACATCAGTCTCCACCGCAAAAGGAGATCACTCAAAAAAACCCTTCTCCTGAGCGACCAGAGACCCCTCCCCACTTCAAAAACCTTGCATCCAACATGTCATCCGAACACTCATATGACTCGCCCGCAACGCAAAAAAAGAAAAAAGATTGGAAAGCAGCCAAGTTCACAGAGATCATCTGGAGAGAAAACGGATTCGACATTACTATGGATGAATCCTTAGTAAATTCCTGGATCAATCCCCACCGCAGACTCCTAGATGATGACTACAAACCATACCTTACCTATACTGAACCCCCCTCTGATGGTTATTGGGATGTTCCAATCTCTCCCAATGCTAAATACTTCATAGTATTTGAGCCATTTGACCGCAACCTACCTGACCACAAGAGACTGCCTATGGAATTCGAAAGACTTAATCGATTCTATGCCAAACATGCGTCTTCCATAGAGAAAATCTGGTCTAATGATAGGCCATCCGCAGTCAAGAACTACAAACTCCGGAAGTTCATGAAAGCTGACTTCATCCAATACACTCTCACAAGGAGGAATCAGGACTATGTCCGCACCCAGGCTGACTTCCCATGCATGAACTCTGAAGAAGTCTTTCTGATAGCCAAGGTGTTCCAGAACAAGTCCGAGAAGCATCCGAAGATGAAGATAGCACTTGAAAGGGCAAGTATTTTCTTGAAGGAAACTGTCTGCGACTTTGCCAAAATTGATGCAGACATTCACCCCATCCTAGCCACAAAATTTGATCCTCCACCACTTGACCCCACACCCATGATAACTGAAGGATTCCAAGATAGATCCCTAGGTGCAACAAACTTCCCAGACCTCGGAGTCATCTTCAAACGGAAACTCAGTGATACCAAATACTTTATTCCGTTGACTGCCGTGAACCGCCTTACAAGGAAGCAGATTGAAGTTTGTCGAACCGCAGTTGAAAAGTCAAAACACACAACTTCCGAAGTCAAGTTCGAGATTTTGAGAAGGATCACCTGGTTGGAAAATATCAGGAAATTTTGGTGGATACTGATCAAGTTTCTAAAACTTGACAACTGAAGAAAAGTTAAAGAGGTCACTTAGGGGGAAATTGTTGAATCATGAAAAGTGACCCTCTTGAACTTCAGCTACCGCAGCCCACAAGGATCCGCAGTCAAGGTTTCATCAGCAGCCTCACCCGCAGTCATCATCAACCGCAGTCACACTTAGTTACTAGATTACTTTACTTTGTCTACTTTTATTGTAATACTCTCTATTGTCCAGTATGCCTTACATGGCTACTCTTAGAGACGTGATCTAGTGTAATTGTTGAGACTCTATAAATAGAGCTCATTCTCACTTATTCAATACAACTTTTGATGCTATCTTTTCTATCTCTCTATCTGATTACGCATCTCTCCTTACTCTCAAAATTCACTAGAACATAACTGAATACAATCTCTCTTCGGAGCAAGTCACTTGTGACTTAATCACTAAGTTTGATCTCACTTACTAACTTGGTCTGAATGCATTCCTCGTTATGAATCAACTTATGTGTATACTTGATATAACAATTGTTGTCATTTACATTTCTTTACTTTTCCGCAACTGACTTTCTAACCTTCTAACTCTAACTTATTAATATTATTGTTGAGCTTTTAGATCCTTCGAGATAAACTATTCCGCAATCATACTTGTTCTAACGTTTGTTCAAGTGTGTCTCAAAGTTTTTCTCTCAACAGTCAATCTTAAATAACGAATCATTACACTTTTCTTTTCCTTCAGACTTAGAAGCAACATTAACGATAGACAACTGAGAACAATCAACATCCTCAAAATCACTAATTTCGCTAATATTATCAAAATTATCTTCAATATTAGAAAAATTAGATTGAGAATCAGATGTTGAATTCTCAGTTCTTTTCAAAATTTTAATTTATTCAGTTTTGGTCAAGGTATCATTTACGATATCAACTAATTCATCTGTATCAAGATATTCGTCAATTTTCACAATTCCATAAGCATATGTATCATCAGGAATTTTATCGAATTCTGCAATTGTTTTCTCACAATCATAAGAAATGTTATCAACCTTCTCTCTCTCGTAAGCTAGAAAAGGTAATAACTTCCTATGTTGTTCCTTGCTTATATCAGATGAATGATGCAAAGCAGTTAATTTCGCGTAAAGTGTTTTCGTAGAATTACAATATATGTTCCTTTGTGCTAACAACATTTTTACTTCCCTACTCAATGAATCCCGATCACACATTATATTTGTAATTTGTAACTCTAGACTTTCTACTTTTATTTTCTTGAAATCTAACTGCTTCTGAACCTCTAGCAACTGAGAAGTTGATTTCTTAGCCTCGTTACTAGCAGAGATAACCAAAGTATCAAAATAAGCAATAGTATCATCAAAAGCAATTAATTCAGAATCTTATGCACTTAAAGGAATATTAAAAGATTGAAGAATAGAACGTACCTTTGTTGTCATGGGTGATTTATCTCCTCATGTGGTCATAAAACAACGACCAGTCACCGCTTCATCACTTTCTTCCTCAAACTTGGCATACATCGACCCATGCGTATGATTACGCATTTCCTCGTCATCAGAACCTGAGGACCAGATTTGGTATGTTCCATCATCATCATCATCCTCACCTTTTGCCACAAGAGAGATTCCTTTTGCTTTCGCCCTTACTTCCTCCAAGCGTTCAACATAATATGTTTCGTCTTTCACTTTATTTTTCTTTTCATCCTTCTTTCGAAGCATACAATCACTAGACAGATGATTTGCACCATGACAATAGTGACAATCAATTCCAGAGTCTCCTTTCAGCTTTTTCTCAACTTTCTGCTCTTCCTCTTTAACATCACTTTTCTCACTTTTCTTTTTCTCTTCTCCTCCTTCTTTTGCCACGAATTTTCCTTTTCCCTCACCAATTTTCGACTTTGAACTAAAGGGTTTCTTGAAAAATTTCTTTACCCTATTATTCGAGTAAAATGCAACAGCTTCATCGTCTGAATTAACCAAAAATCCTTCACTATCAGAATCTTCCTTTTCGACTGACTCTTTCTCATTAACTTTCGACATCAAAGCTAAAGGTCCTCCAAGACTCATTTTCGATTCCTCAGCAATTTCATTTACTTCTCCTTCATGAGTTTTTACCAGATTGTACAAGTCATTAAGTGTCGAAGTATCGAAACTCTGCTGAGTTTTCACCATCAATGTCACATTCCTCCATTCTTAGCGTAAGCCCATGATGAATGTCAGATTGAACTCCATGGTTGTTCGAGTAATTCCATGGCGGTTACATTTGTATATTAATTCGTTCAAACGATCATAGTAATCTTCTATCAATTCACCATCCTTCTGTTTGAATTCTTTCAATTCAATCAAATAATGTTTTACAGAATTGATCTTAGTCTTTTCACTTCCTTGAAACTTTTCTTTGAGATTGTTCCAGATGTCTTTTGCAGTTGTACAACTTATGACATAGTTGTACACAACAGGAGGCAACGCACCACGCCATTCTCTCATACATCTTTTGTCAAGCTTCTTCAGTCTATCAGATTGATCAGTAACATTTGAAGTTCCAGATGAAGATCCAATTGCTTGAACATTTGGTGGAGGAGTACCATTTCCTGTAATACATGACCAAAGCTCCTCATCCAGCTTATTTAAGTAGTCTTGCATGCAATCAGCCCACTGATCATAGTATTCAGGGATGAGCATAGGAATCTTAGTTGAAGATCCTAGCAGATGAGAATAGGAAGTCATTGAGTTCAGGTTGAAATTAGCCATGAACATACGAATGAATTTTTCTGAAAAACTTAAGAGTTTTTGGAAACAAATAGCTGAAACGATCAGAGATTTCAAGCAGAACACTCGATTCAACAAATTAGTTGCAGAATCGAATCACAACTGTAGATCAATTATGATTTTCAAAACAAAAGGCACGGAAACTTTTGAATCCTAAATTTGATTCAAAAACCTTTTGATTCATAATGAAAATCAGATCGCAGAGATATGATTCCTGCTCTGATACCAATTGATGAAGTATTGAATCAAGTAATGAAATCAAAATCAGAGTATCGAGAATTGAGAACACAGAATGTAAATAAGATATTGTTTCAGCTCATATTATGCTTCACGGTTATAGAGAGAAAAATAGACAAGAACAACTCCAGAAAACTCTTATCTAACTCTAAGTAACATTCCCTATTTATAGGAAAACAGTAAAGCATACAAAAAGTTACAAAGGACTAAACTTTAGTTTCGACACAAAATGCCTTTGTAAAAATAACATTACATTTCGACACCTTACAATACAAATTCGACCCTTACACACGTTAGATAGATCATCAAGTGAAACTGTGTACGTGCCAATGTCATTTTAGGCTTCAGGGTAGACTACATGTTTTGTTTAGGAATAAGTGTAAGTTTATAGAAGATTATAGTCGAACTATAAAATACATAGGTTGACAAAAGACAACAATTAGACTTTAGCATTTGTATGATATAGATTAAGGACCTTCGATTTTTTATAGCATCAGTAGTTTAAGTAACAAAAATATCTTGAGACATCAAGGAAGGATAATGACTGGGTTTCTTTAAGATAGTCGGATAATGGTGGTGAGTCTTTAAGACCACCGGAAGGGTTGATCGTGAATCTTCAGGCCTAATAGATATAATAACATGAGCGATCTGGCATCGCAATCCTAGTAGTTCGATAGTATCATGATGTATCGTGAGCAGGTATAAGAACAAATTGATTGAACAATAGTTTTACCTTGACATAGGTAAAGTAGTTAGGGCCTTGCAAGAAGGTTTTTGGTGACCTAGTATTCATTATAAACTAGTAGATTGGAAGATGATCAAGGCTTATAATGAGTCCGTCCCTAGTACTAGGGTACTCGTTCCATAGTTTTTGAACCAGTAAACCTTTTATAGTGGTTTCGGTTAAGTTTTAGGTTGTTGAAATATCTGAACTAGGAAGAGAGACCACTTGCAATCTAGGTTCGTTAATGTTTAAAGGGTATAAAGTAGAAAGTTGTCGTAAGACACAAATTAAGAACGATATACCATAAGCCTTTTTAGAGGCATGTTCTGGAAAGTGGATTCCATTAGGATGTCGTATGTAAATTTCCCTAAATAATCACTTTATAACTAGTCGAATATGTTCCTAGTCAAAGGAAAAAAATTGATATTTTATGTTTGAAGGTGTCACACCCACAAACCAGACGGTGGAAACGTCCGGGGGTGGAGGAATTCATTTGTAGTATCACAACACATGCATTATAGAAATCAGAGTACAAACAACCACTGTATTTAAAAAGTATAAGTATTTACATGTGTTTCATCATTGTATACTGAAACCAAATAGTTATACAAAAGAAGAAGACAAGACATAAATAGCTCCATCTTCTCAAAAGCTCGGGGAGTACCTGTCTACTGGTTCCCTGAGAATACAAGTAATTTGAAAAGAGAGTATCAACATAAAGTTGAGTGAGTGCATAAGTATTTATGTTTGAATGAATGTTTTCTGTTTCTTGAATAAGTAAACTGTTCCAGAAAATCCTAAATTTTCTGCTGTATATGAAAAGTAGTTTTAGTTACATAAAACTGTACTATTTGTAAACCAGTGTTCTGTATTTGTAATCCTTTTGTAAACTTGTATCTGAGAGTGTACCAGGTTTCATCAACTGTTATTGTAAACTGTAATCTAATACTGTAAATTGTATCTAGTAAACTAGTACTTTGAAAATGTACTTAAGTTTAGTTAATTATACACTAACGTATTGTTAATATCTTTTTAATGAGTTATTATAACCATACTGACTAGATGGCATGACCCAACGCTATGAATGCGTTGAAAGCTGTTGATAACAACTGTCACTCGTAGGCGTGTAAGCCTGACTGTAGCTAGCAGTCTGAGTGTGGGGTTGTCAATCCCAATATAGATCTATACACACATTGTTTCGATCCCCGGCTAGAGATTCTGGTTATAATGTCAGGATTTTAACCATATTGTTTAAATGAATTAAACAACCTGTACCAAATGACTCATAAAAAGCATATAAACGTTACATGTATAATAGTTATGAAAACCCAATCATTCTCAAATAATGATTGACAGTATGTTCTTGAATTAGTATTCTTAACATGTATCTGAAAGATGTATATTCTTGATTAGTTTTGAGTCAAACCTTTGTTCTTGTAAAACAATGTATTTTAGTATACTTGAATCGTGAATTAATGTTCTGTGAATCATAAATTATACCTATTATAATTTATATTTACTTTCTGAATTGATAACGAGTATTCATGAATGCAACCCCTTGCTCAACATGTTACAAAGGGTAGTTGAACTTAATGAACTAACTTTTATACTTGTATATATATGTACAAATATATATAAGTAAAATTTAAATGACACTCGGATAAATAACTGATACTTATAATCCCACATCCAAACAAGGAAAAGGAACCAAAGTGGGATTATACAAATATGATTTATGGCCCTATATATACAAATATGATTTTAAAGAGAGAAATATAAGTTTATAAAAACATTTAAAAGAAGTTTGATATTTTGAAATTTATTTTGGTGACTTGATGTCATTTTGATACAATCATTGAAAACCATTTGATTTGATGATAATTGAAATCCATTTTGATAAGATATTTGAAACCATTTGTTTATAACAAAAAATCTTTGTGTTAGACTTGTATTCCCCCCCCCCCCTTAAAACAGTAAAAACTATGAAAATACGGAGGTATGAACTCACCTGTAGTGAGTGATTCGAGTGAAAGGTCGATGTAGGATGCTACGTGTCAAGTGAAGTCTCGAGCACAAACAGATCCTATTAAGCATATAATGATACATATATGCATATAATTAGTGTATATAACAACTAATTATGATAGGAAACCACTTTAGGGACTAGGAAACACTTAAATTGAAGTGTTACAATCACATGTGATTGCATTAAAGGGGTTTACGGCCACACAAAGGTGTGTACGGCCAAGGTGTGTACGGCCAATGTGGTGTACGGCCAAGATGTGTACAGTCATGGAGTGTACGGCCGTACACTCATTGAAGAAGCATGCAAAAAAGGGTGTTTATGGCCCTATCTAGCATCCATTAAGTGTTCATGATCTTATGTTGGAACATGAGGTGAGTTTGAGGCCAATACATGCACTAAACAAGGGTTTACGGCCATATGAGGTGTGTACGGCCGTACACCCTTGGTATTCATGCATTAGATGATCAATCAAGGCTAGGAATCAAGTGTTTCTCAAGCTTAACAAGAAGATAGAAGAGATACTCACACTTTTGAAGGCTTCTAAGGAGTTCACGGCTCAAGAACAAGTAGGTGTTCTTAGTGAAAGTGAAGAAGACTTGAAGATCTATTCAAAAGAGAAGATTTCATGGATGAAAACATGGATCTTCACTAGATAATGCCATGTATCAACTAATCAATGGAAGGATTACTTACATCTTTGAAGATCAAGGTGAAAAACTTGATGATAGTCGAGAGAGAATCAGATTTCTTGAGGTGAAAGTGTGAAAGAATGAGGAAAAAGCTTATATATGGGTTTGGGTTCACGACCACCTTACGGCCGTACACTCATGTGTACGGCCGTACACTCATGTGTACGGCCGTACACTCCTCTTGATGGAGTGTTTGGCCCGAATGCAACCCGATGAACCTAAGTTAACTCATCCCTAAACCCAAACCTTGAATGTACTAGGCTTAGAACACTTAAAAAGACCCTAAACAATGCTAAAATATAGCATATGTGAGTCTGACTGTGATTAAATTGGATGACTGTACAAGATAGAAATTTAGGGTTGTCACATGATCCCCCCATTAGAGAGAATTTTGTCCCGAAATTAGAGTTTAAGCAATTAAGAAATTACAAATAACTAAGCAAAAAGATGAGGATATTTCAGTTTCATTTGATCCACGTGCTCCCAAGTGAATTCAGGTCCCCGCTTGGCATTCCAGCGAACCTTCACTATAGGAATACGGCTTTGCTTTGTTTACTTGACCTCTCGGTCCATGATCTCTACTGGCTCTTCCACGAAGTTGAGGCTCTCGTCGATCTCGATTTCGTTGAGTGGAATTACAAGAGTCTCGTCGGACAGACAGTTTTTCAATTTCGAGACGTGGAAAACAGGATGTATGTTACTTAGTTCTTGAGGCAGTCGGAGTTTGTAAGCTACTGGACCGATTCTAGCAAGAATCTCGAATGGTCCTATGTACGTTAGATTCAGCTTGTCACGCTTTCCAAAGCATATCATGCCCTTCCAGGGTGAGACCTTCAACATGACGCGGTCACCAACCTGGAACTCCAAAGGTTTTCTTCTTTTGTCAGTGTAGCTTTTCTTTCTATCTCTGGAAGCTTTAAGTCGCTCCCGGATTTGTTTAATTTTCTCCGTAGTTTCGCGAATAATTTCTGGACCAGTGAGAGTACCGTCAGGAACTTGACTTCTAGCTAGCTGCGTGTCACCCACTTCAGCCCAGCATAGAGGTGATATGCACTTGCGGCCATAGAGAGCTTCGAAAGGAGCATCGTTTATGCTAGTGTGATAACTATTGTTATAAGAGAATTCGACAAGGGGTAAATGAGTATCCCATGCCTTTCCAAAGTCTATCACGCAAGCTCGCAACATATCTTCTAGAGTTTGAATCGTTCTCTCACTTTTTCCGTCAGTTTGTGGATGGTAGGTTGTACTCATGTCTAGCCTAGTTCCCAAAGATTTTTGTAAAGACTACCAGAAACGAGAAGTGAATCTACTATCTCGGTCAGAAATAATAGATATTGGCACATCATGCAGTCTATTGATTTCCTTGAGGTAAGTTCTTGTTAGCTTCTCCATCTTGTCGGTCTCTTTGATTGGTAAGAAATGTGCGGATTTGGTTAATCTATCGACGATTACCCAAATAGTATCATAACCACCCGATGTATTGGGTAACTTGGTTATGAAATCCATTATAATCCGCTCCCACTTCCATTTAGGGATTTCAGGTTGTTGCAATAAAACTGAAGCTTTCAGGTATTCTACCTTGACTTTGGCACAAGTAAGGCACTTGCTCACAAAGGTAGCAATTTCGGCCTTCATGTTTGGCCACCAGTATAGTTTCTTGAGGTCCAGATACATCTTGTCTGAACTTGGATGAACAGAGTATCGAGTTTTGTGTGCTTCATTCATAACCATGTCTCTGTAACCACCGAACTTTGGTGTCTAGATCCGGTTCATGAAACAATAGACCCCATCATCCCTGACTCTAAAGTTTTTATCAATTCCTCTCAAGGTTTCACCTGTCATGTTTTCAGGTTTTAAGGCCTCGAGTTGAGCCTCTCTGATCTGTGTGGACAGATGTGAATGGATTGTCATGGTCAACGACTTTACTCGGCGTCCCGAGTATTCTTTTCTGCTAAGGGCATCAACGACTTCATGCGTCTTTAGCTGTCTTGAGGCATAGGGTATAACCTTTCCTCTTTGCATAAGAACACATCCAAGCCCTTGATTAGAAGCATCACAGTACACTACGAAATCCTCTGTCCCTTCAGGAAGAGACAGGATCGGTGCGCTACACAAAGCTCGCTTCAGCGTTTGGAACACTATTTCTTGCTTTTCTCCCCAGATAAAAGTTACACCCTTTTGCGTCAGGGTGGTAAGAGGCTTAGCTATTCGAGAGAAATTCTGGATGAATCTGCGATAGTAGCCAGCAAGACCTAAGAATTGACGGATTTCTGTAGGTGTTTAGGGTGCTGACCAGTTTTCAATTGCCTTTATTTTGGAAGGGTCGACGTGTATTCCTTCTGAACTGACCACGTGACCTAGGAAATCAACCTTCCGGATCCAAAATTCACACTTTGAAAACTTCGCATAAAGTTTCTCTGTTCTAAGAGTTTGGAATACTTGACGAAGATGTTGGCCATGTTCCTCTTCACTTCTTGAGTAGATAAGGATGTCGTCAATGAAGACTATAACGAATTTGTCCAAGAATGGACGACAAACTCTGTTCATTAGATCCATGAACACAGCAGGTGCATTCGTCAATCCGAATGGCATCACTACGAACTCGTAATGACCATAACGAGTTCTAAACGCGGTTTTGGGAATGTCATCCTCCAAAATCCGTAACTGGTGATACCCGGATCTTAAGTCTATCTTTGAGAAGTAGCTCGCACCTTGAAGTTGGTCGAACAGATCGTCAATGCGAGGCAGAGGATATCGATTCTTGATGGTAAGTTTATTCAGCTCGCGGTAGTCTATGCACATACGGAATGATCCATCCTTCTTCGTCACGAACAAAACCGGTGCTCCCCAGGGTGAGAAGCTTGATCTGATGAAACCTTTGTTAAGGAGTTCGTTAAGCTGGCTGGATAATTCCTGCATTTCAGAAGGTGCAAGACGATAGGGGGATTTGGCTACAGGGGTAGCCCCAAGGATTAAGTCGATTCTGAATTCGACTTGTTGTTCGGGAGGCACTCCTGGAAGATCATCGGGAAAAATATCGGGAAAGTTGCAAACTTCAGGAATGCTCGCAATGTCTTTCACTTCTTGCTTTTTGTCTACCACGTGAGCTAAGAAAGCACGGTACTCTTTGCGAAGGTACTTCTGTGCCTTGATGCAAGAAATGATCTGGAGGTTCATTTCGGGTTTGTTGCCGTAAATAACAAGAGTTTCGTTAGTTGGCAAGTTCAGACGAATGGCTCTTTCATAGCATAGGATGTCAGCATGGTTATGACACAACCAATCCATACCTATTATGACGTCGAAACTTTTGATAGAGACCGGCATAAGGTCTATTGGGAAAGAAAAGTTATTCAAGGTAAGAGTACATCCTATGAATATATCATTGGTGGATTCGGATTTTGTCGTTAGCCATTTCGACCGTGAATGTTTCTTTTAGTGGTTGGGAGTTTTGATTTAGCAAGTGTTTGAAATTATGGCTCACAAAGCTCTTCTGAGCACCACAATCAAATAGAATACATGCATAAGTGTTGTTGAGAAGAAACGTACCCGTGACCACTGCGGGGTCTGCTACCGCTTCTTCATGACCCAAAGCCAAAATTCTCCCAACTCCACCGGCATTTATAGATTTTGGACATTTTCTCTTGAAATGCCCCACATCACCACATTAGTAGCATGATTGACCTATTCCAGCGGCAGGTACTTGGTTAAGCGGTTGGGGTGGTGATCTACAGAATCGGGCAGTATGCCCTTTTCTGTTGCAGTTACGACACTGCGTTTCCCGACAATTTCCATTATGGTGAAAATTGCACTTGGGGAGGTTACCAGCATAAGGCTTAGCTGGTGCAGGATTAGCAGGAACAACAGCAGGTACAGTAGCAGCATTGACTGCAACTAGCTGCTGCTTCTTTGAGGATTCCTGTGAAGAATTGCCCTTCCTCTTGTTCCAAACCTTCTTGTTGTTGTTGTTGTTGTTTTTGTTGTTGTTTTTGTTTCCCTTCGGTTGTTCTGGTGCAGCAACCACTGAGTTTTGACGGACTTCGTGGTCAATAAGAGATTGTGCCAGCTCTTTGGCGCTGTCAAAAGTAACAGGCCTTGAAGCTAAAACACTTGGCTAAATTTGGGGTGACAGACCCCAAATATATCTCTCAATCTTTTTGCTCTCCAGAGCAACCATATCCGGGCAAAGAATTGCCAAATCACATAATCTACAAGTATAGGTTGATATGTCAGAACCAACCATTATGAGACCCCAGAGCTCTTGCTCGAGTTTCTGAACTTCCCCTCGCGGATAGTATTCTCGCATTAGCATGGCTTTTAAGTTCTCCCAGCTTATCGAGTTAGCCACTACCAGAGTAAGTGACTTAACATGGCCATTCCACCACGTTAAAGCTCTATCCGAAAAGGTACAAGCAGCGAATTTGACTTTGCTGCTCTCTGGACAGGAGCAGATTTCGAAAATTGCTTCTGTTTTCTCAATCCACTGTCTTAATGCCATAACTCCTCCAGTCCCATTAAAGGTCTTGGGTTTGGCATTCGAAAAATCTTTATAAGTGCACTCTCATGAATGCCCATGACTCTCGCCATGGTTAGAAGGATGTGTACCAGCCCCTGACCCACTAGCACCAGTAGTATTGATATGAGACATGGCAGCCGCTACAGCCGTCGTGACCGCTGCTTGGAACATAGTAGCGTTGAACTGAGGAGGTGGTGGAGGAGGTGGCGTCAGTGCTTCATTAACAGTGTTACGTCTTGGATTTCTATGAGGAGGCATCTTTCTGTATAAAAGTTAAAAGATACAAATATGGTAAGATATCAAGAGTGAATATGAATTTTGATATCTCTGAACTAAAACATTTAGTTCAACATGAATCTTGTAATGAATTGGAAATAGAAGTCTACGACAAGTACAACTTGTAACAGAATGGTATGAAATTGAATGGTTATTTTTCAAAGAGTATGAAAATGCATGTCGATTAAATTGGCATATTGAATACATAAAGTCTGGAAAACTTGACCCTAAACAGGTCTACAATATACCAAATTTTGGGAAAAACATCGACATCATATTGACCTAGCGAAAATAACAATTTCGCGGTCGTACTGAAAAACATGAAAAATAACGCTATACATATCCTTAGACTTTAACTATAACCAAAAGAGTGAACAGAGAACGAGTAGATCATCTCCTACTGGCGACGGTTATCACTTGGACGAAACCTCAACTCAGCCAGCTGACGCTCGACAGATAGGATATGTCTTTCATACATTGTCAGGCGTGCTCGAAGTTCTATGACTTCAGCTCGAGTTACAGCTAATTCTTGCAGAAGAGACTCATTGTCTCTCGTAGCTCTCTCGCGAGCATCTTCGAGACGACGAATGTGGACTGTATTAACTCCCGCATTGGCATCAACTTCCATGATTCAGTTGATGTCTGTCCTACCCTGTATTTCATTTCGAGTAACCCTGCAGACCAGAATTGGCAGGACTCTGTCTGCTAAGCCTCCTTCGCTCAGGTTATAGAAGCTTCTGTCTCCATTGTATGGCATGGGTTGACCCTGCTCTTGACTCTATGTTTCCAAGCTTTCCGCCCACAGAGGCGTCGGGCCTTGAAAAGCCGGACGAGGGTTAGGATTTTGGGCAACTAGTGGTGGATTATAGGCTTCTGATTCGGAATCATTGTCTTCAGTAAAATTTTCTGCAAAATCATCATCTAAGGGAATTTCGTGATTTTCTTCTGGCTCTGCATCTTGACCTTGATTGGGAAAATAAGGGTCTACAGGTAAATGAAATCCTGCCATTGTTATCTAAGCGAGAATAGGGATAAGAGATATAGAATATAGTTAGTAACGATAGATTAAGGATACAAGTTTCTACGAGAGAGACTTACAGTTAACAAGTAATGTATTATGTATGACTTGTTCTAGGTATTACTATAACTATTAACTGTATACTAATTATATATAACTTGGGTATAATCAACCTTTGATTAAATGATCCGGCTCTAAATCCACAACCAAACAAGGAACAGGAAATGAAGCTAGATCACATATTCTAAGTCTATATAACTTTAATTATATATAACTGTAATATACCCTTAATATTTATAGTTCTACCCTCAATTGTTCTATTGTTTTCACATGATTGTTATTAGTATATAGTGCCTAAAATACCCCTATAGTATTTTAGTCTTTATGTTATGTTCTAGAGTTCTTCTGAATATGTATGGTTGGTAAGTTTTAGACATGTCGCAACACCACTATCACTCCCAAACACATGTTGGTCATATCTCAAATAAATATAGTTGATCAGACTATATTAATCCCAGATATGATTACATAACTGCCCAGGCTTGACTGTAATGTCCAACATCCAAATACTTTTAAGTTCTTATAACTGTGATACTGTACTTGTAGGTATGAGGGTTAGTATACTTCTTGTAAAAATACTTAAATTTTTAAAAAGTATAATTGTAGTTAGAGCTCTCAGCCCCAAATGTATTTATAGTTTGTATATCTTTTATGGATTGATATACTGAGTTCACTATAAACAATGCTCTGATACCAATCTGTCACACCCCCAAACGAGACGGCGGAAACGTCCGGGGGTGGAGGGCTTCATTCGTAGTATCACAACACATGCATTATAGAAATCAGAGTACAAACAACCATTGTATTTAAAAAGTATAAGTATTTTCATGTGTTTCATCATTGTATACTGAAACCAAATAGTTATACAAAAGAAGAAGACAAGACATAAATAGCTCCATCTTCTCAAAAGCTCGGGGAGTACCTGTCTACTAGTTCCCTGAGAATACAAGTAATTTGAAAAGAGAGTATCAACATAAAGTTGAGTGAGTGCATAAGTATTTATGTTTGAATGAATGTTATCTGTTTCTTGAATAAGTAAACTGTTCCACAAAATCCTATATTTTCTGCTGTATATGAAAAGTAGTTTTAGTTACATAAAACTGAACTATTTGTAAACCAATGTTCTGTATTTGTAATCCTTTTGTAAACTTGTATCTGAGAGTATACCAGGTTTTATCAACTGTTATTGTAAACTGTAATGTAATACTGTAAATTGTATCTTGTAAACTAGTACTTTTAAAATGTACTCAAGTTTAGTTAATTATACACTAACGCATTGTTAATATCTTTTTAATGAGTTATTATAACCATATTGACTAGATGGCCTGACCCAACGCTATGAATGAGTTGAAAGTTGTTGATAACAACTGTCACTCGTAGGCTTGTATGCCTGACTGTAACTAGCAGTCTGAGTGCGGGGTTGTCAATCCCAATATAGATCTATACACACATTGTTTCGATCCCCGGCTGGAGATTATGGTTATAATGCCAGGACTTTAACAATATTGTTTAATTGAATTAAACAACCTGTACCAAATGACTCATAAAAAGCATATAAAAGTCACATGTATAATAGTTATGAAAACCCAATCATTCTGAAATAATGATTGACAGTATGTTCTTGAATTAGTATTCTTAACATGTATCTGAAAGATGTATATTCTTGATTAGTTTTGATTCAAACCTTTGTTCTTGTAAAACAATGTACTTTAGTATACTTGAATCGTGAATTAATGTTCTATGAATCATAAATTATACCTATTATAATTTATATTTACTTTCTGAATTGATAACGAGTATTCATGAATGCAACCCCTTGCTCAACATGTTACAAAGGGTAGTTGAACTTAATGAACTAACTTTTATACTTGTATATATATACAAATATATATAAGTGAAATTTAAATGACACTCGGACAAATAACTGATACTTATAATCCCACATCCAAACAAGGAAAAGGAACCAAAGTGGGTTATCAGTCCTAAGCCTTTTAAATCTTATATATATATATATATATATATATATATATATATATATATATATATATATATATACACACACACACACAAAAATATGATTTTAAAGAGAGAAATATAAGTTTATAAAAACATTTAAAAGACGTTTGATATTTTGAAATTCATTTTGGTGACTTGATGTCATTTTGATACAATCATTAAAAACCATTTGATTTGATGATAACTGAAATCCATTTTAATAAGATATTTGAAACCATTTGTTTATAACACAAAATCTTTGTGTTAGACTTTGTCACACCCCCAAACCAAGGATGGCGGAAACGTCTGGGGGTGGGAATGACTTCATGTATAGTATCACAACAACGAGTATAATAGTGCTCAAAGTAAATACAACCATCATAATTATAATTGAAAAAGTTACACCATAGTATGACTTTACATGTTTCAAAATCAATTACACTATGATGACAAAAATGAAATGTTTGACGGTTTAACGTCCCATCCTTAAAAGCTGTTGATTTCCAGTTTCACTGATTTCCTGAGAATACAAGTAATTTCAAAAAAGTGTCAACAATTAAGTTGGTGAGTTCATAAGGTTTTTGTTGTAGTGTTGGAAAACCCTTATCTGTACATGTAATGTATACACAAGAAAAATCCAATATTTTCCTTATAAAATGTTATGTAGTCTTAAATCTCAAGACCGAAATGTATGAGTGTGTTTCGTAATTGTAACGAAGAATGCAATTTTAAATAGATAAAACCCTTTTTAAAGTAGAATTTCCCATAAACTTTAAGTGTTGTTAACTCCCTATGTGAGTCGCTATAACCATACTACAACTGGATGACCTGCTACAACGTTTTTCAGACGTTAACATTTGTTATGACTTTTGTCACCGGTAGACCTACAGGTCCCGCTGTAGCTAGCAGCAAGGTGTGGGGTGTCAATCCCAATATAGATCTATATACAATTATCACGCTCTCCCTACAAGAGACTCTGGTTATAACTTACAGGAATTTTTAACTCGTACTCTAAGAGTACAAATGAAGAATTGTCTCACAACTTACGTTAACGAGTTTACGTGTGGTTTGAATTTAAACCTTTTGTATGGTGGAATTGAAATCCCTTTTTGTGTAGTATGTTTTAGCAAAGCATAAATATACTTCTTATGTTTCATCTTGTATGTTTGTAATGATAAAGGACTCTTACAATTCAATGAGTAATTTATGTTATTTAAATGTAACTTAACAGAAGACACATATAAAATATGAAGTCATCAAAGATAAACACTTTGCTCAACATGTTACAAAGTGTTATGAAAGTTGTAGGCTGTTAACTAGTTTTTAACCTTTCTGCACTGTTTTAGAAAAATCATAGAAAAATCATACGAATTCGAAAACTAAATCTGTAAACTCTGAGAGTTTAGAAAATATGTCTAGTTTATTCATAATTTTTATTATGATTTTTAGAAGTCTCTAACATATGTGAAAATGTTCATATTCACAGACTGGTCCGAATTCGTTTCTGAAATGATAGGCAGTTTTGTAAAAATCACCATAAATTGTAGAAAAATCGTATGGAGATGTGCAAGTAGTCATTAGAAAGGTATACACCTGACCTACTTACATATTAAACAGTTTTGGTGGGTATTAAGTTTAAGATGGTCAAAACAGTCCGTGAATAGGACTCAACTTTTCTGTGAAAAGCTGAAGTATGAGTTTGAGTTATATTAAGGTGTGTTAACTTGTATTCCCCCCCTAAAACTTGAAGAAAACATGAAAATGTAGGGGTATGAACTCAACTTGAGTGATTTCCTTAGATGAATGCTGAAGAAAAGGGGTTTCCAAGTCAAGAACACTTGGTGAAAGCTTGGAGAGTTGAAGATTAAATGTGAGTGAAAAGTTCAATATCAACCTTGGAGTCTCGAGTTATTAGAGAGAGAAAGTGAGAGAGAGAGGTTTTTGCTTTTTGGTGAGAGAGTGAGTAAAGCGAAGGGAGAGATGAGGGTTTTCCAGCTTTTGATCAAGATCTCTTGCTGGAGGGGAGTGTGAGAGGACAAGTAGTTGACTAGGTAGGGAGGAATGGTGACTGGAGGTTGTCATAAGTGTGTATGGGGGATAGCTTGTGTCATGCTTTATGAAAAGTCAACACTCCACATCCATATCTTACACAATATATATTGTTCTTAGATTAAGATTTCCCCCAAAATGTGATTAAATTATGAATATATATAGGGTCTTAAAAGCCAAAATATGAGTTTGGAGAGTTTAAGTCATGAAAAATTGCAAGTTTGAGGAAATTTTCGGAGTCAAAATCACTTAAAATCACTAAAAAGTCTGGAATGGTTGAAAATCCGGAGTGGGGTTCGGATCTACGAGGGTTCCGGAGTCAATATGCCACTTCCGGAGCCAAATGTGCAAATTCCGAAGCTATCTCTAAGGTTCCGGAGTGGGTCTGCAGCTTCCGGAGTGGATCCGCGGCTTCCGAGATGCGAGGCTGTCCGGGGCGAAGCCTTCCTATCGCATGCGACGTGGTCCGAAGCAAAGCATTCTGGAGCTACTTTTCGGAGTGAAGGAGTTCCGAAGCTGAGGGAGGTCTGAAGATGCGAAATTGTCCAGTTCTTAAGAGGGTTCCGGACCAAGAGGGTCCTTTTGGTTTTTCTCCTTCGATTTTAAGCTGTTTTTAACAAAGGAAAGGATTGGGTTGGTACGGATGTTTATAAAAGTTTGAGAGAGATATGAGAGAGATTTGGGAGAGATTTGGGAGAGATTTGAGATAGAGACAGATATGAGAAAGATTTGGGAGAGAGAGATAGAGTGGGAGAGATTTAGAGAGATTTTGTCGGGGGCCTTTATTAGTGTTTTTCTTCGTAGTGCAAGGACCGTAGGCTTCTTTAAGCCTTGTTATGAGTGTTATACGCCCCCGTAGGGTATGTAATAGTATTTTATCGAGTAGTTACATCATTTACCCTGATTAGGGTTTAGAATTTCTGAACATTTGAAACTTCCAAGTGATACTTTGCATTAAGATAGTGAGTTGTACAATAGTAAGCATAATGTAAACCCTAATATACGAAGGTTAATTGAGTTGACCGGTTTGACTTGTTGACTTTATTTTACTTTGACTTGACTAGAAATTGACGGTTGTCACGGACTTGTATCCCCCCTTAAAACAGTAAAAAACTATGAAAATATGTGGTTATGAACTCACCTGTAGTGAGTGATTCGAGTGAAAGGTCTATGTAGGATGCTAAGTGTCAAGTGAAGTCTCGAGCACAAACAGATCCTATTAAGCATATAATGAATAATATATGGATATAATTAGTGTATATAACAACTAATTATGATAGGAAACCACTTTAGGGACTAGGAAACACTTAAATTGAAGTGTTACAATCACATGTGATTGCATTAAAGGGGTTTACGACCACACAAAGGTGTGTACGGCCAAGGTGTGTACGGCCAATGTGGTGTACGACCAAGATGTGTACGGTCATGGAGTGTACGGCCGTACACTCATTGAAGAAGCATGCAAAAAGGGGTGTTTATGGCCCTATCTAGCATCCATTAAGTGTTCATGATCTTATGTTGGAACATGAGGTGAGTTTGAGGCCAATACATGCACTAAACAAGGGTTTACGGCCATATGAGGTGTGTACGACCGTACACCCTTGGTGTTCATGCATTAGATGGTCAATCAAGGCTAGGAATCAAGTGTTTCTTAAGCTTAACAAGCAGATAGAAGAGATACTCACACTTTTGAAGGCTTCTAAGGAGTTCACGGCTCAAGAACAAGTAGGTGTTCTTGGTGAAAGTGAAGAAGACTTGAAGATCTATTCAAAAGAGAAGATTTCATGGATGAAAACATGGATCTTCACTAGATAAATCCATGTATCAACTAATCAATGGAAGGATTACTTACATCTTTTAAGATCAAGGTGAAAAACTTGATGATAGTTGAGAGAGAATCGAATTTCTTGAGGTGAAAGTGTGAAAGAATGAGGAAAAAGCTTATATATGGGTTTGGGTTCATGGCCACCTTGTGTGTACGGCCGTACACTCCTCTTGATGGAGTGTTTGGCCCGAATGCAACCCGATGAACCTAAGTTAACTCAGCCTTAAACCCAAAACTTGAATGTACTAGTCTTAGAACACTCAAACAGACCCTAAACAATGCTAAAAGATAGCAGAAATGAGTATGACTATGATTAAATTGGATGACTGTAGAAGATAGAAATTTCGGGTTGTTACAGAAGGCGATGGTCCGTTGTAGATCATAAATTCTGGAAGTCCAAATCGATGAGTTCATACTAGCACACTATAGCACTCTTCAAAGGTCATTAGGAATACTCACCCCACCCTGTTATCAGTTGCGAAAGAAACTTATACCAGTGTCAGCTAACTATCTTACGAATATAATTACATGCAATAAGGATTAAACAGACTTTCAACTAAAAGATGTTGCACTACAGCTGTTGGACTCAAACAAGAGCTGCATAATAGGACCAAATCAAACATTCTAAAACTATTTAATCTTCATGGCATGCAACTTAATGTATTCACTTAATTGTTAACTAACATCAACATAGGTTTCACATAGGACAAAGTAAGTAGCGTTCAAGCAGAAAAAACAACAGGCAATAAGGCATCATAAGGATCAAGCAATTCTAACACGCAACTCCTGAAGATCCTTAGCCTACACAATATCATGCATCTCTAATAGCTCACATATCACACATAAAAAGGCGTCTCTCCAAAGCAAGCACTCTACCATGCAAACCTAAATAGATCCTTAGCCTAACTTATAGCATGCACATCATACTATAACACATATAACAGCAACTTAAATACAAAATATAAAGCAAGTATGGATATTTTGGGAGATTACTTTCCCAAGCTCCTGTTGACTGTACACATCACATCTTCTCTTTTCTTCTATTAAAATGAATCTTTTCCCAAAAGTCTTACAAAACACGTAAATCCATAGTTTGAGTTTGGAATCCCAAAAAGTGTTCATCCAAAATTCCTCAAACCAGGGCTCAGATACCAACTTGTAATGTCTCAAATTCAAGAATAAAATTTCCATTTTTAAAATATAATAAACACCTATTTTATAAAGTTGTATTCAAGTCAAATTAGTTGTTTATAAACCATAATTCAAAATCAAAGTTATAAGGAAGACAGTGCAGAATCCCGAATCATAAAATTGTTGATGTGTGTGTATAGTCCCTCCTTCGCAATCCGATAAATACTGGAAAAACATTTTAGTCCACAATTGTAAGCACAAAGCTTAGTGAGTTCCACAAAATATCACTTACAACACATAATAAATAAAAGTTGTGGGTTATCACCAACCCTGGGGACTATCAGCGGTCCTAGTGGGCTAACAACATGCGTTATGAGTTATCAGCAACCCTGGGAACTATCAGCAATCCCAGTGGGCTAACAGCACTCCCTGGAGCTATCAACAGCTCCGTAATACATATAACAACAATCAGCATATAAGACCCAGTTGGTCATCATCCACAGACTATAACATAAGTAATATAGTGAGAAGATTCACCTCAGATAGTAGTTAAGCACAACAGCTCTCATATAGTGCAGACTGGTACTATGAGACTCCTAACAACAATAAGGAAGTACCCTCTCAGTCTACGCCCTAAAACCCTTAAATTGATCAAAAGTCAACGGTCAAAGTTAACCCCCGTTGACACCCACATCATGGCCACCCATTAGCCACGTCGTGGAAGCTTTACAAAAAACAGTCGCGGTGACACCAGTCGCCACGTCGTGGCAAGCAGACTGCCATGTCGTGGAAACTGGGTTTTCCCAGCCTAATGGATTAAACTCTAAATCTATTAAGCCACCCATTCATACGCTCTAGATAGCTTTCTAATGTCTAATACAACATAAAGATCGATTTTTTTATTCATGCATGTCCAATGCAAGTCTAGCACTCAAGTAGGTCTAAATGGAGAAATAAAACCAAGATTTCATGCATGGACCTCAATACACCAACAAACTTTAGGTCTGGAACATATGTCCACCAAGGGACCTCATTAATCCATAAAGTTACTAAATTTATGGAGTCCATGCACTTAACTGAACCCAAACATGGAGAAAAGTGGGTAGAAACCTAGATCTAGCATGTTATAATGAGAAAGGTAAGATCTTGGGGACTTACAAAAGTCTAGAAATAGCACACGATGATGCTGGAGAGGTTTGCTAGCTAAAATAATGCACAAATAACACCTTCTTCTTCTTCAACTGGCTAAAATCACCACAAAGTGCTCACAAGGTCAAAATGGAGGCTAGAGTTTCTTGGAGGGTGAAAGGGAGGTGATAGAGGCTGAGGGTGTGCAAACCCTGGCCCCCACTTCCCTTAAATAGGGGCACAAACCCCATAATTAGGGCTAAACACTTAGGCGGTCGCCATAAGCTTATCACGTTCTGTCGCACAAGATTGATGCGTGTTTTATATATATGGCCACGTCATTGTAACACATATCCCATGTCGTGGCACATGGTTTTCTCTAAAAACCTCAACTTTGATCCTATTAAGTCTTTAGTTGATCCACTATGGGAAACGGGTGTTAGAGTGTGACAAACCACCCCCTCTAAATGACAAGCTTTTGAAGAGGTGTGACAAGTTCGACATGGTGTCTACATGACAACAAAAATTGTGTGACAAAAGTAACATCGGTCCCTCTAGTCTTATAATTTTCTAACATTTGAATTATTTTATTTATTTTGTCTATTTTAGTCCTTAGATTTAAAAAATATATATATTTTATACCATAGTTATTTAGATGTTAGATATTGAATACTTTTTATTAGTTAACCAATTTAATTAATTATACTAATAAAATGAATATATTTTACAAAAAGATATATAATGTAAATGTAAATGTTAAAACTTCAAAATAAACTCGATATTTTTTTCTTTTTATCGTTTTTGTCGTAGTCACGTAAGTTTATGTCGTTTTTATTTTTATAACTATATGTGTGAAAATTTATCATCTTTTATATTTTCACAAATATGGAATTTAATTGAAACAAAATTGATAAATCGGAGGGTTTATCAAACATTTAAGATGGATAAAAAGTAAAGTAATTAATTTACTAAAAAACTTTTGAAAATCGTTAACCATTGAAAATGATTTTTGACAAAAGATTTTTATGAAGGCATTGTTTGACAGAAAAAACTAACTTATTATAGATTTCTATTTGGTTAAACTATAAAAGTAACTTACTTTAGCTTATAAATAGTTTTTGATAAGCTATTTTAATATTTTGATATATATTTTGATAAGCTTAAGTTTTTTCAAAAATATTTCAAATGTGTCTTTAATTATATTTATCTATTTTCTTTAAATTTACATTTAAATGTCTATTTATGTCATTTCACATTGCAATCTACCTTATTAGCTATTATTATCAAATATTATTAATTTATAAACTAGCTTCTCAATTAGTAGAAAGCCGATGTAACAAAAATAAAAAGTTTTTAAAAAATTATTCACTAGAGATGTCTTTAAGTTTAGATAATAATTAATATTAAATAAAAAAAATACTTAGTATAGAAAAATAAGGAAAATCTCTAGAAAATTCCTAAAATTTTACCCTAATTTACGAAAAAATACCAAACTAAATTTTGTTTACGAAAAAACATGAATTACCGGTAAAAATCGCGATTTGACCCATTTTTTCCGGTTTACCGGTTTTATTACTTACATGTTTCACTAAAGTCTAATTATTTTATCCTAATTTGCGAATAAGTCCCAAAATAATATTTACTGATGATTTGGACATTTTCTTCATGTAACAATACATTTTATCGGTTTCATTGATGACTTAGCCACCTAGTCATTAAATTAGTTGATAATATGGATACGATGGATTATATAATACTACATTTACTGTAAAATTTGATATCCATCTCATCGGCTCATTTATGACTATGTATCTACGTCAGTAATGAAACCAATAAAATGTGTGTTTCAAAGAAAAAAGGACAGAAATTGAGTTGATGTTTGATGAGATGGATATATTGGGTTACATAAGATTAGATAAACAATTTGATATTTCTTATAAACGTAAAAAATAACACAGTTGTTGTTAGTTTATGTAATTATTGTAGTCTTCGTTGGATGCATTTTATGTTCCAAAAAAATACACAATACATCAGGATATCGAGTTTTATGCTCAACATAACATTATATAACTCAACATATCCATCTCATCATCTCATTTAATGACTAGGCGTCCGGGTCAACAATAAAACCGATAAAATGTATGTTATATAGAAAAAAGGGCAAAATCATCAGTAAATTTTATTTTGGGACTTATTCGCAAATTAAGGTAAAATAATGGAACTTTAATGAAACAGGTAAGTAATAAAACCGGTAAACCGGAAAAAAAAATGGTCAAATCGTCATTTTACCGGTAATTCATGCTTTTTCATAAACAAAATTTAGTTTGTGACTTTTCGTAAATTAAGGTAAAATTTTAGGACTTTTTTAAAGATTTCCTGAAAAATAACGAGTTTGAATTACTTATTTGAATTGTTCATCGTTGTGTCGCCGATAATTAGGAGTTTGAAGTTTAACAAACACCCATAATAAGTTTTATCGTAGCTTCTTTTATTAGTTTTTTAATGTAACTCATATATTTTAAATATGTGTATATAAAACAAAATAATTTTAAAAACTAAGATAAATGAAGATTTTATAACTATATATATATATATATATATATATATATATATATATATATATATATATATAAAACGAGAAAATTCATCAAATAACCATAAAAGGGGTTGTTTGAAGATTTTAACCATCAAAAATCATGTTTTCTAAAATGGCCATGACTTCCGCAGAGGGGGGCTCTGCGGAAGCCTTAAACCTCTAAGGAATGGTACTATCTCTGAGGAATTTAGGTGGCATGGGTAATATTGTAAAATCACACAAAAAAAATCGGGTTCCTACTTGCTTGGCTGCGGAAGTGCGAACGACTTAGGCCGTTTGGGGGGACGTTGATGGGGAAAGAGGGTCGAAACACGAACAATCTCGGTTTGATAAGAACAGTTAGGAAATCCCGATTTTTGCCATGGTTAGCCGAAGAACAGATCCGCAGAGGTGTTGATGCGTTCCGTAGAGGTGTCTCTGCGGAACTGTCGGAATCATTTATATTCTTTCAGCTACCATTTCCTCAGAAATATCAATGTTCCGCAGAGCATGCCGCATTTCCACAGAGCCATCTTTGCGAAAGTATGTAGCCCACCGATTTTTAATTTTATTTTTATTCTTTTTGTCTTTTTTCCCTGCCACCTCATTTCATCATTGTTGTTCAAATTCCTCGGAGCTATAAGGCTTCCGCAGAGAGGGTCTCTGCGGAAGTCATGGTCATTTACAAATCTTATATTTTCATGGTCAAATTCTTCATACACACCCTATAATTTGGTTATTTCATGAATTTTCTCAAAAAAAATTTCTTTACAAAGGAATAAATTGTAACACAAACTTAAATAATGTAGCATTGCAATAACTGAAATAATAAAGTTTCATACATGATTGTTATTCGAACAAACATCTTTAATCAAGTCCGAACAAAGTTCAAGGTTGAATATGAACTTCATTTGAGCGTATATCAGAATTTTTTTTAAAGAATGTTTTGAAATTTGTTTGTAGAACCTTGAAATATATGGGTGGAATTATCTATTTTATTAATTGTCTTTTTTGATTAGTTGGAACAAAAACATCGAAATAGTTTGAGGATGAACACGAAAATTAATAAGTGTTATCGCTAGTTAGATTTTTCATACCATTGTTCATTGGAGAGTGGAAAATTCCGAAAAGAATTTGGTTCAAGAAAGTTAAGAAATATTAAAAAAAAATTAAAGTAGGATACTATATATATATATATATATATATATATATATATATATATATATATATATATATAGAGAGAGAGAGAGAGAGAACTAGGTTCAAATGTGGATTGACATCTATTGTGTAGACGTGTGGATAATGCTATTCTGTAAGAATTACAAAGGAAATATGTTGTTTGATAATATGAATACGTTCAATCTTATATAATTATTTTAATTATTAAGCATTTTCACTAATTAAATCGTTTATAAGGTTATTATACATTTTTTTTAATTATTCTTATTATGTTAGAATTTTATCAGGATGTTTATTGAGTCGTATTCTGTAAGAATTAAAATAAATAAAAAACGATGAATGAGAACAAAAATGAATTAGAATTGGTGAGAATCCATTAAAATAACAATAGTTATGTGAGATTGAACGTATCCACATTACTAAACAACATATTCTCTTAGTAATTTTCATAAAATAGCATTATCCACACGTCCACACAATAGTTGTCCATCCACATTATAACTTAGCCATATATATATATATATATATATATATATATATATATATATATATATATATATATATATATATATATATATATGGTGATAGAGAATATACAATACAGCCCCACCTAAGCTTATGTACTAAACATCTAAAATAATTCGTTTTAACTTAGTAATTATACTCGATTTGGTTTCCACTTGGTAAATATATCATGCCCGATAACATTTTTCTTTCCTACATTATCGTTTTACCATCCCTGTTTTCTTTCCTCAGTTATCGTTTATTATTTCACCCTAGTGAACAATATTATTTTCCACCGTCACGAAGGTCGAAGATAATCAATGTTCTTGCTTTCTTATCAAAACTATTGCGTTGATCATGAATCTACATCTTCAAGTGTTAATCATGAATCTACTGATCGCAATTTTATATAGTAAAACAACGTATTTTCATTAGGTTTAGTACCTAATGTCACGGGACGACTCGATCCCCGTGTGCCACTTAGTGTAACTTCGACTAAGTCAGGCTACAACACTTCCTTGAGATGAATAAACAACTAAGTAAGCAAGAGAATAAGGCTTTCGAGTTTTTACAAACGAAAGAGAACTTCTATTATAAGAGCTCGAGAGAATACAATGAAACTTTCCGATGGTTTGGAGCAAATGAGCTCCTCCCTATTTATACTTGTCCTTCCCCCCTTAGGGAAGTTTCTAGATATTACTACATTAGTCGTATATTCTTGACTAATCTAGAATATTCTACCAAGTTACATATATTTACAAGTCTTCATGAAATGTTCTAAATCATTCTTCGATGTCCTAGAGAAATCTAGGACGTTCCAGGGTCTAATGTGCTATACTTCTAAGTTCTCCCATTTTCTTGAGTACTCCGGAAGAGTCTAGAATCTCGATCGTGACACCCTCCCCCACCTAAGTTCTTGACGACCTCGTCAAGTCTTAGATATGTACTCCTCGATCTTGCTTCGGAACTGCCACAGATCTTGTTCTCGTTCCCAACTAGACTCACTATCGAGTAGTCCCTTCCATCGAACATAATATTCTGTCCAATTGGGTAAGCCTCGTTCACGAACTGTTCTATCTACTAGGATTTTGTCCACCTCCTTGTCATACGAGACTATGTTTGCTACTGGGGCTCGATGAGATTTGCTCCTCAATGGATCTTCTTCATCGTGATTGTAAGCTTTGAGGAGACTTACATGGAATACTGGATGAATCTTTAAGTAGGATGGTAATTCTAGCTTGTATGATCGGGTCCCAACCTTTTCGAGAACTTTGTATGGCCCCTCGTATCTTCGTGTTAAGCCTTTGTGTACCTTTCGGGTGGATGTGAACATCCTTTGTGGGAGTTTTACCATCACCTCGTCCCCTACTATGAACTCTCTTGGCTGCCTCTTCTCGTCCGCCCATTTCTTCATTCGCTTGGCTGCCTTGTGTAAGTAAGACTTTGCTATGCCGAGTTCCTCGTTCCATCCTTTGACAAACTTGTACGCAGGTGGGCTTGATCCTTTGTAACCGTTTGTTAGCTCTTGGGGCGTCAATGGTTGTTGGCCCGTTACAATCTCGAAAGGACTCTTCCCCGTAGCCTCACTCTGTTGTAAGTTATATGAAAATTGGGCCACATCAATTAGCTTGGCCCAATCCCGTTGGTTTGCACTGACAAAGTGTCTCAAATAAATCTCGAACAAGTGATTCACCCTTTCAGTTTGGCCATCGGTTTGAGGGTGGAAACTAGTCGAGAAGTGGAGTTCTGATCCCATTAGCTTAAATAGCTCCCTCCAAAACTTCCCTGTAAAGCGGGGATCTCTATCACTTATAATGCTTCGAGGAAGTCCCCAATACTTCACGACATGCTTGAAGAATAGTCGCCCTACTTCTTCAGCTGTGCAATCCCGAGGGGCTGGAATAAACGTTCCATATTTGGAGAATCGATCTACAATCACCATTATTGATCCGCACCCTTCGGACGTCGGTAATGCTGAAATAAAATCCATCGATATGCTTTCCCATGGTCTTTCGGAGATCGGTAGTGGTTCCAATAATCCCGCCGTTTTGGCCTGTTTGACCTTGTCTTGTTGAAAAATAAGGCAAGTCCTCACATAGGCGTCTATGTCACTTCGCATATTGGGCCAATAATAGGATCGTTCTATGATTGCTTTCGTACGATGAGTATCTGGATGTCCAGCCCATTTAGAATCATGATATTCCTTTAAGATTCCTCTTCTCAAGCTGTTCCATCTTGGGACATACATTCGATTGCCGACCGTGAATAATAATCCGTCTTCGACCCAAAATTTTCTTGTCTTGCCTTCTCTTGCCATTTCCATCAAGTTCTTCGTTAACGGATCGTGGTTTAGCCCTTCCTTGATCCGGTCAGCAAAATCGCATGTTACTCGAGTGAGGGTTGCTAGTTCGGCCTTTCGACTCAGGGCGTCGGCAATTACATTGGTTTTTCCCGGCTTATATTCCATGACATAATCGAATTCTGCTAAGAAATCTTGCCAACGAGCCTGCTTAGGACTTAGCTTCTTCTGATTTTGGAAGTAACTAGTCGCCACATTGTCGGTTTGGATAACGAACCGACTCCCAAGCAAATAGTGTCTCCATACTCGAAGGCAATGTATGATTGCTGTCATTTCTTTGTCGTGTACCGGGTATCTCCGTTCTGTATCATTTAGTTTCCGGCTTTCGTAGGCCACTGGATGGTCATCTTGTAATAACACTCCTCCAATCGCGAAGTCTGACGCATCCGTTTGCACCTGGAATGGTTTCGTGTAGTCTGGTAGCTTTAAGACTGGTTCCTCCGTGACAGCTTTCTTTAGAAGATCAAACGGCATTTGACACTTCTCAGTCCATTCCCACGAAACTTTCTTTTTTAGAAGGTCGGTGAGGGGAGTGGCTTTAGCTGAGTATCCGGATATAAATCTTCGATAGTAGTTTATAAGGCCTAAGAACGATCGTAGTTCAGAAACGTTCTTTGGTGGCTCCCATTCTTGGATTGCTCGTATCTTGTTTCTATCCATATGGATCTTCCCATCAACGATCTTATGCCCTAGGAACGTTACTTCTGGTTGGGCAAAGGAGCACTTTTCTATCTTTATGTATAATTGGTTTTCCCTAATTACTTGGAAGACTAACCGCAAGTGTTCAACGTGCTCTTCTAACGACTCTGAGTAAACTACTATGTCATCTAAGTACACCACTACGAATTTGTCCAATAATGGGTGGAATATCTTAATTCATTAAAGTGCAGAATGTGGCAGGGGCATTCGTTAATCCAAAAGGCATGACTAAGAATTCGTAGGAGCCATACCTTGTCACACACGTCGTCTTTGGTTCGTCCCCTGCTGCTATGCGTACTTGCCAATAACCTGACCTTAAGTCCAGCTTTGTGAACCATCGTGCACTCCCGAGTCGGTCGAATAGATCAGCTACCAGTGGGATCGGGTACTTGTTCTTTATCGTTACTTTGTTTAGGGCCCGGTAGTCTATGCACATTCTTAGACTTCCATCATGTTTCTTCTGGAACAAGACTGGGGAACCGAATGGGGCTTTTGAAGGGCGGATAAATCCGGAATCTAGTAGCTCTTTCAATTGTCTTCTTAGCTCTTCCAACTCCGATGGAGCCATTCTATAAGGACACATTACTGGTGGCTTAGCTCCGGGCTCGAGTTCTATCTCGTGATCCACTTCCCTTCTCGGTGGTAACTTCTTTGGTAACTCTGGCGGCATCACGTCCTTGAATTCTTCTAGTACTTTTTTCACTATCTTTGGTATCTCTTCGTTGAGCGGGGTGGTTTCTTCTTTTAACGCTGCTAAGTACGTCATTTCTCCCTTCTTTAGTCCCTTGTTGAGTTGCATGGCCGACAAGATCCGGGACTCCGTTTTGCTTCTTTCCAAGGGTACGATGTGTATCGTTGAATCCTTGGTGATACGCATGGTTTGATCTTCGAACGAGAAAGGGCGTACCTGGTCGAAGAACTCCATCCCCAAGACCATGCAATAATCATCCATGGGTATTACGGTTAGATCGATAGGACCCTTCCATCCTCCGATCTCGACAATTACCCCATAAGCGACTCCAAGAATAGGCTCGGAAGGAGAGTTGACAGCTTTCAACCAGCCTATTTCTTTGGTGTATTGAATGTTCATCTTTTCAGCTTCATTTTTAGAAAGAAAATTATGGGACGCACCTGTGTCTACTAAGGCTTTAGTGACTTTGTCGTTTATACTAACTTTCACAAACATGAGTCCTCTTTCTTTCTTCGTGTGGGTCTCTTCTTTTGCCACCGAATTGAGGCGTCGCATTGAGCCTAGTTGTGCCTCGTCTCTCTCTTCCTTTTCTTCTTCGAAGACCATCGCATTGAAACTTTTCTTCTTGGGACAACCTTTGATTAGGTGAGGGTCGTCACATAAGTAGCACTTGACTTCCCTTCGAGGCCCCCCTTCAATCGCCTTCCCCTTGAAAGTTGATGGTCTTGCAGCGAGTTTATCGTCCTTCTGTTGCGGCCTAGTTGTCGGTCTCTCTCCCCCACTAGGCTTCCTAATCGGGGTATCTCTTCGGAAGTCCATAAGGTCTTCCGCTACTGCTATAGCTTCGTCAACATCTTGGACGTTCCTCCTCTTGAGCTCGTTGTAAGCCCAAGATTGTAGTCCGTTACTAAACAACCTATTCACATTACTAAACAACCTATTCTCTTAGTAATCTTGTAGAATAGCATTGTCCACACGTCCGCACAATAGTTGTCTGAAACAGAGATTTTGCGTGATAAATTTTATTACTGAGATTGTACTTCTGCTTGAACTTCACTTCGTCCGAATATCTCCAATCTTCGTTGAGACCAACTTTGCTCTATGGTGTAGCCGTGCTGCGCTCTTTTCATAACGCTTCGCCATTCGAATTTAGACTTCACATCTCGAACAATCCCCCCCCCCCCACCCCCAACTGGAGACTAATCGACCACTCTAACTGTCAGTTAAACTGTAATCCAAATCCTCTCTAGTCTGCGCCCTTCGCTTATTTCTGTAGGAGGTGAATCGTGGCCATACATAGCCTCAACTTTTCAATCATTATAGTGTTGGTGAACATATTTGCAAATTTCTTCGCACCAAAAATCTTCTTCAAGTTGAACATACCTTAGATATCATTTCTATGATAAAGTGGTTGGTGAAATTAAGGAGTAGGTCAAAGTGTTCTTAAAAACTAGTCGACTTTAATAAAATTGGCATTGTGTTAAAATAAATATAAATTATTTTTTAAAAACAAGCAAATATATATGTATGATAAATGATCCCGTAGTTGTTAAATAAGCCCTTAAATGTGAAATAAGTTAGACATTTTTGGTATAAAAAAGTGTTTGCATTATTTTAAGGAAACATGAAATTAGTTGTCAATTAAAATATAGTTTTAGAAAAATTATGGAGGACCTAGTTAAAGTCAAAACTTAGATGCGTCCTTTGTGTGCCTAAGCATACCTCCTCCCTTGAGACGGGGTAATTGACTTTGGTGTCTCAAAAGCAGCATTCTGGACAAATAAAAGATTGAGAGAGATAGAGAGACGTTCCCATTTATGTAAGTATGGGAAGAGAAGAAGAAAACACTGAAATGGAAATCGATCTGACCCTGAAGCTTGATGCTCAAGATCAAGAACCTGTTAGAGATTCATCAGAATCATATCATCAAGATCAGGTTAATGAGGATGATGATGATAGACAAGTACCATCACAAGAGCACCAAGTACAACACTCAGAACTTGATGTACAAACTGGCACCGACCCAACTGAAGCACCAAAAAGGCAAGACCTTGATCATCGTCATGAAGAAAAGGTACAACCTTTCAAAACCTTGATGTACATATATATACTTACCCTTCTTCTTACTATTATTATTATTATTATTATTTTTCATTTCAGGCCAATTTTATTGTTAAAAAAACTAATATGTAACTTTTTGTTTAAGTTATCGATATTACAGATCGAGATGAATCGGATGAAGGAGGAGAACAAGGTGTTGAGACAAGTAGTAGAGCAAACAATGAAAGATTACTATGATCTACAAATGAAATTTTCCACAGTTCGACAATCTTCTCGCCAATTCAAGGTAGCTTAATATTAATACTACCAAGTACATATAAAACCCATGTGAATCATACTTTCAGATTTTATATAGTTTTCTAAACCATATATGCAGGATCCGAAAGCTTTTCTTTCTCTTAACCGGCATGATAAAGATCAAGATATCAAGAAAATTAGCCCAAGATCGCCACCATTGCAAGAAAGCGAAAATGAAAACTTAGGTTTATCATTGAGGATTCAAGGCAATACTACAACGTCCCCACATGCAAGAGATCATCAAGAAGGAAATCATAAGGATTTATCAGAGGTCATCAAGAAGCATATGCAACAAAACAATTTGATGAATTCCGGCAATTTTGGAGGCGAAAATAAAGCTAGTAATATTGCTAATAATCCGATGGCTTCACTGCCAAACAGAAAAGCTAGGGTTTCAGTGAGGGCAAGATGTGAATCAGCCACAGTAAGTTTGAATCGTATATCATGTATATATCCAAATTACGATTTCTGTTAAGTTTCTCTTACTTATATATCAGTGATTTCTTGCAATCGCTTATTCTCACAAACTGCAGTGTCGTAAACTTATAGTAACTGTTTACTAGAAATATATAGTTAATATAATACTTTACAAATCAATATTGATCACTAGTTTTCTTGATTTGTGTTATAATTTATAGATGAATGATGGATGTCAATGGAGAAAATACGGACAAAAGATTGCCAAGGGAAACCCTTGTCCGCGAGCATACTATCGTTGTACAGTCGCTCCTGGTTGCCCAGTTAGGAAACAGGTTTGTCCCAAGTACCTTGTGTGATTGCGTGCATCTGCATATTTTCCACTTCTTTTTTTCTTTTTCCAATAAGAATCTTAATCCTTACTTTTAGCACAATAAATAGGTTAATAAAAATATCATAAATTACAAGACTTTAATTATCTCATGGTTTTTACTTGTATGATTAATATATAGGTGCAAAGATGTTTAGAAGACATGTCGATACTAATCACAACTTATGAGGGAAATCACAATCATCCACTACCCGTTGGCGCAACTGCAATGGCTTCAACAACATCTGCGGCAGCAACATCTTTCATGCTAATGGATTCAAACAATCATATTTCATCTGAACTTGGAGCCATGAATCAGCAGCCTTTCGCTAATTACCACATGTCTTCAAACATTCTGAACTCTAATTCTTCTCCATATTCATCCGCACATACGACGCCTAATGACCCTTCGAAAGGACTTGTCTTTGATCTCACCAACAATCCACTAAACCCTCACCATAGCCCCTCGTCTCAATTAGGGTTTCCTTGGATGCCGAACAGCTTCCCTATTAATGAAAGCCTTTTTTCAAGACCAAAGCAAGTAGATGGGATTAATGGGGTTTGGCAAGGTGGAGAAGATAGCAACAACAACAATAAGTCAATTTTGGCTGAAAACATGAGTGCTATTGCTTCTCATCCTAAATTTAGGGTTGCTGTTGCGGCTGCAATCTCTTCCATCATTAATAAAGAGAGCCAAATCAGTAATAACATCCATGCTGATGGTCCTAGGGATAGAGAGAGTGGTGGTAGTAGCTCTGGTGGCAAAACATGGGTTCTTGAATCTCTTTCTAGAAGTGGTTAATTACCGCAAGAATTACCATATATTGAATCACGAGACTACATAAGTTTATTCGATTTTAGTTTGTTTAAAAACCAAATTGAAATGTATACTATTCTAAACTTATTAATTAGATTGTTATAGATTTGAATCTTGAAATCTGTAATTTATTTGGGGAAATATGATAAACATTGGTTACTCATGAATTAATTTTTGGCACCAAACATCTTTTATATATATATATATATATATATATATATATATATATATATATATATATATATATATATATATATATATATAAGATTTAATTTTTTAAATTTTCTGAACCTTCATTTATTTTTTTCCCTTACATAGCGCTTTGTCTTGTGTATTAAGGGTGGGGTTCCATGCATGTGAGCACTTCAATGCTGTAAACCGATCAAGAACCTAATAATGGATTACTTTAAGTTCACTAGTCATTAATGAAGTGCATGAAGTGCATTAATATGGTACCCACTGACACTAACTGAAAATAATTTTTTGTACGTAAATCATGTAGTATGAAACATATATAATATTATCATAGTGAACATGCGCAAGGTTCTTCCAGAGAAAAAAAAAATAAGTTATAAAACATTAAGGAATTACACATAATCTTTCATACAATAATTTATAGATGCATAATTATCTTATTTATTAGTTTATTATGGATCTCAATTGTTAATTAACAATTCAAGAATACAATTAACGTGACATGGAATGTGCATCCTACCGCCCATATATAAAATTACTTCCCCAAAAAGACCCAATACAAACGTTCGAAAAGATATATACGAGAATCCTACTACCTACTTTACAAGTTCTATAGTTTAGTGTGTTAAGAAGAAAAGGTTTATTAGATCGATGTAAAGATAATATTAATTAAACACATGAGGGCATGATGATACATTTTGTTTTTTTGGAGGGGAGTGGTGCAATTTTCCCAGAACCTAAAAGAAACCTACGATGATGAAGTTGTACAAGGCGTAGGTGACAATGAATCAACGTTATTGGCTCTTCAGGGAAACATAGTAACTTCGTCATTTCCTAGGATTAATTATGGAAAAGATAACATTTGATCTTGAATATGCAACATGTGTCATGAACAATTCATGAAACCGATGAATCTGCAAAAATTTCAATAAACAACTTCTTATTTAAATATTTTGTATTTGTGAAAAGTATTAAGTTTAAATACCACACAATATATATTTTTCTTAACAACTAGCATATGTACAAGAGAAAAATGACTACATGAGCGCGTCGTGCAAGTTATGGGGGTAAACACCATCCCGTTGCGTGCTATGGTGATCGGGCATCGTAGATGGAATGACGGTCATTAACGGACGTAGGAAAGAGTGCAACGGTCAGTTAACCGTTTGAAATTAAAAAAAAAAGTATGCTTTTTTACGAAAAAAAAATTATATATTTTTACACATATAATAAAAGCTATCTACCACTTTCACAAAATTCACATTCTTTTTACCATAATTCATATTGTGTTGTAGATTGTTTCCCGATAATAAAAGTAAACTCTAAAAAGTTCGTAGCGCATTTGTGTCATTTTCCCTATTGTTGGTCCTTGATAAGTTTTTTTTATAGGTTGTTCAAGTAATTTGATTACAAATTATAATTATTTTTAATATATTAAATAAAACTTTTTATATTAACTCCTACAATTTTTTTAACTTCTATTTTTAAATTATACATTTGTTTAAAATTGACTTGAACATTCAACGATTTAACCTAGTGATTGACAAACACCTTGTCAACACTCATGAGATACCATATGCATTTTGTAACGATTTCAAATTGACAAAACTACAAAAGTAGCACATGTGATTTGCATTCTGGAAACAAGTCTAAACCATTGAAAATTTAAAAGGACCGTCTTGTTGAGCTAGTTTTCATTTTGAAATTGGTCCCTGTCAAAACTAAAAATATTTTTTTGCACTTATGATTGAGTTTTTACATTATCTCTAATATTATTTTAATATTTATTAATTTTAAAATACTAACAAGCCTGCAACACCTCTCTCTCTCTCTCTCTCTCTCTCTCTCTCTCTCTCTCTCTCTCTCTCTCTTCGTCACCTTCTTCTTCTTAAAAACCTGCAACTAGAAATTTTAAATACACACACTAATATGCAAAACACATGACTATAGTTTATTCATGGTAGCATAGAGGATTCAGTAGCTAAACATTATAAAGAAATGTCTTCATTAAAAATTAAAAAAAAAATGGGCATGCGATGAACTTGTGAATAATACACACAGAAACACATTTTTTGCTCTGTTTTGGGTTGCTAAACACCATAAAGAAATCTCTCTCTCTCTCTCTCTCTTTCTCTCTCTCTAACTTTGTCTTTTTCCACCATTTTCCTTCAAGAAACATGCAATTCGAAGGGAAGATGATACAGGAGGTGCCCCTCTATTTATCTTAAAAAGAATTCCACTAATTTCACTTGTTCCGATTCGGATTCCGACCTGAGGAGAAACAAGTCATTCTCTACAAAAACAAGCTACTATGACATTCCAAGATACAACATCTATTTCACACACTTCATCGAACACCTGGTATGCATAACCTGAAACACACCCTAATTTAAGCTTACACTCTTCAACCGTATACAAATAAGGATCATATTGATGTGTTTAGAAACAATGCTTTAAAAATTATATCTTATCTAATCAACTCAGCTAAAATACAATAGGCGGTTTACCTGGTCGCATAGTAGTAAAGTAGAGTAAGTAAGACTCGGACTTAGAGAATGAAATTTTAACTAAGAAAATAAAACTAATAATTAAACTAAAGAAACCAATTTTAAATGGGGGTTTTATCTGATTTTTCAAGTTCAAAAAAAATTTAATTGAATAACTAAATAATTCAAACCTAAGCAAACAACTAAAAACGATTTTCAATCAAGAGAAAGAGATACTTCCGTTTATCTTCGAATCCCCCTTTTTTCTAAGGTTAATTTCAAGCAATGTATTAATTTTAGTTGGTTACCAAATTAAAAACTACTAGTTATCATTGATCAGACTAACTGGCATATGTCAATTTATGAACTTTAACCTCAATGATCATGCAAGCTAAGTACACCAAATTGATTTTAAAATATATTTGGACTATGAATGAATAGATCTAGAATTATTTACCTATGATCAAATAATCAAGCATATATTATGATCAAATAATGCTCTCTAACTCAATTAAGCAACTAACTTTACTACCTATACTAGGATATGGTCAATCTCTAGCTCTAGCAATTTAATGATCATAAAAAACTAGGTAAACAATTTCAGGCAATCAAAGGTCGTTTAACTACCCAAAACTCAAAGGAAAGGCAATAAAGATTGAAACTTTAACATGCTAGGGTGCGATCTAACAAACACTAGCTAAAACCAACTTCAATAATCCATAAAAGTAGAAATTAACACACAGTTGTAGGTTCATCTATTATAAACGAAAGTAAATGGTTATTAGCCTATAATTACAGAAAAAGAGCACATAATCAAATAGCAAACTAGGTTGAACATGATAAACTCTAGGCAAGTCGAATGATTAATGATGATTCTTCACTTGGATCTCTGTAAAACTTGTTCTTCAATCTAATTTTGTGTTCTAAAGGGTTTACGGTTACTTTTGGTCGTAGTAATTTGCAGCTCTCCTCAAATTCTCTCTCTATCTCTCTCTCTTTCTCTCTCTCTCTCTCTCTCTCTCTCTCTCTCTCTCTCTCTCTCTCTCTCTCTCTCTCTCTCTCTCTCCAGATCTATAACTCAACCTAAAAGTCGTAATTTATACTTACCATGTTACAACTTCCACAACATGGAACAATGCTCGGCACATAATGGGAATCACTTATGATCCGTATGCGCCAAGTTTCCATGCAGATCTGAAGAAGCTTCTAGGTTGGACACATTGTCACGCCGTGGCATATAAGAGACCATGATATGGGATTCTCTATATGCTCGTTTTCTTCTATTCTCTTTCCTATTGATGCATGCTCCAACCTCCAAGTTCCTAGCTTTGTCCAGCTGTGGTCCCTTTTCTTTGAGAATGTCCTTTTTTACTACAAAATAGAATTTATATGTTATAAGTACGGAATATCTTTGTATTTAATCAAAATATAGCTAAAATGTATTGAAATAATGAATAAATATATGTATAAATATGGCAATATCAAAATACTACACACTTGTCTTTTGATTGTCCCCAAGCAAAACTTTATTTCAATACATCACATTAAAAACATTGCCCACTGATAGTACCATATTTATACACATTTCTAGGCAGTATTTAAATACATTTTAAGCTATAATTGGGTTAATTGCAAAGATATTTTGTACTTATAATGTTTAAATTGTATTTTGCAGGAAAAATTGGACATTCTCGAAGAAAAAGATTGAAACCGACAAAAGCTGGATATTTGGAGGACTGGAGCTGAAAAAGAAACGAAAACGATGTTGTTGGACAGCTTGACCCGTCGTCAGTATTTTGACCATATCTCATGACTCGTAAATCTGATTGACGAGATTCAAAATTATCTGAAAACTAGACAAAATTTCGGACGACTTTTGTTTTTGTGCCAAATGCTAATTCCCAATTCTCACGACGTGAGGAGTATAATCGCACGACGTGAGATTGATTCTTCTAGAAGATAGCTACGCGGAATGCAGTTTCCTTGCCGAACATGAATTCTACTGAGATCACGACGTCAGACGCAAATTTTGAAAAATATAAATATCCCTTAGCATATTGACTTTGGGGAGGTTGGATATGATTTCCTGGAGTTATAAGCGAGTTTAAAGGTCAGAAAAGTGCGAAAAACACCTTTTGAAAGGAGGGATTGTTTGAAGATCGATAATTTGAATATAAAACCGCTACATTCGGTTTGCATTAATTTAATCATGTCAATTTATTATTAACTTTTGTGTTTACTTTCAGATATGAGTAGCTAAATTAGTCGACTTTCGTTTAGCTAGATGAAACCTTGAATCTATGGCTTAGTTTATTAATTTATGGATTTTATAAGTTGGTTTTGTGCATGTGTTTGATTATCATTACCTATCATGTTAAAGTTTGTTACTTTGTTGCTTTAATTCAGGTTCTCTGTAGCTTAGTGACCATTAAATTACATGAACTTGTTACCTAGTAGTTTAGTGACTATTAAATTGCTAGAGCTAGGATCGACCAAATCTTAGATAAGTGATAAAAGTAACTAATTTAGCTGTACTAGAGAACATCAATTATGACCATAATTGTGTTTTTTTAGATAAATCTTACATAGCCCATCTGTAATTAATAACTAATTATGTATTTTGCTTATGCATGACCATACAAGGTAGTTCATGAATTGGTAAAAAGATTAGTAAATTTGGACTTGAATTACTAATTGAATAATAATTGGTGACCAACTTTAATAATCCATAATTAGTAGCTAACCATAGAGGGGAAGTGGATTCGAACTAAACGAAAGTGTTTTTAGAATATTGATTAAAACTATTAGTTAATTGTTCAAGTTTGTTTGAACTTGTAAAATTAGATAAAAACCCCTTTTAACTTTTGCTTGTTTTAGGTTAATTTTTAGTGATTAGGTTAATTAATTAAATATGTTCCCTAAGTTCGATACCCGACTGTTTGTGCTATACTATTTGCGAAAAGGTCCACTGCCTTTATTCGAATAGCTAGTAAAATAGTAGGTAAAATTAGGTGTAGCTATTTGCACTCATCACCCACCAATATCACACAAAACAATCCCATGTGAAGTCACTAATTATGCATTACCTCAATACATGTATTTGTGTCTATTTTTTTCCAAAATACTTCCCAATCATAAATACTTACAATCCTCATAAACGTTTCACCCTTATTTTGAACAACATTGATTTTTAGCATTCCTACCACCTATGCCCTTTTATTTATCCCCTTTCGTTTCAAAAGTTATTGCCAAATTGCAAGTTACTCGAATTTAAAAAGAAAAATATTATATATTATAATTTTCCTAAAAATATAACTATACTTTATTGCAACTCATATTTTTGTGTAACTTTTTCTCTTTCTCACTTTTTTTTTATATATTTTTCACAATTTTTTCCATTTTTTTCACAATACTTCAATTTTCACATAAATAAGCAAACAAATAACTTTAACTTTTATTGCTACTATACTATAGTTCGTGACTTTCTAAGAAATTTATTGGGGTACTAGGAATTTCTTAGGCCACTAATGGAACCCATGACTTTCGATGAAACTCATGTAATGATCACTTTCTTCCCATCCATCCAAGCTTTTACAAATAAATGGATAGATATAAATATCCTCATGGGGGGATACTTACTGAGTTTGAAATGCCACAGATTGGTTCCATTCTTGAACTTTTAATTAATTATTATATATAACTAGACCCAAAATGCATAAGTTAAATAGATAAACTTGGAACTTGACTTACTTTATTTTAACAGAAATGACTCAGTAGATAAATCGTCACTGGTAGGCATTTTATTGGGTCTAGGTATTCACAAATAAAAACTTATTATGTCCCTCATAATATACAAGGTTGCGTTTTTGTCTCATGATTTCACTATAACTGGGAAGCCACAAATACAGTATAACATATTGGCTCAACTAAATCTTATTTTTCTCCTTGAATAATCTCATATAACACTATCCAACTAGTCCCAACGCAATAATATCAAAATTCAAAATGTACTATATTTTTCAAATTATGTTATTTTTGCAAGTCTTAAAATTTTTAAAAATCTAGCATTTTTCAATAAAAACTTTTTAATGCTTGGAATCGTTTTTCGACCCCCTATCCCACACTTATTTCATACAATGCCCTCATTGTATGCATAAAAACAATATAAAACACATAAAAGAAAATAAAAGGTAGAAAAAGGAACAGACACCCATGGGATAGCAGTGTGTAGATCGAATAGATTGTTGGGGGCAAGCTTTGACATCTCGAAATGTAAGCTGAAAACTAGACCTCTTGTGCTTTGTGGATAAATAAGACCAAAAGCTTTGAATTCAAAAATGTGGTGCAAAACAATGCAATGTATATTTGCCACGACATGGGAAAGTTTCGTCCACGTCGTGGGAATATAAACGATTGGGTCTGGAATTTCATAGTAATGCCTCGCCATGACGTGACAATAGGTCTTCCACGTCATGGGAACTAAGAGTTTGCAAAAACATATTCTACCAAAAATGCAATTGAGGATATTTCTTCGCTTCACTTCTATTCTGCACTAGGATCTTTTTAAATCCTCTTTATCTCCCGAACTCTAAACAAAACTCTCACGAACTCGTTATGCACCCCCATACTTATCAAAAGTTGTGGTTCTCGAGTATAATCTTCAAATGCTCACAACTTTTTCTCTCTAAAACTAAACTCTTTTCCTGGGCGACCAAAAATAAAACAAACTTGCTAGAGTAATACCAAGAAAACATCATCATCATTCGGTTACATAGTTGAAATAAAAATAAAAACAAACATGGAAATAGTTTAAATAAAGATTTAAACCATTTAAGCATAAAAATAAAATAAAAAAAGGATAAACATCACTCCTCATCATCACCGCTTTTTCCACTCGTCCCAAATCCATCATCATCGGTTGCCCACAACTCTTCCCATGTCGGAATATAACGTAATTGATATGGCATATGTTTCGAGCACTCAATGTGAAAGTGTGAGGAGTGAGGATAACACATCCATAGATTGACCAATATATTTCACTCCCCCCTCCCCCCATAAATATTATCCAAGTGCATACCAACCCTAGTTTGAAATGGGTCAATCAGGGTTCTTCCTATTGGTACATCGGGTGGAGGTGGTTGGGCTCGTTCTCCACCCATTGGTCGCACATTCTGTCGTCCTTGTTGCCTCGACTCCTCCACACCTTCAATCGGTAAATCCGGGTCATCTACTAGTATCCCATACACACCTCAAATGTTTATTGTCACTCATATCGTCTCTAAATAATGAATGGTAAGATCATTACCCGAAATAAAAGTTAAAGAACAAACCATGCCTAGGATCATAATGCCATACCATTTTTTTTGAGTCGGGTCACAAAATATCCTTCCGTAATAGGACTTCCTGCCCATGAGTTCGACGCCTTTCCTCTTAAAAATTTAGCCAACATATACGGTATGTTGCAAAAGATTCCGGGTATGATGATGCCCCATAGGTAGAAAAGGTTTTGACTCGGAATTTTGTCACCATGTCTCTTATGATTGATGCTAAAGGTGATGAGATAGTGCAAAAAGTGGTGAATAAGAGATTGAATGTAACTTTCTTATGAAGATTTCGAGTCTTGCATTCTATTCGCGATCGTTCGTCTAAAAACGAAATCTTGGACCCCCGCTAAAAAATCTCGTGAAGAATCTTGTAAGAATAAAGAAAATTGTTGAGACATATCTTAATTTTTTCCATACAAACCTATTATCCACACAAATTCCGCCAAACTAGATTCCTAGTATTCCCTACATAGTTGGAATGTGAGTGCTTGTCCAAAATGTTGATCCACTGTGTTCTCTTCAAAGTGGATAATGGCAAAGAACTCCAAATATAACTCCCAATAGACGGGTTCTAGAATGGTAAATAAGTTCCTCCATGCATTACATGTGAATGAAAATCCGTCCCCAACATGTAATTTGGTTAAATATTGCTCCACCCGATCCATAATCCTAATACTTCTCAACCATGCCCAATTTATAACACATGCAATACCAACATCCCTTTTATGTAACCATCCCAAACGGTTTTTCTAAGTTCTGAACACATCTTGCAAAATATTTTGTGGAAATTGATAAAACCGGTGTAGGTTGGAAACATCTACTTGTGGTTATTGGTGTCTTGTTCTTGGACCCATAGTACTGCAAAACAATAAGCAAAGAATCACACAATACAACTCCAACAGATTACCAAAACAAAATAAAAAAAATTATGTGAATCCAGTTTTCAGGACATGACAAAGGTTTCGTCACGTCGTGGCGGAAGTCATGAGGCAATTCTGGCAATTGGGACCAGTTTTGACGGTAATTATTCCATAAAATGAATAGGGTGTTGGATTAGATGTCTAAGCGCATAACTATTATTGGTATGTACTTGACCCGAGAGTAGCATGGTCCATTTGGGTTGCATATCACCAGGACAATTTGATAGGATGGACTTTTGAGAAGAGGTTATTTATGATTTATTAATATATTATAAGTTCTAATATATTAATATGAAATTATATTATTTAATTAGTATTGATCAAGAATTAGTTTCGAATTAATTTTGTGATCAAAAGAGACTAATTAAATATAAGGGGTTGATTTGGTAAATCATTCATTCTTATGGTGTGGGCCAATGATCCATGATTCCTTAGGATGGGCTAAATCTCATGTGACAATCCATGGATGATCCGTGCAGGTTTAAACCCATGGAACCTAAGGAATATGGAAGGTTATGCACATTAGGGTTTACATGGTGTAACCCTAATCTTGCCACACTATATAAGAAGCCCCTTAGCACCCAAAATTGGTGACTAGACACACTAGTATTCTTGGAGATCATTGAGCCGATTTGTGTACACCATACTCTCTCATGGATCATTGGCCCACACCATAAGAATGAATGATTTACCAAATCTTGCCACACTATATAAGAAGCCCCTTAGCATCCAAAATTGGTGACTAGACACACTAGTGTTCTTGGAGATCATTAACAAAAGTCATCTTTTGTCCAAAGGTGTGTTGTGATTCCATTTGAGGCATTCACACTATTGGTGCTAAGTTCTTAAAGGCCGAAACTACAAGCTACTACAAAGAGGTAATTATATAACTAATTTCTATGTTGTTTATGTCAATTGCATGCTAGTTGTAGGCTTAATGCTTTGGAAACAATATTTCATATATAATTAGAGAAAATATAGATCCATAGCATTTAGGGTTGTATGTGCACCATAGGATGTTGTAGTATACTAAAACCCTTCAGTGGTATCAGAGCCTAGGGTTGGTTTCTATTATACTTGATGCTTATTGTTTTTTAAAGCAAGAAAAATCATTTTTTTTATCTGCCTGATCACCACGAGGTGGTGACTGTTCAATGAAAAAAAAATTCAGTTTTTTGGCCTGTTTTGGATTAGGATCATTACCACAAAATGTTTTTGTTCATAAAATTTGATTTTGTTGCTATGGTAATGATCAGCCTCATCAAAATAAAAGATAATTGTCAAAGTTTCATGATTTGTATTATTTTATATGATTAGGCTAATTTCTTGAAATTTGTTTGATATGAATTATCTTAGTTATGAGTTTAATTAGATCATAGACAAATTGTTTGATTTTGTTAGTTACAATTTTTTGATCTAAATGTTTTTGATGAAATCCATAACTTGTCCTCAAGTTATGGAAAATGAAAGGTCTCTTTATAAATATCATCATAAAATGGTTGTAAGTCTTCCATAACTTGTCCTCAAGTTATGGAACTTGAAGATTCGTTTACATAAATGTTTTTATGAACTCCATAACTTGTCCTCAAGTTATGGAATGTCAAGAGTCTTTTCATAATACCTATATTAAACTCATAAGTTATGGATACCAAAAGTTTTGACAAGTATCAAAACTTTCCCTCAAGTTTTGGAATTTGTAAAGTTTCTCTTATAAATACTTTAATTCCAAATTAAACACTAGAATTTTAAAAGTTAAAATTCAACCCTTATACTATTATATTATTATAAGTTTATATATATATATATATATATATATATATATATATATATATATATATAAGGATAAGTCAGTCCTACCATTAGTAGGCCTCATTCACGAAGCCAGTCTATAAGGGAGGTATAAGGTTACTGCCTATAAAATGGCAGTTTAATGGGTGTCCACTCTCACCCACCGCTTCCTTGACTGGTGGAGGGTCGTTAGCCGAACGGGTTTGACAGGATATTTAAATTCTCATTAAAAGTATAATGAAATACTAAGTAACTAAACACTTATAAATTCCCAATCTTAGTTACTTAGGAAAATGTGAATTTGGTGCTAACCCATGAAATTGCACTTTGCACCTTGTTAAGTCGTTAGTGGAGCGTGTGCGGTTAACCGGCACACTAATATGGGACTGACAGTGCGTGGAAAAGGGTAGCTTGATGTTAATCATAGATCAATGGAGCGTGTTTGGTTAACCGACACATTGATTAGGTGGTTGTAACATTGGGTGTACCAAGCTAATTTGAATGGTTATTTACACCTTGTTTGTGATCCTCGGCATCCCAGTCACAAACTTGAAGGGCACAATCGAGATTTAAACATGTCATTAAATAGTTCAATGAATCTCAAAGGATCTAGGAATTTCAATCCATTTAAAACCAAATAACCAATTTCGTTTTTCATGGTGGAAATTGGTAAATCGTCATTTACCTACCTTCAAATATTTTGCAATTTGGATTACGGCATCCCTCTTCCGAATTGTAAAATATTATGTTGGGTCCTAGCCTTAATATTTCATGTTGGGTGTTATATTAAGGACTAAAATCAACTAAACTTGAATTTCTCCCATTATAGATGTCTAGTTCAGACAACTATGGTCTTCCTAAATCTTTTGGAACAAGCTTTTCACATGAAGATGATGTTCCACAATATCATGCTTCACTTCCTCCACCTCCTCCAATTATTATCCCTAACCCACAAGTTCAAGGTCACTCAAAGCCCTATTGGCAGGAAGGAAAGTTTGTATGTGCTCACGTCTTGGAGATGAAGTTACATATTGACAAGCTGGGAGAGTTGGGTGTCGAAGTCTCGAGGAAGTTGGCTATTGGCTGGGTTCTTCAATCACTTCCCGAGTCATATAGTGAGTTCTTTAAGGACTAATATATGGGAGATCACGACATGACCCTTATTGATCTTAACATATTTTCTTCTTGCTGCTGAATCATTAATGATTTGGCGCACTGGTAAAGCAATTTGATTGGAAGATCTACTCTCCAGACTTCCATGGACATTGACAATGGTAACATTGGAAGTCCAGAAAAGCTTTCTCTTTCCAATGGAAAGGGATCGGCCATAGTCAACCTGGTTGACCGAATGGTAAAGAGAAGGGCTAAGTCTGAGATTGTCCCATGTGCCATTCCCAAAGAGTCCATATGTTTCTATTGCCAAGAGAAGGGCCACTTGTTGCGAAGCTGCCATATTTACCTGAAAGATCGCAAGGATGGTAAAGTCAAAACTTTTGACTCTACTTCAGGTAAAATCCACTGTCTAACTCTATTAAGTTCATATTTGGAGATTCTTAATACATGATGTAATGTAATTACATTTTGATGTTTTGAAGAATCAAAGAAATCAAAGGAAGCTTAGAGGAAGAGTATGATGAGTCTGATCGCGAAGAGATGGATTTCGATCGCATGGTTCGATGATCAGATTTGTGAGTTACTGCTTAAGAGTTATGATAGATTGCTTAGGAATAGATAACAACATATTTTCACTTGTATTTGCATTGTAAGGATAAGTTTTCCACAATTTTATTTTTTTAAATAAAGAAAAATTTTGAAATTTATCTTATTTTTAAAATTTCCTTACAATGGCATTTGTGAAAATTTGTTGCTTATATAACAATATTGGAAAATGGATTTGATTCTTTTGTTTGTGGTTGTGTCATAATTTACAAGATAAGGAAAGATTCTCATCACCCAAGTTTCAGTTGGATAGAAACTTGGAAACATGCAACTTGTATTGTATGATGAATGAGAATTTTCGTCTTTGGGAAGTTAAAGACTAATTCCTTGTTCACATGAATATATGAGTCAAGTGAAGGACTAGGGGATCGGATACACTGGGTGTGCGCTGGTCAGGTCCACCACAAAGAACGATAAGACTATTCGTCATGATTTACTAAAGTTTAGTAAATATGGTTATGCTTACAAGATTAAGTATAATTCTGGAACATTGGAAAGGTTTCAATGTATGGCAGAATGAATGAGAAGAATCAAATTAGGCAGAAAGATAAAAGTTTCTCCAATCTGAAAAGATGGGAGAGTACTTGAGTATCGTGTTTTATGATCATCTTAATGATTATGAAAACCATGTCACAATTGATCCTCTAAGGACATCTTAGTACATTTGTAGGGCTAAGAAGAGGAATCGTGAATTGCTGAAGTGGTTAAATCAAGAAGATGAGTCGTACTTCGTTCCAAATCGAGTCTTAGAGTAACACTCCAAGATCGAGCCTTGACTGACATAATCTTAAGAAAGGTTTATAACACTTATCAGATGTAGAGTAAAATGTTTTCTACTCTTGTACATTTGAAATTGGTAAGTTGTGATGTTTTGGATAAAACAAAGACCAACTAAGGCCAATTGTGTGAAGTGTTAGTCTTGATTAGAATCCGCACTAACTCTTGAATATTTGTTTGTCACATAATGTTCCTTGACAAAGTGAATATTATATGTCAAGAGGTCAGTGGGAGTCTTTAAGATCTTGAAAGTTTCAAGAACTAATCAAGGGTAAACCTATTGTTAAACACTAGCATACTACTTGAGGTTTGTAACCTATCGTGTTGACATATTCTTTTTTCTGTGCCCATTCCAGTTAAGTTGACTATGCATGTGAGTTCTATGAGTTCTCAGTTGTTTGCATAACAACCTAGAAGCAATGGTAGGCCCTTGTGCTGCCAGGTGGCAAGAAATTAAGATTGAACAAGTTCAGTCCATATGAGTTTAGATTTGTCACTAACCTTGTCTTGTGATTATGGTTATGACAAATTCACATGGATAGGAACACGTATACCATAAAATCTAAGTGTCATAAGGTTTCTCTCCGCTTCATGAAAATGATTGTGAAGAAATGCTTTCACTAAGTAGATTTTAAATAGTTAGCAATTATGATATTTGCATTCTCAAATTCGATTATGATTACGGCATCCCTCTTCATAGTTCGAATTGTGAGAAATGGAAAAGGTCTAAACATTTGAGACTTATTGTTGTAAGTTCTAAAATTGTTAAGACACACATGTGGGTTATCTAAGGAAAGGTGTATGAGTTTGAGAAGCCTAGATAAAGTCTTATCGAAGCATGTCGTATCAGAAATCTGAACTTTGGTAATGAAAGTCAATAAGTATTGATTTCTAGAAGTCCAGCTGATTTCTGGGTACATGTCAAAGCTAGTGGGAGCATAAGTGTTATGCTAGTAAGATAATAATTATTATGCTAGTGGGAGCATAATTATTATGGTAAGTGTTGCAAGTTAGCAATGTTAATTATAGAAAACAAAAGTTTCAATTCGCAAAGTTGTGGATTTGAAAAGTTGTTTTGCTATAATTAAGGGAGAGGAAATTATACTTCATTTCAAAATCTAAAAGCTTAGATTGAGTTTTTTAATCAAATTTAGTCAAATATATATATGAATGTTATGTTGGAATGGTTCAACATAAGGAAATTCTATATATGGAAATGTTAATTGCGTTCTCAAAATTCAATTATGATTACGACATCACTCTTCATAATTCGAATTATGAGAACATGGCAAATAGAAATATTATAGCAAAAGAGTGATCAAGTATCATGTCTTTATGTTAGACATTATGAATTGCATGCTATATGGAAATGTTTCCATAAGTGGAAGTTATTCTATAAATTTGTGTAAGATTAGGAAACTTAATGCAAGAAAGATGTTCAAAGGAATGTACTTTGAATTTGAGACTTCGCTTCCTTGGAATTGCTTTGTTATCAATCTCCAGTGGAAAGTTTTGTAATATCATTGGTTAAGTCTCTGTGACTTTTCGTGCCATGTCATTACAAAGGCTGCATTACATGGAAGTTTAGCAGTGACAAGAATTTGGAATTCTTACACTTGCAATAAAGATTTGGAATTGTGAAATGAGCATCATTGAAATGTTTTTCAATTGATCTATTTCACAAAGTCAGGACCATAGACAAACATAGTGTGCATGCTTGGAGCATGGCATAACTATTGTTTTAATTCAAGTACTAAGTTGATAAATCGAAACATTATACAATGAATAATGAGTAATCAATATGGCACTCAAAAGTTTTGGGGCCATATAGGATTAGTATTATTCTTGTTTTTCACTTTGCATGTTTTGACTTCCCGAATAATTAGGTTATTCAAACCATCCACAGTCGATCATACTTTGGAAGTAGGTATTGAAGCAAGACTGTCATGAAATGGGTCTGTAGAGGTGTTTTAGTCATAACACAAGTTGGCTACAGTGTTCATGAGTACTCCTAGAATAATATTCGAGTATTGCATTCAACCCACGCTCATCTGAATCACTTCATGGATTTTATCACGAGTGATTGTAAGACGATAATATCTTATATTCTTGAAACGGAGACATGTGAGTTGTAGTTACAAGTCGATTGTACATTGACATATGTAAGCGCATCAGTAACGTGGTGTTATAAAACATATCGTTGTGTGTAATTTGATGAGTAAGTACAAGCAAGCATTTTGGTCGAAGTTTATCCGTTCCTTTTACCCCATGTGGATAAAAGCGATATCTGTGGGCCCCTCGATGATTTAGTGATGACACCCCTAAGTGCTTGGCCAAGCCTAGACTGATTTGATTTGTTCAATTAGTTGGTCGTCATAAATTGGAAATCGGGAAACAACAGATGGACAGAGAGAATGATTATAATACATGTCTCATGTCCATATGATATCTAGAATGGAGTAATATATGATCCCTTATCTAAAGGACGCGTCATTGACTAGGTCAGAGTTCGACATCAGCTTTTAAGAGATACGATTGCTAGTCGGGTTGTGGAGTCGTACTTGCAATAATAGTTATTAGACTTATCCAAGTGGGAGACTGTTGGATTAGGTGTCTAAGCCCATAACTATTATTGGTATGTACTTGGCCCGAGAGTAGCATGGTCCATTTGGGTTGCATATCACCAGGACAATTTGATAGGATGGACTTTTGAGAAGAGGTTATTTATGATTTATTAATATATTATAAGTTCTAATATATTAATATGAAATCATATTATTTAATTAGTATTGATCAAGAATTAGTTTGGAATTAATTTTGTGATCAAAAGAGACTAATTAAATATAAGGGGTTGATTTGGTAAATCATTCATTCTTATGGTGTGGGCCAATGATCCATGATTCCTTAAGTTGGGCTAAACCCATGTGACAATCCATGGATGATCCATGGAGGTTTAAACCCATGGAGCCTAAGGAATATGGAAGGTCATGCATATTAGGTTTTACATGGTGTAACCCTAATCTTGCCACACTATATAAGAAGCCCCTTAGTATCCAAAATTTGTGACTAGACACACTAGTGTTCTTGGAGATCATTGAGCCGATTTATGTACACCATACTCTCTCAAAAGTCATCTTTTGTCCAAAGGTGTGTTGTGATTCCATTTGAGGCATTCACACTATTGGTGCTAAGTTCTTAAAGGCCAAAACTACAAGCTACAACAAAGAGGTAATTTTATAACTCATTTCTATGTTGTTTATGTCAATTTCATGCTAGTTGTAGGCTTAATGCTTTGGAAACAATATTGCATGTATAATTAGAGAAAACATAGATCCAAAGCATTTAGGGTTGTATGTGCACCATAGGATGTTGTAGTATACTAAAACCCTTCATAGGGTTGAGTCTAAACTCCATTCTAAGCATATTCATCATACATGCATTCTTTACTTGACAGTAAAAGTTCAAAATTTTTGACAAACCTAACCCTAAAATCACACCTAATGTTCAAAACAAGTGAATCGTAGAAAAATTAAGTGCAATAGATCAATGAAATCATACCTTAAAGTGTTTGGTAGGAAAGGAGAGTTCACGTCGTTATTTATGTTTATAACATAGAAAAATGAATAAATTTAGGGTTAAATTTTCTCTTTTTGGTCTCCCCCCCCCCATTTTGTCATGTGGTGACGCTTAGATGGTCATGTTGTCAAGGTAAAATCGCATTCCAGATCGGGACTCGTTTGAATCCTACGTTGTGGGCAAGGGGTGTCCGCATCGTGGATATAGTTAAATTAATAAGACCCCATTTTTTAAGTTTTCGTATAATAAAACCACAACGCTTCAATGAACCCACACTTGAATAAATCAGAAAATAAAGATGAGAAAATGATTTATCCTAAAAAAAATTAAACGGAAAACAAGATAGGGAAAAGAAAATGCAAACCAAACACGGGTTGCCTCCTATAAGCACTTATTTTGTAGAAGACATGAGCCAGACTCCTTCCTGCTCTACGTTGTTGCAGGTGGGAGTGGAATCTACCTTTTTTCGTCATCTTGATCCTCTTCCTTTCGTAAGTTCTAAGATTTCTTTTGTATGCCTTTTTCGAGTTCTCTTTCTTTTTCGGGTTGGCATTTCCTTCGTGCTTGCGCTTTGTTCTTTGACTTTTCTCATTTATCTCGTCCTTCTTTTTATCTTCATTGGGTTCTTTTATTTCCACATTTTCTTTTTAGTAACTAAACTCTTCATCTTCATTTGTCTTATTGACTTGATTGGGAGTGGTAAATTCAAAGACTTCAAAAATAAGTGGGACCAATGCTCTTGGCTTAGTATGAGTAAACTATTTTTGTTGTTTTGGTTTGTCACAAATTTTCAACTCCCCCTCTTCTTCTAATTATTTTATTTCCTCTTCTTCTTCATAAAGTTCCTTAACTACCCCATTCATGAAACATAATTCATCTTTGCTCACTCACGAAGATTTAGTAGCTCCTGTTACTCCAAAAGTAATTTCTTTATCTCCAACTCGTAGTGTAAGTTTGGACTCGTGAATGTTAGCTAAGTCTCTTTTGATATTAAGTAGCGGTCTTCCAAGGATGATTGGCACCTCTTCATCTTCGTTCATGTCTAGGACCACAAAATCAATTGGAAAAATGAATTTTCTAATTGTTACCGATAAGTCCTTAATAATACCAGGAGGATAAGTGATTGATCTGTCCGTTATGTGGATTGCCATTCTAGTGTTCTTCAACTTCGTTAAATTGGGCTTTTGGTAAAATGAAAATGGCATCAAGTTGATGCTAGCTCCCAAATCGTCAAGTGCATTTGTTTTTGTTGAATTGCCAAATTCACAAGGAAAAGTAAGGCGTCCCAGATCTCCCATCTTTGTTGGTATTCCTTCCATGACTACCGATGAACACTGTTTATTTAGAACCATCTTGGACAACTTCTCCATCTCCTTCCAATTGCTAATAAGATATTTCAAAAATTTCTTATATGTTGGCATCTTAACAATGGACTCACTGAATGGAATATTAATCAAAATCCCTTTTGCTTGTTCCAAAAATCGTCTATTTTGCTGCTATAGTAGATCTTGGTTGGATCGATATGGGTACTTGAGAGGTGGCTAATATTTCTTAACAGGAGGTTTTCAAAATCTTCTTTCAGTTCCCACGACGTGGCAATATTGCCTCTACATCGTGGCAACTGGGCAATATTGCTTTTCTTTTCTTCTTTTACTACTTTAGGCTGTTGATCGGATTACTTTTCGGTTGTTTCAAGGACCACCAAAGGCTCTATTTTCTGCATGTATTATGTGGATATAGCCATGACATGAGATTTTGGGTTTGGGTGTATGTTGCTTGGAAGTGTACCTAGTAATATTTCTTGCACAAACCTTGCTAATTCACCGACTTGTGTTTGGATGCCCAAAATAGATGCTTGTTGATTCCTACGTGTTGCATATGTGGCGTCATGTCTTCTCTCGCTTGCTTCCATGAATTTAACCAACATCGACTCAAGATTCACTTTCTTTTCGGGTTGGACTTGTTCTTTTTAGTAGAAGCCACAATTTTGTTGTTGATATTTCTCCTCCTTTTCTTTCTTGTATTCATCATATGGCTTCCATCTTGGCTTCCTCCAATCTTCATCAAACCTACCACTACTTGAATAACAAAATTGATCCTTCTTGTATCCGTTTTCATCCAAATCACAATCCTTTGTAAGATGTGGTCCACTACAATTGTTGCACCCAACTTGTAATGCGTGAATGGATTGTCCTATCGTCGTGATTCTTATATCCATAGTGTCAAGATTTGCGATTATCAAAGCAATATCATTTTGACCTCCATATTCACTTGATCTTCCTCTAGTAACATCCTCCCTTGGGTTGTGATACTCTCTTGAATGTTTTACAAATTCCTCAATAAGAGCTTTGTTAGTAGCAAGAGCTTTCTTTGTCACGGGCCCTTGGTAATCTAGAAGTTGCTTGGTGCTCACATTTATTCCATCATAAAAACGGAGATTTATTAGTGCACGTTCAAGTCATATTAAGAACAATTCTGAAGCATTCCCTTGTAACGTTCCCAAGCCTCATACAATGACTCCCCATCATATTGTTGAAAATTTTGAATATTTTTTTTCAATTTGGAAATCTTTGAAGGTGGACTAAACTGTTGAATAAACTCATTTCTTAGTTTTGCCCATGTCGTGATATCCCCAAGTGCAAGCGATTTCAACTAATCTTTTGTTGTTCCTTTAAATGTAACAAGAAGCATCCTTAGCAACACCGCATCGCGTGTAACATTTGGTACATTAAAGTAATTTGCAATTTCCAACACTTCGTCAATATGCGTGTATGCACCCTCGTGATCCTTCCCTAAGAATGGTATGTATTTGAGCATATTAAGGATGTGGCCCTTAATCTCAAACTTAGTTGCAGCAGGAATTTTAAGGGGCACAAGGCCCGACCCATTATTATCTCGCATATGCCGATTGTATTCTTACATAGTCATGTTTGCGATGTCTCACATTGTTTTGTTGGGTTCTCTTCTTATTCCTAACTAAAACAAAAACAAATAAACACATAAAAACAAAGAAAACTGAATTAAAGAAAAAACCTGAAACTGCGATTTCAACGTCATGGCGATAAGATTGCCATGTCGTGGAACCTAATAAAGCATAAAAATAACTCTTTGCGGATTTTACCCAGATAAAGGGATCGATTAACTACTAGCAATTAAATTCAACTAAAATAAGCCGTCCCCAGCAACGATGCCAAATACTTTGATGTCTTTAGAAACAATGTTTTAAAATTTACATCTTATCTAATTAACTCAACCAAAACACAATAAACAGTGTACCTAGTCGCACATTAATAAAGTAGAGTAATTAAAATTCGAACACATGGAATGAAATTTTAACAAAGAAAATAAACCTAATAATTAAACTAAATAAACAAACATTAAATGGAGGTTTTATTTGATTTTTTATGTTCAGAAAAACTGAATTAAATAACTAAATACTTCAAACCTAAGCAAACAACTAAAACCGACTTTCATTCAAGAGAAAGAGATACTTTTATTTAGCTTCGAATCCCCTTCCTCCTATGGTTATTTTCAAGCAATGGATTAATTTCAATTGGTTACCAAATTAAAAGTTACTAGTTATCATGATCAGACTAACTAGCGTATGTCAATTTATGAACTTTAACCTCGATGATCATGCAAGTTAAGTACACCAAATTGATTTTAAGATATATTTGGACTATGAATGAATAAATCTAGAATTATTAACTTATGATCAGGATAAACAATCAAGCATATATTATGATCAAATAATGCTTTTTAACTCAGTTAAGCAACTAAATTTACTACCTATACTAGGATATGGTCAATATCTAGCTCTAGCAATTTAATGATCATAAGAAAATAGGTAAACAAGTTCATGTAATCGATGATTGCTTTGATGGGTTTTGATACAAAATATAAGTTTTTTCTTCACAAAAACCACAACGGAAGGCTTATAAAAGTAACAAGTTTATATTTAGTTTATAACAAAACCAAACCAATAAGGATCCATTTATAGAGGTTAGAATGAAATTAAAAAACAACCAAAGAATGTTTTAAAATGACAAACTTTGAAGCGTTTGAAGCCACTTGGTTTTGGGGTGTTGATGAAGATAACAAAAATTCAAGAGTAGAATTTCTCTATGTGTTTCCAACATCAAGAGTAACGCACTTGGAATGATAGTGCCTCTTGTATTCTTGAATGTCTTAAGCCTTTAAGTGCTTAACTCAAATAAGCACTAAAGGAGACAACTCATGAGCGCTTCTAATCTTGAAACAATCTTCAAAAGACAACAAGAAGGGGAATAGAAGGATGTTATAGTCATGACAAGAATTTGAGACAATTTAATAGAAAAACAAGACAAAACTCATGCAAAACACTCTCTTATATACCCATGCAAAATCAACCCCATTAAATAATACAAAGTAATCACCTTACTTTAGAGGTATGGGGGACAAATGAGGGAGGTTGACAAGCAACCTCCCATACCACTCTAACTTTTGGCCATACCATTCAAAAGGGAAGGATTCTTTTATTATTTATAAACTCGAAGTTTATAAATTATAAACTTTGTCTTTAGGTAAAAGACAAAAGGGTCCAAATAGTCCAAAAGGTTGTGCATTACTTATTAATTCATACCATATGAAATAATAACTAGTTATACTCTCTTATAATTATTATTTTCACAAAACAATAATTATTCCCTAATTAAATACAATAATTGATATTGTTTATTAATAATCATATTAATAATGAATATACAAAATGTGCCAACTTGATAAATGTGTGACCCTATACGATCATATATTATTAGAAATGTCACTTAATAATGATTCTTGTGCATATAGATTCAACAATCTCTCACTTGCACAAGATTCATTATAGTCTGACATAGATAATAGATGACGGCTAGCAATGGCCTACTAAATCTAACAACATATGAAGGTTGACATCTCATCAACAGCCGATTCTAGCAGCTCTAAGCTACAATTTTTACTAAAGGTGTGGTATTAGTTATTCCTTTTTCTCAAACATCATGTTGAACATGAGATATGGATCGCAATCAATCTAATTTAGTGTTCAAGTTTGATTAAGGCCTTAGATGTCTAACTCTCAACAAATAAGAGGAACAAATCTCATCTTGACTACATACACCCATCAATGTAGTTCATGTCATACCCAACGATGGCCCCTATGACTGCCTTTTACGGAACAACGTTAAACCATGTCAAAGCACAATAATTCCTACACTTCAGGTCCTAAATATGTATCTCAGGTCTAAATACAAAGATACAACCTTGATCAAAACATCACTCTTAACTACAATCCATAAAGTGATTTTGATGTGGGTCAAGTCAAATACTTATTCTCCTAATCAAGTACCTACGAAGTTGGTAGAGCTCTTTCTATTCTCATCTCCACAAGAATCAAACAAACCACTCATATTAGTCTTACCTCATAGATGCTCCCACAACTATGAACGAGTATGGACATTTAGAATAACCTAGTTATTCAAGGATTTAAACTTGGTAATATAGAACACAACAATTATTTAATGAAAGACTCATATCGAATATAAGAACTCATTACAATATATGTTGCTTGTATTGTTCCAATATCCAAATACTAAATTTCAATCAACTACATCTACTTATATCAATAAGGCCCTGTAGCACGCTTAACTTTCATGCTTTAGCTAATGAGGTATCTTTGTTAAGTAGATTTGAAAAACTTGATTTGTATAAACTTTGCGAATACAAACATTTTCAGTTATATATATATATATATATATATATATATATATATATATATATATATATATATATATATATATATATATATATATAGAGAGAGAGAGAGAGAGAGAGAGGGGGGGGAGAGAGAGAGAAAGAAACTATTGAGAATGTATTAGATGCTTAAATATGAATTAGATACCAATACTTGCGTAATGGGATTACTCATAGTCATAATGTACTATGCATTAAGCATCTTTGTATGTGGTTCTCCAAATGACAATGTACTCTAACTCTGATGTGTAATTGTAATTAAAATCTACATGGAAACACTGTCCATGTAACTTTCTCTCCATTCATAGTGAGGACACGCCCGATTGTGATTGGGAATCATTTAAATCTAGTTTGAAGTTTAGCATATGTGAAGCAGCTTAAACATAGCATCCTTTCAAACACTCCGCCGATTAGGAATATTCCTCTAGTTCTCGCAAGCACTTTAGAATGTTCCTTTAAGTCACACGATGACTTGTTCTCAGATTATAGTTGTATCTTTGACATGCTCTAAGCATGCGACTTATTCGACCTTTATGAATAATTATGACATATATGATTAATCCAATTGAAATAGCATATGTAATACGATCATATTATCAATTTTAAAATATTGTACTAGGATTTTGAGTGCTCAAAATCACAATTTGTGGTATTTGACAAGATAACTCTCTTAGAGTCCTTTATCTTAAGCTCTTTAAGATCCTTAACAATTAATGCGATTTTACTTAATCCTTTAAGTTTCCATGATATACATATATATATATATATATATATATATATATATTCCAAGAATGAGTATGTCGACTACATATAAGACTAGGAATGTTACTGCGCTTCTACTAGCTTTGTAGAAAAACACAAGAGTCATCTTGATTTATAATTAAATTACACTATGTAGTTATCTTATAAGAAAGAAGATTTTTACTTTGAGATGTTACCTTAAATCTTGAAGGATTTTCATTCATGTATGTTTTCTCCTCTGAAAACTCACTTACTCTTTACATTCGTAATATATTGAGGAAGATAAATCAAGCCATACTTGATAATCATACATGAATGCATCTCTATGTGTTTTATTAGTTTATGATCCACTATTGAGCAAATTCAACTAAAGTTGAAAACTTGCTAGTTCCAAACTATGATGCATTTAGCTTATGGATCTTTAGCTCTTAAAGTTCCAAATTGCTCCCACTTATGAAAAGAACTTTCTAAGAACTTGTCTTCTATAATGACAATTATTGGGATTTGTAGAGCCTTCATCTTAAACAATCATTTAGGATAATCTACATAAATGCGATTAGTAGATGCTATATTGGTTAAGCTTTTTGTATAATATAAACTTTATAACTCTATACCTTTCAGATAAGGATAAACCATTACATCCTTAATCTAATGAAAGTATTTAATATACTTGTTTGGTTGAAATATATATATATATATATATATATATATATATATATATATATATATATATATATTCAATATATATTTGATGAAATTAGCATAATTCCAAAAAATTTATAAAGTAAATACTTCTTTTAAAAACATCATATAACAGACTACAACGTCTATTTTATCCTCTTAGAAAATCTTGTACTATCGACATTAAGTTAGTGGCCAGGTGACCATATCCCAATAGAAAATATGAAGGCTTCCTCGAACATCAAAAGATAGATCCAAGTGACCAGGTGATCCCGTGCCACAAGAACCACACTAATGACGAGTGAGTGTTTTTGACGGAATGAGTTGTGAATCGATTCCATAACTCCTAAGATGTTACAAGAAGACTTGATTTACAAAACTCATTTTCTTTATCACAACGAAAGGTTAATGATGATCTTGTTAAGTTGTATTTCAATCTTCACTATGAAACAATTTGAGCAAATCAAAAGTTTCAACAATAACGAATAAAAGTCGTCAGTGAAATTGACTAAGCATCTATCACCGAATCTATTCATGGATTGAAAAGATTTCATACATCACTTATGTATGATACTTAGTCAAGCCTTTTGTTCTTTAACTACTAATAGATAAATACACTTGCGAATCATCTTCCCATATAAGTAGGATTCACATATATAAAATGAATCAAACTCATTTGCCTTCAAAAATTCTATCCTTTTGAAGTTAGTATATGTGTTTCATACTGAAGGTTTGTATCGATCTGATATACTTCAAGTATAATTAACTAAGAACAAATTAACTAAACCAAATAAATAACATAAAAAGTAAAGAACATGAATTAATCACAAAGTTGTCTTTGACCAAGAAAGGGGTTATTCTCACAAAGAGAACGATTGTCAAAAAGACGGTCACTATGACGTTAACATTAGGCTTTCATCCTAATGTTGAATATTTACTAAACTAAACTAGTATATCCTTTAATCAAGGGATTGTATCTTATCTATACTAAGAACTGATCCTTATCAAAAGATTGTAAGGTGTGACCTTACAATCTCCCCCTATCTGATGATGTTAAAACTAATCTTCTTTAGAGGAGTCATCAAAAGATCCATTGTAGAATTTATTAGCTTCTTTCAAGATTTTGGGCTTTACCCATCTGAATTAATCAATTTGAAGATCCTCCAATATTTTGCACACAATATCCTCTTTCAAGTTCTATATGAAAAATTCCCTCCATGTGAAGATGAAATAAATGCTCAGTCGATGCAGCGGGAAGATCATCAATGCGTTGAAAACACATGTGGTTTTGACTATCAAGATAGAAAATACCATGTTCTGGTTCTCGAATGAACATGTGCTAAACTGGTTCAACACCCACTGGTAGAGTGTTGTTGATGTAATGTGTACCATATGGAAGAAGAAACTTAGTATACTTGTACATTCTGGGGGTGCTTGTTCTTCCTGAAGTGGATGGTCTAGATGGACTAGCTGATGGCACAAAAATCAGCTTCTTGACTTTGTTAAGCAGCTGCTGAATTACTAATTTCACCTCCTGAGCATGAATACCTTTATTTTTGTCAATAATTTCATGAATTTGTATCCACTTGTTGGAACCATATTTGACTAGCTCACGAGCAAGCACAACCTCAATGTATTCATAATCAGTCTTCTTCTTGACCAAGTGAAGCTTCAATGACTCATTCTTTGGTTTAGTGCAACTTACCTTGATAATGGGATCAGGTTTTGATGTATGAGCCAGAACATCTACAAAACTTCTTTCTGTCGACCCAATCATTTAGCTCTGAAACCCTGTGTTGTTTTTCCACATTATTATTGAATATCTGAATATTCTATTTAGTGCTTTGAACATCATCACTTTCATCAATAGAAGCAAGAGTCTTACCAACTTTAATGGACCAATGTTCTTCTTTTCTAGCTCGAACTGAGGCATTATGCTCCATCATAATTTCTCTAACTTCCTCAACAGTTATATCCCATTCTTTAGCTAAATCATTTAGATCAACAGTAAGCTTGCTTTTCGAGGATAGGCTTAAGGATCACCAGCAGCAGAAGAGCTTCCAGCTTCAACGTCATTGGCTCCCCCTAAGAAGAAAGCCTTCCTTTTTCTAGGATTGAGTTGTTCATCCTCAGATTCTATGTCGTTGTGGGTTCATTAAGGAATCTCCCCCTCAAAATATGAATAAGTGTAAACAACCTTTAAAGGAACAACAGCTTGTGCCAAAAACTTTTCATACCAAGTCCTCAGTTTGATTTCAGACACACCCGAGAGTGTTTCCGAATCCCTCAAACAAAGGCTCTGATACCAACTTGTCGCACCCATAAAATACGGTCCAAAATTTTCATTTTATATTATTAACTAAAACCATAGTTATCAAAAATCATCTCAACAAAACATAAGTCATAGTATCTCAAAACAACCCATATCAAAACATTTGTCAAATATATCATAGTAAACATCCCAGACTAAAACATCATGGTGTGTGCAATGCAGTCATCCCGAGCTCTTCCCTTTGCTAACGGAAGTACCTGAAACCAAACCTAAAAACTGTAAGCACGAAGTTTAGTGAGTCTCTCCAATCTACCACATACCATACAAATAATCACATAATCACATATAAATATATCGTGGGCCCCGCCCCTTCATCAGTCCCCGCCCGGCATCGGACAGTGTCCGACATTGGGCCCCGCCCGACATCGGACAATGTCCAGCATCGGGCCCCGCCCGGCATCGAGAAAAACTCGGTATACAAATTACATATCAACAAATACATATATAATAATCACATAACATAAGAATATAAACATTCCTCGGGCATTTCCCGACATCGAACCGTAGTTGGGAAAGCATATAAACATTCTTTGGGCATTGCCCGGCATCGGACCGTAATCCGGTAGTATACAAATACAGACACATGCAAGAATCACGAAGGCATCAAGCATACAAACATTCCTCAGACACGGCCTGGTATCAGATCATAATTCGGAAAGCATATAAACATTCCTCGGGCATCGCCCGACATCGGATCGTAATCCGGAGAACATATAAACCTACATCGGGCACTGCTCAGCATCGGACCGTAGCCCGGAATTAATACTATCATAAATACGGGCCGACATTGGTGCCTTCGACCCATTCAAATAGGAGGAAACTCACCTTGAATGTCGGATGATAGTTGAAACATCTCTGTTCCGAAATCGGCTCTACTTAATCCCTAAACCAAGTGATCAATCCATCAAAATCCCAAAATACCCAAAATGCCTTCAGAAGTCAAACTTGGTCAACCATGGTTAAAGTCAAGGTCAACAATCCATGTTGACCCAACTTGTCGAGTGCATCTATCAACTTGTCGGGTTCCTTCAGTCTTTAGAAAACCGAGAAAACCCTAGCCAACTCGTCAAGTCATCTCAACAACTCGCAAAGTTTGCTCAGTAATCAGAAAGGTCGGGGGACCACGATCCAACTCGCCGAGTTGGATAAGCAACTCATCGATTTTTCCTAGTATTAGCTTATTCAGTCACTTCCACGAGATTCTAATGCCTCCAAACCATAGATCCGGTCCCCTAGGGCTGAGATACCACGTAAAGTTGCTAACTTTCCGTCCATGCATAGTTTCAAGAGGCTAAAAACACTAAAACTAAGCTTCATAAGAGACCTAGGGCATGGAGGTGGCCAAGACTTGATAAAGCTGGCAACTTTAAGTCTCAAAAGGCCATGAAATTTCTAGATCTGAAGTCATAACTACAAGACAAGCTCAAATCCAAAAATGACTCCAAAATAAGCTACTAACGGCCATAAACTTCTCAATGACGAGATCTATAAAATAAATGGTCAACGTATCGACTTTATACCTTAATATGGCTGCCACAACAGAGGAATTCCCGGATCCAAAGCTTCTCCCTTCAACTAAGCAACACCAAACTTCAAGCTCCTTCAAGAAAGCACCAAAGAAAACACTCTTTACACTCACACACACTCAAAATGTTAGAAAGCACGAATTAGGTTTTTACTGGACGGAAGGAACGATGAGGGAGGCCACAATGAAACATTAAGGCCTTTAAATAGGGTACAAAACCCTGAAAATTAGGGTTTCATTTCTGCCAACCTACTCGTCGAGTTGAGGCCTCCCAACTCGTCGAGTAGGTTTCTTCACCCGCGTCCCAAATCATCTCTACTCGACGAGTCTGGGGCTCCCAACTCGTCGAGTTTCTCTACAAAAGTGAATAAATTATGATTTTAAATACATACCAGGAACCAGGCGTTACATTTTCATTGCTTTCTTGACTATTCTCCTCCTTTTTGGCCTCTTTAGTTTGGGGAGAGAAGCCAGGAGGTGGTGAAGGAGTGCGAGGAGGGGGATGAGATGGTTGAGGAGGAGGTGGATGTGGATTTGATGATGAAGGAGAACGTGGAGGTGAAGGATTATTACCTGGAGAATTTGGTGGAGAGTCATAAATAACAATATTATGTGTTTCATATCAGCCACATCCTTTTCTACTCTAGTTAATCTTTCTCCCAGAGATGGAGTTAACTGCACCAATAGAGAGAGTTGACAGAGCACAACAATTTAAAAGTTGGAGATGCATTCCCCGTGATAAATAGAAGCAGTCTGAAGAGGTGTTGTCATAAGAGGAACAGGTTCAGCTTGATGAGAGGGAGATGCTGATCTTAGAGAAATCAAATCTTGGATTATTGGATTAGTAGTTTCCACTTGAGGTGGGGTTGATCCCCTGATGTACAACATCATCTGCAGAAGGAGTAGATGAAGAGTTAGATGAGAATCGAATGTGCTTTTTTAATCTTGGAGGAGAACTCTCTCCCTGAACAGAGGCTTCTTCCTTATCAATGTCAAGTTTATCTTCTTCATCTTCAGCGTCTTTTTCATCATCAACATCTTCTTCGTTAACTTCATCATCATTCTCAACATCCTCTTCTTCAGAGTCAAAGGATTCAAACATGTAGGGATTTACAATCCAATTTTCCATTCTCCGGGTAATATGCTTATCTCCATCAGAAGGAGCAGCGTTGATGATCTTTGAGGACAGGGCAGGAATTGGAATGATGATCCCATGATTATTAGTATAACCTTCATCACAAACCAAAACCAGTCCAAGCCAACGAGGATAAGGAACATACGTTGGCTTCTTATTCCTAATGATACAATCAATCAACTGATCAAGAAAGAGTTGAAGAAAATCCAATTATTTGTTGCACACCAAGGAATTCAAAATTCTTTGCTTAAAAAGACTCAATTGATCTAAGCTCCCAGTTTTCTGACCAAGGCCTTTGCCAATTACCCCTGATAGGTACTTTCACCCCACACCAAAACACTAACGAAGATTGTATTTGGATGGATCACGCGAGGTGCCCTGAAGGGAAAAATTATACCCTAATGTTTTACGAATGGACTTGCATTTTTCTTCTGAAGGAATTTCAAAATAGTTCTCTGATCAATAGTAACCCTAAATTGACCATCTCTAATGGTTTCGGTAATGGTTTGAGCATTATAATCAACAGAGCATGAATAATAGAACTCACATACTTGCTTTTAGTAGAATGGGTCCGGGAAATCGCATAAGGCATATCGAAGAGGGCAACTTTTTAAATAGTTGGCGAAATATTCAATTCCTGAGTTCATGAACTGTTTGGGGATAACATCAGAGAATGCCACATTTTTTGCTTGAATGGCAATGGGGGAATCATGGGCATTAGGACCTTTGACTACATTGGTGTTAGGAGCAAACTCGAATAAAGCCTTTGACATTATGAGTGCTTGAGGAAGATGATGGTTGAGAAAGACTTGTTTCGAGAGAAAAAACCAATTGCTTTGAATGAAGTGTGAAAGTGGCCTAGGAGATAATTTTCCCAATTTATCTATAAATTTTCTTCCCTTTTATGAAATCAATGATTGAAGGGAACAGCGCCATAAAAATCTCCTATCCCGAAATATTGATAAATCTTTTAATCGTCATCCAAAAGTTATTGTTGGGATAAGGAAGTTATCTAAGTAAGACATAGCATCAGCAGCAATGGCCATCAACGGAAGCAATCAGCATAACATATTTTCAGCTGGTAATCAAGTAAGTTTGTGATGTCTCGTGATAGTATATAGGTTTACACTACCATTTACTGGCATAGTATTGTGAGATTTCATCAGCGTGTGGTTTCATATGCTGACTCATTAATCACTTCTATTAGAATAAAATGGAAAGAGTGGAATGATGTGTGTAATAAGTTGTACTGTTTTAGCTTAACCATCGGCATAAATTTTTCAAGATATCAGTAGTGTATGGTACATTACGCTGAATCATAAGGCTTTAAAGAAGAATGTAGGGGCAAGAAAGGTTTGGTGCATGTGATATTCTACGGTATATAGACTACCCATCGGCACACTGTTTCAAACTTTTATCAGTGTGTGGTATATCACTTTTGATGTGTGTGGAATGCACTAGTTTTAATCCTACTTTTTAATATAAATTAGACACACAAAAGGCAGTGAACCTATTGATTGGTGGTATAGTTTAGCAAGCAGAGTATCGAACACATGGAACGAAAATTAAGCTAATTACTAATATTATCTAAAAGCAAACAATAAAAGAAATGGATTTTATCTAGTTTTGCAAGACTAGAAATTTAAGTACTTAACTAATACTCAACTAAGCAACTAACAGCTAAGCAAATGAAAATCAACTAAATTCAATAATTGGGAAAGACTTCTATTTAGGTTTTGAATCATTTATTCCTATGGTTGATTTTATGACAAGTGTAATGGATTAATTAGCATTGGCTACCGATTAGTGTGATTAGGTTCACGTTCGCTATTACTAATCCTTAGAAAACAAATCAATTTAAGCAGTGATCAAGTGATTAAACTAATAAATTTCCTAGTTTATTGATTCGGGTTAAGTAAGACTTGTAATTAGCTAACCAAATTACTAATTCAATTAACCTCTTGTTGATGGTTCGTCACACAAGGCTCACACATTAACTTACCTATTTTCTAGTTAACCCTAGTTTCACATTCGCTATTCCTAGGCATATAACAATGTTTTCACACAAATCATATGAGATTAGCAATTAAGAGATGTTCATGCAACTTAATATGCTGGTTAATTAATAGAAAATAGTTGTAATTAACACATAAGGTTCTTTAACAAGCTTACAAAACAAAAATTGTAACACTAGTCAAAATAGGTCAATAGACAATCACATGTGATTATACCAATCATGTAATGTGATTCTGTTAAACTAGTAATGTGGTAAGAGTGTTATGTAGTTCATGATACTAATACAAATATGAACCTTCTTTATGATACAACTCAAAAATATAGAGAATGTTTGAATCTGACTTCGCATGAAGAAGTTATGATAAACCGAATACTATAAATCTCTATAATAAGAGGAATTTAAAATAGACTTAGAATTAGCTATTAAAGTCTAAAAGAGAGTTGTAGTACTTGTAAATACCTACGCGTGGATATAAAGAACGTCAAAAACGGAGTTTGTATGTGAAAGTTACGACCTTCCGAAGATTCAGCTGTCAGAAACCCTAATGTGACTCAGTTCACGACGTGAGCACAAAACTCACGACGTGAGGAGTCATTTATCCAATCTCGGAATCTAGAAGGTGTATGTCGAGACTGCGAGGGGATAAGATCCAAACTCACGACGTGAGCAAAGATATCCCACGACGTGATGAGTCACATGACACCTTCCGAAGCTAGGAACGCAAATGGCAAGTCTACGAGGATAAGATCCTAAGTCACGACATGGGGGTCCAAAACCCACGACATGGGGGTCCAAAATCCCTACTATAAATAGCAGGTCTGACTTTAGCCATTCTTACACCAAAACTTCTTTCTCCTCTCTCATTTGCTGAAGCCCTCTTGCATCCCGAGCCCCGACGACCTTGTACGCTGACCGTTTCTGCTTAGATTACACAAAATCACGCTACTAGGGTGAGTTTCACGGCCCCACTTTCTAATATTTTGGGGGAAAACACATGCTAAATATTATATATACATTATTATTGTGTCTATATGATAATATATAGTTATATTAGCCAAGTATAGTTGTTCTAAATATAATATTTTGAATATATACAACTATTATCAACCTGTCGGCATGTTATTTTACTAATGTAGATCTTAAGTTATGCTTAGGATTCTATATATATGTTATGTGTGATATAGTTCCGAAGTTATATTCGGAAGTTCTATATGTTAAGTTATAAAGTATGTTGCTATTATGGGTTTTATGTCAAGATAAAACTGGATATGTTATATGTTGTTATTGTTAGTTTTATGTTAAGATAAAACTTAGTATTATTATTGATAGTTTTATGTCAAGATAAAACTAGGAATGCTATATGTTGTTATTATTGGTTTTAGGTCAAGATAAAACCTGGTTTTACTTCAAGATATAGATGTTATACTGCCTAAATGTTATGAAGTTAGGAGTAATGTTTAAAAGCATAGTCTAGTGACTTTGGGTTTTAGACATGAAAATGCTTTTGTCGTTAGGGTATAGGAAGCCGTCGAAGTCTACATGAGTAATTGTATTCATCAACTAAGATTGGGGATCTTAGCGGAAATCCTCTGAACTGTAACCGTTAATCCCGTGTGAGCGAGGAAGTCGTGTATAAATAGTATACGGGCTGACCACCCGACTTGTGACTGTTAGCTACATTCAACCAAAAGCGAGTGATGAACTATCCTTTTATTTGTTATTGTTCCAACGTCGATGAAGCGTACGGTGTTGTTTCTCATGGTAAATCATGAGTGTGTTTGTTTCTCATGGTAAATCATGAGTTTGTTCTATCAGAGGTATTATGTCATAGCAGCGGTTACAGGCTCATGGTAGCAAATTGTTAGAAACATTATACTTTGTCGTATACAAGTATTAATGTTAAGTATAAGTTTCCCCCTACTTATACCTTAGGTTTAAGGAATGTTTAGGTATAACACTTAATTGATAAGTAAATTATTATACCTAATATACATACTAAATGTTGGAGAGTTAAAATGATACTTTAAAAACTATACTTTTGAACGTGGAAAATGTATTATTTTATGGAGTCAAAACCTGTGGACTCGCCAACTTTATGTTGACGTATTTTAAAATGCATGTGTTTTCAGGAACTTGAAAAGCAGGTATGTATTCGAACAGAAGAAGTTTTACTATTACCTTTCTGTTCATTAAGAAGAATGTCATAGTCGGATATTATGTAATAGGTTTTAGAAAAACAGTTATGTAACTTTCAATTATCAATAAAGGTACGTATTTTCTTAGCACTGTTCAATGTATGTTATATAACTGTGATACGAAGAATGACGTTACACTACCTGGTGTTTCCGCCGATGGCTGGGGGTGTGACAGAAATTGGTATCAGAGCTATTAACTATAGTGAACTAGTACTTTCTTAGGAAATCACGACTATAGTTTAGGGCTTACTCTATTAGGTTTAGGTATATCCCTTAGCCTACAATAAAAAGTATTATTAATTATTCTACTGAAGGACTACTTACGGGAGCGGTGACAAGGATAGACATGTCGATTTGGGTTGCTGGATTCCAGAATGGCTATATGCTAAAATGATCCTGCCCTTTCGACTGTCCTGACTGGTCGGAGCCTTATCAGATAGACCTGAAGTAACAAACTATAGTTAAAGCGTGAATACAATAAATAAAAATATAGAGTCATATATAAAGACTCAGACCCACGATGAGAATACACCTTAATACCCGGAATGTTTTTGATCTCAAGGATTTAGATCAAATATTCCAACTAAAGTTTATATGTGCGTATATCCTATCACAATTAGGTGTAGGTGCGCAACTACATTTTATTATGATCAGATCATATGAACTATTTAATTTGGGAGTAATATTTGATAGACTAAAACTCTTGGTGATCCAAAACGTATAGGAATTCGACATGGCACATTCACGAGAATGGATAATCATCGAGGATACGGATAAAGAAGAGGAAGTTTCATTCCCCATGATGGTAGGCAATCCTTACTACCCTATAAATCCAACCACCTTTCATCCAATACCTTCTGATGATGGAGCACCTTTACCCTCCAACGAATGGGAAGAGAGTGAACCAATGGAAGAAAGCAAATCCATGGAGGAGACAGAGTCGGTGGCATCATCTTTACCACCACTGAACACTCTTTACCGTAAAGTTCCAGGAGCAGTGAAAATGAAACGCACGGCACGTAAATCCATACCGATATGGAAAAAGATTAAGAAGAGTCAGAAGGCGACAAACCGTTGATAGGTGGGTGGCGGAAGAAAGAGCTGCCAAGATGTATGAGATTGGTCAATCATCTCGACCACATCTCCCACATTCTTCTGAAGATAACACTTTATCTCAATTGTTTGAGAAAAGTGTGAAAATTGAAGATAAGATGGAAATTGTAGAAGGAAGGGCTACTCATCTCTCTGGAAGAGTACGAAGGCTAGAAGGACAAAGGACGCGAGATCAGGAATCGGTGATGGATGTCCATCATCGTATAAATTTCTCCTATAACGACATGATTACTCACGATGCAAGGATTGCAGTGTTAGAGCTCTACAATCAAACCTCAAGAAATGAAGAACGCACGGGAAGTCTTGAGCAGAGAACTCAAGCACTTGAGGAGCAAGTGGTTAATGTCACTGACGTGCTAGGTCATCATTTAGGTTTCTGGTAGATAAGCTAAAACTAGTGGTTGTGTAAATAGAGAAATCATACTAGTTAAGGCGAAAAGGGGAAAGTTTATAGCAAGGATGTAGAAAACCTTGCAAATTTTGCAATGTTTATAGAAACTTTTCTCTTATAAACCTAAATAAACTAATGTAACTGTTGGCAATAATATGAAGCATATATTACAGTAATCATTGTGTTGTCGATTATGTTTTACACTTTGAAGAATAATTGAAGTATTTAGTACTCGTGTATTAAATAATTAACAAAACTTATAAAATTCTTATTATTTTAGGAACTAAAACAAAATGCCTAGAAGGAGTAATCGACTAAACCCTAACCAACCATCAGCACCACAACAACCACCAGAACCAAACCCCCCAATAGGTACAGCACAACTGGAAGAAATCATAGCTCAAAGAATTGATGCGGCTCTATCTAATGTCACAAGAGATGGAGTTAGAAATGAAGGCCATGTAGGGACCACTAGAACGTGTGCCTACAAAGATTTTATGAATTGCAGGCCAAAAAGCTTTCATGGAAATGAAGGGGTAGTTAATTTGACAAGGTGGATAGAAAAGACAGAGTCCGTCTTTCAAATAAGCTTCTGTCCAGATGATTGTAAAGTACGATTTGCAGCATGTACTTTTGCTGATGCAGCACTCACATGGTGGAACAATCATGTAAATACAATGGGAATTGATACTGCAAATTCCATGAAATGGGAGGAGCTAAAAATGATGCTAGTGGAGGAGTATTGTCCTAGGGAGGAGATATATAAACTGGAACAAGAATTGTTGACCCTAACCATGAAGGGTTAAGAGATAAAAGCTTATACCGCTAGATTTAATGATCTTGCAGTAATGTGTCCAGCACTTGTAACCCCTGAATATAAGAAAATTGAGCGATATATCTGGGGTTTAGCATCGCAAATTAAAGGCATGGTGATCGCATCAAAGCCTACGACTTATGACAGCACCAAGAGAATAGCTCATCAGCTAACCCTCATAGAGATCCAAGGAACAGAAGTGGTCTCAAAGGCTGAGTCTCCCAAACCTGGGACAAACAAGCGCAAGTTTAATAGGAAGAATCCCAAACAATCATCTGAGAAAAGACAAGAAGTGGCAACCAATTATGCAGCCACGACAGCAGTACCTACGCAACCAAAATCTTCATGGTGCAATCAGTGCAACCGTCATCATCCAGGTAACTGTTTTGTCTGCACGAAGTGCAAGAAAAAGGGGCATACTGCTAGTTACTGCAGGAGCGCAACACCTGCAACAGTGAATCTGGTAACAAATACTGGAGCAGGCCATGGTGAAGGAAGAAAGTGCTATGAGTGTGGGGAGGTTGGACACATCAAGAAAGAATGTCCAAAGTTAAGGAGTCAAGGAGGCATAGGACGTGGCAGGGCGTTTGTGATTGGAAGCAGAGAGGCTATCCAGGACCCTTCGGTCGTATCTGGTACGTTTCTCATAGATAATTTATATGCTACTATACTCTTCGACTCTGGAGCAGATCGAAGTTTTATAACTCCGACATTTAGAAAATTGTTAAGTCATAAGTCTAGCAGATTAAAAGAAATCTATGAAGTAGAAATCGCTAACGGTCAAACAGAGAAAACACATGAAATCCTAGAAAACTGTCTGTTAACTCTTAATAACTACCTTTTTCACGTCAACCTCATGCCAATGCCTATCGGTAGTTTTGATGTCATAATTGGCATGGATTGGTTATCTTTACACCGCGCTGAAATTCTATGTCATGAGAAAGCCATACGACTACCCTTACCAAACGGCGAAGCCCTGATTATCTATGGTGATAAATCTGGGAAGAACCTCAAAGTCATCTCTTGTACTAAGACCCAGAAATATCTACATAAGAAATGTAGCGCATTCTTAGCCCACATTGTAGACAGGAAGAGAAAGACAAAAGAAATCAAGGACATACCTCAAGTATGTGATTTCCCTGACGTGTTTCCTGAAGATCTACCTGGAATACCTCCCGTCCGACAAGTCGAGTTTCGAATCGACTTAATTCCAGGAGCAGCACCAGTAGCGAAATCTCCTTATCGGTTGGCTCCATCTGAAATGCAAGAATTGTCTAGCCAACTACAAGAACTTCTTGACAAAGGCTTTATCCGACCAACTTTTTCACCTTGGGGAGCACCAATATTGTTTGTCAAGAAGAAGGACGGATCCTTTCGAATGTGTATTGATTATCGGGAGCTGAACAAGCTAACGATCAAGAATCGTTATCCGCTTCCGAGAATTGATGATCTATTCGATCAACTGCAAGGATCCAGCTACTACTCAAAGATAGATCTCAGATCAGGATACCATCAACTCAGAGTACAAGAAGACGACATTCCAAAAACAGCATTTAGAACTCGTTATGGTCATTATGAGTTCTTAGTTATGTCTTTTGGATTGACCAATGCCCCAGCAGTGTTTATGGATCTCATGAATCGTGTTTGCAAACCATACCTGGATAAATTCGTGATTGTATTTATCGATGATATATTGATATATTCACGAACCAAGGAAGAACATGGTCAACACCTGCAAATAATCTTGAAACTACTAAGAAAAGAAAAGTTGTACGCTAAATTCTCCAAATGTGAGTTTTGGATTAGAGAAGTACAATTTTTAGGTCATGTAGTGTAACGACGTAAATTTCCAAAACAATTTTTCATTTTTAAATCATACTTTCAATCACACGATAATCACAAAACATAATGTATCCACTGTGTCATAATAAAACATGTCCCGGAATCTCAATAACGTAAACTCTATAAGTGTGTACGGATCATGCCGGCGCCTTCCCGCGATCATCACTAGTACCTGAAACACATAATATAACAACTGTAAGCATAAATGCTTAGTGAGTTCCCCAAGATACCACATACAACACATACGCCTTTCCAGGCCATAACTCTGTAGGATCTTCCGATCCATGTGTCTCAGGGGACTTCCGTCCCGAATCCCGGTAGACCTTCCGGTCCTACCCGTATCGACCTTCCGGTCCGTAACCACTTGACCTTCCGGTCCATATCATCTTGACCTTCCGGTCCTTATCGTACATAACATACATAACACATACATATCACATAACAACATACAGCTCATACATCTCATAGCATATAAGACCTTCCGGTCACACATAGATACCCTTCCAGGTACAGTATAGTGAGAAGACTCACCTCAATGAAGTCGGATAAACTTTCGTGCTCAACGTCCCGACTTAGCCTCCTCCTATTATTCAAATAACATCCCCGATCAATATTCTCTCGTGATCTCATCTCTACAGATTGGGTAGAAGGCCATTCTACCCTTCCCTGAACTCTCTTGAATCAGTCTTGACCAGAACCCTAAGGTCAACGAAAGTCAACGGTCAAACTTTGACCCGACTCGTCGAGTGCACAAGGGCGACTCGGCGAGTCCATGCGGGTCCTCTGAATCCTTTCAGCCTCTCTTGGCTCGTCGATTCATCCTTCCACTCGACGGGTTACACCTGTCACGAATCACGGGGCAACCCCGACTCGACTCGTCGAGTCCACTTATGGACTCGGCGAGTTGCTCCCATAACAACTCTCAAATGACTTTCTGAGGTCAGATCTGCTTCTCTAAACTATAGATCTGGCCTTCAAGTGCTCAAAGGTCATGTAAAGGTGCAACCTTTACATTCATGCAACCCACATCAAGTCATAAATGGAGAAATAACTCTAAAAATGGCAACCTAGTCTCCAATCCTCCATGAACAAGCATAAAGCAGAATGGGAAAGGTTCTCTGGACCTCTATGGGTCCAGATCTGAGGTCTAACCCAACAAGGGACCATAACCTCAACCTTTCAAGCCTAAAAAGGTTTATAGAAAACCCTAAATCATAGATCTTAACCCAAAACAGAAGGGAAGTTCGATTTGATACCTCAATAGTGTAGATCTGAACTTGAAAACCCTGGATCCACAGCTCCCTTGACCTCCTCTTGTTGGAAACTACTTCTCTTTTGCTAAAACACACAAGAAATGGTGAATTAGCCTTCCTCTTGCACCACAAACGTTCTCTTTCTCTCTCTAGGGTTTCTCAGGGGTGAAGTGGCCGCAATGGAGGCTATAAAGGCCTTTAAATAAGGCACAGGCCCCGAGAATTAGGGTTTCACTTAACAGCGCAGACTCGCCGAGTCCAGGCATCGACTCATCGAGTCCTTCATTAAATCAGACCAGAAATGCGCGATCCCACTCGGCGAGTCTGAGCGCTTACTCGCCGAGTCCCTCTCTAAAATTCAATATAAATACTTAAAATAAGATACCTGGGAATCCAGATGTTACAATTCTCCCCCACTAAAATCAGACTTCGCCCTCGAAGTCCTGCTCGGCAAACAACTTTGGATGCTGCTCCCGCATCTCTAACTCCGGCTCCCAGGTCAGCTCCGACCCTTTCCGATGTTGCCACTGGACCTGCACCAGGGACACTTCCTTGTTCCTCAGAACCTTGATCTTCCGATCCCGGATCGCGATTGGTCTCTCAGCATAATTCAGGCTCGCATCCACCTGAATATCCTCCAGCGGTACCACCGCCGATTCATCGGCTATACACTTCCTCAACTGAGACACGTGAAAGGTATCATGAATTTGTCTCAGCTCCTCAGGTAGCTCCAACCGATAAGCTACCCTGCCCACCCTCGCGGTCACCCTAAATGGCACGATATACCGGGGCCCCATCTTGCCTCTCTTCCTGAATCGGATCACTCCTTTCCAAGGAGACACTTTCAGAAGTACGAAGTCTCCCACTTGGAACTCAAGCTCGGATCGTCGCCTATCCGCATAACTCTTCTGACGACTCTGAGCCGTCAATAACCTCTGTCTAACCTGTTGTATCTGCTCTGTCGTCTGAAGCACTATCTCAGTGCTACCCATCACACGTTGTCCTACCTCTCCCCAGGAAATGGGAGTCCGACACCTCCTACCATACAACAACTCGAAGGGAGGCATACCAATACTCGAATGGTGGCTGTTGTTGTAGGAAAAATCAGCCAACGGAAAGTACGTGTCCCAACTTCCTTCGAAGTCCAACACACATGCTCGAAGCATGTCCTCGAGTGTCTGAATCGTCCGCTCACTCTATCCGTCCGTCTGGGGGTGGTAGGCGGTACTGAAATGCAACCTCGTTCCCAACTCCTCGTGGAACTTCTTCCATAACCTGGAAGTGAAACGTACATCTCGATCTGACACAATCGAGATCGGTACTCCACGACGCGATACCACCTCCCTCACATACAACTCTGCCAACCTCTCAGCAGAAGAGCTCTCACTGATAGCAAGAAAATGCGCGCTCTTCGTCATCTAGTCGACGATCTCCCAAATTGCATCGACACCCCTCCCGGTCCTCGGCAATTTGGTGATGAAATCCATGGAAATCTGTTCCCACTTCCACTGGGGAACCTCAAGCGGCTGCAACTTGCCATGCGGACGCTGGTGCTCGACCTTAACTTTGCGACAGGTCAAGCACCTCTCGACAAAGCACGCGACATCCCTTTTCATACAGGGCCACCAATAATCTTTCTTCAGGTCCAAATACATCTTAGTGGCCCCGGGATGGATCGAGAACCTCGATCTATGTGCCTCCTCCATCAGAATGGTACGTGCCCCGCCTGCATACGGCACCCAAATCCGACCTTGAAAGGTCATCAGCCCTCGACTACCGGTAACAAACTCGGACACCTGCCCGATCACCCGCTCCCTCTTGCAGTTCTCCGGTATCACGGCCTCTGCTTGGGCCTCCCGAATGGTGTCCAACTTCGGAGTCATCACTGTCAGTCGCATACAAATGTCTCGAATCGGGGCACTCTCCGCCCTACGGCTCAGGGCGTCAGCTACGACATTAGCTTTGCCCGGGTGGTACAGGATCTCACAATCGTAATCCTTTACCACGTCCAACCATCTCCTCTGGCGCATATTCAGATTGGGCTGATCCATCAAATACTTCAAGCTCTTGTGGTCCGTGTATATGGTACACTGAACCCCATATAAATAATGACGCCATATCTTGAGGGCAAATACCACTGCCCCCAACTCCAGATCGTGGTTGGGATACCTCGTCTCATGAGGCTTCATCTGCCTCGATGCATACGCTATCACATGCCCTCTCTGCATAAGCACCGCACCCAACCCTGATATCGATGCGTCACAATACACCATAAAATCCTCCATCCCTTCCGGGAGGGCTAACACAGGGGCTTCGCATAACTTCTGGCGAAGTGTCTCAAACGAGGTCTGCTGCTCCGGACCCCATGAAAAAGCAACACCCTTCCGGGTCAACCTGGTGAGAGGCACGACGATCTTGGAGAAATCTCGGATAAATCTCCGATAGTAACCGGTCAATCCTAGAAAACTCCTGATCTCGGTGGGAGATCTCGGCACCTCCCAACTCATCACTGCCTCAATCTTGGCCGGATCGACCAAAATCCCATCCTGGTTGACGAGATGCCCCAAGAACTAGACCTCCCGTAACCAGAACTCGCACTTGGAGAATTTGGCATAAAGCCTCTCCGTCCTCAATACCCCGAGGATCTCTCTCAGATGCTCCTCGTGCTGCTCTCTAAATCTCGAATACACCAGTATATCGTCAATGAACACGATCATCGAACGATCCAACATCGGTCTACACACCCTGTTCATGAGATCCATGAATGATGCTGGTGCATTGGTGAGCCCGAAAGGCATCACCACGAACTCGTAATGCCCATAACGAGTCCTGAACGCCGTCTTCTGGATATCCTCATTGCGCACTCTCATCTGATGATATCCAGACCTCAGATCAATCTTGGAGAACCAAGACGCTCCCTGCAACTGATCGAACAAATCATCGATCCTCGGTAATGGGTAACGGTTCTTGACCGTCAACTTGTTCAACTCCCAGTAATCAATACACATCCCGTGTGAACCATCCTTTTTCTTGACAAAAAGGATCGGTGCTCCCCAAGGGGAACTACTCGGTCTAATAAACCCCTTCCCCAGCAGCTCCTGAAGCTGCGAGGATAACTCATGCATCTCTGGCGGCGCAAGGCGATAAGGCGCCTTGGCGATAGGCACTGCCCCCGGAACCAAATCGATGCGGAACTCTACCTGCCTCTCGGGAGGCACACCCGGCAACTCCTCGGGAAAAACATCCGGGAACTCACGTACTATCGGAACGTCATCCATCGAACTTGGCCTCCCAGCTGCCTCTCGTGCGTCCATCACATAGGCTACAAACCCGCTGCAGCCCTGCTGTAAACTCTGTCTCGCTCTGGCAGCCGAACAAATCGCCGACCCACATCGGGTACCCTCGCCGTACACCGTAAGTACTCCCCCACTAGGGTCTCGTATCGTCACCAACTGTCGCTCGCAGTCTATAACAGCCCCAAATTGGCTCAACCAATCCATGTCCACTATGACACACACGTCCCCCATCGCTATCGGGACCAGATCTATCGGGAACTCAACACCGAAGATCTCGAGTACACATCCTCGTATCACATCCGTACCATAGACCGCTCGCTCGTCAGCTATGGAAACTCGCAGAGGTCGACTCAACGCCTCTCGTCTGCTACTGATGTGTCGACTAAACGCTATCGACACAAATGATCGACTCGCACCCGAGTCAAATAACACTAAGGCAGGTACAGAACTCATAAGAAAAGTACCTACGCATATCATCATATAAGCACAATATCTCAACTCAGCATAAATAAATAAGAATACATACCAGCCACTACATCGGGCGCTGCGCGGACCTCCTCTGCTGTCAACTGGAAAGCTCTCCCGCGAGCCTTCGGTGCCTCGGCCTTCGCTGGCCGAACCTCGGTAACCCTAGCAGCAGGGGCAGATCCCTGTGCTGATCCCTGATGTAACTGCGGTCACTCGGCCTTCCGATGGCCAGTCTGGTTGCAATGAAAGCAAAGCATAAATCCCTTGGGGCAATCCTTGGTGATATGCCCCTCCTTGCCACATTTGTAGCAAGCACCTGATCGACAGACCCCATCATGTCCCTTGCCGCACTTCCCACAAGTGAGGCCCTTCTGGCCTCCAGATCTCGTATCAGCGGACTTTGCTCGCTTGGCTGCCGGCTGAGACTATGTCGGCCGCCGATCCATCCTCTAAGACTCGGCCTCCTCCCCGGCCTGAGTCTCCAACTCAATCTCCCTCTTCCGGGCATTTGCCTGGAGCTCAGCAAATGTCTGGTAAGTCGAGTTCGACACGAACTCCCGAATATCCCTCCTCAAAACGCCCAAATATCGGCTCATGCGTGCCTGCTCAGTAGACACCTGCTCAGGGCAGAACATCGCCCTCTCATGAAACTTCCTGGTAACCACAGTAACCGAATCAGTACCCTGCTTGAGGGTCAAGAACTCCTGAACCAACCGTTCCCTCTCCACCGGGGGAACATACTCGTCTCTGAACATGGTGGTGAACCTCTCCCAGGTCACTGCTGAAATCTCTGCAAGAGTGAAGCTCGCCGTCATGAACTTCCACCAATCCTTCGCTCCCAAGCGAAGCTGGTTCAACGCGAACCGTACCCTCAGATGCTCCGGACATGAACACGTGTAAAAGCATCCCTCGATATCAGAAATCCATCTCATCGTAGCGATCGGATCCTGCGTCCCGTCAAACTCTGGTGGCTTCGTGTTGCTGAACTCTCGAAGCAACAATGAGTCACCTCCCTGAGGTCTGACAGCAGCTACAGCTGCAGTAGCTGCAGCAGCCGCAGCCTCAGTCACCGTTGCGTACCGCTCATCAAAAGTCTCAATCAATGTGGTCTTGATAGACACAGACATCTCCGGAATCTCGGCTCGAATCGCCGCTGCCACCTCATCGTGGATCATCTGACGAAGCTCCTCGTCACTCACGCCACTCGGCTCAGGTCTGTGACGTGTCCCAACCATGATGTCTCTGAAATACAACATAAAAATATCAGAGACTCGCTCGAGCATACTTGCACTCGATAACTCAACCCTACTTGTTCCTTAGTACCCAAAGGATTCTTACTTAGAGTGCGCACTGCTCCGGTGTCTTCAGCAGTACGGGCCCTATACTACCGTCCACACCACATCAGTATTCACCCTAAGTCCTCCTCCTTGGATCCCAGATCACAAGTACTCTATATCTCACTGGCATAGGCTACCCTTGGTAGACCCCTCATCAGCTCCTCACTGCTACGTACTCGCTCTCAAGCATCACATAGCAGCAAAATCCTTCCTAGGCTAAGGCATCACAAAATCAGGCCACTCTAGTCCTAATATGAATACCTAGCCAACTCTATCATGCATATTATATCATAACATATCTCATAACACATAATGTAAGGGTATTTTGGGAAATCACCGTTCAGGCGCTGGCTGATCGTACACACTGCTTCCTTCTGCCTTTCTCAAAATCTTTTACGCTCTTAAAAAAATTGTTTATTTTATGAAAAACTTTCTCAATTCCTCAGTTTGAGTTCAGATTCATCCGAAGATGCACCCGAATCCCTCAAACCAAGGCTCTGATACCAACTTGTAACGACGTAAATTTCAAAAACAATTTTTCATTTTTAAATCATACTTTCAATCACACGATAATCAAAAAACATAATGTATCCACTGTGTCATAATAAAACATGTCCCAGAATCTCAATAACATAAACTCTATAAGTGTGTACGGATCATGCCGGCGCCTTCCCGCGATCATCACTAGTACCTGAAACACATAATATAACAACTGTAAGCATAAATGCTTAGTGAGTTCCCCAAGATACCACATACAACACATACGCCTTTCCAGGCCATAACTCTGTAGGATCTTCCGATCCATGTGTCTCAGGGGACTTCCGTCCTGAATCCCGGTAGACCTTCCGGTCGTACCCGTATCGACCTTCCGGTCCGTAACCACTTGACCTTCCGGTCCATATCATCTTGACCTTCCGGTCCATATCATCTTGACCTTCCGGTCCTTATCGTACATAACATACATAACACATACATATCACATAACAACATACAGCTCATACATCTCATAGCATATAAGACCTTCCGGTCACACATAGGTACCCTTCCAGGTACAGTATAGTGAGAAGACTCACCTCAATGAAGTCGGATAAACTTTCGTGCTCATCGTCCCGACTTAGCCTCCTCCTATTATTCAAATAACATCACCGATCAATATTCTCTCGTGATCTCATCTCTACAGATTGGGTAGAAGGCCATTCTACCCTTCCCTGAACTCTCTTCAATCAGTCTTGACCAGAACCCTAAGGTCAACGAAAGTCAACGGTCAAACTTTGACCCGACTCGTCGAGTGCACAAGGGCGACTCGGCGAGTCCATGCGAGTCCTCTGAATGCTTTCAGCCTCTCTTGGCTCGTCGAGTCATCCTTCCACTCGACGGGTTACACCTGTCACGAATCGTGGGGCAACCCCGACTCGACTCGGCGAGTTGCTCCCATAACAACTCTCAAATGACCTTCTGAGGTCAGATCTGCTTCTCTAAACTATAGATCTGGCCTTCAAGTGCTCAAAGGTCATGTAAAGGTGCAACCTTTACATTCATGCAACCCACATCAAGTCATAAATGGAGAAATAACTCTAAAAATGGCAACCTAGTCTCCAATCCTCCATGAACAAGCATAAAGCAGAATGGGAAAGGTTCTCTGGACCTCTATGGGTCCAGATCTGAGGTCTAACCCAACAAGGGACCATAACCTCAACCTTTCAAGCCTAAAAAGGTTTATAGAAAACCCTAAATCATAGATCTTAACCCAAAACAGAAGGGAAGTTCGATTTGATACCTCAATAGTGTAGATCTGAACTTGAAACCCTGGATCCACAGCTCCCTCGACATCCTCTTGTTGGAAACTACTTCTCTTTTGCTAAAACACACAAGAAATGGTGAATTAGCCTTCCTCTTGCACCACAAACGTTCTCTTTCTCTCTCTAGGGTTTCTCAGGGGTGAAGTGGCCGCAATGGAGGCTATAAAGGCCTTTAAATAGGGCACAGGCCCCGAGAATTAGGGTTTCACTTAACAGCGCGGACTCGCCGAGTCCACGCATCGACTCGTCGAGTCCTTCATTAAATCAGACCAGAAATGCGCGATCCCACTCGACGAGTCTGAGCGCCTACTCGCCGAGTCCCTCTCTAAAATTCAATATAAATACTTAAAATAAGATACCTGGGAATCCTGATGTTACATGTAGTTAGCAACGAAGGAATTCATGTTGACCCATCCAAAGTTGAAGCAATCAGGAATTGGGAAGCACCAAAGACGCCAACAGAGGTGCGTCAATTCCTAGGACTTGCTGGCTATTACCGTAGATTCATAGAGAATTTCTCCAAAATAGCCAAGCCACTTATAACACTAACCCAAAAGGATACGAAGTTCAGCTGGGAAGACAAACAAGAAGCTGCTTTTCAGAAACTGAAGCAAATGTTGTGTAGTGCACCAATCCTATCACTTCCATATGGAACAGAAGATTTCGTTGTATACTGCGACACATCAAATCAAGGATTGGGATGTGTGTTGATGCAAAGAGGAAAAGTTATGCCCTATGCATCACGACAACTTAAGGTACACGAGAATAATTACACTACCCATGATCTTGAATTGGGAGATGTAATTTTTGCACTAAAAATTTGGAGACATTACTTATACGGTACTAAGTGTACTATTTTTACCGACCACAAGAGTCTTCAGCACATCTTCAACCAAAAAGATCTTAATATGAGACAACGAAGATGGGTCGAATTGTTGAATGATTACGAATATGAGATTCGTTATCATCCCGGAAAGGCAAATGTGGTAGCAGATGCCTTGAGCAGGAAAGAATATATTAAAACCCGACGGGTACGAGCATTAACTATAACTATCCATTCTAACTTTACCGCACAAATTAGGGAAGCTCAACTTGAGGCTCTAAAAGAAGAAAACATCAAGAACGAAGCTTTGCGAGGAATGGAACAAGCAACTTATACAAAGAGATGACGGAACGCGACACTTTATGAACCGAATTTGGACACCTAAGTTTGGTGGAGTCAGGGACTTGGTCTTAGAAGAAGCCCACAAGTCCACATATTCCGTACATCCAGGCTCTGACAAAATGTACTTAGATTTAAAGGTACATTATTGGTGGCCAAACATGAAGGCAGAAATTGCTACTTATGTGAGCAAATGTTTGACTTGTTCTAGAGTAAAGGCAGAACATCAAAAGCCTTCAGGTTTACTTCAACAACCAGAAATACCTGAATGGAAATGGGAGCATATATCAATGGACTTCATCACTAAGTTACCTAAAAATCCTAGTGGGTTCGACACTATTTGGTTAATAGTCGATAGGTTGACTAAGTCCGCCCATTTCTTACCAATTAAGGAGAACGACAAGATAGAGAAGCTGACTAGAGTTTATCTTAAGGAAATTGTCAGATTGCATGGAGTTCCAAATTCTATTATTTCTGACCAAGATAGTAGATTCACTTCATGATTTTGGCAATCTCTACAAAAATCCTTAGGAACTCGTCTAGATATGAGTACAACTTACCATCCACAGACTGATGGTCAGAGTGAGAGAACCATTCAGACTTTAGAAGATATGCTCCGAGCCTGTGTAATAGACTTTGGAAATGCGTGGAATACTCATTTACCGTTAATCGAGTTTTCCTACAACAATAGTCATCACACCAGCATCAAGGCTGCACCATTTGAGGCTCTTTATGGACGAAAATGTCATTCCCCATTATGTTGGGCAAAAGTTGGAGATACCCAGATGGCCAGAGAACGTACAGGCGATACCTTACGTACTGGACCAGAAATAATCCATGAGACAACTGAAAAGATCGTGCAAATTAAGGATCGATTAAAGGCTGCGCGTGATCGTCAAAAGAGCTACGCTGACATAAGACGTAAGCCTTTAGAATTCCAAGTTGGAGATAAAGTAATGTTGAAGGTCTCTCCTTGGAAAGGCATAATTCAATTTGGAGAACGAGGCAAACTAAACCCACGGTATATAGGACCTTTTCAAATTCTAGCAAGAATTGGTTCTGTCGCATACCAACTTAAGTTGCCTCAAGAGCTAAGTAATGTGCACGATGTTTTTCATGTATCAAATCTCAAAAGATGTCTTTCCGATGATACTCTTGTTATACCTCTCGAAGAGATACAAGTCAATACAAAACTCTGATGGGTTTGAGCATTCTAACACTCCTAAGTGTACATGCAACCCTAAATACCTTGGATCTATGTTTTCTCTATTATACATGCAAATATGATTATCCAAGGTATTATCCTAACTAGCATACCAAAACATTGATACTAGGATACTAAAATAGATAGAATACATACCTTGTTGTTGTTGCTTGACTCCATGAAGCTTGAGAGCCTAGTGCCCCAAGTGTGACACCTCAAATGGTTCACACAACATCATGAACTCTTGGAATAACCATGAGAAGAAGACATACATGTTCAAATCGGCTAGCCCTCAAAATATGTATCACTAGTGCCAATTTCTTGAACTAAAGGGGTTCTTATATAGTGTGGCTATTAGGGTTACACCATGTAACTCATGACTTTACCCATTCCTTATGCTCCATGGGTTTTAACCTCCATGGAGTATCCATGGATCACCACATGGGTTAAACCCAACATAAAGGAATCTTGGATCATAAGCCCACATATATAAGAATGAATGATTTACACAATCAATCCTCATATATTTAATTAGTCTCTTTTTGATCATTAAATTAAGTCCAAATTAATTCTTGATCAATACTAATTAAATAACATGATTTCATATTAATATATTAGAACTTATAATATATTAATATGTCACAAAATGTCTTTCCTCATAAACGGTCTATCCAAATGTTCCGATGCCATGCAACCCAAATGGACCATGCCGAGTCGGGTCAAGTACATACCAATTATAGTTATGGACTTAGACACTAATCCAGCAGTCTCCCACTTGGATAAGTCTAAAACTATTATTGCGTATGACTTCAGGAACCAACTGGCAATCGTAGCTCTCAAAAGCCGCTGTCGAACTCTGACCTTGTAGATGAACTCTGACCTTTGTCAATGACTTGTCCATTAGATAAGGGATCATATATTCCTCCATTCTAGATATCATATGGACTGAGACATGGATTATAATCATTCTCTCTATCCATTTGTTGTTTCCCGATTTCCGATTTATGACGACTGACTAATTGAACAAATCAAATCAGTCCTGGCTCGGCCGAGCACTTCCATTTGTCATCATCAAATCATCGAGGGGCCCACAGATATCGCTTTTATCCCGAAGGTAAAAGGAATGGATAAACTTCGACTCATATGGCTTGTTCTACTACTTGTTGAATCATACACAAAGGCACGTTTTATAACACCGAGTTACCGAATGCGTTTTCGTGCAATCAATGTACAACCAACTCATAGTAACAACTCATATCTCTAGGTTTGAAGAATATAAGATATTATCGTCTCATGATCACTCGTGATAAAATCCATGAAGTGATTCCAATGAGCGCGGGTTGAATCCAATACTCAGAACTTATGAGCACTCATGAGTGTTGTAGCCCCTTGTCCAACATCTTAGACCTCTACAAGCCAACCCATGACAGTCTTGATTCATATCTACTTCCAACATATGACCGACTGTGGATAGTTTGAATAACTTAGTCAATCAGGAAGAACGACCTAGTTATTCTGGAAGTCAAAACATGCAAAATGAAACACAATAATAATAGAATCTAATATGGTATCAAAACCTATGAACATAAATAAAACACCTTTTATTTATCACCATATGATTACACATTATTCATTGTATATTGTTTCAGCTATCAACTTTATTCTTGAATTTAAAACAATAGTTGTCCCATGCTCCAAGCATGTACACTATGTTTTCGAAACACTAGTCATGCCATACACCAAGTATGCATACTATGTTTGTCTATGATCTTCACTTTGTGAATTAGATCAATTGAACATAACTCCAATGATCCTCTTTCACAGTCCCAAATCCTTACTGCAAATGCAAGAATTCCAAATTCATGCCATTTACTGAAATCTGTTAGATTCTAAACTTATATGCATTGATCCTCCTGTAATGATTATGCACAGAGTCAGAAAGACTTGACAACAACCATTATAGAGCATTCCAAGGAGATCAACTCCTTGGAAACATCCTTCTTGCATTAAGTTTCCTAATCTTACACAGATTGAATAATTTCCAACTTTGAAACATTTCCATATTCCATTTTGACTATCACTTCTGAACAAGAGTTGCCTCCTTACAGATTATGTCAATATGGTCCTTCCAGAATTAACACTATACTTCCAACTGTCCTTGAGCAACCAATCTTTGGTAAACCTTAGATTGTCCTTGACAATTGCTTAATCCTTTTAGTCATATCCAGTTCTAGACCTTTTCCCTTCTTAATGCCCCAGGCATTTGGAAAATTTTAGAAAGGATAAATATAGCACATGTAATTGATCCTATATCCGAAGCATATGGGACACGAGTCATGATGTCTCACATAAAGACTAAACCAGTCTTTTGCTATAACATTTCCATTTCTATTTGCCAAGTTCTCATAATTCAGATTATGAAAAGGGATGCCGTAATCATAATCGAATTTTAGAACGCAAATAATGGACCCATATATAGAATTTCCTTATGTTGAGTCATTCCAACATGAAATTCATATATATATATCCTTGACTAAATACGACTTAAAACCTCAATCTAAGCTTTTAGAATTGAAATGAAGTATAATTTCCTCTCCCTTAATTATAGCAAAACAACTTTTTCAACCCCTGCAGCCTCACGAATTGAAACTTTTGTTTTCTATAATTAACATTGCTAACTTGCAATCTTTATCATAATTATCATGCTCCCACTAACATGATGATTATTAGCATAACACTCATGCTCCCACTAGCTTTGACATGTAATCAGAAATCAGCTGGACTTCTAGAAATCAATACTTTATTAACTTTCTTACCAAAGTTCAGATTTCTGATACTAGATTGCTTTGATAAAACTTTATCAATATCATACACCTTATCTTAGATAGCTCACAGGTGTGTCTAAACAATTTTAAGAACTATGAAAAGGGATGCCGTAATCATAGTCTCGATTGTTTAGACCTTTACCACTTCTCACAAGTCCATGTTAGTGTGCTGGTTAACCACACACGCTCCACTAACGACTTTGAGAATGCAAATATCACAATTGCTATCTAGCTAAAATCTACTTAGTGAAAGTGTTTCCTCACCATCATTTTCATTAATCGGAGAGAAACCTTATGACACTTAGATTTTATGGTATATGAGTTCCTATCCATATGAATTTTGTCAAAACCATAATCACAAGACAAGGTTACTGACAAATCCACACTTATATGGATTAAACTTGTGCAATCTTAAATTCTTGCCATTTGGCAGCTCAAGGGCCTGCCATTGCTTCCAAGTAGCTGTGCAACCAATTGAGAACTCTCAGAACTCCTATGCAAAGCCAACTTGAATAGGCACAGACATGTCGACACGATAGGTTATAAACCTCAAGTCGTGTGCTAGTGAAGAACTTCAGGTTTTATTCTTGATTAGTTCTTGAGACTTTCAAGACCTTTAAGACTCCCACTGTCCTCTTGACATATAAGACTTTCTTGTCAGATATTCAAGAGATAGTGTGGATTCTAATCAAGACAGACACTTCACGCAATTGGCCTTAGTTGGTCTTTGTTTTATCCAAAACATCACAACTTACCAATTTCAAATGTACAAGAGTAGAGAACTTTTACTCTTACATTTGACAAGTGTTTTAAACCTTCTTTAAGACATGTCACTCAAGTTACAATCTTAGAGTATAACTCTAAGAATTGTTTTTGGAACGAAGTATAAATCATCTTCTTGATTTAACCACTTCAACAATTCATAGCTCCTCTTCTTAGCTACCAGAATGCACTTAGAGGATGAATTGTGATAAGGTCTCTTAATCATTAAGATGATTATATAACATGATACTAAAGTACTCTCCCATCTTTTCAGATTTGAGAAACTTTTATCTTTCTGCCTAAGTTGATTCTTCTTATTCGCTCTGCCATACATTGAAACCTTTTCCAATGTCTCAGAATTACACTTAAGCTTGTAAGTATAACCATATTTACTGAATTTTAGTAAATAATGACGAATAGTCTTAACGATTATTTGTGGTGGGCTTGATCAGTGCACAAGAATGTGTACTCGATCCTTTACTTGACTCACACATCCATGTGAACAAGTACTTAGTCTTAATTTTTCCAATGCTTGAAAGTTCTTATTCATCATGCTATACAACTTGCATGATTCCAAGTTTCTATCCAACTGAAACTTAGGTGATGAGAATCTTTCCTTATTTGGTAAATTTAGACACTACCACAAATGAAAGAATCAAATTCATATTTCCACTCTTGCTCTTAATGGAATCTTATAAGCAACAAAAGTTTTCACAAATGCCATTGTAAGGATATTTTAAAATAAATAAAATCAAAAAAAAATTCTTTTATTTTAAAACTTTGCGGAAAAACTATCCTTACAATGCAAAAGCACATGAAAACTTTGTTGTTATTTATTCCTAAGCAATATATCATAACTCTTAAGAAGTAGCTCAAGAATCCGATCTTCAAACTATGCGATAGAAATCCATCTATGCCATCAGATTCAACATATTCTTTCTTTAAGTTTTTTCACTTTTTCTTTGATTCTTAAAACATCAACATGTGACCCAGTCACATCATGTATCAAGAATCTCATAATAGAAACTTAGCAGAGTTAGATAGTGGACTTTACCCGAAGTAGAGTCAAACTTATTGACTTTAATATCCTTAGGTAAATTTGGCAGCTTCGCAACCAATGCCACTTTCTTTGGCAATAGACCCTTGATAATGGGACTATCTCAGACTTAGCCGTTCTCTTTACCATTTGGTCAACCGAGTTGACTATGGCCGATCCCTTTCCATTGGGAAGTGAGAGCTTTACTGGATATCCAATGTCATCATTGTCAATGTCCATAAAGTTTTAGGAAGTTGATCTTAGCAAATAGATAAGATCATTAAAGGTCTTGTCATAGTCTATTTCATAGGAGTTCCAAAGGAACTCACTATGTGACTTAGAAAATAGTTGAGTCACCAACTTTCTCAAGACTTTGACACCCAACTCTCCCGGCTTGTCAATATCTGACTACATCTCCAAGATGTGATCACATATAGACCTTTGCTTGAGTGACCTTAAACATTTCAGGAACTTGTGGGTTAGGGAGAATAATTGGAGGAGGTGAAAGAAGTATGATTTCCATGGGACATCATCTTCATTTAGGAAAGCTTGTTTCAAGAGATTTGGGAAGATCATCTTTTGGGAGATATTCAAGAGAGTTGATTTAAAGTCCTTAATATAACACCCAATATGAAATATTAAGGCTAGGACCCAACAACCTATTTATAACTGGAAGAGGGATGTCGTAATCCAAGTTATAAAATAGTTGAAGGTAGGTAAATGACGATTTACCAATTTCCACCATGAAAAACGAAATATAATTAAGTTTTAATTGGATTTGAAACTCCTAGATCTTTTGAGATACATTGAACTTTCAATGGCATGTTTGAATCTCGATTGTGCCCTCTCAAGTTTGTGACTGGGATGCCGAGGATCACAAACAAGGTGTGAATAACCATGCAAATTGACTTGGTACCCTTAACTTTATCACCTAATCGATGTGTCGGTTAACCACACACGCTCCACCGATCTATAATAGAGTCAAGTTACCCTTTGCCACTCTTACTAGTCCTTATTAGTGTGCCGGTTAACCACACACGCTCCACTAATGACTTGGTAAGGTACAAAGTGTAATTTCATGGGTTAGCACCTTTTCACATTTTCCTAAGTAACTAAGATTGGGAATGTACAAGTGTTTAGTTACTTATTATTTATCATTAATACTTTTAATGAAAGGAGAATTATAGTCCTTTCCTACCCGTTCGGCTAACGACCCTCCACCAGTCAAGGAAGCGGTGGGTGAGAGTGGACACCCATTAAACTGCCATTTTATAGGCAGTAACCTTATACCCCCCTTATAGACCGGCTTCGTGAATGAGGCCTACTAACGGTAAGATTGACTTTATCTTATACATATCTATATAATTAAAATTATAATAATAGTATAAGGGTTTGAATTTTAACTTTTAAAATTCTAAGGGCTAACTTGGAATTAAAGTATTCATAAGAGAAAACTTTTCAAATTCCAAAACTTGAGGGCAAGTTCTGAAACTATTCAAAACTAATTAATTTCATAACTTATGTGTTTAAAGTAGTTTTAATTAAAAAAAAAACTCTTCAAGCTCCATAACTTGAGGACAAGTTATGGAAGACTTTAAACTAATAAAAGAATGTAACTTTTCTTTAATTTGTAATTTATGGAATTAATTAAGGTTACACATTTTATTACTTAATGAAGTGACTCTTGAACCTCCTTAACTTGAGGACAAGACTCTTCATTTTTGTAACCATTACCAACTTTTATGAGTTTTATGAAACTTAAATGTGACTTTTCATATAACTTGAGGACAAGTTACAAAAACACATTTTAGAATCAACTGTTAGATTAAAATGGATTGAAAACACATAATCAATTAACTTTTCTATTAATCTAAGTAACTCATAAGAACAAGATAATTTAATCAAACCTTTTTCATGTAATTAGCCTAATCACTAAACTAATACAAAACATGAATCTATTGACAATTATCTTTGAAATTGGATTAGTATGAACATTACCACATCAAAAACTGGATTATAGGTTCAAAAACAGCTTATGGTAATGTTCCTAGTCCATTTCTAGCCAAAAAACTCGAAGATATGCTGTCAGGGGCTCCTACACGTCGAGTGTATCAACCTACTCGCCGAGTAGGATGATTTTCTTCATGGACTCGGCGAGTTCATCAGTGGACTCGGCGAGTCCAGTGCCCAGAATGCCCGAAATTCGACTTTTTCAGCATTTTTCAGCAATTTGCATCAAGTATAATTGAAAACAAGCCTAGGCTCTGATACCACTGATGGGTTTTGAGCATTCTAACACTCCTAAGTGTACATGCAATCCTAAATACCTTGGATCTATGTTTTCTCTATTATACATGCAAATATGATTATTCAAGGTATTATCCTAACTAGCATACCAAAACATTGATACTAGGATACTAAAATAGATAGAATACATACCTTGTTGTTGTTGCTTGACTCCATGAAGCTTGAGAGCCTAGTGCCCCAAGTGTAACACCTCAAATGGTTCACACAACATCATGAACTCTTGGAATAACCATGAGAAGAAGACATACATGTTCAAATCGGCTAGCCCTCAAAATATGTATCACTAGTGCCAATTTCTTGAACTAAAGGGGTTCTTATATAGTGTGGCTATTAGGGTTACACCATGTAACTCATGACTTTACCCATTCCTTATGCTCCATGGGTTTTAACCTCCATGGAGTATCCATGGATCACCACATGGGTTAAACCCAACATAAAGGAATCTTGGATCATAAGCCCACATATATAAGAATGAATGATTTACACAATCAATCCCCATATATTTAATTAGTCTCTTTTTTATCACTAAATTAAGTCCAAATTAATTCTTGATCAATACTAATTAAATAACATAATTTCATATTAGTATATTAGAACTTATAATATATTAATATGTCACAAAATGTCTTTTCCTCATAAACGGTCTATCCAAATGTTCCGATGCCATGCAACCCAAATGGACCATGCCGAGTCGGGTCAAGTACATACCAATTATAGTTATGGACTTAGACACTAATCCAACAAACTCAACTTTGTAGAAGAACCTGTTGAGATCATGGATCGAGAAGTCAAACGATTAAAGCAAAGTCGTATTCCCATAGTGAAAGTTTGATGGAACTCTTTACGAGGACCTGAATTTACTTGGGAACGTGAAGATCAGATGAAAGAAAAATACCCCCAACTGTTTGACAAAACCCCATCCATAAGATAAATTTCGGGACGAAATTATTCTAACGGGGGGAGAATGTAACACTAGTCAAAATAGGTCAATAGACAATCACATGTGATTATACCAATCATGTAATGTGATTCTGTTAAACTAGTAATGTGATAAGAGTGTTATGTAGTTCATGATAAATTCTAATACAAATATGAACCTTCTTTAAGATACAACTCAAAGTATACATCCATACGATTCCAAAAATATAGAGAATGTTTGAATCTGACTTCGCATGAAGAAGTTATGATAAACCGAATACTGTAAATCTCTATAATAAGAGGAATTTAAATTAGACTTAGAATTAGCTATTTAAGTCTAAAATAGAGTTGTAGTACTTGTAAATACCTACGTGTGGATATAAAGAACGTCAAAAACGGAGTTTGTATGTGAAAGTTACGACCTTCCGAAGATTCAGCTCTCAGAAACCCTAATATGACTGAGTTCACGACGTGAGCACAAAACTCACGACGTGAGGAGTCATTTATCCAATCTCGGAATCTAGAAGGTGTGTGACGAGGCTGCGAGGGGATAAGATCCAAACTAACGACGTGAACAAAGATATCCCACGACGTGATGAGTCACATGACACCTTCCGAAGCTAGGAACGCAAATGGCAAGTCTACGAGGATAAGATCCTAAGTCACGACGTGGGGGTCCAAAATCCCTACTATAAATAGCAGGTCCGACTTCAGCCATTCTTACACCAAAACTTCTTTCTCCTCTCTCATTTTTTGAAGCCCTCTTGCATCCCGAGCCCCGACGACCTTGTACGCTGACCGTTTCTGCTTAGATTACATAAAATCACGCTACTAGGGTGAGTTTCACGACCCCACTTTCTAATATTTCGGGGGAAAACGCATGCTAAATATTATATATACATTATTATTATGTCTATATGATAATATATAGTTATATTAGCCAGGTATAGTTGTTCTAAATATAATATTTTGAATATGTACAACTATTATCAACCTGTCAGCATGTTATTTTACTAATGTAGATCTTGAGTTATGCTTAGGATTCTATATATATGTTGTGTGCGATATAGTTCCGAAGTTATATTCGGAAGTTCTATATGTTAAGTTATAAAGTATGTTGCTATTATGGGTTTTATGTCAAGATAAAATTGGATATGTTATATGTTGTTATTGTTAGTTTTATGATAAGATAAAACTTAGTATTGTTATTGATAGTTTTATGTCAAGATAAAACTAGGAACGTTATATGTTGTTATTATTGGTTTTAGGTGAAGATAAAACCTGGTTTTACTTCAAGATATAGCTGTTATACTGCCTAAATGTTATGAAGTTAGGAGTAATGTTTAAAAGCATAGTCTAGTGACTTTGGGTTTTAGACATGAAAATGCTTTTGTTGTTAGAGCTATAGGAAGCCGTCGAAGTCTACATGAGTAATTGTATTCATCAACTAAGATTGGGGATCTTAGCGGAAATCCTCTAAACTGTAATCGTTAATCCCGTGTGAGCGAGGAATTCGTGTATAATTAGTATACGGGCTGACCACTCACTTGTGACTGTTAGCTACAGTCAACCAAAAGCGAGTGATGAACTATCCTTTTATTTGTTATTGTTCCAGCGTCGATGAAGCGTACGGTGTTGTTTCTCATGGTAAATCATGAGTGTGTTTGTTTCTCATGGTAAATCATGAGTTTGTTCTATCAGAGGTATTATGTCATAGCAGCGGTTACAGGCTCATGGTAGCAAATTGTTAGAAACATTATACTTTGTCGTATACAAGTATTAATGTTAAGTATAAGTTTCCCCCTACTTATACCTAAGGTTTAAGGAATGTTTAGGTATAACACTTAATTGATAAGTAAATTATTATACCTAATATACATACTAAATGTTGGAGAGTTAAAATGATACTTTAAAAACTATACTTTTGAATGTGGAAAATGTATTATTTTATGGAGTCAAAACCTGTGGACTCGCCAACTTTATGTTGACGTATTTTAAAATGCATGTGTTTTCAGGAACTTGAAAAGCAGGTATGTATTCGAACAGAAGAATTTTTACTATTACCTTTCTGTTCATTAAGAAGAATGCCATAGTCGGATATTATGTAATAGGTTTTAGAAAAACAGTTATGTAACTTTCAATTATCAATAAAGGTACGTATTTTCTTAGCACTGTTCAATGTATGTTATATAACTGTGATACGAAGAATGACGTTACACTACCCGGTGTTTCCGCCGATGGCTGGGGGTGTGACAAAAATCACCAAATTAAATTAATCCAATCATAAAATCAAACCATATTCATAAAGTCATCTATCCTAAACAGAAGTTATGACTTTTTAGCTCATAATTAAAGCAGAAAACAACTCAAAAACGAAATCAATTGATGCAAACATAGTTTAAACAAAAGATTAAGTAAAGAGTACACTTGAATTGCCTTGATCTTCCCAAAATCGAATGCTTAGACTTGATCTTCGGGTTCTAGAGCTCCAACAGCAACTTGAATCGCAATTTGCTCCCCAAGGGTTCTAGAGAGAGATCCCAAATTCGTGAATTAAAGCTCTTTATATAGTTTCTGAAAACAGGGGCTACTCGCCGAGTCCATATACCGACTCGGCGAGTCCAGCACTTAAAATCCGTATATGACAAGGACTCTTATTTGTTCGCGAATCTTCAAGCCTACTCGGCGAGTAGGCACCCAACTCGTCGAGTTCTTCAGGGTTTTTTCTTTCTTTCCTTTCTTTCTTCAATTCCCGAGCTTCCTATCGCTTTTTCTGCTTCCTTTTGCTTCCGAGCTCATCTTTTGGGCTACAAATACATTTTAAACATATTTAAGTACCTTTTGTTCATAATTTGCAATAAAATAGCCAAAAATTATTAAGATTTAACACAAAATATATGACTAATTATGCACATATCAAAATACCCCACACTTGACATTTGCTTGCCCCCAAGCAAAACTGAATTTCAACATACTAGCATCACTTAAGACAATCCTAAGCAAACCCAGCCATTATGCCAAGACCGCAACGCATGCATTTGTGTCTAATACTTTTCCTATGGACTCCCCTAAATTCTAAATACTCACAATCCTCAAAAACACTCGCCCACTTCTTTTGAACAACGCTCATTTGATGCATCCCTCCGAATCCATCCCCAGAAAACTTCCTAACCTCAAGGTATTTTTGGTCCAGCAACCCAAGCATACATAATCTAGAAAATTACAACTTTTCGATACTACTATAGAGCTTATTCGGAATTCTTCACTTCTTCGATAGTTGATCTTTGATTTCTTTGAATTCATCACCTTGTTGTTTGATTTTTGGTATCTTCAACTTTTGAGCTTCTTTAGAACTTTGATCTTTTGATCTTCACTTTGATTGCTCCAAAATTCTTACAACTTTTCTTGTAATACTCTCTTTTTTTCACATGTAACTCACTTTTTTTCACTCAATACCTACATGCTTAAGCAGGGGCGCTCAACTTCAACCTTTATTGGTTAAAGATATTAGTTTTCCTGGATACATTTCAAGTACACGATGCTAAACATATTACGTCCCTCAAACTAAGCGAGGTTGTGTTTTTGTCCCATGATTTAACTAGAATAAAGGAGGCCACAAATGCACTATAATGTATATAGGCTCAACTAAACATTTGGGTCTTCAAAGAATCATCAAACATAATACTAGCATGATTCCTAATTGCTTTTACCATGATTTTCAAAATTAGCCCTAGCAATTTTTATGCAAAATTTTTTAAAAATTAACTAAAATTTTCAAGATTTTCGACATTTAACTAAAATTTCAACTAATGTAACCAACCCCCTACCCCACACTTAATTTATCCAATGTCCCCATTGCATGGCATGCATGATAAAGAACAATAAAACAAAGAGAGAATTGGAACAAACTCCCCTGGGATAGTAGTTGCGAGGTCGATCTTCTCTTTAAGCTCCATCTTCAATTGACTTTAGACATGGGAACAGCTCATCCATGTCTCGGGTGTCAAAATATCATGTGGTACAGCTCCAATTATAAAGGAAAAACTTTTGGAAATGCTCGGAAAATGATCTTCCAAAGAAAAGAACCAATACCCGTATCAAATGTGGTCAAATTGTGAACTTGAAAATAGAATTAACGAGTGACGCGTCGAGTAGATATGCTAACTCGCCGAGTTGTAGCGTGACTGGCAGAAAAGTCGCGAAATTTCACATGGACTCGTCGAGTCCATAAGATGCACTCGGCGAGTAGACCGTTGTGTAGAAAAATAAATTGTATTCTACCCAGGTCCGTTTCTGATGTATGGGGGTAATATAAACTAATACTTTCCCTCATTTTCTTCAGTAAATAATCACTCAATAACTCTTCATTACCGGACTCAACCATCGACTCGAAAACTTCTATTTTATCGTCTAGACTCGACTCTTCACGTTATATTCGCTTACGCTCTATACTCTTTCACTTCACTCTTTTATCAAAATTCTGAAAATACCAAAGGCAAACATGCGTAATAAAAAGGAAAAACAACCAATCCTAAGAATTAATAGATGTTCAAAACAACCCAAAACAAATAAAGCAAACCAAACTAAATGAAAATTGTCTTAAAAACAACCACTAAACCAAATAAAAATAAAAGGATAAACCAATCTTCATCTCCCTCCTCATCATCACCAACATCGCTTCCTCCAACTTTGTTCTGTCTTTGGCTCACTCTCTCGTCCTAACTCCGTACATATGGATACTCGGGCCTGGTTCTTGATGTAAGATGCAATTGATCAAACAAATGAACAAATGAACCATGATAATAGTTCATGCTCCGACGAAGATCATCTTGGTACCTCCTCAATTCCACGTTGTACCAATCCATCGGTAGCTCATCATCCACCAGAATTACCGGCGGATCTTCTCGGACCGGCTCATGCCTTGGTCGGACCCGCCGACCTGGTTCCTCGGGCGCTAATACCTCATCATTATTAGGGATGGCAACATGGCCACCACCATAATCCTCTATAATCCTTGCCCTCCTATACAACGTGATACTAAAAGGAGGTGTGGGTACCATTGTCAAATAGTTACCGGCCCCTTGCTCCAATATACCAAACGTCCTTGCCAATCGGGTTACGAACATCCCACCATTGATCTTATAAGTGATCCTATCCTTGACCGCCCTTTCCCCCAAGTATCTAGCCAAGAAACAAGGAAGGTTGCAAAATATGTCGGGAGTGATAATGCTCCACAAATAAAAGATCTTGAGGATCGGAACCTTGTCATCATCCTTATGCATGTTGATGGTGCTTGCGACAAGGCGGTGGATCAAACGGTGGATTAGAGAACGGATACTCCCTTCTTGAGCGGAAGATGGTATATAAACCCGGTTAGCAATAGTGTTCCACCAAGTAGAAGCAACCACTTCCTCGGGTAGGTCTTTGTGGCTTCTCCAAAAATACCCCAAAAGCTTTGGACATTACCACACGTTGGTCATATATTCCTAGCCTCCAACCAAGCTTGGCTATGCTACATCGGCGAATTTCCCCGCCAAAACAGAAAGTAAGGACCCCGGGATTGTAGTAATCGCTACCACCTCGGAAGGATATGGTTGAGAAAAATTCCCAGCACAACTCTTGGTATACGGGTTCCTGGATTCTGAAAAGTTGGTTCCATCCATCACATGTAAACGTCATCCCATTATTCATAAAGGTCTTGACCAAGTACAGGGTCAATTCCTCCTCCAATACTGACTGGCCAATCCAATGCCAATCAATCTCCTTTGGCACATAGATCTCTTTCCTCATCAATATTTCCAATTTCTTCTTGGCTCGGACTAGTGATGACTTGGATGTGATTTGAGGAAAACTTAACCACGGGTTGTCCCCATGTCCGTTTCCACGAGAGATTTGGCCCCTCCTTGACATTTTTCTCTGCAAAACCAAACCCAGAACACACAAACAAAACACAGAAAAACTTAAACTATAAAAATTATGTGACCCTGCAACATGGACTCGTCGAGTCCACGAACCGACTCGGCGAGTAGCATGAACAGTTCATCGTGATTTCTCAGTTTTGAGTTGGATCAAATCATCCATCAAAAATCCAAATTAGGTTCAGGGGTTTGTTTAGGGATGTCCATTAAGCATTAATTCATAAGAAATTTTAACTATAACAACCTAATTCATCCAAAATCGAAACCCTAGAAATTCAAGTCAGGTTCAAAATCGGGATTTCCACAAATTATGGTCTCTATTTTACCAAAGATTGGAACTTTAACAAGATTAGAAGTAAAAGATGTTACCTTTTGATGGGATTTTGGAAAGAATGCAAGAAATTGAAAATGGATCCTTGAGAGGCGATTTGCTCGTCGAGTGCTATGGTGGCTGTGAATGAAAGTGTGTTTCACTTTTAGGGTTAAAACCCTATTTTACAGATTGTAAAAAAAATATTTTTTTTCTGGTTAAAACGTGGACTCGCCGAGTAGGGGAACCTACTCGCCGAGTAGACGCGCGATTCTGCAAAATAGTTAGGATTTTTCAAATGGACTCCTTGAGTAAGAGTTCGGACTCGTCGAGTCTTAGAATCTGATTAAAAATTTTGAAAAATATTTGTGACCTTTAAATTTTATGCCACCATACCCCACACTCAAGCTTTGTTTGTCCTCAAACAATCAATTTAAACAAAGAAGAAGATTCAGATTGACAAATCCTAAATCCAACGAAAAAAAACGCAAAACAAAATAAAAAGTAAAAAGAAAGCAAACTCTAATATCGGGTTGCCTCCCGTAAGCGCTTCTTTTTGTGAGGAGTTGTTATCTGGACTCCTTCCCGCTCTACGTTTCAGCGTTACCCTCCACCGGGAATTCCTGCTTAATCCTTTGTGATTTATACTTTGTCTTGTAAGCATGGATTTTTCTCTTATACGCCTTCTTCAACTCCTCCTTTCTCCTTCTGGTATCATTTCCCTCAGATTTACGCTTCATCCCTCTACCACACTTCTTCTTCCTTTCTTCTACTGTGTGCCCCATCATGTCCATTCCTCCTTTATCTTTCTCGATCGCCATTTCAGTCATCATCTCTTCATCACTCAAGGTGACGGCTTCTTCCTCACTTTCTTCATATGATTGAGAATCCGATGGTTTAAAAGTGAATACTTCCAAAGTAGTAAAAACTGACGTGCGAGGTTTTGTTCTTGTGGTTAGCTTATCCCCTTTTTCTTCTTGATTATTTGAGTGCAATCTAATAGAAAAGTTATGCTCCTTAGTTTCCAAAACCTTAGCATTCTTGTCATCCTCATTCTTATTAACTTGAATTTCTTCCTCATTTTTCAAATTCTTTTCATCAAGTGTTGAATTTATTTCTTCAAAGTTGTCCTCAACTCCTTCAAGTAACCTTTTCAATTGCCTTAAATCGCTTTGAGCATCAAACTCATCATCTAAAGAATATCGTTTTGAATTATCTTTTTCCAAAAGTGCTAACTCTTTCTCTAGCAATTCATCACCCAATTCCATTGATGAAGTTTTATCTTCAATCGATTTTTCATGCTTCTTTTCTTGATTAGTGACCAAAGTAACTGAATCATCCCCCACCATAAGTGTAAGTGTTGATTCCCGCATATCAACTATGGCACATGCAGTATTCAAGAATGGTCTCCTTGGGGTCTTCTTCCATATCCAAAACTACGAAGTCAGCAGGGAACACCAACTTATCCACTTTGATTAAAAGATCTTCACATGCTCCTTTTGGATGGATCACCGTTTTATCATCTAAATGGATGGTCATGTGGATAGGTTTAAGTTCTGTAAGGATCAACGTTTTGAAGAAAGAGTAGGGCATTATATTGATACTAGCCCCCGAATCAGCTAATGCTTGAGTAGTAACCAAATTCCCAAATTAGCAAGGTATAGTGATGCTTCCCGGATCACCCATCTTTTCTGGTAGTTCATCCAACACTATTTCTGATACTTCTTCCATGTTCTTTCTATTTGTGAGGAGCTCTTTAACCAAGGACGCATACTTTGGTGAGTGAAGGAGTGTTTCAACAAATGGGTTGTTCACTTGAAGTGCCCTTAGATGATCTAGGATCTTCTTACACTCTTGAATCTGCCCATTCTGAATGGCTCGGCCTGGGAATGGTAATCGTGGCTGATATGGCTTTAAATAGGAAGTACTTTTGTTGGCAGGCTGTGTACTCGTTGAGTCCATGTTATGTACTCGTCGAGTCGATCTCACAGTTCGAGATTCTGGAATTGTTTCTTCATTTTCAAACTCAATTTTTGCTTCCACTTCCTGGATTGGCTTCAAAGGAGAAAAATTATTTTCAGAGCTTGTTGTGATCACATTCACATGTGCTATTCTCGGGTTCTTTTCGGGATTACATGGAAGTTCACCCGTTGCTCTTTGGTTGACTTGTAGTGCAAGTTGGCCTAATTGTTTCTCGATATTCAGGATGGAGGCTTGCTGGTTTCTCATTAACGCTTGTTGCTCTTTCATCATGAGTTGTTGTTCTCTTATTGCATCATCGGTTTCTGTAACAACGTAAATTTTCAAAACAATTTTTCATTTTTAAAACATACTTTCAATCACACGATAATCATAAAACATAATGTATTCACTGTTTCATAACAAAACATGTCCCAGAATCTCAATAACATAAACTCCATAAGTGTGTACGGATCATGCCGGCGCCTTCCCGCGATCCTCGCTAGTACCTGAAACACATATCATAACAACTGTAAGCATAAAAGCTTAGTGAGTTCCCCAAAATACCACATACCACACATACGCCTTTCCAGGCCATAACTCTGTAGGATCTTCCGATCCATGTGTCTCAGGGGACTTCCGTCCCGAGTCCCGGTAGACCTTCCGGTCCTACCTGTATCGACCTTCCGGTTCGTAACCTCTTGACCTTCCGGTCCATATCATCCTGACCTTCCGGTCCTTACCATTCGTAACATACATAGCACATACATATATATATCATCCTGACCTTCCGGTCCTTACAATACATAACATACATAGCACATACATATCATATAACCGCATATAGCACATACATCATAGCATACAAGACCTTCCGGTCACATATAAGTACCCTTCCAGGTACAGTATAGTGAGAAGACTCACCTCAATGAAGTCGGACAAACTTTGACCTAACTTAGCCTCCTCCTATTATTCAAATAACATCCCCGATCAATATTCTCTCATGATCTCATCTCCACAGATTGGGTAGAAGGCCATTCTACCCTTCCCTGAACTCTCCTGAATCAGTCTTGACCAGAACCCTAAAGTCAACGAAAGTCAACGGTCAAACTTTGACCCGACTCGTCGAGTGCACAAGGGCGACTCGGTGAGTCCATGCGGGTCCTCTGAATCCTTTCAGCCTCTCTTGGCTCGTCGAGTCATCCTTCCACTCGACGGGTTACACCTGTCACGAATCGCGGGGCAACCCCGACTCGACTCGTCGAATCCACTTATGGACTCGGCGAGTTGCTCCCATAACAACTCTCAAATGACCTTCTGAGGTCAGATCTGCTTCTCTAAACTATAGATCTGGCCTTCAAGTGCTCAAAGGTCACGTAAAGGTGCAACCTTTACGTGCATGCAACCCACATCAAGTCATAAATGGAGAAATAACTCTAAAAATGGCAACCTAGTCTCCAATCCTCCATGAACAAGCATAAAGCAGAATGGGAAAGGTTCTCTGGACCTCTATGGGTCCAGATACGAGGTCTAACCCAACAAGGGACCATAAACTCAACCTTTCAAGCCTTAAATGGTTTATAGAAAACCCTAAATCATAGATCTTAACCCAAAACATAAGGGAAGTTCGATTTGATACCTCAATAGTGTAGATCTGAACTTGAAAACTCTGGATCCACAACTCCCTTGACCTCCTCTTGTTGGAAACTACTTCTCCTTTGCTAAAACACACAAGAAATGGTGATTTAGCATTCCTCTTGCACCACAAACCTTCTCTCTCTCTCTAGGGTTTCTCAGGGGCGAAGTGGCCACAATGGAGGCTATAAAGGCCTTTAAATAGGGCACAGGCCCCGAGAATTAGGGTTTCACTTAACAGCGCGGACTCGCCAAGTCCACGCATCAACTCGTCGAGTTTGTCATTAAATCAGACAAGAAATGTGCGATCCTACTCGGAGAGTCTGAGCGCCTACTCGCCGAGTCCCTCCCTAAAACTCAATATAAATACTTAAAATAAGATACCTGGGAATCCGGATGTTACAGTTTTGTTGTGTCTTTTCTCGGACGCAGCTGCAAGTCTTGTGAGCATATCTTAAAAGTCTAGCTTCTTCTCTTGCACTGGTTCTTCTTTTTGGAAGAAACCTCTGGTCTTCATTTTATATTTCTCCTCCTTAGCCTTTTTGTACTCATCATAAGGTAGCCATTCTTTCCTTGGTTTTAGGCAATCTTCATCGTATTTATCGCCACTTGAGTAACTTACTTGCGCTTTCCGGTTCCCATTTCGTCAAGATCGCAATCCTTTGTAAGGTGAGGTCGGCTACAATTTTCACACCCCACTCTAATGGCATGGATGGATTGGTCCATCTTATTCATCCTTCGCTCCATATTTTCCAACTTGGCCATCACAACTGCCATGCTATCATTCATAGAGTTTACCACCCCTCGAGTCGAGTCATGTCTTGGATTATGATATTCTCTAGAGTGCTTAGAGAATTCTTCAATGAGTCTTTTAACTTCAGCCAAATTTTTCTTCGTTAATGAGCCTTGAGAGCCAAGTAGTTGTCTAGTAGTGACATTTACTCCATCATAGAAGGTTGACACTTCTTGTTGCACATTGAGGTCATTTTGTGGGCAATTCCTTAGTAGACCTTTGTAGCGCTCCCATGCTTCGAATAAAGACTCTCCCGCTTGTTGCTCAAAATCGGCAATGGCCTTCTTGAGTTTAACAATTTTAGATGGTGGGCAAAATTGTTCTAGAAACTACTCACACATCTTAGCCCATGTAGTAATCCCTCCCGGTGGTAGTGCTTTTAGCCAATCCTTTGCATCCCCTTTAAAAATAACAGGGAGCATCCTCAATAACACCATCTCTCTAGGTACGTTTGGAATGTTGAAGTAGTCGGCAATGTCTTTAACTTCATCAAGATGATTGTATGCATCTTCATAATCCTTTCCGGTGAAAGGAATCTCCTTCAACGCAGTAAGGATGTGCCCTTTAAGTTAAAACGTGGTAGTAGCGGGTATGGCGGGTTGCACAAGCCCCGGACCGGTGTCGTCTCGAATTCTCTTTTTGTATGCCTCCATCGTGAGATCCGCAATGTTAGCCATGATGTTATCGGGTTCTTTTTCGTGATCACTCTCTTCAAAATCGGTAACGCTTTCCTCCTTCTCGGTCTCGTACTCGGTGTCTTGTTTCGTGTTGTTGGATTCCCCCACTTTCTTTCCCTTCTTCTTGCCAAAAACTGATTTAAGACTCTTAAAAGGCGACTTCTTCGGAGTATCTTCTTAGGTCTTGTCCTTATTCTTGCGAAATGATGATTCCGGGTTTTCAAGTGGTGGAATCAAGGATGAATTCGATCCATGGGTCATAAACAATCTGCAAGAAACAGAAAAACCCGTAAAAAGAACAAAACAAACTAAAAAAAACCAAAATGGAAAAGAGCCTTGGACTCGTCGAGTCGGTGCGAATGGACTCGGCGAGTTCAGGGTAAAACAGAAAAAAATTAAAACGAAATTTCTGAAAGAAAAGAAACTAAAACTCAAATCTAATTAAAACTTTTCCTAAAGCAGTAACTTTGTGCAAGAAAATCTTACACAAAGGATCGATAACACTAGCAATTAAAATTATTTTAGAACCGTTCCCCGGCAACGGCGCCAAAAACTTGATGTGTGTGGAATGCACTAATTTTAATCCTACTTTTTAATATAAATTAGACACACAAAAGGCAGTGAACCTGTCGATTGGTGGTATAGTTTAGCAAGCAGGGTATCGAACACAGGGAACAGCAATTAAGCTAATTACTAATATTATCTAAAAGCAAACAATAAAAGAAAAGTGTTTTCTCTAGTTTTGCAAGACTAGAAACTTAAGTACTTAACTAATACTCAACTAAGCAAATAACAGCTAAGCAAATGAAAATCAACTAAATTCAATAATTGGTAACTAATACTCAACTAAGCAAATAACAGCTAAGCAAATGAAAATCAACTAAATTCAATAATTGGGAAAGACTTCTGTTTAGGTTTTGAATAATTTACTCCTATGGTTGATTTTATGACAAGTGCAATAGATTAATTAGCATTGGCTGCCGATTAGTGTGATTAGGTTCACGTTCGCTATTACTAATCCTTAGAAAACAAATCAATTTAAGCAGTGATCAAGTGATTAAACTAATAAATTTCCTAGTTTATTGATTCGGGTTAAGTAAGACTTGTAATTAGCTAACCAAATTACTAATTCAATTAACCTCTTGTTGATGGTTCGTCACACAAGGCTCACACATTAACTTACCTATTTTCTAGTTAACCCTAGTTTCACGTTCGCTATTCCTAGGCATATAACAATGTTTTCACACAAATCATATGATATTAGCAATTAAGAGATGTTCATGCAACTTAATATGCTGGTTAATTAACAGAAAATAGTTGTAATTAACACATAAGGTTCTTTAACAAGCTTACAAAACAAAAATCACCAAATTAAATTAATCCAATCATAAAATCAAACCATATTCATAAAGTCATCTATCCTAAACAGAAGTTATGAGTTTTTAGCTCATAATTAAAGCAGAAAACAACTCAAAAACGAAATCAATTGATGCAAACGTAGTTTAAACAAAAGATTAAGTAAAGAGTACACTTGAATTGCATTGATCTTCCCAAAATCGAATGCTTAGACTTGATCTTCGAGTTCTAGAGCTCCAGCAGCAACTTGAATCGCAATTTGCTCCCCAAGGGTTCCAGAGAGAGATCCCAAATTCGTGAATTAAAACCCTTTATATAGTTTCTGAAAACAGGGGCTACTCGTCGAGTCCATATACCGACTCGGCGAGTCCACCACTTAAAATCCGTATATGATAAGGACTCTTATTTGTTCGCGAATCTTCGAGCCTACTTGGCGAGTAGGCACCCAACTCGCCGAGTTCTTCAGGGTTTTTTCTTTCTTTTCTTTCTTTCTTCAATTCCCGAGCTTCCTATCGCTTTTTTTGCTTCCTTTTTCTTCCGAGCTCATATCTAAGGCTACAAATACATTTTAAACATATTTAAGTACCTTTTGTTCATAATTTGCAATAAAATAGCCAAAAAGTAATAAGATTTCACACAAAATATATGACTAATTATTCACATATCAACTGTGAATCGTAAAGTTTTACTGAGAAGAAATTAAGGAAATAATGGATTGTTTCAGTCACGCTGAGGTGGAATCAGTGTGAATCATAAACATTGTCAGATCATCAACAAGAAGTGCTTTAACTTTCATATCACAGAGTTGAGTTGCAATCTAGAACTTTGAACTTCACCGTCAATTCATTCCATGGTACCATGTCGTACCTCAAACTAGGAAGTCAAGGACATAAATAATCCTTTGTCATTAAAGGACCAGACAAGTATCTCTTATGCTTATGACTATGCAATCAAGATAAGTCATTGGGTTACGCTCGATATTTCAGCAGAACATGTGACTTGATGCATACAACAAGCATGCTTCCAGGGACAAATTCAATTAAGAGATGATTAACCAAAGATAAACACCTAAGCCTTTCTATATTTTTTTATTTAGACCAGGAAATCTCACTTAGAAAGTTTAGACGATGCTAGACAATCAACGTGAGGGGGTGACTCAATTTCATCTCAACAAATGGTCTCGCTGATGAGATACTTAGAGAGATTTAGGCACATATAGCAGCATGCTTCTAGGGACAATGAATTGTCAATAGTTACATACTTAACTTACGTCACCGTCAAATCATTTAAAATGGTACAAGACAAAATAATAAATAATATGAGAATACAAACAAAAGAGTTATTCAAAGAAGGAAATATTCTAAAGGCGATATTTTTGCAGCTTTTTCATAAACAAGATAAAGACGCGATTCATCAAATCTTTTTAATTGAGGGGCAATAAATGAACTTCCTTTTTTCAAGAAGTTTGTCCCTCAACACCGTCTATAAAATAATGAACAAACAATATCAAATATATCAAACTAAAGCACAATTCATAGAACCAAAGAGAGAAAATACCTTTAACTGTTGAAGTACTGCAGATTGATTCCAAGCTTCATGTTCACCAAGAACAAGAGAAGAATATGAACCAGTCTTTATAACCAACGAGTTAAAAGGATCCAATATTTGTAACCTTCGATTAATGAGAGTCACCAAGACAAAACTCAAAGGTTCCACTCGTTGTGATCTGTGATAGAAGAGATGAGGACCACCGCCTTGTTGAAGAGGTCTTTAGATTTCAGATGGGAATTGGTGTAGCAATGAAAGCATTTATAGAAATTAGACATGCTATGTTACCTAACTTCACTTCATGCCATTTCAATAGATATATGCGTTTCAAGAAGGAAGAGATATGTGCCCAGAAGAACACATTTTGGTATAGTTCTCTCATATCTGGTCTCAATCAATAGGATGTATCAAGTCAATCAGCATGAGCATCAGCATCAGGGAGAGAGCAATTGGCGCTGAATAAAAGATTCGGAGCTAGCTTCAACTAGCTCTACTCTGAAGATGATGCATCGAAGGAATGAAATACTAATCCAAATGAGTTAATATCGATGTCGAGATGAAGACAAAAGATCCTAAGTCTTTAGAAGGTGAGAGAGAATAACACACATTGGCAATGTTAGTAGAAAAATGTATAATGTACTCATTTGGTAGAATAAAAGTTAAAAAAAATTTAAGTAAAAAAAATCATAGTAAACTAAAATTTTAGCAGCTTATGTTCAGAAGTTTTAAGGTAACCCCTTAGCTCCAAATTCACTACCCCAAGGGTTCTAAGAGAACCCTAGCCGATTTTGGTGGTTCTAGCCTCTCTCTCAAAGTCCTCCACTTGTTCATGGTGTTTGTGACTTGTTTGAGGCATCACACTTGAGGTGTTAACCTCTTGAAAGGCCAACAACTACAAGCTACAAATAAAAGGTATTCTTCTTACTAGTTTTTATGATTCATGTACCAAATTTGTATGCTAGATAGGCTTCATGCTTTGGATAATATGAATTTGCATGTATAGTTTGAGAAAACTTAGATCCAAGGCATTAGGGTTGTATGTGCACCATAGGAGTGTTATAGTACATAAAACCCAACAGTGGTCTCAGAGCCATGGATAGTTCTCTGTTATATTGATGCATTGGTTAATTGTTCAAAGCAAGAAAAATCGTTTTCTATTGGAATCTGCATGATCACCACGACGTGGTGACTGTTCATGGGACAATTTTTTTTCAGTTTTTTGCCTAAGGTTTGGATTAGAATCATTACCACAAACTATTTTGACTATTAAAAATTGTTTTGTGATAAGGTAATGATTTCCATCATCTAAAATTAAAAAAAAAAAGACAATTATCAAATTTTAAGATAATGTTTTAATTATATGATAATTAAATTATTTGTATTGTTTGATTAGAATTGTCTTGCAATAAGAGTTAAATTAGGTCAAATTGGTAAATGATAAGTTATATGATAATTGTATTAGTTTATATTTTGATCTAAGTGTTTCATGAAGAGATTCATAACTTGTCCTCAAGTTATGAAATATGAAAAGTCTCATTCATGAAACTTTAAACTCTTTAAGTTATGGAATTGCAAAGGTCTTGAAGAGTTTCATAACTTGTCCTCAAGTTACGGAACTTGGAAAGTCTCATTCATTAAAAATTAACTTCATAAGTTATGGAATCCAAAATTTTTAAAGAGTTTCAAAACTTGCCCTCAAGTTTTGGAATTTGAAAAGTTTAAATTAAAAGTTTTAATTTGAAATATTGAATTCTAAAACATCTAGTAATTGAAAGGTTTCAAAAGGGTTCATAACTTAAAAATTAATTAAATAGTTTTTAATTTTGAATTTTTATAACCTGGATGTTTTGAATAGTTCAATTACACCTTATGGACTTTATTAAATTGATTAAAGTGTTTAATTAAAAGAGAATTAATAATTTCATAATCATATGGTTTAAAGTTAATTAAAATTAAGAGTATAATTTATTAATAGATTAAACCACCAAGTATTTTAAATGTGTAAAGTGCACCCTTATACTATATACAATTAAAAGTTTAATATATTATATATGTATAAGTTAAAAGTCAGTCTTACCGTTAGTAGGCCTCATTCACGAAACTGGTCTATAAGGGGTGTTTAAGGAAATTGCCAATAAAATGGCGATTGAATGGGTATCCACTCTTACCCACCGCACTCTTGACTAGTGGAGGGTCGTTAGCCGAACGGGTTTGACAGGACATTTAAATACTCATTAAAAGTATGATGAAATATTAAGTAACTAAACCTTTTATAAATTCCCAATCTTATTTACTTAGGAAAAATGTGAATTTGATGCTAACCCATGAAATTGCACATTGCACCTTATTAGTCGTTAGTGGAGCGTGTATGGTTAACCGGCACACTAATATGAGACTAATAAAGGATCGCAATGGGTAGCTCGTAGTTTGTCATAGATCAATGGAGCGTGTGTGGTTAACCGACACATTGATTAGGTGATAAATGACTTCGAGAGTACCAAGCTAATTTGCATGGTTATTCATACCTTGTTTGTGATCCTCGGCAACCCAGTCACAAACTTGAAGGGCATAATCGAGATTAAACATGCCATTGAAAAAGTTCAATGAATCTAAAAGAATCTAGGAATTTCAATTCATTTAAAACCTAATGCTCTTTTTTGTTTTTCATGGTGGAATTGGTAAATCGTCATTTACCTACCAACAAATAGTTTACAATTGGATTACGGCATCCCTCTTCCGAATTGTGAACTATTGTGTTGGGTCCTAGCCTTAATATTTCATTTTGGGTGTTATATTAAGGACTTAAATCAACTAACTTGAATTTCTCTCCTCATAGATGTCTAGTGTTGACAATTATGGTCCTCCCGAACCTGTTGGAAAAATCTTTCCTCATGAAGATGATGTTCCCATAAATCATACTTCACTTCCTCCACCTCCTCCAATAGTTCTTCCTGACCCACATGTTCGTCAACTTGAAAAGTTCAAGGTCACTCAAACTCTATTGGCAAGCAAACACCAAGATGGAAGGTATGTGTATGCACATGTCTTGGAGATGAAGTCACACATTGACAGGCTGGGAATGTTAGGAGTCGTTTTGTCGAGAAAATTTACTGTTGACTTGGTTCTTCAATCACTTCCCGAGTCATATAGTCAGTTTGTTAAAGACTACTATATGACAGATCATGACGTGACCCTTATTGATCTTACCTATTTGCTAATTGTTGCTGAATCAGCAATGATTTGGCGCACTTATAAAGCAAATTTGAATGGAAGATCTACTTCCCAAACCTCCATGGACATTGACAATGGAAACATTGGATGTCCAGAAAAGTCTTCTCTTCCAAATGGAAAGGGATTGGCCAAGGTGAAACAGTTTGACCAAATGGTAAAGAGAAAGGCTAAGTCTGAGATTGTCCCATGTGCCATTCCGAAAGAGTCTGTTTGTTTCTATTTCCAAGAGAAGGGGCATTAGATGTGAAGCTGTCGTATCTACCGGAAGGATCACAAGGATGGTAAAGTCAAAGTGTTTGACTCTGCTTCAGGTTAGTCCACTATATAACTCTATTAAGTTCCTATTTAAAGATTCTTAATACATGTTGTGGTGAGATCACATTTTGATGTTTTGTAGGATTGAAGAAGAGAAAGGAAGCTTAAAGAAAGGGAAAGCTGAGTCTGATCGCGAAGAGATAGTTTTCGATTGCATGATTTGATGATCAGAATTCTGAGCTGCTGCTTAGGAGTTATGATAGATTGCTTAGGAATATTTAGAAACATAGTTTTCATATGTACTTGCATTGTAAGGAAAGGTTTTCCGCATTTTATAAATAAAGAAAATTTTTGATTTTATCTTATTTTATATTTCCTTGCAATGGAATTCATGAAAATTGATGTTTGTATGCTTCTATTTTTAGCAATATGGATTTGATTCTTTCGTTTGTGATAGTGTCTAAATTTACCAAATAAGGAAAGATTCTCATCACCAAGTTTCAATTGGACAGAAACTTGGAATCATACAACTTGTATTGTATGATGAATGAGAACCTTCATCTTTGGGAACTTAAGACTAATTCATTGTTCACATATAGATGTGAGTCAAGTGAAGGACTAGGGGATCTAGTACACTTTGTTGTGCACTGGTCAGGTCCACCACAAAGATCGATAAGACTATTCGTCATGATTTACTAAAAGTTTAGTAAATATGGTTATGCTTACAAGTTTAAGTGTAATTCTGAATCATTGAAAAAGTTTCAATGTATAGCAGAACGAATAAGAAGAATCAATTAGGCAGAAAGATAAAAGTTTCTCCAATCTAAAAGGAAAGGAGAGTACTTTAGTATCATGTTTTATGATAATCCTATTGATTATGGAACCATGTCACAATTGATCCTCTGAGGACACGTTAGTACATAAGTATGGCTAAGAAGAGGAATCGGAAAATTGTTGAAATGGTTAAATCAATTAAGGTGATTCATACTTCATTTCAAAATCAAGTCTTAGAGTCATACTCCAAGATTGTGACTTGAGTGACATATCTTAAGCAGGTTTATAGCACCTCATAGGATGTGGAGTAGAAATGTTTCTTGCTCTTTCACATTTGAAATTGGTAGTTGTGATGTTTAGATAAGACAAAGACCAACTAAGACCAATTATATGAAGTGTCATTCTTGATAAGAATCCGCACTAACTCTTGAATATTTTGTTTGTCAAGGAATGTTTCTTGACAAGAGAATCTTATATGTCAAGAGGTCAGTGGGAGTATTAAAGATTTTGAAAAGTTTCAAGAGCTAATCAAGAATAAACCTATCGTTTATCAGTAACACAAGACTTGAGGTTTGTAACCTATCTTGTTGACATATTCTTGTTTCTGTGCTCATTCCAGTTAAAGTTGACTATGCATGTGAGTTCTATGAGTTCTCAATTGCTTGCATAAGGCAAAGCACCTTGATCTGTGAAAGTTCATTAATCAGTAAGGGTGAGCTGCTCAACAACTTGGAAGACATAGTAGGCCCTTATGCTGCCAAGTGCCAAGAAATTAAGATTGAACAAGTTCAGTCCATATGAGTTTGAATCTGCCATAGACCTTATCTAATGACAATGGTTGGAAATGATAGTTTCACATGGATAGGAACACATACACTATAAAATCTAAGTGTCATAAGGTTTCTCTCCAATTCATGAAAATGATTATGAGGAAACGCTTTCACTAAGTAGATTTTAAGGAGATAGTAGTTGTGTTAATTGTGTTCTCAAATTCGATTATGATTACGGCATCCCTCTTCATAGTTCGAATTGTGAGAAATGGCAAATAGTTTGAACATTCGGAACTTATTGTTTTAAGTTATGAATAGTTTAGACACACATATGAGCTTTCTAATAAAAGGTGCATAAGCTTAGATAAAGGCTTATCGAAGCATCTCGTATCAGAAAGAAAGTCAATAAGTATTGATTTCTAGAAGTCCAGTTGGTTTCTGAGTACATGTCAAAGCTAGTGGGAGCATAAGTGTTATGCTAGTAAGAATATAATTATCATGATAGTGGGAGCATGATTATTATGTGAAGTGTTGCAAGTAAGCAATACTAGTTATAGGAAACAAAGATTACTAATTTGCAAAGTTGCAAAATTTGAAAAGTTGTTTCGCTATAGTAAGGGAGAGGATACTTATACTTTATTTCGAATCTAAAAGTTTAGATTGAAGTATTAATCAAACTTAGTCATGGATATATGAATACCATGTTGAAATATTTCAACATTGGAAATTCTATATATGGAAATATTACAGCAAAAGACTGGTCAGGTATCATGTCTTTATGTAAGACATTATGAATCCTGTTCCATATGCTTCGGGTATAGGATCGATTGCATACGCTATAATATTCACCTGTTCTAATTTTCCAAATGCTTAGGGCATTAAGAGGGAAAAAGGACTAGAACCGGATATGACTAAAGTTATTAAACAACTGTTAAGGATGATCTGAGGTTCGCTAAGGATTGGTTGCTTAAGGACAGTTGGAAGTATAGTAATGGATGGACCATATTGACATTATTATGAATAGACAGGATTCTATTAATAATGTCTTGTCATATGGCATATATGGAAATGTTTCCATAATGGGAGTTGGATATCAATAATCTATGAGTAAGTTAGAAACTTTTATGCAAGAAGGATGTTCAAAGGAATGTGCTTTGAGTATGAGACTTCGTATCTATGGAATTGTCTTGTAACCATTTCCAATGGAAAGTTTAGTAATTGGCAAAATCTATGTGACTTGTGTACATAGTCGTTACAAAAGGATCACTGCATATAAGCTTAGAATCTAACAGATTACAGTAAGTGGCAAGGACTTGGTATTCTTACACTTGCAATAAGGATTTGGAATTGTGAAATGAGTGTCATTGGAAATGTTTACAATTGATCTATTTCACAAAGTAAAGACCATAGGTAAACATAGTGTGCATGCTTGGAGCATGGGATCACTATTGTTTTAATTCAAGTATTAAGTTGATCAGTGGAAACATATACAATGAATAATGTGTAATCGATATGGTGATTAAATAAAAGGTGTTTTATTTATATTCAAAAGTTTTGAGACCATATTGGATTCGATTATTCTTGTGTTTCATTTCGCATGTTTTGACTTCCCGAATAATAAGATTATCCAAACCATCCACAGTCGATCATACTTTGGAAGTAGGTATTGAGGCAAGACTGTCATGAATCCGTCTGTAGATTGTTTAAGTGTTAGACATAGCACAAGTTTGCTGTAGTATTCATGAGTACTCATGTAATAAGATTTGAGTATTGGATTAAACCCACGCTCATCTGAATCACTTCATGGATTTTATCACGAGTGATTGTGAGACGACAATATCTTATATTCTTGAAACAGAGACATATGAGTTGTAGTTTGCAAGTCGGTTGCACATTGATGATATGTAAATGCACTAGTAACTTGGTGTTATAAAATGTATTGTTATGTGTGATTTGATGAGTAAATAGAGCAAGCATATGAGTCGAAGTTTATCCATTCCTTTTACCCTAAGAGGGATAAAAACGATATTTGTGGGCCCCTCGATGATTTAGTGATGACAACCCTAAGCGCTTGGCCAAGCCTGGACTGATTTGATTTGTTCAATTATTCAGTCATCATAAATCAGAAATCGGGAAACAACACATGAACAGAGAGAATTATTATAATCCATGTCTCAGTTCATACGATATCTTGTAGAAATGGAGGAATATATGATCCCTTATCTAATGGACGCGTCATTGACTAGGTCAGAGTTCGACAACGGCTTTTGAGAACTACGATTGTTAGTCGGGTTTTTAAGTCGTACTTGCAGTTATAGTTATTAGACTTATCCAAGTAAGAGACTGTTGGATTAAGTGTCTAAGCCCATAACTATAATTGGTATGTACTTGACCTGAGAGTAGCATGGTCCATTTCGGGTTGCCTTTACCAGAACAATTTGACAGGATGGATATTTGAGAAAGAGGTTATTTGTGATTTATCAATATATTATAAGTATAATATATTAATTGAGACATCATATTATTTAATTAATATTGGTCAAGAATTAATTTGGAATTAATTTAGTGATCAAAAGAGATTAATTAAATTAAGGGGACTGATTAAGTAAATCAGTAATACATATAGTTTGGGCCAATGATCCATGATTGATTAGTGATGGACTAAGTTTATGTGAGAGTCCATGAAGTGTTAGTCCATAAGGCTTATCATATGGATTATTGGATTAAAGGCCCAAGGAATGAATTAGGGTTTACAAGTTGAAACCCTAGGAATTCCACACTATAAAAGTAACCCCTTAGCTCCAAATTCACTACCCAAGGGTTCTAAGAGAACCCTAGCCGATTTTGGTGGTTCTAGCCTCTCTCTCAAAGTCCTCTACTTGTTCATGGTGTTTGTGACTTGTTTGAGGCATCACACTTGAGGTGCTAAGCTCTTGAAAGGCCAGCAACTACAAGCTACAAATAAGGGGTATTCTTCTAACTAGTTTTTATGATTCATGTACCAAATTTGTAAGCTAGATAGGCTTCATGCTTTGGATAATATGAATTTGCATGTATAGTTTGAGAAAACTTAGATCCAAGGCATTAGGATTGTATGTGCACCATAAGAGTGTTATATTACATAAAACCCAACAAGGAAACCTTCTGGACGAGGTGGATTAGTGGCTTAATGGATTAAGGGGTTTTATTCATCAAAATGGCATACAGACAGTTCTCACGACATGAGATTATGCATGTCACGTCGTGAGGATCGAAGGTCGCGACTATTTCGTCTTTTAGTGGCTCACGACGTGACCAATAGATTGTCACGTCGTGAACGGTCCTTGACCATTGACTTTTGTTAACCATTGACCGTTGACTTTTTGACTAATTTGACTTTGGGTCAACCTTGAAGGATTTGGGCTGTTGATTAAGATTCTTCCATGTTTTGTGGTAGAGGGCTCGTGGGAGCAAGCAGTGCAGAGAAGGGAAGCGCATCGCATTGTTTCTAGGTTCTCTGTCTCAAGTGAGTTTTCCTCACTGTACCCATGGGTCGAAGGCACCAATGCCGACCCACTAGTTTTGGTTATCATTCAGTAGAGGGATGCCCTAGGGGCTATATGTAACCACGAAGGATAGACTAAGGACTCTTGATCTAGGCTTTCTTGCTTGTTCCTTGTTTGGTTGTGGCTCTAGAGTAGTATCATCTGTACATGTGTTTATTTCACCTCTGGATACATATCGTTATGCATTCCTTGGAGATTTGGTTATGTGTGCTTGTGTGTAGAATGTTGTTGTGTTGTAGTGAGTTGTTAGATATACATATCTTTGTGTGTTAGGATGCAGCAGTAGTGTCATATTGGTTAGAGTACTAGTAGGTTGTTCATCGTTTGGTGGAATGCCCTAGGGACTGTATGTAGCCATGTAGGATAAACTGAGAACTCTTGATCTAGGCTTTCTTGTATGTTCCTTTTTTGGTTGTGGCTCTAGACTAGGGTAATCTGTTTGGGTGGCTATTTCACCCTTGGTTCCTTATGGTTATGCATTCCATGGCAAGTTGTTGGTAGCGGAGCAGTGTGATGTGAAGGATCTAGTAGGCGGTAGTGAGTTCTATGATTGGTAGTTGCCTGCATTTATGTGCCTACATGATCTCTTGTTTCTTTATATTTCGACATATTATGGTGGTTGAGGTTGAGGCGGTCGTGTTGTGTGACGTAGGCCAAGAGACCAGGTGCGGCCAGCTGTAACCCTTAGGCACGGAGGCTCGGCAAGAGCGATTGAGTTGAGGCGGCTTGCCAATGTACCCGGGGTAATCCAGTCTGATGACTGTGGACCCAATATGCATGCTTGTATATGTTCTATTGTGTGTGGTATTTTAGGGAAACTCACTAAGCTTTGTGCTTACCCAACTATTTATGTTTTCAGGTTCTATTAGTGATCGTAGGAATGTGAAGGCGTGATAGTACACAGTGATCAGCAGCATTGAGGACTCCGTGTTTATTATATTAGTCTGATTTTCGACAATCGTAATTTAGAATAAATGGTTTTCTTAAAATGGATTTATAATTGTGAAGTTTTACCTTAAATAAAATGAAAATTTTTTGTTGTGAAAATGAGACGTTACAAGTTGGTATCTGAGCCTTGGTTTGTAGGGTTTTGGAGGAATACTTGTGTGAATCTAAACTCAAACTAGGATCCGAGAATTTTCACAAACCATTTTTGAAAAAGAAATTTATAATGAAAGGGTTGGGTTAGGTACTTGGGATCGGTCTCTTGTCATGTTCTTGTTTGATTTTTGGCTTGGGATCGGGAACGTAGACCTTTACTTAACCTTGGTTTTACAAGAAGATACGGTGTGTAAAATCAGCCAGCGCCCGAACAGGAGAGTGGTTCTCAAAATACCCATACTTGTTATATATGCTGAATTTTGAATTTGCTGATATGTGAATTGTTAGAAAAGCATGATAGTAGATAATATAAGGTTCTTTTAGGAACTATTGGATGGTAATGCCTAATTTTTGTGATGCCTTACGCTATATGGAATTACTTTATATATGTTATTTGAATGCGTGATTGCTAAGTGTATGTTGTATAGTTGTATACGGTCAGGATTAAATAGCCTTAGAATGATTGACTTAGCCTTAATTCATGTTCCTTGTTTGGTTGTGGATTTAGGGAAGAGTCGATTATTCGATAGTCTGTCTGACCCCATATTGTGTACAACAATCAGGCACAAAACAACCAGCGGTGCGGGAGCGAGGATGATACTAGGGGAGTGCCTAGGAAGTTAGTTGCGGCTCATAGGAGCATGTGGTTGTTAGTACACCTAGGGTTGGTCTAGTGCAGTGACTTAGGACCTTGGGATGAATTATGAATCGACAACGGATAGTTGTGGAAGGTAGTATGGGCATGTACTACTGTCACACCCCGGCCGTCGGCGGAAACACCGGGCAGTGTAACGTCATTTCTCGTATCATAGTTATCAACTTCCTGAAAACAAATGCATTTAAAACTACGTCAACATAAAGTTGGTGAGTCCACAGGTTTTGACTCCATATAAAAATAATACATTTTTCAAATTCAAAAAGTATAGTTTTGAAAGTATCATTTTGACTCTCCAACGTTTAGCATATATATCCTAGGTATAATAGTTTACTTACCAAATAAGTAGTTTACCTATAAGTCTCATATACTATGAATATAAGTGTTTGTAATTCCATACAAACGAAAGTTGATACGTATAAATCTTATTTCAATTCTATACGAGTAAAACCGCTACGTATAAATCTATTTCAATTCTATACGAGTAAAACCGCTATGTATAAATCTTTTTCAATTCTATACGAGTAAAACCGCTACGTATAAATCTATTTCAATTCTATACGAGTATGTGTGTTAGGTATAATTATCTACTTAATATACAAGTAGTATACCTACAAGTTTCTTGTACCTAGAGTATAAGTGTTTGGGAAACTTATACTTAACATTAATACTTGTATAACGACAAAGTATAATGCTTCTACAATTTGCTACCATGAGTCCGTAACTGCGGCTATATGACTAGTTTCAAACCTCTGCTTGATGCTAAAAGTTTCGCATCTTGAGATAAGTTCCACACGCTTCATCAACGTCGGAACAATAAACAAACAAAAGGACAGTTCGTCACTCGCACACTGTTGTGTTGTAGCTAGCAACCACGAGTGGGGTTGTCAACCCGTATCTTATTCATACACGACTTCCTCGCTCATACGGGATTAACGGTTACAGGTCAGAGGATTTTCCCTAAGATTTCCAATCTTAGTTGATGAATACAATAGCTCATGTAGACTTGTCGAGTTCCGTTAGTTTTAGTAGTAAAATCATATTCGTGTCTAAAACCCTAAGTTATTAGACTATGCTTTTAACATTACTCCTAATATTTATAATACTTAGGTAGTACAACAGCTATAATTAGAATTAAAACCAGGTTTTATCTTGACATAAAACCAATAACAACAACATATAACATACCTGGTTTTATCTTGACATAAAACCAACAATAACAACATATTTATCAATTAACATATAGAACTTCCGAGTATAACTCTGGAACTATATCGCACACATAATATATATAGAATCATAAGTATAACTCAAGATCTACATTAGTATACTACTATAACAATAACATGCTAACAACTTTACGATAGTTGTATAATTTCAGATACGAAATAACTATATCCCGGTTATTATAACTATCTACGTTGATACTAATATACTATCATATAGACATAATAATAACGTATATATAATATTTAGCATGCATTTTCCCCCGAAAACATTAGAAAGTGGGGCCGTGAAACTCACCTTAATAGCGTGATTTTATGTAATCTAAGCAGAAACGGTCAGCGGTACGAGGTCGTCGGGGCTCGGGATGCAAGAGGGCTTCAGCAAATGAGAGAGAAAGAAAGTAGAAATGGTGTAAGGAAGCTTAGGGCCGAAATGGCTATTTATAGGCTTATTTTTGGCCCCCACGACGTGAAAATGATAGGTTCATGTCGTGGGCTATGGCAAGAGTCATCCCGTAGCTTTAACACATGTTTTCTAGCCCCGATTAGTGTCCCTGACACGTTTCACGTCGTGAAATTATTGTCCACGTCGTGAACCATGGCGGCTAGGGTTTCTTGCCACGTGTCATGCTCTAAGACAGCTGCATCTTCGGAAGGTTATAACTTTTGCATACGAACTCCGTTTTTGACGTTCTTTATATGCACGCGTAGCTAATTCCGAGTACTACGACTTTCGTTTAGATGCTAATAGCTAATTCTTAGTCTATTTTAAATTCCTCTTATTATAGAGATTTTATAGTGTTCGGTTTATCATAACTTCTTCACGCGAAGTCAGATTTAGATGTTCTCTATATTTTTGGAATCGTATGGACTTATACTTTGAGTTGTATCATAAAATATGTATGAAAGTTCATATTTATATTAGAATTATCATGAAATACATAGTAAGTTTACTACATTACTAGTTTTAACAAAATCACATTACATGATTGGTATAATCACATGTGATTGTTATTGACCTATTTTGACTAGTGTTACATTCTCCCCCCGTTGATAAAATTTCGTCCCGAAATTTATTTTGTACTAGGTTCCACTACAGGGTCCTGGATAGCTTTCATGCTTCCTATTACGAATGCCCTACCACGGACTAACTTCCTTGACTCCTTAACTTTGGACATTCCTTCTTGATATGCCCAATTTCACCACACTCAAAACATGCTCTTTCTCCATCATAGCCTGTTCCAGTGTTTGTTCCTTGATTTTCTGTTGTAGGTGTTGTGCTCCTGCAGTAACTGGCAGTGTGTCCCTTCTTTTTGCACTTCATGCAAATATACCAGTCACCTGCATGCTGATGGTTGCATTGACTGCACCATGAACAGTTACCTAGATGATGGCGACTACACTGAGTGCACCATGGGAGTTTTCCAACATACTTCCTTGGTTGTATGGGTATTGTTGTTGTGGCTGCATAACTAGTTGGCACATCTTGTCTCTCCTCAGATGATTGTATGGGATTCTTCCCATTAAATATGCGCTTGTTTGTTCCAGATTCGGGAGACTCAGCTATAAATCCCACTGGGATTTCTGTGTTGGTTAGCTGATGAGCTATACGTTTTGCACTGTCATATGTTGTAGGCTTCGATGCGATCACCATTCCTTTGATTTGCGATGCTAGACCCCAGATATATCGCTCAATCTTCTTGTATTCAGGGGTTACAAGTGTCGGACACATCACCGCAAGATCATTGAATCTAGCGGTATAAGCATTTATCTCTGAACCCTTCATGGTTAGGGTCCATAATTCTTGTTCCAGCTTATGTATTTCCTCCCTGGGACAATACTCCTCTACTAGCATCCTCTTCAACTCTTCCCATTGCATGGAATTGGCAGCATCAATACCTGTTGTATTCACATGGATGTTCCACCATGTAAGTGTTGCATCAGCGAAGGTACACGTAGCAAATCGTACCTTACATTCGTCCGGACAGAAGCTTATTTGAAATATTGATTCTGCCTTTTCAATCCACCGGGTCAAGCTAACAACCCCTTCCGTTCCATGGAAGCTCTTAGGTTTTCAATTCATAAAATCCTTGTAGGTACACATTCTGGCGGTCCCTACATTGCCATCATTTCTAACTCCTCCTCTTGTGACATTAGCAAGTGCTGCAGCGATTCTCTGAGCTATGATTTCTTCAAGTTCTGCTGAACTTATTCGAGGGTTTGTTTCTAGTGGTGGTGGTTGCGGTTGTTGTTGTTGTGGTTCTGGTCGTTGGTTAAGGTTTAGCCGAGCGCTACTTCTTCTAGGCATTTTGTTTAGTTCCTATACATTTTAGATCACCAAGTGTTTAGTCTATCAAATATTACTCCCAATTTAAATAGTTCATATGATCTGATCATAATAAAATATAGTTGTACACCTACACCTAGTTGTGATAAGATCTATGCACATATGAACTTTAGTTGGAATATCTGATCTAAATCCTTGAGATCAAAAACATTCCGGGTATTTAGATGTATTATCATCGCGGGTCTGAGTCTTCATATATGACTCTATATTCTTATTTATTGTATTCACGCTTTAACTATTGTTTTTTACTTCACGTCTATCTGATAAGGCACCGGCCAGTCAGGACAGTCGGTGGGCAGGATCATTTTAGCATGTAGCCGTTCTGAAATCCAGCAACCCAAACCGACATGTCTATCCTTGTCACCGCTCCCGTAAGTAGTCCTTCAGTAGAATTAATAATACTTTATATTGTAGGCTAAGATATATACCTAAACCTAACAGAGTAAGCCCTAAACCATAGTCGTGCTTTCCTAAGAAAGTACTAATTCACTATAGTTAATAGCTCTGATACCAATCTGTCACACCCCGACTGTTGGCGGAAACACCGGGAAGTGTAACGTCATTTCTCGTATCATAGTTATCAACTTCCTGAAAACACATGCATTTAAAAATACGTCAACATAAAGTTGGTGAGTCCACAGGTTTTGACTCCATATAAAAATAATACATTTTTCAAGTTCAAAAAGTATAGTTTTGAAAGTATCATTTTGACTCTCCAACGTTTAGCATATATATCCTAGGTATAATAGTTTACTTACCAAATAAGTAGTTTACCTATAAGTCTCATATACTATGAATATAAGTGTTTGTAATTCCATACAAACGAAAGTTGATACGTATAAATCTTATTTCAATTCTATACGAGTAAAACCGCTACGTATAAATCTATTTCAATTCTATACGAGTAAAACCGCTATGTATAAATCTTTTTCAATTCTATACGAGTAAAACCGCTACGTATAAATCTATTTCAATTCTATACGAGTATGTGTGTTAGGTATAATTATCTACTTAATATACAAGTAGTATACCTACAAGTTTCTTGTACCTAGAGTATAAGTGTTTGGGAAACTTATACTTAACATTAATACTTGTATAACGACAAAGTATAATGCTTCTACAATTTGCTACCATGAGTCCGTAACCGCGGCTATATGACTAGTTTCAAACCTCTGCTTGATGCGAAAAGTTTCGCGTCTTGAGATAAGTTCCACACGCTTCATCAACGTCGGAACAATAAACAAACAAAAGGACAGTTCGTCACTTGCACACTGTTGTGTTGTAGCTAGCAACCACGAGTAGGGTTGTCAACTCGTATCTTATACATCCACGACTTCCTCGCTCACACGGGATTAACGGTTACAGGTCAGAGGATTTTCCCTAAGATTTCCAATCTTAGTTGATGAATACAATAGCTCATGTAGACTTGTCGAGTTCCGTTAGTTCTAGTAGTAAAATCATATTCGTGTCTAAAGCCCTAAGTTATTAGACTATGCTTTTAACATTACTCCTAATATTTATAATACTTAGGTAGTACAACAGCTATAATTAGAATTAAAACCAGGTTTTATCTTGACATAAAACCAATAACAACAACATATAACATACCTGGTTTTATCTTGACATAAAACCAACAATAACAACATATTTATCAATTAACATATAGAACTTCCGAGTATAACTCTGGAACTATATCGCACACATAATATATATAGAATCCTAAGTATAACTCAAGATCTACATTAGTATACTACTATAACAATAACATGCTAACAACTTTATGATAGTTGTATAATTTCAAATACAAAATAACTATATCCCGGTTATTATAACTATCTACGTTGATACTAATATACTATCATATAGACATAATAATACCGTATATATAATATTTAGCATGTATTTTCCCTCGAAAACATTAGAAAGTGGGGTCGTGAAACTCACCTTAATAGCGTGATTTTATGTAATCTAAACAGAAACGGTCAGCGGTACGAGGTCTTCGGGGCTCGGGATGCAAGAGGGCTTCAGTAAATGAGAGAGAAAGAAAGTAGAAATGGTGTAAGGAAGCTTAGGGCCGAAATGGCTATTTATAGGCTGATTTTGGCCCCCACGACGTGAAAATGATAGGTTCACGTCGTGGGCTATGGCAAGAGTCATCCCGTAGCTTTAACACGTGTTTTCTAGCCCCGATTAGTGTCCCTGACACGTTTCACGTCGTGAAATTAATGTCTACGTCGTGAACCATGGCGGCTAGGATTTTTTGCCACGTGTCATGCTCTAAGACAACTGCATCTTCGGAAGGTCATAACTTTTGCATACAAACTCCGTTTTTGACGTTCTTTATATGCACGCATAGCTAATTCTGAGTACTACGACTTTCTTTTATACTCCAATAGCTAATTCTTAGTCTATTTTAAATTCCTCTTATTATAGAGATTTTATAGTGTTCGGTTTATCATAACTTCTTCACGCGAAGTCAGATTTAGATGTTCTCTATATTTTTGGAATCGTATGGACGTATACTTTGAGTTGTATCATAAAATATGTATGAAAGTTCATATTTATATTAGAATTATCATGAAATACATAGTAAGTTTACTACATTACTAGTTTTAACAAAATCACATTACATGATTGGTATAGTCACATGTGATTGTTATTGACCTATTTTGACTAGTGTTACAACTACCGAAAGCGCAAGATCCGTATGAGAGTTAAAAGGAATCTCGAGGTTACTAAGGAACTAATATGTTGAGATCTGGTGTGTTGAGCATTGTGATTTGATGTCTGATTTTTTCGTTGTATATTTTCAGTATGGTGGCTATCGGAGGTGCAGGATCAGGTGTTGGTGGCACTGTGAAGGCAGGTTCGAGTGATGAGGAGATCCACATGATTATTGTTGCCGATGTGGTCGAGGTGGTTCCAAAGTTGTTTGGTTCGGTTAATACCATAATGATCGAGGATTTTGATCGGCGCTATGTTACCGTCGCACAGGTTGCTGCTGCTGTAGCCACTACAGTTCTTGTCGTTGCAGGATTCCATAGAGGCGGGGCGATGTAGTATCGGTAGTTCATTTATATGAAGCCTCCACAGTTCAGAGGCGACAAGGACCTGATTATTGCTCTGAGATGGATATCTGACGTGGAGGGATGTTTCTACACGTGTTTGTGTCCCGAGGACTAGAAGGTGAAATTTGCGCAGAGTCTTCTTCGTTAGGGTGCGAAGGATTAGTGGGAGTTTGTGACCCATGGCTTTTTGTAACAACCTGTTATTTCAAGTCAATGTAGTGGTCTAGGTCAACCATTATAATTTGTTTTCAAGTAATAAAATAATTAAGATGAAAATAAACGTCAAAAATAAAATGTAAGATAAACTTGATTTGTATAAATAAAGTGGTAGTGATCGTGACAAGGATTCAGAAAATATAAAGAATACCGAAATCTGAGTTATAACGAAGAAGTTATGACTTATCGGAGTTTCGCGACAGAACCGGCACAACGCTGTGTGACATAAAAAGTGAATTTACAATAAAATGCTTTTTAGCCTTAGTGATCTAAATAAAAGCCATAGTAAAGATTAAACCGAGAAGGTACATAAAAAGAACGTCCAAATCTGACTTCATATCAGGAAGTTATGATTTTTCTAAGATTCGGCACAGCAGTGTACAGCCCGAAATTCGAATTATAGATCCAGCGATTTTTAGCCGACACAACCTAAATGAGAATCGAAGATCTTGTCAATAGTAGCTTAACGGTAAAAAGACAGACGAAAACGGATGTCGGATGAAGAAGTTATGAATTTTTAACGAACTTTTCTTGTCCCGATCTGTTAAAAATATAACATTAAGAATAAAGTCAAATTTAGCCAACAGAGTCTAAATGAAAGTCGTAGAGTACGGTCTCACCTACGCGTGGATATAAAGAACATCGAAAACGGAGCTCGTATGTGAAAGTTATGAAATTTTGAAGTTTATGGCTCAAATTCTGAGGCTGGTCCGAAGCCGTACGCCCAGCGTAGAGGGTTACGCCCAGTGTTCACATGCACTAGGTCCGGAGTTAGCCACGTCGCCCTTCCTTCGCATGCAGACACGTAGCTGACACGTCCGAAGCTCGGATTTCAATCAGATGCCACGTTCCTTCACTACACGCAGCGTACGAAGGTACACCCTACGTACCGAGGTACGCCCAGCGTAATGCGAGGCTTCGGCCACCTATAAATAGGATGCGAAGCTGCCCGGTTATGGTTGCTACTTTGCTCATTCTTTCACCCTAAAACACCTCTCTAGCCACTCTAAACCACCTCGAAGCCAAGGGAACCTCCCTAACACCCGAAGAAAGCCCGGAGCACCCGAAGTCCCCGTGAAAATAGTCTTTTCGGTTTGAAACCCGGCCCGTGTAATGCCCGGTTTTCAACAAAAACTTACGGTTTCATCAATGAAAATCATTTCTAGAAACGAAGTGCTACCCGAATCACCACTTTATCAAGTGAGTTCATACCCCTACACTTTTCCAAACTTTTTCTATGTTTTCAAGGAGGGGGGATACAAGTAAAACACAAGAAATCTTGTGTTTAAAAATATAATTTACTTATTATGTTTTCTTACCGTTAATATGTATTTAAACGTGAAATTTGTTAAAACATGGAGATAAACTTATAAACTATAATAGGTATAGTTTATGGAACAAAGGAACTTATTTACAAAGCTCGGATTTTAAGACGGAAATAAACTTATAAACTATAATAGGTATAGTTTATAGAACATATGAAACTATTTTACAAAGTTCAGGTTATATCACGGAGATAAAGTTATAAACTATAATAGGTATAGTTTATGGAACAAGGGGACTATTTTACAACGCTACATGTTATTTACAAAAAGGTTTTTCCGCTTTATTACTAGTAAATTCGTTGAAGCAATTTGTGAGACACCTTCATGTACTTATCTAAGTACCCTTTAAAGTCCTGACTTATAACCAGAGTCTTCTGGAGGGAGAGCGTGAGTTTGTGTATAGATCTATACGGGACTGACAATCCCGCACCTGAGCTGCTTGCAACAGCTAGGCCGGCAGGCCTGAGGTGACAAATGTCATAATGATTCCGACACCTGAAGAACATCGTTTCAGGCCATCCTAGGTCATCAAGTATGGTTATAAGAACTCACAAGGAGAAAACAACGACATATTTACGTAGTAATATACTTTTTCTTAAACAGTCTTAAGAGGTATTAACTCTGTGATTATGCGGCATATACATCAGGGTTATATAAAATTGATGTCCAGTAGACTGTGGAATGTGTGATTTCCGCCTTACTTCTGTTCCTTGTTTGGTTATGGGCTTAGGGAAGATTCACCCATTCAATTGTCTGTTCGATCTCGGTTATATACAACTCGTATGTACTAAGTGATCATAGGAGGGTAGTAACATTGCATCTAGTTTACATGGCAAACACATCTTCAGCTAGTTTTACTTATAAATAAAACTAGGTATCATTAAACTAATTATGGTAATTATACTTGTGCTTTTCGGTCTTTGAACGATTAAGACTACAAATCGGTTTCATAGAAAATATAGGATTTTCTAGGATAAACATAGTTATTTTAAAGGTAAACAGTTTTCGATTCAACTTTCTGAAAACAAATACGATATTTACTGAAAACAATGTTTTACACAAGAGTAAATGGAACCAGGAACATAATTACAAAAAGGTTCAACACTTAATTACAAACTTGTATAACGTAAGTGAACCCTTAATTGTTAATTCTATGAGTAATATTCATATATGAATATAAATATAAGTGTATTGATAGATGAATGTACCACCTCCCTCCGCCACCAACCACCACCACCACCACCACTACCTCTGCCACCATCCACCACCTCCATATTCATATATGAATAATCGCTCCTCCATACTTATTCATATAGGAATATACGTATTCATATATGAATACACGTATTCATATATACATATCCATATACGTATTCATATATGAATATGATCTGTTATGTCGGCACGGTATGCTAGAGCACTTAGACGTTAGCTTAGAAATGAGTAACCCATATTCATTCCCTCATTCTCAACCTTTTTCTTTTCTCAATTGAACCCTTATATATATATATATATATATATATATATATATATATATATATATATATATATATATATATATATATATATATATATATATATATATTTCTTCGATCTTTCTTTACAAAACTTCGATCTTTCTTTCCTCTTATCCTTCTTCACATTGGCGGTCTGCAATCCTAGACGTAGTCATCGCTAAATCGCCATGCACTACAAGAAAAGAGAGTAATAGGGACAACACTTTTAGTGACAACAATACCTTTAGTGGCTACATCAGACGAGACACGCCTGGTGTCTCCGCTAAAGGCTCTAGTCATCGTTAAAAATATGGTCGCGAAAGATACCCATCGGCGATCCGACAAACACATGCTAGTATTAATCTTGACCCTACATATGCAACATGATCCGGTGGATAGGGTTCATACTCGTGGAAGTAATAGCGAAAACACCTTTTGCAACGACAACATCGTCGTTAATGATTTCGATCCGTGTGACCCACATGACAAGCGATCTTGGGCCTACAATATCGACCTCATCCGACGGCCAAAAATGACGAGACAATGGCTCATCCATTTACCTCCAACATGTCACTGCTACTGCTCTGGTGTCACTACTAAAGGTGTTGCCGCAAAAGGTTAGTCCCTTTTTATTCAGCTTTGTCCCCTATCAGCTACCAATCGCATCCATTTTTTTTCTTTCTCGAATTGTCCGACGGCGACATCGTATCTTCGGCGTATTACGACGTTTTTCACCTGCAAACTTGCCTCTATCACCAACTCGTCAGATTATTTCACCCATTTTCGGTGACAAACGCATCGATTTTTAGCAAATCTAGCAACAGTATGTCGTCCTTTCTCTTTCTCTTTCTATTATGATATCGATTCCCCTACTTATTTGTTGAATTTCGCCTGATTAAGCATACAATAGCCACCATCACCACAGCAACGCTGTTCTCCAGCGACCACCACCACTATAACTCCACCAGTTCATTTTTCCAGCCACGGGTGCGTTTTTTCGGCATAATTTTTCTGTCATGCATGTATGATGTGTATTTTGTTACTCTCTATCAGCTTTATGTGAAAACTGTATATTAATTGAAAGTGCTATACGAGCTATATATGAATTGTATATGAAATTTGTATATGAATTGAAAGTCTTATTATGAATTGTATATGAAATTCATATATGAACCTGTTATATGAAATTTGTATATGAACTGAAAGTGTTATATGAAATTTTTATATGCATGTTGTTACATGAAAGTTGTATTTGCAAGTTCAAGGAATTGGATTGGTATATATGAATGTATTATGTGTTTGGTATATATGTTTTTTGTATATGATTTGTCTTTGACAAATTTTTAGGTTTTGGTTGTCAAGTTTGCTAATTTCATAAAATGACTTAACGCTTTTGACAATGGTAAATGGATATATATATATATATATATATATATATATATATATATATATATATATATATATATATATATTTGTATTTTTTAAGTGTGTATATATGTATTTGTATGCATGAAAATAGAAATTATGTGTATATATGTAATTGGTATATGTATATGTGTATTTGATATGTATGCAAAAGTAGTATGTTATAATTGACGATGTCATCAAAGTACAATTTTATAATGGAAAACAACATAAGAAAAATCGTGTACATATAAAACAAATATACGAAAAAGTACAATGCCATAATCAAAAAAATTGCAACATACGAAATGATGGTAAAAACTTAATTATTTAAAGTACAATGTTATAATAATAAAAATAGAAAACATTCTATAAATATAAAAAATTATAACACAAGAAAAGATGTTAAAAACTTACAACATAAGAAAAGATATTAAATATATATATATATATATATATATATATATATATATATATATATATATATATATATATATATATATATATATATATATATATATATATGAAAAATTACGACATAAGAAAATATGCTAAAAACTTAATTATTTAAACTATAATGCTATATTAATAAAAATAGGTTTTTTATGTTTAAGTATCTTTCTTTTAAATCACCAAGAGCCAAGAATACCCGCCCGAAATTGATTTACAAATTAGTTTTGGGTTGTCCCCGTTTTGGGACTGCTTTTTGAATGTGTTATCTCGTTTAGGATGTGAATGTGTATTACATGATTGATTGTGTAAGAAATATTCGATTGTTATTTTCTCTTTGCTCCTCGGGTATATATTTCTATATATACTTAGGAGCTAAGGGGAAATGTTGCCGAATTTTTCTTAAACGGACAATCATGTAATACACATTTGCATTTGAGGTAAGGTATTCAAAAAGTGGGTTTATAAGTCTACCCTTGTGAATACTCATTCCGTTGTCTGGTTTTTTGTTATTTTTTTATCCTGCTTTTTGAATCGTTGATTTTTACTCTACCTTTAATTCCACCCTATTTAGTGGTTATTCTATCTCTATAAATATTCAATACTATTTTTAGTTCTTGTAGATTAAACACTAGAACCTAACTTATGTTTCAGTTGCAACATGTTTATTGATAAAACATGTACTACTATGGAAAATTGTTACACTATCGTGTTCCAACAAGGACTCGGATCTTTTCCCGAGAGGTCCAAACCACACGTCGATAACAAAGATAAAATCAGATGCACGTGTAAAAAATGTAACTTCAGTAAATTTATACTACTATCCATAATGAAATTCCATATACTTCAACATGGTTTTAGTCCACATTATATTATATGGATGCATCACGGTGAAAATACAGTTCATTCGGTTGTAGAAGACATAGCACGCAGTAACGAGATGGTCGATGTTATTGTTGATATTATGGGGGTGTGATTGAAAACGATACTAACCGCGAAGAAGGGAACCCGAATACAGAGGATAACAGTGTCGATGATGGATTTTAAAAGCTGTTAGAGGAAGTCCATTTAAAATTATATTCTGGATGTTTGTTTTCGTCCCTTGACTTTTTAGCAAAGATGATGCATATCAAGGTGATCAACAAATTGACTGATAGTTCATTTGATCAGCTTCTTGAGTTGTTGCAAACTGTATTTCCTCAAAGAAACACCCCCCCCCCCCCGGGTCACATAATGAAGCAAAAAAAAGACACTTAAGAAGATCGACTTGGGTTATGAGTCGATACACGTATGTAAAAAACAACTACTTTCTTTTCTAGAAAGAAGACAAGTTGTTGAAAAAGTGTCCAGTGTGTAATGAGATTCGGTGGGTTGACACAAAGATGGCAGAAGCTGAAAATATTATCATTGGACCTCATCTGTATCACATACATGATATCACAAAATTTAGGCGAGACCGGTCGTGTTTTGACAAATAGAAAATATTTCGGCAATATTCTTTCACCCTTCAGACTGGGGGGCTTAATGGGGTACCAGCCGGTAGCCTGAGGAAACCTACTATCGAACCGATACCTACCAGATCAGCTTTACAAGCACTACCACCCGTTTCGAGAAAATATTTATTCGAACATACTGTACGCAAGCATCAAAATCATATCCCATAAAATATGCCAAAAGTACAAAGAAAATAAAATAAGTAAGGAAAGGACACAACGAGAGACCGATCGCAGACCGGGTAATGGGTGGAGGACCGGTCTAACGAGTGGGCTTTACTAACCGTGGATATCCTATAACTATCCCCAGGGGACATGCTAACCAAGTAAAGAAAAACACATACTCCTTGACACAAAAGCAATACCAACATATCGCATTCTGACTTAGGCAACGGTGAGCTATACCGGGGTCTAACCCTCGGTATGGCTGTCTGACCTAGTTTTTGTTATTCTCATAAAGAGTGAATTCCCAGATGCCTATAAGACGAACCCTCCTGGGTGAAAGAGCTCATCGTTCGCCTGGAGTTCGCTATATCAACAAATCCAAAGCACAATGTGAGTGTTATTTCCTTGAGAAGTGAGAAAAGTTATGAAGGCTCAAGCGTTAGAACCAGAAAGAGAAGTTGAAGAAGAATATGAAAAAGATAAAGAAAAGGAGGCTGAAGAAGAATATGAAGAGGTTCTGATTGACGAAGATGCTGAAAAAGATGAAAGAACATAAACTCCAAAACCAGCCAAGTTGAATCTGAAGGAGTACAAGCCACTTGTACCATTCCCATCCCGACTGAAGAGTACGAAGAACGAACGAGAAGATAAATATATTATGGAGATCTTTCTTAAGGTTGAGGTAAATCTTACACGTTTAGATGTTATCAAACACATCCCTTGTTATGCCTAATTTTTAAAGGAATTATGTGTTTCAAATAAAAGATTTAAAACTAACAAAACATTAAAAGCTGGTGAAAATATTTCAGCTATTTTGCAAAAATGTTTACCTCCAAAGTACAAGGATCCAAGAGTTTCTCGATTCCTTGTAAATTGGGTGACCTTAATTTCCCAAAATCCGTGTTTGACCTAGGAGCTTCATTTAATGTCCTTCCATTTTCTATTTTTGAAAAATTAAAATTGGGAACTTTAAAAAAGACTGGGACAATTATCTATTTGGTTGATCACTCAACAGTACACCCAAAAGGTGTACCAGAGGATGTTTTTGTCCAAGTGAATAATTTGATTTTCCCACTGATTTTTATATTCTGGACATGGGTAATTTGGACATATCAGATACAAACTCTATTATTTTAAGTTGTCCATTTATGAAAACTGCACAAACGAAAATAAATGTTTTTAATGGAATGATTTCAATGGAGTTTGATGAGGAAGTGGTTAATTTTAAAATAAATGATGATGATTTTCCTTTTGATAAAGTTTATATTAATTATCTGGGTACCAACAGTCCTTTTTCTGAGGACTCCTATGAGTTTTCTAATGTCTCTATGCAAGGAATATTTGTAGATAGCAATTTATCTAACACATTATAAGAGCTGGAAAAGGGAAATCTTGGGGAAAAAGAAGTAAAATTAACTGCTAAAAAGAAGTTATTTGAAGCATCAGAGAATGAGCTGATAAGAAATTAGCTTGGGGATGTGAAGGAGAAGTTGATTTCTGCTAAGGAGAAATCAGAGAAAAAACTAAAAATAAAAATTATTTTGGAAAAAGAAAATGTGGGAGAGGTGATTTCTGTTACGAATCTGAAAAAAAAGAAAATCTGAGAAGAATGAGAAGATTTCTGAAAAGAAAAAGATCAGAAATCTTAAGCATGACTTATCTGATAATAATATGAAGTCTTTTCAGTTTGCTAAACAAGTTCCAGATCCACCAATTTTGTCATATCTGAAGGGATCTGGAATAACAAGGAAACGAGTTGAGCTTTAGAGAAGTCCCAACCACACCAGTTAACAAATCTGGTTGGGCAAAGTCGAGTCAATGAATTTATAAATAGGCAGCTTTTCGGGAGGCAACCCGAGGAGTAGTTTTTAGTTTTTTATGCTTTCAATAAAGAGATGGTCATAGTTCCAAGCAAACTTGGGGAAATCAGATGATCGACAGAGCTGCTGAAATTCAGATTTTTCGCCAACAAATTCATCAAAATCATAATTTCTGCAAATTTATCAGGTACATTTTTTCCTAGCTGCAACCTTTTGTTTTTATATGCCTTATTGAGTTGTTCATTCTTATCTGAGCATTGAGGACAATACATCATTTTAAGCTTGGGGAGGGGATACTGTAAAAATTTGTATTTTTTTATTTTTTTTTTTGTTTTTTAAAAAAAATTCATTTTATTTTTCATTTTATTTGCTGCATTTGCATTTTGCATTTAAAAAAATCTGAAAATCAAAAAATATTTTTATCTTTTATTTTATGTTTTTCTGTATTATAAAAAATTCGAAAAACCCCAAAAATATTTTTATTTTTTTTGCATTAAAAATTTGAAAAAAAAAATAATAAATAAATAAAATTTTTACATGAGATGAGGATATTATTTACATTCGATAGCTCTGTAAAGATGAAATGTGATAGGAATCGAAAATAACAGTCTCATTACAATCAATTTTAAGATTTATCTTTTCATATCATAAAGCGCTTTAAATGTTTTCGAAATATGAACCAACATAAGAGTCGGATAATTTTTACAATGAAAGTGTGGGATGGAAAACAAACAATGTTTTCGGAATAATTTCCTTAAATGCCTTAAAAAGAACATAGATTGAATAACCTTTTTCTTTCCTTGAAGTACTGAACCTATAGTTTCTGTGCCGTTTGAGGTTAGGAGGGAACTCTTGTTATATCCACATAATTTATTATCATTTTTGAAGTATTGAAGATCTGGTGGGCCTCAAAGTAAAATCTACGTCCAGTCAATATATATGTTAGAAATGATACATCAAGAAACTTGAAGAAATCTGAAATTCAAAGTAAAGATCCAAGTCAAGTTCAAGTCGAAATCAAGAAGAAGACAAAGTTAAATCTGAAGAGTTGATCAAGACAAAGAAGATGTGTGGTATAATGAGATAGATCCCTCGATAGTGGAATCATAGGTGTAAGCTTGGATTTTCTGTCCATAATGGAGCTTACCACGTTTACTGGACGAGTTCGGAAAAAAAGGAGGGATCGGTCAAGCTAAGTTTTTATAAACGAATTTTCGTGAAATTATTTTTAAAAATACGTTGTTTTCACAAATTTAATTTGGTGTAAAAATTATTCACTCAAACTTGGTTGTACTTATTAAATATGAATTTTGAATCTGCAATAAAGGTATTGAGACTGTTGTCTAGGTGGTGATTTCATTAGAGCTTCCTCGGTGTGAAATCTAATCATGTGAAAAAAAAAATGAGTGAAGTATTTTTATTTCAAGTTTTGTTAGTTTCCTTTATTTATTCTAAGTTCTTTTTAGGTCATTTACATCTTTTCATTTGTTTATAATGTTTAATCTTTTTATTACTAGAGGATAAGTAAGGTTCAAGCTTTGGGAGATTTGATAGATGCCATTTTATGCATCTTTTAGGGTAGTTTTTAATATCATTTAGCATCATATTTTGTACATTTGCATGTCATTTGATTAAATAATGTTCAGCTCATGTTTTATATCATAATTCCCGTGGTGCTACCATTTTTATGTCATTTTCAGATAATTCGAGTGGAACAGTATTTTGGGAGCAGCTTTGGATGCGTTTGATGGAGCATTGGAGTTAAATGGAACTTGGAACATATGAAGGATTCTAAGGAATGATTAGAATCTATTTTGGTCAAGAAACATTCGGTCGAATTGATTTTACAAAGATAGATTACTACATTCTAAAGCCTAAAGGATGTTGCTAGAAGCTTTGACCCCGTGTTAGTATTTTAACTATATCTCATGAATCATAACTCCAATTGACGAGATTCAAAATGTTCCGAAAACTAAACAAAATTTCGGACGAATTTCGTCGTTACTTAAACTGAAGAATCACGACCGAAATGTGCCAAAAAGCCAAAAATGTGATCGTATTTTGGACTTCTACGATCGCATAAATGAGTCGAAGTTTTGCAGGGTTGAAAAAAGTCATCTGGAAGTCATCTGAAGAAAAATCTCAAAAACTGCGATCGTATTTTCATATCTACGATTGCATTTATTTGACACAGCTCCCGAAACTTCAGAAATAGCATCGTACTTAATTTAAGGGCAATTCTGGAAAAAATATCTAAATCTTTGATTGCATATCTTGATTTTGCTATCGTATTTTCTAATATATTGCTCCAGAAGTTTCTGTCTTGCATATAAATACGACCCTCATAATTAGATTCGAATGAGAGACTGTTCCAAGCGACGAAAAACACTTCTGAAGGCGTTTTCTGACACTTTCTGAAGATCTTAAGGCTGTAAATTGTATCCTATACTTAGTTTAGAAGATCAATCAGTTAATGTTTCTTTTTATTGGTTTAGATTCGTTTTTAGCCATGTCTTGATAAACCCTAGTCTTCAGTTCTGCATAGACTAGTACTTTTCATGTGATCAGTTATCAGATCAGGTTTTCTTAATGTGATTCTATCTAGATTTTTTTGTTTGGAACTTAATAAACGTTTAATTTTTAATTCTTGTTAGCCTGATCACCTAGATAGGGTTTAATCATTCCTTTTAATCATTTAATAGAATCTGTAATTGTTCTTGTCAACTTGTAATAAGTAACAAGTATCAGATTGGTTCTGTGTTAGGGATTTAACTCTAATATAAATTGAAAAATCATATATTTATGCTTCCATTCTTGTGAGAAGTATTGGGTAACGTTGGGAATTTTACACAGAACTTAATGCAACTTTTTTTATCTTAATTAAGAGTTTGTTTAATTAGACAGTAAAAAGTTAGGGTTAACCGAAGAGCTTGTTTTACTTAATTTCACTAGGTAAAAGAGATTATACTAGAGCTTGTTAGTTTTTCTCATTACCATCTTAGATAGAACGCATTCTGAATAACCAGATCTAGGCTGATTGCATGATTAGGATAGTCACAGCAAAACTGAAATCGTTTTTATTACTGAGTTTTATTTAGCTTATTTTCACTGCAATTTTAGTTTTTAGTTTTAATCAAAAGTTCCTTTTTTTTATAATTTATGTTTTATTGACTAGAATATGCCTGATGCAAAAAGGCATTGACCGTTAGGCTATATCCCTGAGGATTCAACCTTGCTTCAATATGCTATATTATTAGTGCAACCAGCAGTGAAATTTTATTTGTTTAATATGCCCGCGACAACGTGTTAACAAATTAGTGTCGTTGCCGGAGAGATTTAATAGATGCCATTTTATGCATCTTTTAGGGTAGTTTTGATAATCATTTAGCATCACATTTTGTACATTTTCATGTCATTTATTTAAATAATGTTCTCATGTTTTATATCAGAATTCTCGTACTGCTAGCATTTTTATGTCATTTTCAGATAAAGTGAGTGCAGCAGTATTTTGGGAGCAACTTTGGATGCGTTTGATGGAGCATTGGAGTTAAATGGAGCTTGGAACTTTTTAATGATTCTAAGGAATGTTGAGAAGATATTTTGGTCAAGAAACATTTGATCGAATTGATTTTACGAAGATAGATTGCTACATTTTAAAGCCTATAGGATGTTGCTGACAGCTTTGACCCCCTGTCAGTATTTTGAACATATCATATGACTCATAACTCCGATTGATGAGATTCAAAATGTTATGAAACGATATAAAATTTCGGAATGCTTTCGTTTTTACTTAAACTAAAGAATTGCGACTGAAACGTGCCAAAAAGCCAAAAATGCGATCGCATTTTTGGCTTCTGCAATCGCATAAATTAGTCGAAGTTTTGCAGGGTCGAAAAAAGTCATCTGGAAGTCATCTGAATAAAAATATCAAAATAAACGATCTTATTTTCATATCTTTAGTCGCATTTTTTAACGCAGCTCCCGAAACTTCAAAAATAGCATCGTACTTCATTTAAGGGTAATTCTGGAAAAAAAATCTCTAAATCTTTAATCGCATATCCTAATTCTGCAATAACATTTCTAATATCTTACTCCGAAAGCTTTTGCCTTGCATATAAATACGAACCTCATAATCAGATTCGAAAGAGAGACAATTACAGAGGACGAAAAACACTTATGAATGTGATTTCTGACACTTTTTAGCACTTTCTGAAGATCTGAAGGTTGTGAATCATCTTCTACACTTAGTTTAGAAGATTAATCAGTTAATGTTTCTTTTTATTAGTTTAGATTCATTTTTATCTATGTTTGGCTAAATCCTAGTTTTCATTTCTTCATATACTAGTACTTTTCATGTGATCCGTTATCAAATCTAGTTTTCTTTATGCGATTCTATCTAGATTTTTCAGTTTTCAACTTAATGAATGTTTGATTTTTAATTCTTGTTAGTTTTATCACCTAGCTAGGGTTTTATCATTCATGTTAATCAGTTAATAGAAGCTGTAATTGTTCTTGTCAACCAGTAATAAGTAACAAGTATTAGATTGGTTCCGTGTTAGGGATTTAACTATGATATAAACTGAAAAATCATATATTTACGCTTCCAAGCTTGTGAAAAGTATTGGGTATTTTTGGGAATTTTACATTGAACTTAATACAACTTTTTTGATCTTAATTAAGAGCTTGTTTAATTAGTCAATAAAAAGTAAGGGTTAACTTAAGAGCTTGTTTTAGTTAATTTAACTAGGTAAAATAGATTATACTAGAGCTTGTTAGTTTTCTCAGTACCAGCTTATATAGAACACATTCTCAATAACCAGATATGAGTTGATTGCATGATTAGGAAATTCGCAGCAGAGCTGAAATCGTTTTTATTACTGATTTTATTTAATTTATTTTCACTGCAATTTTTAGTTTTTAGTTTAATTCAAAAGCCCCTTTTATAATTTCAGTTTTATTGACTAGAATGTGTCTGATGCAAAATGTATTGACTGTTACGATGTGTCCCTAACGATTCGACCCCGCTTCCCTATGCTATATTTTTTTTTTGCAACCAGCAGTTAAATTGTATTTGCTTAATACATTGGCGACAATGTGTTAATAGTGGCATGCCATCGCTTTGGATAAGAACGCATGGAAAGAAATTTTTGATGCCGAAAGGGATGGCATGTTCCGGTATCTTTCGGTAAATTTTTTATAGAGTTATATTTAATGTGTTTAATTTTGATTTATTTTTAACTTCTCTATTCTTTGTGGACAAGGTTTGATTTTGATGCGATTTCCAATGGTCCCATGGCTTCCATTTTTTGGGCGTTATTGAACAATCGCATATGTGCGCGGTATAGAGGCTGCAAACATATTGCAAAAAGTCGTTTTAGTGATTTGCAAGGGGATGTGGAGGCAGGAAGGGCTCGAGACCCTGATGGTATGGATCTGCGGCGTTGGAGTGATACTATTGACCACTTCTTAACAGATAAGCATAAAAAACGATCCAATGAAAACAAAAAATGTCGGAAGAAGCAAGTAGTTAAAAATCGTGGATTGACGTGCAACTATGGTAGTTTTTGTTTTCAGAACGTAAGTTACAGTAATGTTTATTCAGTTATAACATATTTTGTAATGTTTATTCAAGTATAACATATTTTGTAATGATAAACAAAATTTGAATAGACTTAAAACATTTCACCGTGGGCATGTGAATAAACAAGGGGAATTTGTTGATCCGTTAGTTGAAGACCAATATGTAAGTTTTTATTACTTAAAAATGAAGTAGATTGTTGTTTTTTTGTGTTAGTTTTGAAGTATATTGACAATCTTCATGAAATACAAAATGCTTTAGTTAGTGAGGTTGTTTTACAGACTCAACACATAGCCGACTCCGATGGTGATCCAAACTCCATTGATTGGATAACAATATTTGAAAAGGTGTCAGGTGCTTGAAGGGGCATGTGAGGCGCATCGCGCCTAAACCTCCTTCTGCAACGGGTACAAGTGCTCCATCCCAATGGCAGTCACAAGCACCATAACCAACACAAGTACTTATTAAACTCTTAAAGAATTTGGTAGCTTTGCTATATTGTTAAGAACTTGATGCATTTATAGTAATTTTTAGTAGTTTGATACTTTGCTTATTTATTAAGTGGTTAATTCATTTGTTATGAATTTGGTAGTTTGGTAGTTTGTTAAATTGTTAAAGACTTAATTGATTTGGTAGTTTGATAGTTTGTTAAATTGGTAAGGACTTAATTAATTTGGTGGTTTGATAGTTTGTTAAATTGTTAATGACTTAATGTGCTTGTGACTTAATTGTTAAGTACTAATTTTTTTTAGTTTGATATTTTAACTTATATACTTATTTTGTAGGATGTGGAAGTTAACATTTTTCTACAAGACTCGGCGTTTGTGACGACAACCGGAGATATTATCTGTTCGTTTAACAATCGAGTCAACAATGCAGGCAACAACGACGAGGAAAACAACGATGGGAAGATGGAGAAGTCTAATATTTCTTGTTTTATGTTATGGATGATGTTATTTTGGATTTATTAGATAGTTTATGGATGGTATGTTTGATGTTTATTTTGGATTTATTACATAGCTAATGTGGTATATTTGATGCTTTATGATGTAGTATTTATTGTTTTATGTAATGTGGTATGTATTGATTTTTGCATTTTTATAAATTCTGCATTTTATAATATATATTAACTAATATCATATATAAATTGTTTAAAAAAAAGAATTAGCGGCGACAGCTTTGGCGACGACATGCACCAATTGTGACGATGCATGCCTCCGGGAAGCTTTGCCGAAAAGAACTTCGACCGATGGCCGGAAAATTAATAGAGTCGACAATAATAGCGACGACAGGGGCTTTGAGGGTCGAAACGAAATGCGATGACATTTTAGTATTAGCTGCAAGGTAATAGCGATGACCCTTTAGCGACAACATATCATCGCAAAAGGTATTAGCGACGATTTTAGGCATTAATTGCGACATTATTTGTCGTCGCTAAACGTAAGGTTTTTTGTTGTGATGGTTGGCACCTCTAATCTCCATATGGCACATTAATATCAAGGTCTATACTCTTTTCATTTTAGATTTTGATTGCTTGAACTAGAATGTTTATTGATATTTTCTTTCAAAAACATACACTAACAATTGTCATATTCGTATGCGCAAACATAGTGAATTTTACGTTTTATATAGTCATCGAACATCAAGAGTTTTAAATCAGTAATCCACTATTAGGATTAAAGTTTAATTTAAGATTTTACAAACTAATATATGTATTAAAATAAAAATATGAAAGTCATGTATCTACTTATTTGCAAATTTTCTAACACTTAAGGCTCATAAACTCATTATAAAAAGGTATATAACAAGTGTAAGGAATTTAATAAAAAAAGCTGTAAATATGTAAAATGATTCACATTAGGCTGTCTGGTATACACTACACGAACCGTCTCGTGGTCTACGTGGCCACGGAAAACGCTTGTGCACACTACCCCGACCATTCGTGGTTGGGCGTGTTCGTGGTGATTTGTGGTGGGCAGCACGGAGGACCACGGCCTTTTTCTTTCTCATAGCAGCCTTCTTCTTCTTCTCTCTCTCTTCTTCGTGGTCGTGAAGGGTACACCAACAATAATAGTTCATGGCTGGTGATGGTCTCGTGGTTCCGTTGTTCGTGATATGTATAGCGGAAGGCCTTATAACACATAATAGAATAAACATATTTATTTGAACAACAAATTCACTAAACCGAATATTTATAAAACCATTAACATTAGATAATTTTTGGAATATAAAAGTTCAAAGTCAAGATAATAACGATAACATGTTATTATATGAATTTAAAATATGTTTTTAGAACAACAAAATTATAGAATATATGGGTGACAAAACAACAACACAATTGGCCATTTGGAAACCATGGGTAACTTTTCGATTTCCAAAGAATTTAAAAATACGTAAATACGTAAAAAAAACTAATTTAACATGTATCTTGAATCTTGAATCATCCAATGGAATTAATAGATCTTATTTATGCGTTCAAGACATGTTTCGTAATTTAAATTTTATTATTATTATGGTTAAAGATCCATACAATAAAAATGCCCGTTTTTCATTTATATAATTTCTATCTTAAGTGCCAGCATTGCTTTGTGTATTTGTCTCCCATTGCAAAATACTCCATTTTCTACTCCTTTTTACTCTGATTTAACCAAAAATCCGTTTAGATATCGACTTTCCATGTGTAAAATATGTATAAGTATGTCTTGTTTTTTACTTGATTGCTTAGGTTTTTATGGTGTAGAATGTTGGCACGATTTTTTGCTTTGACACTTCTTTGGGCTTTGAGCTACTTGAACACTTTGAACAATATAAGTAATCTAGTCCGTTGGACTTTCTTGAAAGAGCATTGATACATGTTCCTTTTATATTATTGGGATCTTATGGCAGGCTTTAATTTCTCAAAACTTAGAAAACCTCTACTTGTTCTTTAAGTTTCCAAGTTCCCATAGCCCATTGGACACTCTTTCAAAAAACAATAACCAAGATAAAAGAGGCCCCAGTAAATTAAGAAATTGTTTATGATTTGTTAAAAATTTGGACTTTATTACGGTTATGGTCCGAAATGATAGACAAAAACATCTTTAAATTTTACTGCTTTCAATTATATATATATATATATATATATATATATATATATATATATATATATATATATATATATATATATAGAGGCTTAGGTTATTTTGTTTTTACTAAGTATTGTGTGCCAGAATGTACAGATCTGGACCAACGGATGAAATTAATCAATGGACATGATTTGAGAGTGTATGATATTACAATGGGGTAACATGTACCATATAATCACACAATTTTTAGCAAAAATGTATTTTGGACAATTAACTACATTTATAAAAGGAAATTTTCGGATTTTTAGGGATGATTAATTCTCCTAATTTAAAAAAATCTGAATTTTTTAATTAATTCATATTCAAATTTTACCGATTATATTCTGTCAGAATATTTTTTGTTAGAATGATGCTCTTTCAGAATTTTATTCTAATAGAATATTATTTTGTTAGAATGATGCTCTTTCAGAATTTTATTCTAATAGAATATCATTAAAGAAAAACAAAATTCTTAAATCAGATGTTGAAAAATAACAAACATTCTAATATATTCTTATACATCCGAACTTAAATACAAATTCATACATATTCTTACAGACTAAAATTCTTATACATTTTAATATAATTATACATATTCTAAAAGAATATCAAGGTCTTCAACGCCTTCTTCCAGCCATTCCTATCACAAATACAACAAAAACTAATAATTGTTAAAAACATGTTACTTGCAATTAACTATCACTTAATATATTTTGGTAAAATAAATAGAATATGACAGATTACATATAATACATTCTGGCAGAATACATCGATTTTATTCTGGTAGAATACATTCTGATATAATACATAGAATACATTCAAGAGTATTGTATTTACTGCTAATATAATTTTAGATTTCAAATATACAATAACGAGAGACAATAGAAATTGGAATTTAAAATCACAAATTGAACCAAAATAATACACAGACAAATTAATTATCTTTTTAAACAATTACATAAAACATGTGTTGCTAGTAATTCTGACAGAATGCATACCACAAGGTTAAATTCTTTAAATTCTCTTTCAAGCATTTCAACAAACACTTGTTAGACATTATCATCAAACAAGTCAAAAACCATATTTGATTTACTTGCAATAGTTTACCTATAAACATAATTTCCAGCAACATATTTGATTTAGAATGCATACCACAAGGTTCAAAGAGTAAATTAATTTGTGTTGATGAAAAATAAAAAGGCACAAACAACCTAGAATTGTATTCCATAACCGAAAGAAAAAAAAATATATGTCAGACCCAATAAAGCATAGAAACGTGGTTTTCATATAAGATTTGAAAACATTATTTTGTAAGAAAGAAGAGCATCCACATAAGATAAATTGAAACTCATCAACTTGAACACATGAATAAAGAATGTTACTTACATTATAAGGCCCAGATACAAGAGTTGGAACCATACGAACTTACATCTTTTTCTATGCTTCCTTCTAACTGAAAGTGACTTATTAAGCAAGAAAGAACCAATTTTGGAATAAGTAACTGAAGTTCACTGAGACATATTAACAAACAGTTGGTGTGCAAATCGGAATATTTTCAATTCCACCAACAGGGATGCCATTGTTTATGATATTCTTCTATATCTTCGAACCTAAAATCAAGAACTGGGAATTTAGAGAAAAATCGAACCATATAAAAATCTCAGCTGATTGGAATCGAGAATTGACAATTTATGGGGATATCCTTATCACTCTACTTTCTTCCAAATACCCACAATAAACATGATACCTGAATAAAGAAGATAACATGATACCTGAGATGCCATTACGGTTCGTGGAGGGAAAACGAAGCAGAAGAGCTGTTGCAAAAAAGGATCGGACCTCTCTTCTCGCTGGTTGTCTTCTAGAACTCCGACAGGTAGAAGACAGAATAAGAAACAGGGACATACTAGACTTACCAAACGAGTAATATGCCTTAGACCTTCCAGCCTTTCTTCTCTCCGGTTGTCTTCTAGAACTCCGACAGGTAGCTCCGGCGAGTTTCCCGATCTCGCCCTCTCTTCTCGCTGGTTGCTAAAGAAGGCCGCAAAAAAGAAATAGATGTGCTAGGGTTGGAACGGAACAATATGCACGCCTATAAACGAGAACACAAATGACTAGGTCAAATATATTACTTTATTTCCTTAATTGCAAGATTTAAATTAAATGATTTCCTTAATTAAAAGTACAAAATGTCCAAAATACCCTTTAATGATTTATTATTTCTTAAATTCTCATTGTTGCATTTAGGCACACAATACTTGCTAAAAACATTTGAACCTAGCTCTCTCTCTCTCTCTCTATATATATATATATATATATATATATATATATATATATATATATATATATATATATATATATATATATATATATATATATATATATATATATATATAGAGAGAGAGAGAGAGAGAGAGTTATGTTCAAATGAGAACATTTTTTAATATGAGAACATTTGAGAACAAATTTTAACCACTTAATTTTATAGTCACCCACCAAACTACTTACCGACTCTACCATCACTCATGTCATTTGAAGTTACACCACCACAAAGACCATCGAATCACCGTACTGCCGTCACCGGAACCATCGGACTCTGTTCGCCGGAACCACCGCACCATTGCCTCTTCCCTCCACCTCTACTCCTCCTACCGTCAGAAACCACCTCCTTCTGTCTCTCCTTTTCCCGATCTAGCTTCCCTGCCGCTAGATTTGGTTTCACCAGTCATCGTTACTGTCGTCGGATCTGCCGATGTTGCTATCTGAATCGGCCCTCTGTACCACCTCCCTCGATCATTTGTAATGAGATGAATTGATTGTTTGTAATAATATGAATATATATTGTTTATTTTGAAATTATGGTTCGCCTCTTTACTCATCTGTTGGGTTACTACTCTTCAGATAATGATTTCAACCACCTGTTATGCATCTTCACCTTACCGTCATCTCACTTTCGCCTCCCTTTGTTTAAGCAAAAAGTAGAAGAAAGGAGTCGATGCAATGCCTTGTCCATCCATCTCTGCTCTCTAATCTCACATCATTATTGAGCCGACACAAATGCCTCTACCTCCTTTACATGGATATGATATCACTGGAACCCTAAGATGATGATGGCATGGAGAATCCAGGTTCAATTTACAATTCCATATCAATTTGGGTTGTTTTGAGTTCAATTTTTTTTTCATGGAAAGTGTACCTTCCTAAATCGACTTGTTGATGTTGATTTTGATTGAAAATCGATCAATGGAACAATCTCTATTGTAAATTGCAAACAAACATTGTACTTTCTTCATCGAAATTCCACAGTTTGTCCATAGATTGTCTACAACCAATATGCAAAAGCCACACTCTAGAACCTACATATAGGAATGCATAGAGTACAACTCATAATGCACGTTTTATAAACAATGCCACTAAACTAAACTACACCTTACAAGTTAAAATTGACTGGATGATTGTATCAGAATGCACTAAAAAGCTACAGGCCCAATCATTTAGAATGCAAGAGGCTAAGATCTCTTCACAGTGATCTCTCACGAATTACAAAACAATGTTAATGACAAATCTGTCCTTGAGGTTGTTGCTAATGAGTGAGTATTCATGCATTGTTCTCTACTTAATCATGTTTCTGTCTTTATTTAATCTTTTTTTTTAACCTTTTAAAATGATATTTTTCATCTGCTGAACATGGGATATGCATAAGCTCCTGTAAATGAAATGAAAACATAGAAGAAAAAGAGCAAGAAGGGGAATGTTGTTGCAGGGTACTATTATAGTTGTTGGAGCTTCAAAGCCTATTTTTCTTGCTGATAAAGATGGATATTTCAATGTGAAATGTCAAATGTTGGTGAGTTTTCCATATTTTAAATGTTGTTTTGTTTGGAACTTATATGAATCTATATTATAATGACAACTCTAGGAGAAAATAATATGATAAAGTAAAGAACATTGACTGATCCCATATTAATCTTATATTTTTACCGAAATAGAACCGTTTTTGGATGTATTTGCACTTGGAGAAGGAATGGAATGGAATGGTTTATTCCATTGGAAAGAATAAAAGTTGTTTGGTTTGCATGATAGTATGGAAATTTGATGTGTTGGTGGGGGAGGAGGATAAGAATCAACGGAAAAGCTTTGGTTCATGTGAGTTCCTTTTTATTATATCTCTTGTTTTTTCCCTTATTTTCTACTCGATGAACATGCTTTTGCTAATAGTATAAATTTAAAGGGTTTTTAGTGAGTTATGATTATATATTCTCAAAATATGAGATAATGTGTAAATTAGAAAAAGAAAAAATGGCTAGGAAAAAACAAATGAAAAAACGTGTTAAATAATATACAAATAAATGGGGTTCGTATAAAAATATTTACATAGAATTTGGAATCAAAATTGACTATCGATTCTACTTATTTTAATATTAATAAAAAAATGCACTTTCAATCAAATATAGACTATAATTACATATTGTACGTTTGATGTAACCATTCGATAAAGATGAATAGTGATATTGTTATTCCCCAAGTTACCAAGTAAGATTACCTAAATAAATATTAATCAAAAGATTTTGGACATAGAATAAGTTTATAAATCAAACTTACAGTACTTAAGTTTTTAATGCATTTTAAAAAGCATTAGGTTACACAAACTATTTATGCATGTTTTATTATCTATTTTTTTTATCCAAAGTAATAACTCTTTTAATAACTAAAACGTTTTAATATTAGTTTCAATAATTTTTCTTATATTAAATATACGAGAACAATTATTCAATTGAAAACACAAAAACGAACATTCTTCATATAAATCACATATGATTAAATACATATAATCATATGTGATTAAAAACTCGAGAATAAATATTAAATTGAAAACACAAAAGTGAATCTTTTCAACATAAATCAAATGTGATGAAATACAAACAATCACATTTGATTTAATACACAATACCTACTGTCAAATAAAAAACACAAAAATAAATAGTGTCCACATAAATTATATGTGATTTAATTTATTTGAGAACACAAAAATAAATATTTCATTAAATTCTCATAATCACATGTGATAAAATACATGAGAACAATTATTAAATCAAAAACGCGAAAATAAATATTTTCCACATAAATCATATGTGATTGAATACATATAATCACATATGATTATATGTATCTAACCATATATGATTTATATGGAAAATATTCATTTTCGTGTTCTCGATTCAATAGTTGTTCTCGTATATTTAATAATATGTTATTGTATGTATCTAATCACATATGATTTATATAGACAAGATCGATTCATTTTTTTCCATATAAATCATATGTGATTAGATACTTGTAATCACACGTGATTAAATACGTGAGAAAATTATTGAACAAAAAGTCGAAAACGAATATTGTCCATATAAATAATATGTGATTAAATACATATAATCACATGCGATTTTATGTATCTAATCACATATGATTTATGAGGACAATATTTATTTTTGGTTTCTTGATTCAATAGTCGTTATCATTTTTAATCACACGTGATTAGATTATATGTATATAATCACATATGATTTATATGGACAATATTCGTTTTGCGTTTTCGATTCAATATTTGTTCTCTTGTATTTAATCACATGTGATTATATGTAGTAATTCACATATCATTTATGTGTGCAAAATTTGTTTTTGCGTTCTTGATTCAAAAGTTGTTCTTTGTGTATACTAATCATATATGATTAAATACATATAATCATATGTGATTAAATACATGAGAAAGTTAATGAATTGAAAATTTGAAAGTAAGTTTTGTCTATATAAATAATATGTGATTATATGTGCTAAATCACATATGATTTATGTGATTAAATACATAAAATCACATATGATTTATGCCATTATATTTACTTAATCACATATGGTGTTGGTGGTTGTAGGTGGAAAGTCGTGGTGATGTGGTGGAGATGGGTGGTGGTGTGTAGTAGGTGGTGGATATGGTAGAGGTGGGGGTGGTGGGTGGTGGTGATGAGTAAGGGTGGAGGTGGGGGTGGTAGGTGGTGGTAACGAGTGGTAGTGATGGTGGTGGATTGTTGGTGATAGTAGTCGTGGGTGATAGTTGGTTCTTGGTGGTTGTGGGTGGTGATAGGTGGTGGTGGTGAAGTGTGGTAGGGGTGACATGTAGGATGGTGGGTGGTGATTGTGATGTTTTTGATGAGTGTGTGATGACGAGTGGTAGTGATGGGTGGTGGTGGCGTGTGGTGATGTGTGATGTTGTTGATGGGTGTGTGATGACAAGCTAAATAATGTTATAATTGTTGTGTATGTTCTTAAAAAGGAAAGGATCCATCTTGCTCACGCTAGCTGATTTTCAAGTTGAAGGAGGTGAGTTACACTAAGTCTCCTATTATGTGTACGTAATCACATATGATTTATGTGCCTAAGATTCATTTTCGCGTTCTCGATTCAATAATTGTTTTTTTCCACTTTAATCATATGTGATTAAATACATTTAATCAGATGTGATTATATTTTTCTAATCACATATGATTTTATTTGGAAAAAAACGAATCTTGTCTATATAAATCTTATGTGATTAGATACATACAATCACATGTGATTATATACACGGTAACAAATATTAAACCAAGAACACGAAAACAAACTTTATCCAAATTAATCATATGTGATTAAATACATCTAATCACATGTGATTATATGAATCTAATCACATATGATTTATGTGGACATAATTCATTTTCGCTTTGCCGATTCAGTAGTTCTTTTCATGTATTTTATCACATGTGATTATATGTGTAATCGTATGTGATTAAGTACATGAGCACTACTATTGAATCGAGAAGGAAAAAATGAATCTTGTCCACCTCAAATCATATGTGATTATATACATATAATCACATGTGATTAAATACACAAAAGCAATTATTCATCGAAACCGCAAAAATAAATATTGTCTACATAAATCATATCTGATTAAATATATATAATCACATGTGATTATATGTATCCAATCATATATAATTTATGTGGATGAGATTCATTGTCACGTTCTCGATTCAGTAATTGTTCTTTGTCAACTGTAATCATATGTGATTAAATACATATAATCATATCTGATTAATCATATCTGATTATATGTATCTAATCACATATGATTTATACGGACAAAATCTAATGATGCCGTAAATCATATGTGATTAGATATATATTAGAACAATTATTCGAATCGACGCAAGAATAAATATTTTCCATACGAATCATATGTGATTAAATAAATATAATCACATGTGATTAAATACACAAGAACAACTATTGAATCAACACGTGAAAACAAATATTTTCCATGTAAATCATATGTGATTAAATACATATAATCACATATGATTTAATACACGATGCCAATTATTAAATCGAAGACATGAAAATAAATACGGCCCACGTAAATAATATTTTATTAAATAAATATAATCACGTGTAATTATATGTATCTAATCACATATGATTTACTTGGACAATATTCATTTTTGCATTCTCGATTCACTAGTTTTTCACATGTATTTAAACACATGTGATTATATGTATTTAATAACATATAAATCATATATGATTCGATACATATAATTACATGTGACTCGATACATATAATCACATGTGATTATATACACGAGAAAAACTAATGAATCAAAAACACAATAACAAATCTTTGTAGGTGGGGGTGTGGGTGGGGTGGTGGCGGCGAGTGGTGGAGGCGTGGTGGTGGTGATGGGTGGTGGTGGTGTGTGGTGATTGGTGGGTGGTGCTTTTGGTGGGTGGTGGGTGGGTGTGGGTGGTGGCGGCGGGTGATGTTGGTTAGGTGGTGATGATGGTGGTGGTGGTTGTGGTGGGTGGGTGGTGGTTGGTGGGTAGTGATGGGCGGTGGGTGGTGGTTGGTGGTGGTGGGTGGGTGGTGGGTGGTGGCGGGTGGTGGTGGGTGGTTGGTAGTGATGGGTGGTGGGTAGTAGTTGGTGGTGGTGGGTAGTGATGGGTGGTGGTGGCGAGTGGTGGTGATGGGTGGTAGGTAGTGGTTGTGGGTGGTGGTAGCGGGCGGTAGTGATGGGTGGTGGAGGTGGGTGGTGGTGGCGGGTGGTGGTAGTTGGGTGGTGATGGTGGTGGGAGGCGTGGTGGTGGTGGTGTGTGGTGATGGTTGGGTGGTGGTTTTGGTGGGTGGTGGTGGCGGGTGGTGCTGGTTGGGTGGTGATGATGGTGGTGGCGAGTGGTGGTGGTGGTTGTGGTGGGTGGGTGGTCGGTGGTGGTGGTGGTGGGTAGTGGTGGTTGGAGGGTAGTGATGGGTGGTGGGTGGTGGTTGGTGGTGGTGGGAGGTAGTGGTTGGTGGTGGTGGTGGTGGGTGGTGGTGGTGGTTATGGTGGGTAGGTGGTGGGTGGTGGCGGGTGGTGGTGGGTGGTTGGTAGTGATGGGTGGTTGGTAGTGGTTGGTGTTGGTGAGTAGTGATGGGTGGTGGTGATGGGTGGTAGGTAGTGGTTGTGGGTGGTGGTGGCAGGCGGTAGTGATGGGTGGTGGAGGTGGGTGGTGGTGGTTGGGTGGTCATGGTGGTGGGTGGTGATGGTGGTGGCGGGTTGTGGTTGGTGGTGGAGGTGGGTGGTGATTGGTGGTTGTGGTTAGTGATGGGTTATGGTGACGGGTGGTGGTGGTGGGTGGTAGGTAGTGGTTGTGGGTGGTGACGGGCGGTGGTGGTGGTGGGGTGGTAGTAGGTAGTGGTTGTGGGTGGTGGTGGCAGGCGGTGGTGATGGGTGGTGGAGGTGGGTGGTGGTGGAAGTTGGTCGTGGTTAGGTGGTGATGGTGGTGGTGGGTGGTGGTTGGTGATTGGTGGGTGGTGGTGGCTAGTGATGGGTGGTGGGTGGTGGTGGTGGTTAGTGATGGGTGGTGGTGGCGGGTGAAGGTGGTGGGTGGTGTTGGTTGGGTGGTGAGTGGTGTTAGTTAGTGAGTTTTTTAATTGTTTGTAACTATTTTTTGATTTTTATGAATATTATTTTATAATTTTAATTAAAAAAATTGTGTGGTCCAAATTTGTTCTCAAATGTTCTCGCGATAAGAAATGTTCTCGATTGAACGCTCCCATATATATATATATATATATATATATATATATATATATATATATATATATATATATATATATATATATATATATATATATATATATATATATATATATATAAAGTTCGGTTCCAGTGAGTACACTTTATTCGGTGAGGACTCGTGAGGACACCTTAAAAAAGTTGAAAAAAAAATTAAAAAATTTTAATCATAAAATCGAGCATAGTACTATATCGGAGAGAAAAAAATTGAAAAAAAAGTTGGATCATTAAAATTGAATCATGGATCATAAAAATGATTCATGCTTCAATTTTAATGATCCAAAAAAAAAATTCCAAAATTTTTTCTCTCCGATATAGTACTATACTCAATTTTATGATTTGTATTTTTTTCAAGTTTTTTAAGGTGTCTTTATGAGTACTCATCGAAAAAAGAGTCCTCACATGATCATCTCTCTCTCTCTCTCTCTCTCTCTATATATATATATATATATATATATATATATATATATATATATATATATATATATATATATATATATATATATATATACTAGCGGTTACCCGCGCCAAGCGACGGGTGCAAATAGTTTGGTCAGAAAGTAGTTTCTAGCGGCGATTACTTCTTTTATGCAAATAGTTTATTATATCTAAACAATTATCAATAAAAAAATCATGCTAGCAGAAACTAAATCAGCAATAATAAAAAATAAAGAGTTATGATAGCTATCTTTCATAAACATGTCGTATTTCAACATATACGCAATGTGATAGTATACACACAAATCATATGTAACCGTTTAACAATCGTTTTTTTATTATATATTTTGGACTTTATTTAGCAACTGAGATTCAATACTTGTTTTACCAAATCCATTACCTATCTATGAACAATGTAAAGTTGGTCATATGAAAAAAAAAAAAAGACAAAATTTTTATTTATTAATTAAACAAAATTAGGACCGAGTTGATGAATTGTTGACATTTATATCAGAAAATGATAGTTTTTTAAATCGTTGAATAAAAAGTACTTACAAAACTAAGATATGACTAATTACGACATTTAATATGACATACTTTAAGTTTTATTCACAAATTGACAAAATAAACGTAATATGATAAAAGTAACAAACTTCTAATTCGTTACAAATTTTACTAACATTCAAATTCTAAAATTCTACGGATGCCAAGCATCATTATAAAATCCAAACCTCCGAAAGTTTAATAGAGTCTCTTTGGGCCTCTTTATGTACCTAATCAAAGAAAGGTCCTGGTAGCTAAGGGAAAGAGCAAATCTTCTACATTCTCATTCAAAAAGATATCAATAATATCCCTACATAATTGTATTTTTACATATTACGTAAAACTTTTCCGTTCATCATATGTGTAATCTTCAGATTGGTTAAAATATTTGGTAGGCTTGTATTTCACAAAGAGGGGAAATGTTTCATTATCACAATTAGTTCCTCTTTATCCAACAGATAACAGTTTGCTTTCGACCTATTTAGGACGGTCTGGACCGCTCCTTTTTAGTACCGGTCTTTTTTTATCCGAACTTTTATCTTTACGATGGCATGTACTTGAAGATTTAAAATACACCCAAATATTTTAAAATCTTCTGCTAAAATATTTGAAGCCAGGGTTGCACTTTAATCTTTTTATTACATAAAAAATATATGTAACATAGTTTGGTAAATAATTATTGCGTGAAAAGCATTCAAAATTAATCATATACTACAATTGTTCATTAATCATACACAAATCATATTACATATAACAATATCATATTGATATTAAAAAGACATATGTATAAGTCATTAACACCATCTTTTTTTGACAAATCATATGTATTATATGAAAAGTTATACTATGGAGGTTTAATATAAAAAAAAAGTAAGATATAATTCCAAATTTGACCTTGCTTAAAAGATATAGTCTAAAACTTAAGTAAATTAATTAATTTAATATCTGGACGTTTTGAAATTAATCAAAGTAATATAAATTACTATCTGAATGTTTTGGAATTAAAGAATAATGTATTAAATCAATTATTCATCTTATTTTATATTCAAATGAATATTGAATATATAATTTTACGTTTCTAAGATACATATAAATGTCACATTAAAGATGTTTTTGAAAGAAAAAAGTGATATGTGTTTTAACTTTTAACAGCAAGATCTTCAAAAGGCTATTTCATATGATATTTTTTCTTCAATAAAATAATCCTACACATTTTTACTTTAAAAGACAGATTTTGACTTATGTAAATGAAAATCATATGATCTGACTATTCGTCTTTTTAATAAACACTTTAGTGCCTCAAAAGAAATAAATAAAAAAGTATAATTATCTTTCTGTTAATATTTTGTGTCATAACTCTCAATTAACAGTAAAAAAACTATGGAATAAAAACCACAAACACAAACCTAAAGCAAAACCAAACCCACATCTAAAATTCAATAATATCAACACCACATAATAAACACTTTAGTACCTCAAAAGATCCAATAATTATGCACAGACCTAAGATCAGAACGTACTAAAATCAACATAAAGATTTCTTATTCCATCTAAAAAGTGATAAATATGTTTATCTGTTTACCAGCTTCAGATATATACAACCTAGATCTACAACCTACTCAAAGATCAGAAAGCGAATATCCAAATAATACTGAAACATTGATGTTTTCTTAAACATGGTTCCATTAGTCTAAAACCATACCCTGCACAATACGAATAACAGAGACAGAAACGGGATTGTTTGGAAGAAAACCAAAAGATTTAATGGATTTTTTGATAGATCTGGTATGTGTAGATATGTACAAATCTAACCCTAAATTCCACAATGAGAAAAAAAACTCAGATCTTACCTTCAACTCCCAAACCCATATCTGATCTTCAAGCCAAAATGGAGTAAAAACCCTAAACACAAACCTAAAGAAAAACCAAACCCATATCTGGAATTCAAACACATATTCTCTTCAAGTCATCTGTAGTTTTTTGTGTTAAATCATGCATTCACTATAAATAAAACCTAAATCACATATTCAAACACATATTCTCTTCAAGTTACCTCTAGAATAATCATGATCATTGATAATTGAACACCTTATCTTCCACATGGACACTTGATCAACAAAAGACTTGTCCATAATAATCTACTAATCATTTAACTACACCAGCACAAAGAAGAAATGAAATGAAAATTTTATAAACAGATGGATACACACCTATTCATGTATTAGAACCACCATTACATGTAGGTAATCTGTTCAAGCAAACATAATATACATTAGCCACCATAGGTCTCTTAAGAACATTGACACCAAAATACATCAAAAAAATATCAAAATTTAATGAAACTATGAATCACCTCTTTTAGAAAACCACTTTGATAAAAAAAACAAAAAACAAAAAACAAAACAAAACAAAACAAACCAAAACAAACCGTTTACTACACCATTGCAGTGATAGTGTCAATATTTCATACTGTGGCCGAAATAAATGTCAACAGTAAATCTCCATCTCGTCATTCTATAAGTAATACAAATAAAAAATACTAAAAACAATTAATAATAAAACATTTATGAGGTAAATCTGAGATTTATCACCCAATAACCTCTTTATGCTCAGGTTATTGCGCGACTAATTCATCAAACTGGAAGCTGGTCAAATATTATTCAAATAAAGAAAATAAAGAAAATCAAACTCAACAACACATTTACAGATTCCACATCTTTATTTTCATTCTGGGAAATATGAAAACATGAACCAATAAGAAACCAAAAATACAAAATTTCAAATGAGGGAAATCAGAAAACGAAAAACAAAAAGCATTAGTAATCAAGAGCAAAAACGATGAAAATTATAAGAAAATGAAGGAAATATACTTACTTGTTCAACTCTAGGTGTTCATTTCAAATGAAAAATCAAAACATTTTGAATGGATTGTAACTATAAAAATGTAAAGACGAATAGATTGATGCAACGTCGAATTAGACCCCTTAATCACTTCAACTTCTTACGTTAGCTACAATATTCCAACATGAGGTGTATAGGTTAATCCTTCACCTTGAAATAGGGGACATATGAAAAAGAACCCTGATCTAAAAAAGAGCAACATTGGTTATCAACATTTTGATTCTCTTCCTATCCATCACTCATCTCTACACATAAACATCAACATATTTCCAATAATATCCATACATATCAAATACCAGCAGAGCTCACCTCAATTGATCTATTTCTTCAAGAGCTTGATGTGACATCCCCAAATTCACGGCCAGAAAAGACCGGTTTAATTTATGCTTTTAAAATAATTTCAGAGTAATCCTTTGATTAAAAGAGTTGCGGAATTTGTTCCCAAAACGAATGATAAAATAAGATTTACCAAAGCATTTCTTAAAGAAATGTATTTTCATTATATAACAAAACTCGGGATGTCATGTTCCGATACAGACCAAAAGCATAAACGACACATTATAAGCCTTACAACAGTTATATACACTACAGCCCTATAATCAAAATATCTTGATAAGTCGTTCAACTTATGCTCTCGCGCCACTACCTGTAATACAAAGAAAACTGAGTGGGTCGGGCTTGGGAGCCTAGTGAGCATATAGGGTTTTCAACCCACAATAAATAAATTTATTAATTTCATCAAACAACAATAACCCGATTACTTATTCCCGTTATCCTCACTTTACGTCCCTAAAACAACTATCACAAGGGACCTAGTCTAAGGATTTTCATCGGGGCGACAACACTGCTTTGGGGGTTTCCCAACAATTTATGTCAAATAAGCCAACCATGTGAGGGATGGAGTACAGCAAATGAACACCCAAGCTCATTAACACCTACAAGTTGTGAGCCTGCCAGCGTTCCACAGGACTATCTAGAAAAGTCTGTGGTCGTCATCCATACTCCGCTAGATGACTGGATCACAATAACATCGAGGTCTCTCATCATTTTATTTCATCACACATCAACTATTTACCCATGTTTTACCCAACATTTTTGTAGATAAAAATACATATACATTTTAAAACCTGTATAAAACATTCATTCAACATTCATCTCAAATAAACAAACAATATAATTACACATAGCACGTATTTTATAGAAAATACTTCATATCTATGTGTAAGTTGAAAGTGACTACACACTCACTTGATTTAACGATAATCGGGCAACACTTCGTTTCCTAAAACGATCGTTTCCGATGAAACCGGGAGCTTTAATGAAAAACCGGGTCTTGCGAAGGTTGGGCTTCAAAACCGAAAAGATAAATTTATCGGCTCTTCGGGCACTCCGGAACGTGTTTCGGGTGTTGGGTATGATTTCGGGGCTTTTGGGGAAGTTGGAATCGTAAAAATATGAATTTAGGGGTGAAAGATATGAATTTTTTAAAGTTACTCGGGAAGTCTCGCACCCCCTTTATATAGGTGCGAGGTTCGGAGCTCCGGCCGAAGGAAGGGACACGCGGCAGTAGCAGCGAGGCTCAGATGCGAGGGGAGTCATCGACACGCGTCGGATGCGAGGGCGAGGCACGTGGCTCGCTTCGGATCTGCCACCGGTGCGAGGCGCGTCGAGTTCTTACTGGGCCACACCTTCGGTCGAATCAACAACGAGCACGTGGCGGACACGAGGCGGCCTCGCATGCGAGGTGATGTGGCCGAACCCCAGCCATGCGAAATTCCTCGGTTTTAGCATTTTTCTCGAATTTTGTGTCCCAAACTTCTAAAATCCATAACTTTCGCATACGAGCTCCGTTTTTGACGTTCTTTATATGCACGCGTAGGTAAAATTATGCTCTACAACTTTCGTTTAGACTCCATCGGCTAATTTTGATTTTATTTTTAATATTATATTTTTAACGGGCCGGGACAGGAAAAGTGCGTTAAAAATTCATAACTTCTTCATCCGACGTCCGTTTTCGTTTGTCTTTTTACCGTTGTACTACTATTGACGAGACCTTCGATTCTCGTTTAGGTAGTGTCGGCTAAAAATCACTCGATCTAAAATTCGAGTTTTTAGCTGTCTACTATTAAGCTGAAACTTAGAAAAATCATAACTTCCTCATACGAAGTCAGATTTGGACGTTCTTTTTATAAATATTCTCGGTTTAACAAATACTACGAATTTTATTTAGATCGCTAAGGCTAAAAATTGCTCTATCGTAAATTCACTATTTACGTCACGCAGTGGCGTACCGGTTCTGTCGCGAAACTTTGACAGGTCATAACTTCTTCGTTATAACTCGGATTTCGGTATTCTTTATATTTCCAGAATCCTTGTTTCGGCCACTACAACTTTCTTAATAGATATCGGCTTTATCTAATATTTATTTTCGACGCTTATTTTATTCTTAATTCATTAATCATAATAATTAAGCAGATAAGCACATAATTCCTCTTTATTACTTCAAAATAAATTACAAAGGTTAACCTAGACTATTACGTCAATATTAATGTCTAACCTAGAAACACAGACGTTACACTTGAGACCAAAGCTTAAGATCTGTAAAAAATCAAATCTGATAAAAAATATTTGTAAAAATATGCAAATCCATTCTAAAAAAAAGGATTTATGGAGTAAATCAAAATCTGCAATAACAAACTTGTTATTCAAAACCTTGTATTCAGATTTTCCTTACACTAAACCTCAACATTTATTCTACAAAATATGAGATTCACATTAGACACAAAAAAAAAAGTTCTCATCTTTTAATGTCAATCAAACTCATATGGAATTAGGGCTCGTTTGTGAGAACATATTGTAGAAGTTACGATTCTAGGGTTAGGCGGATCTATCTACAATGGATCAAAACATAAAAATCAACATTAATAGCAGAAAATTAAAACGAAATCGAAGTTATTTCGAAAAAACAAAATGACTCTTCGTCTTCGACACCCAAAACCCATATAGAGGTTACGGGATGATGATGGTGTGAACGCAGATTGGAGCTGAGATTGCGGGATGATGATGGTAACAGATCAAAATATGGAGAACGTAACTATACCACCTTAATCAATGTCGGGGAGGTTGTTAGACAGGATGGAGAATATGGACCGAATCAAGAGCCATCGACCTAGTTGCAATTTCTTCAATATAAGAGATGAAAAAGAAATTCAGTTGTAATTTGTTCAATATAAGAGATGAAAAAGAAGTTGTTTTACCTGATTTGTACAATTTGTACAGAGAATGGGGTTGATACGGTGGTTCTTCAAGAGACATAAGAGTGAGATAGAGAAGAGATATGGTGTGCTTCAATTTGCCCTAAACAAAAAATACAAAATCGGTAAATAAACAGACCTGATGAACTAAACGCAAAAATGACTTCTTCTTGCTGGACGGTGGAGGTTTAGGTGATAATCACTGATGGAGAGGCACTGATTTGGATGTGTCTTCAATTTTATATGAACAATGAAGATAATCTGCCGAGATATGGGGAAACGGCGAGATAAGGAATGAGCCGGGTCAAAACAATAACGCCTTAATAACAGGGGCGATAAGATTCATTTGAAACATTAACACGCCCAATTCAACTCATTCAAGAAGTCTGATTTGATATAACCGATTCATTTAATTTTGACCAATTCAAAAGCTGAATTGAGGAAATGTTGGTTTAAGGTTTGTTGACTGATTCACCGATAAGATCTGATTACATTACAGCCCCACCTAAGCTTAGGTACTAAACCTCATGAAAATACGTTGTTTTACTATATAAAGATTGCGGTTAGGGGATTCACGATTAAAAATTGAAGATGTAGATTCAAGATCGACGCAATAGTTTTGATAAGGAAGCAAGAATATTGATTATCTTAGATCTTCCTGACAGCAGAAAAAAGTAATGTTCACTGGGGTGAAGTAATAAACGATAATGGAGGAAAGAAATTAGGGATGGAAAAATGATAATGGAGGAAAGAAATGTTATCGAGGATGATATATTTATCAAGTGAAAACCAAATCGGGCATATTTACTAAGCTAAAACAACATATTTTATAGGTTTAGTACCTAAGCTTAGGTGAGGCTGTAATGTATATTGCCTATCCCCATATATATATATATATATATATATATATATATATATATATATATATATATATATATAAAATTCAATCGAGAACATTTCTTATTACGAGAACATTTGAGAACAAAAATTATTCTTTAATTTACAAGGTGACACTTCTTTTGTAATTAAATCAAACACTATAAAATATTATTCATATAAATCAAAAAATAGTTAAAAACAATTAAAAAAAACTCACTAACCTACACCACTCACCACCCAACTAACACCACCCACGACCACTACCTACCACCCACCAACCACCCCTCACCACCACATACAACCCACCAACCACCACCACATACAACCCACCAACCACCACCACTACCAACCAACCATCACCAAAACCAACAACCCACTACCACCACCCGTCACCACCACCCCACCCATCATCCACCACTACCACCTACCACCACCACCCGCCTCCATCACCTATCACTACCACTCGCCACCACCATCACCACCCATCACCCATCAAAATCACAACCACCACCAACACCCACCAACCACCTCCACCACCGCCCGCCACCACTACCTCACACAACCAACCCACCCACTACTTCCACCACCTGCCTCCACCATCAATCACCACCACCCGTCACCACTATCACCACAACGCACCACCACCATCACCCGCCACCGCCATCCCCCACCACCCACCACCACCACCCACCCATCACCATCACCCCCACCACCACCCACCACCCGCCACCACCACCAACCACCAACCACTACCACTCGTCACCACCACCTGCCTCCACCATCCATCACCACCACTCGCGACTACCACTCATCTCTACCACCTATCACCATCACCCCCCATCACCACCACCACCACCTGTTACTACCACCCGCCGCCATCACCATCCCCACCACTACCCACCTATCACCACCACCAATCACCATCACCTCCCTCCACCACCCACCACCACCACCCTATCAATCACCAACCACCACAAACCACCCCACCTACATACACCCGCACTCTCACCACCATCCTACCCTCACTCTCACCACCACCTACGAATCGTCACCACCACCAACCACCACCACCCACCCACCCACCACCCATCACCACTACCATCCATGTAACCCCCGTGTTTCTAGGCTAAGCATTAATGATGATGTAATAGTCTAGGTCAACCATTGTAACCTATTTTAAAGTAATAAAGATGAATTACTTAAATATTATGTGAATTATGTGCTTTTGTGTGCTTGTTACTTGTTTATAATAATATAATAAATAAAGGATAAAAATAAGCGTCAAAAATAAAATGTTAGATAAACCCGATATCGATGAAGAAAGTTGTAGCGGTCGTGACAAGGATTCCAGACATATAAAGAGCGCCGAAATCCGAGTTATAACGAAGAAGTTATGGCCTATCGAAGTTTCGCGACAGAACCGGCACGACGTTGCGTGACGTAAATAGTGAATTTACGATAGAGGACTTTTTAGCCTTAGCGATCTAAACGAAAGTCGTAGTGTTCCTTAAACCGAGTGCATGCATAAAAAGAACGCCCAAATCTGACTTCGTATGAGAAAGTTATGATTTTTCTAAGTTTCGGCTTAATAATATGCAGCCCGGAGTTCGAATAATGGATCGATCCTTTTTTGGCCGACACAACCTAAACAAGAATCGAAGGTCTCGTTAATAGTAGTTCAACGGTAAAAAGACAGACAAAAACGGACGTCGGATAAAGAAGTTATGGGTTTTCAACGGACTAATCCTGTCCCGGACTGTTAAAAATATAACTTTAAAAATAAAGTCAAAATTAGACGACGAAGTCTAAACTAAAGTTGTAGAATACGGTCCCGCCTACGCGTGGATATAAAGAACGTCGAAAACGGAGCTCGTATGCGAAAGTTATGAATTTTAGAAGTCGAGAGAGAGAAATGCGAGCTGGATGCGAGGCTACGCCTCGCGTAGTCTGAAGGACGCCTGCCGTCCGAGGTACGCCCCGCGTACTAGGACCATACGCCCCACGTTCTTACTTTTCCTGCAGACCGAAGCGAACCACGTAGCACCATGCGAAGACCGACACGTGCCCCTTACACGCAGCGTACCTACGAGGGTATGCCCAACGTACTCCGAGGCCTCGACCTATAAAAGGGTGCGAGGGCTGCCAAGATTTTTGCTCATTTCTTCATATCTTTCTCTCACTACTTTCTCTCTCTAGCCCCCTAAACCCCCCCCCCCCCTAAATCCTAGGAAAATCCCCTAGCCCCCGAAGGAAGCCTCGGAGAGCCCGGAGTCTCCGAGAAAAAAAGAGTTTTTCAGTTTGAAACTCTGCCCGTGCAGAGCCCGGTTTAGTTAAAGAAGATTGTTTTAAGAAGCAAAGTGCTTTCCGAATCGCTCCTTATCAGGTGAGTGTATAGTCACTTTCATCTTACACATAGATATGAAGTATTTTATATAAATTATGTGCTATGTGTATGTATACATTGTCTATTTACTTGGGATCTATGTTGGATAAAAGATCTGAACCTCTTTCTTCTCAGATCTGAACTTTTTCTTTCAGATCTAAACTTTTCTTCCAGATCTGAACCCTTTTCCTTCAGATCTAGACTTTCTCACTTCAGACCTAAACTTTTCAGATCTAAACGGTATATGTATGTTTTATACTTTGAGATCTATGCTGTATGAAAGATGTAAACTTTGTTTTCCAGATCTGAACTTTATATCTATTTTATGTCTACAAATATGTTGGGTAAAACATGGGTAGATGAAATAGTTGGTGTGTGGTGAAATAAAATGATGAGAGGCCTCGATGTTGACGTTGATTCAGTCATCTAGCGGAGTATGGATGACGACCACAGACTTTTCTAGGAAGTCCAGTGGAACGCTAGAAGGCTTGCAACCTGTAGGTGTTTGTGAATGATTTGTTCACCGGTGTACTCCATCCCCCATGGTTGCCTTATGGACACTTATGGATGAGGAATCCCCTTAGCAATAGTGTCCAACCCGATGAAATTCCTTAGGATAGGTCCCTTATGATAGATGCCTTAGGGACGTAAAGTGAGGATAACGGGAACGGGTAATCGGGTTGAATGATTGTTGAAAATAATAAACTTATTCATTGTGGGTTGAAAACCCTATATGCTCACAAGGCTCCCCAGCCTGACCCACTTAGTTTCTTGTATTACAGGTAGTGGCAAAAGCATAGTTGGATGACTTGACGAGAGATTATGGATTTTAGGCCAGTAGAAAATAAATGGAATGTTGTAAGGCCTATGTTGTTTTGAGGTCAGATTGTGTTTTGTGGCCTATGATATTTTTGGTTTATGCTTATGATCTGTATCGATGATTGACATCTCGAGTTTTTGTAATGTAATGAAAATACATTTCTTTAAGAAATTCTTTGATAAATTTTTATCATATTTTGTTTTGGGAACAAATTCCGCAACAGTTTTCTTAAGAAGTTACTCTGATTTTTATTAAAAAGCATAAACGAAATCGGTCTTTTCTGGTCGTAAAAATGGGGATGTCACAGTTGGTATTAGAGCATTAGTTTAAGCGAACTAGGAATTTGTAGGATTTCTAGACTTAAACTTAGAATGCTAAGTGATGATCGTGAGATAAGTGTCTTCCATATTTTAGACACAAGCACTAGTTTATTCTAGGAAAGATGCCTAAAATGATTTTATGTGCTAAATGCTTTATGTTTGCCTTGTATGCTATTATTTGTTCAGATCCATGGTTTGTTGCCGACCGGATCAGGAAACCTTATGTGTTTAGGATTCTAAGCGTTCGAATACGATATTAGAACTAGCATGTAACGTTTCGGAGTGATAAGGGGAATTTAAACGTCTATCGTGAATAAATATCTAAATTCACCTAATTTGGTGTATAGATCGAAATGGCAAGAACCTGATGTGGAGCTGGAGATGAAAATGGAAACAGGAATCAGCGACCTCAACCTCAAGTGATTGAGCAGGTGCCGATAGTAGAAGTTGCACCTGAGCCAATCACAATGGCTAGAGTTCAAGCCATGATTCGGGCTATGATGGCCGGACAGAGGGAAGAAATGAGACAATTGTTGCTGAATAACAGAAATGAACCTTCGATGTCTGTTGAACAACCGGAACTGAATGACATACAGTCAGTGGAAAGGAACTACAGCCGCACTGTCAGTCAAGTTGAACCCCCAGTAGTGAGAAGGAATGACCCGTAGAGGGAAATCGACAGAGATGGACGTATGTATAAGAACTTCTTGGGTGCCAAACCACCAAGTCTTTCCGGAAACCCAAAGCTTGTGGAGATTATGGACTGGATCTCCAAAATAGAGATGGTATTTGAAAGCTGCAACTGTAGCGATAAGCAGAAAACCGTCTTTGCGGTTCGACAACTGAAGACCGTAGTCTTGAGCTGGTGGAAATTGTTGGCAGATACGATGCCACGAGGAGAAGCTTTGAAGATGTCTTGGGAAGCGTTCATGAAACAGTTGAAGATGCAGTACTGCTCCGAGATAGATCTGATAGATCTAAACAATGAGTTCCAGAACTTAAAGAAAGGGAGAATGAGCATTAATGACTATGTTGCTGCGTTTACCGAGAAGATGAAGTTATTTCCTTACTTGGTGCCGACTGAACTCGCCATGATAGAGAAATTCGCTAACGGATTGCCATCAGACATTGGCCCAACAGTCAAATGGACAATATTCATTTCACATTTTCGATTCATTAGTTGGTCCCATGTATTTAATCACATGTGATTATATGTATCTAATCATATATGATGTAAGTGGAAAAGATTTTTTTTCGCGTTTTTGATCCAATAGTTGTTCTCGTGTATATAATCACATGTGATTATATGTATAATGCATCTAATCACATATGATTTATATGAAAAAGATTCATTTTTGTGTTTTCTATTTAATAATTGTTTTTCATTAATTTAATCGCATGTTATTATACGTATTTAATCACATATGGTTGTTGTAGATAAAGAACAACTATTCAATCGAGAACGCAAAAACAAATCTTGTGCCGATAAATCATATGTAATTAAATGCATATAATCACATGTGATTAAATACATGAGAACGAATATTTAATCGAGAACACGAAAAAAATCTTGTACATATAAATCGTATTTGATTAAATACACAACAACGACGAAAATAAATATTGTCCACATAAATCATATGTGATTAAATATACAAGAACAACGAAAACAAATATTTTCCATATAAATCATACGTGATTATAGTCATATAATCACATGTGATTAAATACACGAGAATAACGAAAATGAATCTTGTCCACATAAATCATATGTGATAAGATAGATATAATCACATGTGATTATATGTTTTAATTATTCATTTTGCATTTTCGATTCATTAGTTGGTATCGTGTATTTAATCACATGTGATTATATGTATCTAATCACATATGATGTATGTGGAAAATGTCTTTTTTCACGTTTTTGTTTCAATAGTTGTTCTCGTGTATATAGTTACATGTGATTATATGTACAATGCATCTAATCACAAATGATTTATGTGGACAAAATTTATTTTTTCATATAAATCATATGTGATTATATGTATTTAATCACATATGATTAAAGTTTACAAAGACCAATTATTAAATCGAGAATCCGAAAGTCAATCGTGTCCATATAAAGCATATGTGATTGGATACTTATAATAACATGTGGTTATATGTATTTAAATAGATATGATTAATGTGGACAATATTTAGTTTTTCTGTTTCGATTCAATAAATGGTCTCATGTATTTAATCTCATGTGATTATATGTATTTAATCACATATGATTTATGTGGACACGATTTGTATTCACGTCCTTGATTCAATAGTTGTTCTCATGTATATAACCACATGTTATTATATATATCTAATCATATATGATTTATATAGACAAGATTCGTTTTTTTTCTAAGTTAGATACATATAATCTCATGTGATTATATATATATATATATATATATATATATATATATATATATATATATATATATATATATATAATCACATATGATTAAAGTGAACAAAGAACAACTATTAAATTGAGAACACAAAAATGAATATTGTCAACATAAATCACACATGATTAAATACATATATATATTATTAATGTATACAAAATTCATTTTCACGTTTTCGATTTAATAGTTGTTCGCTTTTGTGTTCTCGATTCAATAGTTTTTATTGTATATTCAATATTGATTTTATTTTATAAAGAAAAATATATGATGTATTTTAGCATAATTTATTTATTTTCTAATAAAGATAAAATGTAACTATTAACAAAATTATTTTTTATTATATGTCAATGTAGTACCACTAGTAAAAATAGACACGTTGGTTAAATATTGACCAAGAAGTTTGTGGATACTAAGAGATTATTGCAATTTATATCAAATTTTGTTTTTATAATATAAAAATCATGTGCGGTGTGCAAAACTATCAATGGGATAGTTTTAAAATTTGATTTTACTTCATTTAAATATTCAAAAAGAAGATTTTACTGGTGTGCAAAACTGTCAATGGGATAGTTTTAAAAATTGATTTTACTTCATTTAAATATTCAAAAAGAATATTTTACTCATCTCAAGAGAGAGAAAATAAAACCTTTGGTTATTTCTTATCGAGATGAGATGATACAATAATAGGAGTTCCCATTTATACATTATCCCCTTTTTGCATCCAATTGAAGCCATGGTCGTTTCTTTTTCTCTTTCAATCCTCATCCACCTTTGTCCCATATACATTTTATTCTTCTTCTTCTTCTTCCCTATCTCTAACTCGTTGTAAAAACAAAGCCTAACCTTTTAAGCCGGATATATAATTTTGAGATGGAGAAATTAGGGTTATGGGTGTAATAGGTAATGGAAAAGAAAGCAAGTGCAATCCATTGTCTCGATCAGAAATTGACATGTGAGGAGTTGTGTTTAACAAGTGAGTTTATGTGTATATGATGGCGTCGACACCGGTTGCGTTGTCGGCAGGATTATAGCGACGGGAACACAAAACGGGTAGGGAGAAATTGTATCAGGTGTGAAGTTCGACCTAGGAGGATTGTTGCAAATTCATGGACGTGAAGAAAACAATTGTTGGGTAAGTTAAGAAGTCATCTGATTATCGTTAGTGATTTTAATCATAAAATGATTTTACTTCTTCCTCTCCGGTAGCTCCCTCTCCAGCAAAGCTTTCTTATTCGGCGAAGCTGCATATTCAAATACTCTACACTCGTTTTGTACTAGAAAATACATACTACTCCAAACCATTATGTCATCTCGAATTTTAACTATTCTATCACTGTTGTTGGTGGTTGTGAGTGGCGACCTGGTGGCAGAGTCCATGATCTTCGCATTTCCTTTCCTGGCAGAGAGAGGTGAAAATAGAGGGAGGCGGAGGGAGATGGCAGTAAGTGAAGAGACGGGAGAGGTGATTTCTGATGGTTAGAGGCATAGGGTGATGGAAGCAAGCAGATCTGGAGAGGGATATATATATATATATATATATATATATATATATATAGAGAGAGAGAGAGAGAGAGAAAGGAGGAGGATGAGAAGAGATAGAGTATGTGTGTTCCGGGGGCACTACGGTGGTTCTGACGGTACTACTGTGGTTCCGGCGACACTATGGTGGTTCTGACAAAGGGAGATGGCACGGTGGTTCTGGCGGTGCTAAGGTGATTGTCCCGGTGGTCAGGTGGTTATCATGGTATTCCAGATCTAAATCTAAATTAAGATGAGAGAGAGAGTATGTGTGTAAAAGTGTGTGATATTTAAAATTAGCAGTCTAAACTTGTTCTTAATTGTTCTCAACTTAAGAAATGTTCTCATTTGAACATACATATATATACATATATATATATATATATATATATATATATATATATATATATATATATATATGTGTGTGTGTGTGTGTGTGTGTGTGTGTGTGTGTTAGGGTATAATATGAATAACATATATTGTGTGGTCGTAAGGCTAATTCTAGACCAATTGATGAAAAAAAGGTTATGATATGATGGTATAGGATATTACAATGGAATAACATGTACCATACAATCATATTAATTTCATTGTAAGTGTTAATTAAATTAGAGTTAAAAAATTTTCACATTTTAGGGATAACTGGTTCTCTTAATTTTATAAATCTGATTATAGTGGATAATGATTCTCTTAATTTTATAAATCTGATCATAGTGGATAATGATTCTCTTAATTCAGACATTCTAACAGTGTATGTTTGTGAGTAAGGTCTGAATTATGATAGAATATGTTTATGAGTATGAAATCAATATATTTTTTTAAATCCATTTTTTGCATAGTGTAATACACAAAAACATTATTTAACCTAAAATATTTCGAATAATTAAATTTTATTAATTAGTGTACATCAAAAGATTGAAAAATCTAAAAAAGAATAACAATTCATATTTTGCATTCTTGAAGAACGAGATACAAAAAAACCTTCTTGAAGTAACATACACGAACACAAATAAAAATATATCAATGATGCATTCTGAAAGAATAAATCTGATCCATTATAAAAGAATATGTTGGTGATATATTCAAAAAGAATAAGATGATGAACATTGCTTTCTTTTTTGAAGGTTGGTGACCATTGTTCATCTGCATCACACACATCATTATCCAACAAGTCCTTAAACATCATGTTCCCATTCACGCACCGTTTATGTCTACTGCATTCAGGCCCTTTATCATAATATTATATGAGAATAACAGTCGTGAAATTGAATTCTATCAGAATGACATCCATCATAATAACTAGGTTTTATCTCCTATTGTTGACATACAAAAATAATAAGATGCATTTTGTGAACAACATTTATGATAGCATTTTTACCAAAATTATTGTTTACCCATAATATAAATGTTCTTACTCTTTTATACTAATAGTATCAATTATATGTAATATAGGTATGTTTCAATTTTCTCTTTATATTCTAATCATATCACATTGTGGTATAAGGTACGGTGAAAAAATGTACATTGTTATTTCCTGAGTATAAAACCTAAGAAAGATACATGTAGCTAAACAAGAGCGTCTATTGTCAGATATTTGTTGTCCAAGCATATCAAATTCTACAACTAGTTTTGAACCTATTGTCATATATTTGGAATCCGAGTATATCCAAAAAAATTGGTGATTCTAAGTTTTCCTTCGGTTGCAGCTCTCAATCTACATTAGGTTTGTAATTATGTTATCAATACAAACTTAACATCATTTACTAATATATTAAATAAAGCATTATATTAATAAAAAACTCAAATGAGAAATAAAGTAAAAAACTTAGAGCATCTTTAATGGAAGCTTTTTTAAGAGCTTATTACTATTTACTTATTTACATTGAGCACTATTTGTCATTGGAGTATATAACTGTTTTGATCATTTTTATTGATCATCCAATATATATTGAGTGGTCAATATAGTTTAATATTTTGTACAATTAACTCCCTTATTTTCTAATCATATTTTATTATATCCTTTAATTATATTTTAGTTTTTAAGTTATTTATTTATTTACTTGTTAATTAATTCTATCAAATATTTAATGACATTTTTTTTGTGAAATATAAATTTATAACAATAAAATTTATTAGAAAAGTTGTGACATCCTAATGATAAGGTACTTCAAATTTCAACCCTTTAATTTATTTATATTTCAATTGGTCCAAAAGTTCAGGAATTATATGCAAAAGGGCCTTAATGGCATTTTGGTAAATATGGCTTCGGAGTACGCCATGCGTACGTGGTGTACGCTAAGCGTACTAGGGCGCTTCCTAGTATGCTGGGCGTACATCATTGTACTTTGGGCGTACTTCCTAAATGGGGAAACCCTAATTTTTAGGGTTTGGCTAGTATTTAAACATCCTTAAGTCTCATTCCTTCCCTATTTTTCAGCCTCCATTAGCAGAAAACGTGTTCCCTTGTAACCCTAGACCCATCTGAGTTCTTGGAAGCTTGAGTGTGATTTTTTGAGTGCTCTAAAAAAAGAAGAAGGTGGTGGTAAAGCTTGGAAGCTTGAAGCAAAACTTGGATCTGGAAGTTGTGCAGTTTTCTCCATCATTTCAAGGTCCGGTTAAAGAGAGTTGAGTTTCGGAGTCAGGGACCTCATCAGCTTCTGTTCAGTTTGTGAGTTGAGTTTCCTCACTATACTTACGAGTCGAAGGCACCAAGGTCGGCCCGCTGGTTGATATTTACGGATGTGCTGAGTATGGGATAGGTATCCATGTTTATGCTAGTTGTTGATATGCTAGACTGGTAGATCTATAGGACTACCTGTGACTCTATTGCATGATTATCTTTTTATGTTTATATTATGGTATATGTCGACATATTGTGCTGGGTTGGGTTGAGGCTGTACTGCTCCGTGCGGTAGCCAAGAAACCCTGGAGCATTCCAGATATGAGCTGAGGGCCGGGTAGGACATGCCAGACTCATACTGAGGGCTCATGAGCATTCCAGATACGAGCTGAAGGCCGAGTAGGGCATGTCAGACTCGTACTGAGGGCTTGATGGTATTCAGTCCAAGGACTGATCTGGTCAGGGAGCAAGCCAGACATAAGTTGTGGGCCCCGAGGGCAAGCCAAACTTATGCTGTGGGCTGGGGGGTAATCCAGAATTTTAGTTGTGGACTTATTGCATGTTGTTATTGTATATTTATGTTATTTGGTTATGTGTTGGTATTTTGGGGGAACTCGCTAAGCGTTGGCTTACAGTTTTGGGTTATGTTGCAGGTACTTCAGATGACCGTGGGAAAGCGAAGGCGTGACCGTACACATCCTCATGTTTTGGACTTATGATTTTGGGAACTCTAATGTTGAAATGCTTTTGAAACTATGTTTGTAAACAATTTATGAAGTTGGTTGGTTTATAAAAGTTTAAATGTATTATGATTTTTATGGGTGATACAAAAGTTTGTATTAAAATATGATATGTTTTTTAAAACGAAAAATTAAATGGAGGGTTTATATAGAACATTTTAAATAGATGAGGATATCTTAGTTAAATTTAAAGAAAAAACTATTGAAAGATGTCAACAATTGGAGGGGTTATTTAATTAGATACATGTTAGAATTAATGGAGTGATGAAGTGTTAATAATATTAAGTCATAATATATGTTAACCATTGCAGATGCTCTTACATAGGCTTGTGAAGTCTTGATATCGACTCTATCCAGACTAACTATCCACAAACTTCTTATGTTCACTGGTCTATAATCAACAAAAAGGTTGTTCAGTCTATAATCAATAAAAAGACTTGATTTTTGAGAAAATATTGAACCACATATTAGAATTTAATGTGTTAAAGTTAGAACTAAAACCACAACCAAACATATTGAAAAATACAAAATTTATAATTTTGAAACTATAGACATTATAACCATACAAATCGAGAAACCACATCACCAAATTTACGTTTTTCTCTAAAGATAAAAGTCTCATCACATACTTAAAGCTTATTTTAATCTAATTAGTTGTAAATTTTTATAAATTTATAAAAAATGTTTTTTATAATATTTCTATTACTGTAATAACCTTAAAAATATTTTATTTAAAATGTATTACAATTATATCTTAATATTTAATCTTTATTAATTTAAAACAAATTAGACAACATGTCTATACTCTGTAATAGATCCTACAAACACAACTCGATTGCAATTTGCAAGATAAACCCAGTTTAAAAAAAATGCAATTAAACTGTATTGAATCATACAAGAATAAGAAATACAAAATCTATATAATTTAATTTAATACCAAAAATAAAAGAGGATGTGATGGGTTTGAAGAAATCTAATGCAATTCCAAACCTAATCCAAATCAATACAGTTTGATTTCAGATTCTCAGAATTCAATAAAATAAAAAGTTGTATAACACATAAGGTCTATTTCTTTTTCTTTTTTGGACCGAAGATACTAAGGGAGTGTTTAAGATTGATTTTTGAACTTCAAAAATGTTTTTGGGCAAAAGTGTTTATTGACTTATGGTGGTGGTAAAATGAGTTTTTAAAAAAAATGCTTGGATTAACTTTTATAATGGAACAAATTAATAAGTTAATAAGCATTTAAATTAAAAAGTGTTTGGCTGAAAATCTCATTTTGAAGCTATTATGGGTGAAAAGTTAAAAATAGTTTCAAAAGGCCAAGTTTTACATACTTTTCAAAACTTGTTTGTGAAGACTTTTTATAAATAATGGAAAAGTCATTTTGAAAATTGCTTTTGACTTTGCCAAACACTTTTTTTTTGACTTATTGGCTTTTCAAAAAGCCAATAAGTCAATAAATTGTTTTGAAAAGCAATACTAAACACCCCCTAAAAATCACTATATATAAAAGTCTAGCAGATGCACATTTTCCTAAAAAAATTCGATTATAGAATTAGAAATCTTGTTCAAGATCATCGTTTGATTAATAACAGGAATCGAGTGCCAAATCAAAAATAAGATTAAGAACATACCAGGGATAAGATTTTCCAAACGCTTTGTGTCAAACACATCTTGGGTACCCCAACTGAAAGATCTAGTGTGCTCAAAAATCATATTAAAATGATATTGCTAATTAACATATAATACTAATGGGTCACACTAACAACAACTTGATACAATTGATTATATATTAGAAATTGATTTTAATAAATATTCAATAAACTCTTATAATTAACTGGAAATTATTTATTTCTAGGAAATAATAATTTTCATTAGCAATTAACACACTATTTCATATTATATTGATTAATAAGTCATGCACAACATTTTTGACCTTTAGCACTTTTTGTCTTTTACGAAAAAGTTAAAGTCTATAATGTAACGCCCGAATCGCCAAGTAAAACTTTCGCAATTATTTTTAATATTCATGGACTAGACTGGAGTACACTGGGCGTACACAAGGTAAGCACCGCGTACACCTATGCATGCGCGAAGCGGGGGTGTCCCCTGCCTACGATGGGTATACCCATGCGTATGCGGGGCATACGCAAGCCAGGGGAAAACCCTATTTTTTAGGGTTTGCAACCTATTTAAGCTCATTAAGCCCCTCAATCCCTTCACCTTATCAACCCCAATTTCCTTTTTGAGCCAATGTCGAAACCCTAGCCATCTTGAGAGCATTCTTGAGCTTACAAAGAGTTTTTGGGTGTTTTTTTTGTGATCTTAAAGAAGAAGGAGGCTTGAGGAGAAGCATTGGAGAAGAAGGAGCTTGTAGATCCAGAGTTTATTCATCATTTCTAGCTCATTGGAGGTATAAAGTGTGAAACTTGTTCATTCTAAGTCTAGATCTAGGTTTGGGGAAGAACTTAGCATCTTTTGGTCCCATAACTAGGTCTCATGGAGTATGGACTACTCCAGACAATTTGATATGTCCTTTTGGGCTCTTAGGGGTGCATGAAGTCATAAAAATCGAATCTTGGAGGTTAGAACTCAACCATGCATGAGTTGGTGACCACTTAAGGGAGATAGAAGGCTTAATTCATGGTTTGAGTCCCATTAAGTCATGCAAAAGCATAAAGTTTGCAACTTTATGGCTTAATACACTTTAATGACCATGGATATGAATTTGGACGTCAAAAACTTAATGGGTTAACACAATTTGAGAAGGTTGGCTATCCGACCAGTACGCCGGGTGTACTCATGAGTACGTTGCGTGTACTGGGCCAACGTCCCGATTCCAGATCAACGATAGCAACGTTCGCCCGGCGTACGAGCCAGGTACGCCACGCGTACGTTCGTTTGTGAGCCTTGGGAGTTTTGGGCTTGGAATTAGATGGGATTTTTTTCTTGATTAAGTTTGGGCCTTAGGTTTAATTGTGGTATCAGGTCATTAGTTGGCTTAAGGCCATCAGGGAGCTCTTGGGCCCATGTTGGGCCTTAGGGTCCTTTTTAGTTGGACTTAGAATGCCTTTCGGGCTAGTTTGGATTTGGCCCTTGATAGGTTAGGCCCAATAAGGCAAGGGTTAAGCAGCCTTTTTAGGGTTTGGACTCTCGGGTTGGATTATTAAACTAATTTCTAATTAGGGTTTTTTACTTGTGATTTAGTGAGAGAATTTCACGAGTTAGCAGCTTGAGTGTGATTTGATACCTGAAGTATGAGGTTAGTTTCCTTCACTGTATCCATGGGTCGAAAGCACTAATTCCGGCCCACTAGATTGTGTTTGTAGTATGATGATTGTCTTCGTGATAATTACCTGTTATGCCTATATCTGCTTGATGTCTCTATGACACTTATTGTTATGATTATACGTGCTAATGGTAGGGGTGAAATAGACTCGATACCGGTTGAAAGATACCGAAGGGGGTGAAATAGACCCAGTACTGGTTGAATGATACCGAAGGGGGTGAAATAGACCCAATACCGGTTGAAAGATACCGAAGGGGTGAAATGGACCCAATATGTTTTTTACGGTTATATATGTATGGTATGGGGTATTTTGGGGGAGTTTACTAGACTTTTTGCCTACGGTTTTTAGTTTATGTTTCAAGTACCTTTAGCTCGAAAGGGAAGGGCCCGACCTGATCGCACTGCATCCTATTATGTTTTTTCGCATCACGTGATTTTGGGATTTTATACTTTGATAAAATTTTACTATGATATACTCTTGACTGTTTTGATATGATTATCGTATGATTGGAATGTATTTAAAATGAAAATTGTATCTGAAATTTTTGGTTATTACAAGTTGGTATCAGAGCCTTGGTTTGAGGGATTCAGGCATACTCTCGGTGTGACTGAACTCAAATCGAGGATTTGGTAGATTTTCTATAAAAAGAAACTTTTTAATTAAGGGATTTTAATAAAATAAAGGGGTGTGATATGTGCAATCAGCCGAGCTCAAGTAAGTCTTTCCAAAATACCCATACATGTTGTATGGTTTATGCTATGATATGAGAATTGCTTGCTAGATTAGGGATAAGGATTTGCTCAAGATTGCATGATAGGATGCAATGAGAGATGCCTTTATGTGCCTATTATATGAGCTTATAGATTTGCATTCTAGTATGAGATCAGTTACTTGATAGAATGTCATGTTTAGATAGTGTTCTGATTTGAATTGCTTGATGCTCGAATGTTGTGTACTTTGTGCTTTTAGAAATTTTATTAGTACCAGCTGACTAGTGGACGAATGTGTTTGGTTACATATTATTGAGATTAGATAATTTTAGAAGGATAGGTTTAAATCTATTTCGCAGCTCTTGTTTGGGTCCAACCGTTGTAGTGTGGGACCTTTCATTCAAAGAATTATCTAGTACCGATAGTATGTAATTTTATTTGTGTGGTAGTTAGATGGTATTAGTGCGAGTTCCTTCTGCAGCTGATAGCAGAGAGTGGTGAGGAAAGGAACCCAAGGAAGTCATTCTGGAAGATTCCTGTGGGGTGCTTAGGGCTTAAGCAACCTGATTAGATATTTGACCGAAACCCTAATTCTTCAGCTATATAAGGACACCCTTGGCATCCCAAAACCGGCCACTTGAAACCCTAGAAGGATCACCAACCGATTTTGAGCCTCCTCCTCTCTCTCTAACATTCTCCAATTGCTTTTGGTGTTTGTGATCGATTAGAGGTATTACACTTGTGATACTAAGCTCTTAAAGGTGTCACACCCCCGAACCGGGACGGCGGAAACGTCCGGGGGCGGGTGACTTCATCTTGTAATATCATAACAGTTTATTATAAATGAGACATAGCAACCAAACATCATACATTCAGATACCAACATGAATTGTTTACAACTTTGTGTTTGCTCGTGAAATTACATCCAAAAATAACACAATGTATGATATTTCAAAATACAACAGTTATCCAAAATCCTTAGCTGCCAAACCTGCTTACTGTGTCCCTGAGAATACAAGTCGTTTTGAAAAGCGTCAACATAGAATGTTGGTGAGTTCATAAGAATATTTATAAGAAAACTTTGTAATAGTTTGTAAACTTCCAGAAAATCCAATATTTTATGTATATAAAAGAGTTGTGAGTCTCGTTTCAAATCCTGTGTAATTGCATGCATGTTCTTTTGTTTCCGTGTTTGAAATTGTATAGAGAGTGTTCTCAGAAAATCCTATATTTTCTATTATACGAAAAGTTATGGTCTTAAAACCCTAAGACCAGAGTGGTGAAAGTAGTTTACAAAATAGACGAAACATAGTTGTGCATTTTATAAAACTAGTAAAATGCGTATTCTTTGTAAACTCAATTAATGTTCTTATTCTCCATGTGAGTCGTTATAACCATACTAATATGACTAACGCGCCTATCTTGACGTTCTTCAGGCGTCGGTTTCTAACGATACTTGTCACCCTAGACTGGCTCGTCTAGCTGTAGCGAACAGCTCAGGTGTGGGGGTGTCAACCCCGTACAGATTTATAAACAATTACCTCGCTCTCCCTCCAGGAGACTCTGGTTATAACTACAGGACTTACAATGTACGCTAGGTAGGTACGGTGAAAGAGTGTCTCACAAGAGCCTCAACAAAATTTAAGCGAATTTATAGAATAATGTATACGATGTTCTTGAGGTAAGTTTTATAACTACGGTTTATGACACACAATAATTTTTGTCATAAGTTTACACAGTTTACTAGGAGTGTTTAAAAGCTATTATGGACAGACAACTTATGACACACAAGTTTTTGTGGAAAAAAATGAGTTTGTCCCACTTTTACTACTTTTGTCATAAATAGTCCATTTTTACCGCAATTGTCAAGAATAGCACAATTTTTCCATAATTGTCGAAAATAGCCATTTTTACCATAATTGTCAAAAATAGCCCATTTTTACCATAATTGTCAAAAATAGCCCATTTTTACCATAATTGTCAAAAATAGCCCATTTTTACCATAATTGTCAAAAGTGACCCATTTTATCAAAAATTTCTGACAAATAACCCACGTTTACAAATGTTGTGATAAAATTTTATACATTCACAAATTTACCATTATAAGTGTAAGTTTCCATATTTTTCCATGTTTCAAGCTTTCATGACAAAAATTTGTTTTAACATTTTCTTGGACATATTTTTGTGATCTTTAATACAAATCAAGAAAATCAATTTTTTTTCACCTAGTAACTTGTTTCCATTTTTTTTTTGACAAACACCAATAAAATGAAACCATATCAAGATAACTAAGCTCCAACAACTTGAGACTTAGCAAAATCTCGAGTTCTTGGAGTGTAAGCATGAAATATCAATATTTCATCACACATAAACATACATACACACAAATACATGCAACTATACAAAGATCTTACACAAGACTAGACTTGTATCCTCCCCCAAAAGAAAGAAAACTCGAAAATAAGGGGTATGAAGCTCACCTTGGGGCTTTTTCGGTTTGTAGAGGAAGATGGAGAAGGTTTTCGGTTATAGCTTGCTTTCTTGAGGAGATTTTTGAAGTTATGGTGTTCTAAGAGCATAAACACGAAAAAAGAGTGGTGTGAGGAAGGATTTTTAGTGTGAACTTGGAATAAAACAATAGAGTTTACCAAAAACTTACCAAGTTTGTAAGCTTGAAGAAGCCTTCTTGAGAAAACACACACAAACCCACGAGTTTTAAGGAAAATGAGATGAGGAAGTTCTTGAGAGTTGAGAGGAAAATGAGATGAAATGAAGTTTTGAATGGGGTGGGGAGAAGGGTTCGACCGAATCAAGAGGGAAAAGAGAGGAGATGTTAGTGCATTGTTATATGTTGGTTAATCATTCCCCTCCTAGATGCATGTAGGTTAAAAGCATGGTTATTTTCCATGCAATAATGAGGTGTCATGCTTAGATTAATTCATTTCTTTTGTTTTTTTTTTGTTTAGATGGGCTAACCGACCCAAGAGGGGTCCTCAGCCTAAAAGGAGTAATTCTGATTTTTTGTTTGGCCCAATAAGGATTTTCGGCCCATCAAAGTTTAACAAATGGTTTTCGGTTTAAGAAGAGAGCCCAATAGAGATTTTTGACCCATTATGGCCCATACATGGGTTTTCGGCCCAATGAGATTAAGTGGAAGAGTTTTCGGCCCAATAGGGCCCATTAGGAGGTTTTCGGCCCAATATAATCTAAGAAGAATTTGTGCGGCCCAATAAGGGTCTTACGGCCCAAAACAATGTTAAATAAAAGTTTACGGCCCATTAGGAAGTCCAATAGTGAATTGCGGCCTATTGATGCTAAAAATAAGGTTTTAGGCCCAATAGGATCAACTTGAGAGGTTATCGGCCCATTAGGGCCCAATAAGAGAGTCTTGACCCAAATAGGGGCTTGGGCCGAGAAAGCTTGGGCTAAGGCCCAAAATGATAAATTTTGGCTTATTGGTTCGAGTTTTGGGTTTATACAAAGTGGTTTCGCCTTGAATCAAAATTTTTGGATGAACAAACTTAAATAACATTGAAGTTTGATTTATACTAAACATAGGGTTGCTAGGTTACACGAAGAAGTTATCTTGTACAAGGATAAAAATCATAACCCTAATTTGATAGTTGTGACAAAAGGCAAGGATCTTCAAGCTACAATTGAAAGGTAACATTCTTACTTGTTGAATTATGTCGATTTCGATTTCTATATGATAGATTTAGGGTTTACAAGCTTTGGATGATTATTGCATGTACAATTAGAAAAAACCTAGATCTAAAGCTTTAGGGTTTGCATGTGCACCATAGGATTGTTGTTTTGCTCATAACCCAACGGTGGTATCAGAGCCTAGGTCATTTTTCTTTTGTATTTGATGCATGGCTAAATTGTTCAAAGCTGAAAAGTCAAAAAATCTGCATCTGCCTGATGAACTCGTCGAGTCCCCTGTTGAACTCGATGAGTCAGGGCTACTCGACGAGTCCAGTCTGTGACTCGGCGATTCGGCTCGTCTGTTGGCAGATTCTTATGGATTTTGACTAGAATTGGGTTGGGATAATTACCATAAACGTTTTTAACTGATAAAATTCGATTTTTTCAATATGGTATTGATTATCCTCTTCCAATTAGAAGATAATTGTTAAATAATAAGATAATTACTTGTTTATATGATAAAATAAATTATTTGTATTATTTAATATGAATTATCTTGCCATAAATTGAATTAGGTCAAATTTAGATAATCACAAATTATTTGATTAATTAAATTATTTGAAATTTGATCTGGAAGGTTTTCAAAGTTTCAAAACTTGCCCTCAAGTTTTGGAATTTAAATTTTGATTAATAGTTTTAATTTTGAAATATTTAAATTCTAAACCCTAGAATTTTACAAGTTTAAAATTCAACCCTTATACTATTATAATATTACAAGATTAATAATTATATATATATATATATAAGATAAGCTAGTCTTACCATTAGTAGGCCTCATTTATGAAGTCGATCTATAAGGGGGGTATAAGGAACCTGTCTATAAAATGGCGGTTGAATGGGTGTCCACTCTCACCCACCGCTTCCTTGATTGGTGGAGGGTCGTTAGCCGAACAGGTAGGATAGGGCAACTAATTCCTCATTAATAAGTATAAGGATTATATAAAGTAGCTAAATGTTTCTATAAATTCCCAATCTTCATTAATTTAGGAAAAATGTGAAAATGATGCTATTCCATGAAATTACACTTTGCACCTTGCCAAGTCGTTAGTGGAGCATGCGTAGATAACCGACACACTAATTTTGGACTAACAAGGGTGGCAAAGGGTATCTCGATGTTTATCATAGATCAATGGAGCGTGCGTGGTTAACCGACACATTGATTAGGTGGTAAATGACATCGAGAGTACCAAGTACATTTGCATGGTTATTCACACCTTGTTTGTGATTTAAACATGACATTAAAAAGTTCAATGAATCTCAAAAGAATCTAGGAATTTCAATTCATTTAAACCTTAATTGTCTTTTTCGTTTTTCATGATGGAAATTGGTAAATCGTCATTTACATACCTTCAAATTATTTGCAATTAGATTACGACATCCCTCTTCTGAATTGTAAATAATTGTGTTGGGTCCTAGCCCTAATTTCTCATTTGGGTGTTAAATTGGGGATTCTTATCTAATCTAAACTTTGTCTCTTTTCTTTTTCAGATATCTACTCCAAACAACAACGCTTCTGGCTCATTCTCACTCATGAACTTGTGTGGGAGGGTGATATTTGATGGGTCCAACTTTAACGATTAGATCCGCAACATTCGCATGGTCACCCGCTACGAGGACAAAGAGTATGTTCTCGACAAGGAGCTGAAGGAGATTGACCACACCACTGCTACTCCCGAGGAAATTGCTAAGTACAAAACTCATGAGAGAGATGCTACGAAGGTTCATTGCATCATGCTCGCAGCAATGACTGCTGAACTCCAAAAGTCCTACGAGGACTACTACCCATTCGAGATGCACCAAGATTTGATGGAAAGGTACCATCAAAGTGCTAGGTAGGAGAGGTTTGAGATCATCGCCTCGATGATCACTACCAAAATGAAGGATGGAGAGTCTATCACAGCCCACTTGCAGAAAATGCAAAGATATGTGGACCGCTTGCTGAAGTTGAATGTCAACTTCGATGATGAGCTAGCCATAGATATCATTCTACACTCCTTCCCTCCCTGTTATGATCAGTTTCGTATGACTTATTATATGAACAAGAAGGAGGTCACTCTAAGAAAGCTTCAAGGCCTGCTAAGGACTGTTGAGAGTAGTCTAAAAGGCAAATCTATTGCATCTACTCCTACTACTACTGCCCCTGTCTTGGCTATAGGGCAAGGAAAAGGAAAGAAGACGAAGGCTCCTTCTAAGAGCCACAAGGGAAAGTACCATGATGGTACCTATTCTAGTGGAACCAAAGTTGGTCATGTTGCTCCCTCTTCCAACCCGAAGGATGCAGAGTGCTTCCACTGCCACGAAAAAGGGCATTGGAAACGAAGCTGCCCGAAGTATCTGCAAGATATCAAGGATGGGAAGATAAAGCCCACCTTCGCAAGTATTTATACTATTCAATCTAATAACTCATCACATGCTATGTCTTGGGTCCTTGATACAGGATGTAGTTTTCACATTTGTTCTGATTTGCAGGGTCTAAGAAGAAGTAGGGATGTGGAGCATGGGAAGATAAACTTGATCATGGGGAATAGGAAAGTGTCGCATGTCACCAAGATTGGAGTTTACTCTTTAGTTCTTAGTAGTGGGTTAGGTTTAGATTTGAATAATTGTTGCTACTCGTCAGAAATGACACGAAACGTTATTTGTTTTAATGGTTTGTATAAACAAGGTTTTAGATTTTCGTTTAATAATGAAATTGGTTCTATTAATGCTTTCTTTAATGGTACTTTCTATTTTGAAGCATTGCCTTGTAATGGAATATATGAAACTGTGATGGTTGTAGACAACTTAGAAATGATGTGTTGCATATCGATTCTTCCAATGGTTTGGACAAAGCATGCTTGTGGCATTGTCGTCTTGGACATGTCAATAAGAAGCGCATAGCCCAACTCCAAAAGGATGGAGTGTTGGAGTCATTCGACCTTAGGGACGATGACACGTGCGAGTATTTTTTACTTGGAAAGATGACCGAGTCATCCTTCACTGGTACTTGTGAAACGGGTGAGGGTTTATTGGATCTCATACATACCGATGTATGTGGGCCCTTTAGATCCACCACAAGGGATGCAAACCGCTTCTATGTGACTTTCACCGATGATTATAGCAGATATGGATATATCTACTTAATCAAGCAAAAGTCAGAAACCTTTGAAAAGTTCAAAGAGTTTAAGCAAGAAGTGGAGGATCAGCTGGGCAGGAAAATTAAGATGCTCTGATCCGATCGAGGAGGTGAGTACCTTAGTGTTGAATTCCACGACTACCTCAAGGAATGTTGAATTGTTTCGTAATTGATGCTACCTAGGACACCGCAGTTAAATGGTGTGGCTGAGAGGCGCAATCGAACCTTGTTGGACATGGTTCGTTCCATGATGAGTCGAGCTTCGTTACCTATCTCATTCTGGGGGTATGCCTTAGAGACTGCCGCCCATATCCTAAATCTAGTCCCGACTAAGAAGGTTGCCAAAACACCTCACGAGATGTGGACAGGGAAAGCTCCCTCGTTGTCACATTTCAAGGTTTGGGGTTTCGAGGCTTTCATAATACGAGAGACTCACGACAAGCTCGAACCTCGTAGTGAGCGGTGTATTTTCATCGGCTATCCGTAGAAGTCCTTTGGATATCTCTTCTATAGACCGAGTGACAATGTTTTCTTCGTTGCAAGGAGAGGGGTTTTCCGAGAGCTAGAACTCATATGCCAAAAGGACAATGGGAGGCAAATTGATCTTGAAGAGCTTCAAGAATCAAGTGATGAAGGAACCTCTAACACTAGCGATCAACCCAAAGAGGAAACTCCGGTTGAAACCGATTGACGAGTCCTTACCTCTTAGACGTTCCAGTAGAGTTAGTGTTCCACCTTTGTTGTATGGTTTCCATATAACAAGTGAAGGTGATACGTTTATTAGTGATAGCACACTAATAAATTTGGATGAACCTAACACCTACAAGGAAGCCATGGCGGGCCCGGAGTCTGCAAAATGGAAAGAGGCTATGGACAGCGAGATTCAGTCCATGTATGACAATCAAGTTTGGAACTTGGTTGACAATGTACCAGGTCGTAAGACGGTCGGGTGCAAATGGATCTACAAGAAGAAGACCGACATGGATGGGAAAGTACACAAGTATAAGGCGCGATTGGTTGCAAAGGGCTTTACTCAAACTCCCAGAGTTAACTATGATGAGACCTTCTCACCAGTAGCGAAGATTAAATCTATAAGGGTTATGCTAGCCATAGTTGCATTTCATGACTATGAAATATGGAAAATGGATGTCAAAACCGCTTTCCTTAATGGAAAGTTGGTTGAAGATGTTTACATGAGTCAGCCAGAGGGTTTTGTCAATACAGAGCACCCTAATAGAGTGTGTAAGCTTGAGAAATCCATTTATGGATTGAAACAAGCATCTCGCAGATGGAATCTTTGTTTCGATGAGAAAGTCAAAGAGTTTGGTTTCTCAAGAAGTGAGGATGAGTCATGCGTATATGTCAAAGCTAGTGGGAGTATAGTTAGCTTTCTCGTATTATATGTGGATGCCATACTGCTCATAGGAAACGACATCCCAACTCTGCAGGAGGTTAAGTCCTGGCTTGGGAAGTGCTTCACTATGAAGGATCTCAGAGAAGCTGCTTATATTCTAGGGATAAGGATATTGAGAAATAGGAGTAAAAGACTAATAGGACTTAGTCAAAGTACTTACTTGGATAAAGTGTTAAAACCTTTTAGCATGGAGAATTCCAAGAAAGGGGAGTTACCAATCCAAAGCAATACCAAGTTGAGTAAGACTCAAAGCCCGAGTACCGAAGCCGAGAGAGCAGAGATGAGCTGAGTTCCTTATGTTTCCGCAGCTGGCTCAATCATGTATGCTATGACGTGTACTCGCGCCTGATGTGGCCTTCGCTTTGAGCATGGTTAGCAGATATCAAGGGAACCATGGTAGGGCACATTGGACCGCAATAAAGAATATTCTCAAGTACCTACGAAGGACTAAGGAATGGTTCCTTATCCTCGGTGGGAGTGATGACTTGAGAGTGCGAGGGTATAGTGACGCCAGTTTTCATACCGACCGGGATAATTTCCGCTCGCAGTCGGGCTGGGTGTTTACCCTGAACGGAGGAGTAGTGACTTGGAAAAGTTCCAAGCAGGAGACCGTAACTGATTCAACGTGCGAATCAGAGTACATAGCATCAAGCGAAGCGTCAAAGGAGGCAATATGGCTAAAGAACTTCATCGGAGACCTTGGAGTTGTACCGGCCATAGAGGAGCCTATGGAGATTTTCTGCGATAACGAAGGTGCGGTTGCCTTAACCAAGGAACCGAGGGATCATGGCAGATCCAAGCATATCGACAGAAAATATCATTTCATTAGACATCGGGTATAAGAGGGACTCCTCTTAGTGAAGAGGGTATCGTCAGAAGAGAACCCAACAGATCCCCTTACGAAGGGACTGAGTAGGGTTAAGCACTTGCAGCACGCTAGGAGCATTGGGCTGAAGGACGATATTAGTTTTAGTGATTAGATAGCTTTTAGAAACTTGTAATAGATAAATTGTAATTGACATTTTGATGATTAAATAAAGGTGTTTTATTTACAAGTATTGTTACTGTCTTGTGTCAATTATTTACTATTGTTTCACTTTGCATGTTTTGACTTCCTAAATAATAAGATTATTTAAACTATCCACAGTCGGTCATATGTTGGAAGTAAGTATGAATCAAGACTGTCATGAATTGGCTTGTAAACTGTCTAAAACGTTTAGACATAGCAAATGTTTGTTGCAACGTTCATGAGTGCTCCTGAAATAAGATTTGAGTACCGGCTTAAACCCACGCTCACATGAATCACTTCATGGAATTTAATCACGAGTGATTGTGAGACGATAATATCATATAGTCTTTAAACCTAGATATATGAGTTGTTGTTTACGAGTTGGTTGTGCATTAGTAACTTGATGTTATAAAACATATTGTTGTGTACGATTTGATGAGTAAAATAGTACATGTTGGATTAATGTCTAAGTCCATAACTATATTTGGTATGTACTTGACCCGACCCGGCATGGTCCATTTGGGCTGTACTTCACCGGCACAATTTATATGGATAGTCTTTTGAGAATAGTATATTTATGATTTATATTAATATATTATAAGTTCTAATATATTAATATGGAATCATATTATTTAATTAGTATTGATCAAGAATTAATTTAGAATTAATTAAGTGATCAAAAAGAACTAATTAAATATGGACTCTTATATATATGGAATGGGCCAAGTTCATTTAGGTTGGGCTAAGCTTTCATGGATGGTCCATGGAGCTTTTAACCCATGGATCCTATGTAAATGAAAGGTCATGGGTATTAGGGTTTACATGGATGTAACCCTAATCCTCCATAATATATAAAGGGGTCCTTGGCTCACAAAATTGGTACAAAGTGTGTGAAAATAAGAGTGGGCCGATTTTAGTGTGCATACATATTCTCTCAAGTTCTTCCAAGGTGTTTTGGTGATTTGTGATTCCATTTGAGGCTTCCACACTATTGGGGCTAAGCTCTTAAAGCTTGAAGACATCAAGCTACATCAAAAGGTATGTCATCTAACTAGAACTTTGTAGTATAGGTGCTTCATAATATGCTAGTTAGGATGAAACCTTGGAATAGTTAATATTTGCATGTATAATAGAGAAAACATAGATCCAAGGTTTATAGGGTTGCATGTACACCATAGGAGTGTTAGAATGCTCAAAACCCAACAGTGGTATCAGAGCCATGGGTTGTTTTCTGTTATATTGATGCAAATATTTTATTTCCAAGTGGGAAAAAAAGGAAAAAAAAAGATGACGTTTGTCAAATTTTAAGATAATTACTTGTTTTATGAAAAACGAATTATTTGTAAAATTTGAATCATTTGTTATATGAGTTGAATTAGGTCAAATTTAGTAAAAGATAAAATGATATGATTATTTTATTAGTTTTAAAAGTTTGATCTAAATGTTTTAAGGAGTTACATATTTTGTCATAAAATTTTGGAGCTCAATTTTTTTTTTTAAAGTTGTGATCTTAAGGGTTTTTGAAACTTCCATAAGTTATGGATATGAAAGTTTTTTTTTAAAAAAAAAATTGATTCAAAGTTTTATGGAGTTACAAAATTTGGTGTCAATGTTTTAAAGAATTCCATAACTTGTTCTTAAGTTATGGAGCATGGAAAGTTTCATCATAAAACACCATTAATTCCATAAGTTATGGAATCCAAAAGTTTTCAAGAATTACAAAACTTGCCCTCAAGTTTTGGAATTTGAGAAAAGTTTTTTATGAAAAAAAGAATTGAATTCTAAAACTCTTGGGTTCATAACTTAAACAATTAGTTAAATGGTTTTAATTTTGAGTTAAATAATTGGAATTATGATGTTTTGTTGAATAGTTCAAATTAACTCTTATGGACTTTATTAATAGTTAATTAAAGCGTTTAATTAAAAGAGTATTATTAATCCATAAATATATGGTTTGAGTTTAATTAAATTAAAAGTCTAGTTTAATTAATAGATTAAACCACCAAGTATTTTAAATGTCTAAAATACACCCTTATACTATTATAATATTAAAAGTTTAATATATTATATGTATAAGAGCAAGTCGTCTTACCATTAGTAGGCCTCATTCACGAAGCCGGTCTATAAGGGGGGTATAAGGTTACTGCCTATAAAATGGCAGTTTAATGGGTGTCCACTCTCACTCACCGCTTCCTTGACCGGTGGAGGGTCGTAGCCGAACAGGTAGGACAAGGACTATAATTCTCCCTTCATTATAAGTATAATGATAAATACTAAGTAACTAAACACTTATAAATTCCCAATCTTAGTTACTTAGGAAAATATGAATAAGGTGCTAATCCATGAAATTACACTTTGCACTTTGTTTAAGCTGTTAGTGGAGCGTGTGTGGTTAACCGGCACACTAACCTGGACTTAACAAGGTAGGCAAAGGGTAACTTAATGTTTATCATAGTATCGTTGGAGCGTGTGTGGTTAACCGGCACATCGATTGAGGGGTAAATATTAAGGGTACCAAGTATATTTGCATGGTTACTTCACACCTTGTTTTGTGATCCTCGGCATCCCAGTCACAAAACCTGAAGGGCACACTCGAGATTGAAACATGCCATTGAAAAGTTCAATGAATCTCAAAAGAATCTAGGAGTTTCAAAACCAATTAAAACCTAATGATACATTTCGTTTATCTTGGTGGAAATTGGTGAATCGTCATTCACCTACCTTCAAATATTTTATAGCTTGGATTACGGCATCCCTCTTCCAAGTTATAAAATAGTTTGTTGGGTCCTAGCCTTAATATATCATATTGGGTGTTATATTAAGGACTTAAATCAACTTTACGTGAATTTCTCCCATTGTTGATGTCTGGTTTAGACAACAATGATCTTCCCAAACCAAGCTTTCCTAATGAATATGACTTCCCGAGTTTGGCTCATGGAAGTCATACTTCTCTTCCTCCACCTCCTCCAACTATTCTCCCTAACCCACAAGTTCAAGGTCACTCAAGCCCTAATGGCAAGCAAGGTCTATGTGTGATCACATCTTAGAGATGAAGTCACATATTGACAAGCCGGGAGAGTTGGGTGTCAAAGTCTTGAGAAAGTTGGATGTTCAATCACTTTCTAAGTCACATAGTGAGTTCCTTTGGGACTACTATGAAACAGACTATGACATGAACCTTAATAATCATATCTATTTGCTTGGTGTTGCTGAATCAGCAATGATTTGGAACGATAGTAAAGCAAATTTGATTAGAAGATCAACTTTCCAAAAACTTTATGGACAGTGACAATGGTGACACTGGAAATCCAGAAAAAACATTCTCTTCCCAATGGAAAGGGATTGGCCATAGTCAACCCGGTTGACCAAATGGTAAAGAGAAAGGCTAAGTCTGAGATAGTCCCATTACCAAAGGGTCCATATGTTTATTTTGCCAAAGGAAGGGGCGTTGATTGCAAAGCTGCCAAATTTACCTAAGGATGTTAAAGTCAATAAGTTTGACTCTACATCAGGTAGAGCCCATTATCTAACTCTGTTAAGTTCTATTCTGAGATCCTCATTACATGATGTGACTGAGTCACATGTTGATGGTTTAAGAATCAAAGAATAGAGAGAAATCTTAAAGGAAGTATATGCTGATTCTGATCGCGAAGGTGGATTTCGATCGCATCAGAATTTTGAGCAGTTGCTTAAGAAGTTATGATATATTGCTAAGGAATAGATAACAACAATTTTCCATGTGGATTGTAAGGATAAGTTTTTCCGCAAAGTTTTAAAATAAAAGAAAATTGTTTAATTTTATTTATTTGAAGTATCCTTACAATGACATTTGTGGAAAATTGTTGCTTATATGATTCCACTGACAGCAATATTGGAAAATGGATTTGATTCTTTCATTTGTGGTAGTGTCTAAATTTACCAAATCATGAAAGTTCCTCATCACCCAAGTTTTAATTAGACCGAAACTTGGAATCATGCAAGTTGAATAGTATGATGAATGAGTACTTTCAAGCATTGGAAAATCAAGACTAATTACTTGTTCACATGGATGTGTGAGTCAAGTGAAGGACTAAAGGGATCGAGTACACATTCTTGTGCACTGGTCATGTCCACCACAAAGCTCGTTAAGACTATTTGATTTACTAAAGTTTAGTAAATATGGTTATACTTACAAGTTTAAGTATAATTCTGAAACATTGGAAAAGTCTCAATGTATGGCAGAACGAATGGGAAGAATCAAATTAGGCAGAAAGATAAAAGTTTCTCAAATCTGAAAAGATGGGAGAGTACTTTAGTATCATGTTTGTGATCATCTTAATGATTTAGAAATCATATCACAATTAGTCCTCTAAAGGTCATCTTAGTGCATTCTTATGACTAAGAAGAGGAGTCATGAATTGTTGCAATGGTTAGATCAGGAAGATGAGTCATACTTCGTTCCAAAACAATTCTTAGAGTCATACTCCAAGATTGTAACTTGAGTGACATATCTTAAAGAAAGGTTTAAAACACTTGTCAAATGTAAGAGTAAAAGTGTCCTACTCTTGTACATTTGAAATTGGTAAGTTGTGATGTTTTGGATAAAACAAAGACCAACTAAGGCCAATTGTGTGAAGTGTTTGTCTTGATAAAGAATCCGCACTATCTCTTGATTATTTGGCAAGATAGTCTTATATGTCAACAGGATAGTGAGAGTCTTAAAGATCCTAAAAAGAATTTCAAGAACTAATCAAGAATAAAACCTGAGGTTCTTCACTAGCACACGACTTGAGGTTTATAACCTATCGTGTTGACATATTCTGTGCCCATTCCAGTTAAAGTTGGCTTTGCATAGGAGTTCTGAAAGTTCTCAATTGGTTGCATAACAAGTTGGAAGCAATGGCAGGCCCTGTACTGCCAGGTGGCAAGAAGTTAAGATTGCATAAGTTCAGTCCATATGAGTTTGGATTTGTCATTATCCTTGTCTTGTGACTATGGTTTTGACGATTCACATGGATAAGAACACATACACCATAAAATCTAAGGGTCATAAGGTTTCTCTCCGATTCATGAAAATGATGGTAAGGAAACACTTCCACCAAGTAGATTTGAAGCAGATGGCAAAAGGTCTAAACAATTGAGACTATGATTACGGCATCCCTTTTCATAGTTCTGAAATTGTTTAGACACACATGCATGCTATCTAAGGAAAGGTGTATTATTTTGATAAAGTTTTATCAAAGCATCTCGTATCAGAAATCTGAACTTTGGTAAGAAAGTCAATAAAGTATTGATTTCTAGAAGTCCAGCTGATTTCTGAGTACATGTCAAAGCTAGTGGGAGCATAAGTGTTATGCTAATAATCATCATGTTAGTGGGAGCATGATAATTATTGTTAGTGTTGCAAGTTAGCAATGTTAATTATAGAAAACAAAAGTTTCAATTCGTGAGGCTGCAGGGATTGAAAAAGTTGTTTTGCTATAATTAAGGGAGAGGATATACTTCATTTCAGTTCTAAAGGCTTAGATTGAGACCTTAATCATCTTTAGTCAAGAATATATATATGAATTTCATGTTGGATTGGTTCAACTTAAGGAAATTCTATATATTGCGTTCTCAAAATTCGATTATGATTACGGCATCCCTCTTCATAGTCAAATTTTGAAAACATGACAAATAAAAAATATTGTAGCAAAAGACTGGTCTAGAATCATGTCTTTATGTGAGACATCATGAATCGTGTACCATTTGCTTTGGGTACAGGATCGATTGCATGTGCTATAATATTTGTCATTTCTAATTTTTTCCAAATGCCCAGAGACATTAAGAAGGGAAAAGGTCTAGAATTGGATATGACTAAAATGATTAAGCAATTGTCGAGGACAATCTGAGGTTTACCAAAGATTGGTTGCTCAGGGACAGTTGGAAGTATAGTGCTAATTTTGGAAGGACCATATTGACATATTCTGAAAAGAGGCATCTCTTATTCAGAAGTGGTAGTCAAAATGAGAATATGGAGTTGTCTCCATAGGTGGAAGTTATCTGTGTAAGATTAGAAAACTTAATGCAAGAAGCATGTCCAAAGCAATGTACTTTGAATATGAGACTTAGTTTCCATGGAGTTGATCTCCATTGGAATACCTTATAATGACTGTTGACAAGTCTTTGTGACTTTGTACATATTCATTACAGGAGGGTCAGTGCATATAAGTTTAAAATCTAAACAGATTTCGATAAATGATAGGAATTTGAAATTCTCACATTTTTCGATAAGGATTTGGGAGTGTGAAATTAGAATCATTGAAATTATGTTCAATTGGTTTATTTCACAAAGTAAGGATCATAGACAAACATAGAGTGCATACTTGGTGTATGGCAAAGCTATTGTTTAAGAAAAACATAGTGTACATGCTTGGAGCATGGGACAACTAGTGTTTTTAATTCAAGTATAAAGTTGATAAAACCGAAACAATGAATAATAATAATCAGTATGGTGATAAATAAAAGTGTTTATTTATATTCATAGGGTTTGATACCATATTTGATTCATTTATTCTTGTGTTTCACTTTGCATGTTTTGACTTCCAGAATAACTAAGTCGCTCTTCGTGAATGATTAAGTTATTCAAACCATCCACAGTCAGTCATATGTTGGAAGTAGATATGAATCAAGACTGTCATGGGTTGGTTTGTAGAGGTCCAAGTTGGTGGACAAAGTGGTGCTGCAACACTCATGAGTGCTCATAAGTTCTGAGTATTGGATTCAACCCGCGCTCATTTGAATCACTTCATGGATTTTATCACGAGTGATCATGAGACGATAATATCTTATATTCTTCAAACCTAGAGATATGAGTTGTTACTATGAGTTGGTTATACATTGATTGCACGAAAACGCATTGGTAACTCGATGTTATAAAACGTGCCTTTGTGTATGATTCAACAAGTAGTAGAACAAGCCATATGAGTCGAAGTTTATCCATTCCTTTTACCTTCGGGATAAAAGCGATATCTGTGGGCCCCTCGATGATTTAGCGATGACACATGTGAGTGCTTGGCCAAGCCAGGACTGATTTGATTTGTTCAATCAGTCAGTCATCATAAATCGAAAATCGGGAAACAACAAATGGACAGAGAGAATGATTATAATCCATGTCTCAGTCCATATGATATCTAGAATGGAGGAATATATGATCCCTTATCTAATGGACAAGTCATTGACAAGGTCAGAGTTCGACAGCGGCTTTAAGAGCTACGATTGCCAGTTGGGTTTCGAAGTCATACTCAATAATAGTTTTAGACTTATCCAAGTGGGAGACTGTTGGATTAATGTCTAAGTCCATAACTATATTTGGTATGTACTTGACCCGACCCGACATGGTCCATTTGGGTTGCATTTCACCGACACAATTTATATGGATAGTCTTTTGAGAATAGTATATTTATGATTTATATTAATATATTATAAGTTCTAATATATTAATATGGAATCATATTATTTAATTAGTATTGATCAAGAATTAATTTAGAATTAATTAAGTGATCAAAAAGAACTAATTAAATATGGACTCTTATATATATGGAATGGGCCAAGTTCATTTAGGTTGGGCTAAGCTTTCATGGATGGTCCATGGAGCTTTTAACCCATGGATCCTATGTAAATGAAAGGTCATGGGTATTAGGGTTTACATGGATGTAACCCTAATCCTCCATAATATATAAAGGGGTCCTTGGCTCACAAAATTGGTACAAAGTGTGTGAAAATAAGAGTGAGCTGATTTTAGTGTGCATACATATTCTCTCAAGTTCTTCCAAGGTGTTTTGGTGATTTGTGATTCCATTTGAGGCTTCCACGCTATTGGGGCTAAGCTCTTAAAGCTTGAAGACATCAAGCTACATCAAAAAGGTATGTCATCTAACTAGAACTTTGTAGTATAGGTGCTTCATAATATGCTAGTTTGGATGAAACCTTGGAATAGTTAATATTTGCATGTATAATAGAGAAAACATAGATCCAAGGTTTATAGGGTTGCATGTACACCATAGGAGTGTTAGAATGCTCAAAACCCAACAGTACAAGCATATAAGTCAAAGTTTATCTGTTCCTTTTATCCTACGAGGTTAAAAACGATATCTTGGGCCCCTTGATGATTTTGTTTTGACTTATGTGTCGGGCCGGGTCAGGACTGAATTGATGTGTTCAATTAAGTTCTATGTCAGACAAATCGGAAATCGGGAAACAAACTGCTGGAAAATAAGTATGACTATGTTCCGTGTATATGTCTGCACGATATCTTGAGAACGGAGGACTATACGATCCCTTATCTAAAGGACGTGTCAGAGTTCGACAACGGCTTTTGAGAGCTACGATTGCTAATTGGATTTTAAAGTCGTACTTTCATTTATAGTTATTAGAATTATCCAAGTGGGAGACTGTTGGATTAGGTGTCTAAACCCATAACTATATTTGGTATGTACTTGACCCGATAGTAGCATGATCCTTTTGGGTTGCCTTCACCAAAGCAACTTGACTGGATGAATAATGGAGAAAGAGGATAAATGTGATTTATTAAAATATTATGAGAATAATATATTAAAGGAGAAATCATATTATTTAATTAATATTGGTCAAGAATTAATTTAGAATTAATTTTGTGTTCAAAAGAGGTTAATTGAATTAATGGACTGATATTGTAATTATAAGATAATTGCAATATGGGCTGAGGAACCCTAAGGATAGGGGTGGACGAAATCCTTGTGGAAGCCCACTAGATTTCGTCCATGGTAGGGATTCTGGAAGATTCCTGTGGGCTGCTTAGGGCTTAAGCAACCTGATTAGGTATTTGACTGAAACCCTAATTCTTTAGCTATATAAGGACCCCCTTGGCATCCCAAAACCGGCCACTTGAAACCCTAGAAGGATCACCAGCCAATTTTGAGCCTCCTCCTCTCTCTCTAACATTCCCCAATTGCTTTTGGTGTTTGTGATCGATTAGAGGTATTACACTTGTGATACTAAGCTCTTAAAGGTAAGGATCTTCAAGCTACAACTGAAACGTAACATTTTTACTTGTTTAATTATGTTGATTTCGATTTCTATATGATAGATTTAGGGTTTACAAGCTTTGGATGATTATTGCATGTACAATTAGAAAAACCTAGATCCAAAGCTTTAGGGTTTGCATGTGCACCATATGATTGTTGTTTTGCTCATAACCCAACAGTTTGATGATTCAATCAGTTCATGTTACTAGGTTAAAAATTAAATATGTTATATGCAAGTAAAAATGAAAACTCACACCTTGATCAATTGATTAAATCATGACATAAAGTAAAAATTAACAAAATTACCTTGAGTTTCTAATTTATTTTCCTCATTATGAAGAATCTTTGAATCATTAGAACCGAATTGATGATTTTTCTCATCGAGATGATTATTTTCGATGTCATGCATATCTAAAATATCCATAACAGTTATCATTATTGATATATATATATATATATATATATATATATATATATATGTCCAATATTCTATAAGAATAATATGCAGTAACATGAACTTATCACCAAGATGATGTTAATGAAAAACAAACAGATGACATATTGCTAAAAAAACATATTGATTTAATGAAAGTTTAAAATCAAACAATGAAACAGATGATGTATTGCCAAATAACATATTATAGGTTAAATTGTGTTCTAGGTTAAAGAAATTCAACAAATGATGTTTGATTGTTGAAATCACGAATCAGAGATATATAAATTAGAGAAATCGCTAATAGCTTGATGATTCAATCAGTTCATGTTACTAGGTAAAAAATTGAATATGTTATATGCAAGTAACAATGAAAGCGATGCAAACTCAAACCTTGATCAATTGATGACTTCGTGATGTTGAGTAAAAATCACAGCTTGAAAGATCGTATTGTTGAAGATGAAGATTAGCAGAAATCGTTGAACACTTGAACCTCTACTTTGGATGAAATTGATGATCACAAAGTTAAAATCGATCACAATCTTGTAATGAATTGTTGATGTCGATAGATGAACATAAACCTCAATCACTCTAGATTATCAGTTGTAGATGTAGAAGAATGAAGAACATGAACTCGAAAAACACAAAAATCGCGAATTTAAAAGCTATGATTTAACATTGTTCGATCAATGACCAACTCAAATCGATTATCGGTTGAAAGAATATAAGATTTAAGGAGATAGAAGATCGGTCAGAGTGAATTGAAGAACAATGAATGTTGATCCAACGAATATCTTGGTAGAAGAATCGATGTCGATGATTTTTTGATGACATGAAGATGACGCTAATATTATATCAGATTTAATCATCTTAAATTTAACTTAGTGACTAATCTATCATTGATTAACTATTCAATTAGATTAATTAGTGTTAATCACATTTTTTAATGAGCCACAATATCAGTTTTGATCAAAGGCTAAGATTTGATCATCATATCTTACAAAATATAGATGGTCTCAAATTAACATTTAAAAAAAAATCCCTAAAATAAAGAGTTTTATTATGTACGTGACTTAATTTTACCCGAAATATGAATATCCTTTCGATCCTTACGTGGAACTTTCATGTTATACTAAAACTAAGCCGATTATAAATAAGAAATACTTTAAAAATAAATAAATAAATAAATAAAATAAAATTGGTTACTAAAAGTATGCCTTGAGTTCCAAAATTTGCTTATTCTACTTTGAAATATATTCTCCATATTTTTCCTAATTAGTCAAACTTTCATCTTTAAAATACACAACCATTGCCATTTTCACTCCACTCTCACTCACTCCCCCCCTAAAGAAAAGCCCAGAAAGAAACACTGAGCAGAAAGAAAAGAAAGAATAAAGAGAGGTGCCGGGTCTCCATAGCTTTACTCATTTCTCAACGGCACCCCCACCGCCTACATTTCGTCGGCGGAAAACAAAACGATGACCTCCGGTACTGAAATGACCACCACCACCCCCCAAAACCAAATCCAAAACCAAAACCACACAATCCGTCCACGGCCACCGCCACCATTAAACTACCACCCACGCCACAACCAACGCTACTATCCAAACTCTTCCTCCTCCTCTTCCTCCGCCTCAATCAAAGGCTGTTGCTGCTGCCTTTTCCTCCTCTTCTCCTTCCTCGCCCTTCTCGTCATCGCCGTCGTCCTCGTCATCTTCCTCGCCGTCAAACCCAAAAAACCCGAATTCAATCTCCAACAAGTCGGTGTCCAATACATCAGCCTCTCAGCAGCAAATCCTCCTTCGGCCACCGTCAATTCTCCGAACTCCGCCTCTATATCCCTTGCCATTCGCATGATGTTCACCGCCAAAAATGACAACAAGGTCGGGATCAAGTACGAGGAGTCGACATTCAATATCATGTACCATGGTATTCCGTTGGGTCGGGGCACCGTTCCCGGATTTTTCCAACCTGCTCACAGCATCCGAGAGGTGCAGACGACGGTGACGGTGGATCGAGTGAATCTGTTGCAGACGGATGCTGCTGATTTGGTTAGAGACGCGTCGCTTAATGACCGGGTCGAACTTCGGATCATGGGTGATGTAAGGGCCAAGATTCGGATCATTGGGTTAACTTCACCCGCTGTGCAGGTTAGCAATTTTCACATTGATTTTTCAATTTTTCCCTTACACATTCACACAAGACTCTTTGTGTTTGCTTTGAACTTTCTGGCTTTTGTCAAAAGCCCATGTCCCACGTACCTTTTGCTAATCATGCACTCCTTCAGAGAAAGCCTCATTAGGATTAAACTAATAACTTTCCTTTAAATGGGTGATTAGAGTTGCATTAAGTTTACTAATTGGTTTAATAAAGGAAGAGTAATGAATAATTAATACCACAAACATCCAATACACCAAGTCACCAATAATGAAATGCATTATAATACAACCACTATTTCTGTACTTTAGTTGTACATTATATTGAATCGGGTTATCTTTCTTAATTTTAATTAAGTGGTGTTGTTTGTTTGTTAATTGTCGTAATATATACTTTAGTGGTACATTATATTGAATGGGATTATTTTTTGTTTACTTATTCGTTGAAAGATATAATTGTATGTTGAAAGATATTATTACATGATACATGAAATCAAAATAATAATAATTTGGTAAATAAGTTGTGTAGTTAATGTGTTTTGTTTAAAAGGTCCTTAATTTAGACAAAACATGTTTAAAAAATGGAATATTGCATTTAAAAGAGAGCCTCGAGGAGGAATGTTTCCTAAATATATACTGTGGTGGCCTGGACCCACTGTCACATGACTGTGAAAATTGTCTCCGCAATCATTGGGAGTGGGTATTGCTTGTTATTTCCAATTACTCAAGTAAGACTGTAAGAACAAGACGAATACTTACAAAAATTAAGATTTTGGAGAATATATGAGTCTTCGGTAAATAAAAAAAAATTAAAAAGGAAGGCATGAATACTTGAAAGATATACTTTTATTTGTGTATGAATGTTCTCGACAACAATTGAAAACTTTTAAAACATATAAAATTACACTTATCTAAACACTTCATTATTTTAAAAAAAAATGTAATTAAGTCAATTTGTAAAATTCTAAAAAAGTTTTTTGTTAAATGTTACTAGAAATAGTTTTTTGACTTAAAGTTTTTTGTTTTAACAAAAGACTATAAATTCCTATTGTCGAATAAAGATTTTTTTTTTAAAAAAAAAAACTAAAAGTTAAAAGCTTCTAAAAGCTGAACATGTCCATAAAAATGTTCTAACTTTTAAACAACTTCTAAAATAATTATTAAGTCTGATATTAGCCATGTCTCACAAAAGTTGGATTTTTCTCACATTTGCACTAAATACTTCCAAAAATTTCTTTCTTGCATTTCAATTTTGAAATGTTTACTATCATTTGGTTTTCAACTTCACTTTTGTTATTTTTTTTCTTTAAATTTTTGTTTTATTTTGGAAATGTTTTTGATATTTCCGAACATCAAATGTTTACTATCTTTGGGTTTTCAACTAAATTGCACTTTTTTGTTATTGTATTGTAATCTATTTAGTTTTTAAATGATTTTTTTTTATCTTTTTGTTAGATTTCAGTAAAAAAACTAAATATTTTTTTTGAAATTCTGGATTTATTATTCAGATTTCGGAAATAATCTTAAAATTTTGGATTACATTTTTTTACTTTGTCTACAATTTATAGTCTGAAATCCAATATTTGAATATGAAATGTATTTTTTTACTTTGTCTACAATTTACTTTGTCTACATTTTTTTACTTTGTCTACAATCTATAGTCTGAAAAGCCTCATTTCGAAAATGTGGTTAAATCAATAAATGCTCAAAAGCTGTGTTATTTTCATATATCATTCGTGGATCATATGATCATTTTTGTGATCATCCCCTATAAGGTGTATTCGGAAAATAATTTGTGAACAAACCTTTTTTGGGTTAATTACTAAAATACCAAAAAGTTTGATTTCTATCATAAATTAATTATAAATATGTATTATAATATGACTATTATTTTTGTAAACTGTGAAATTGTTTTACAAATGTTTTTAATTATAAAAAAAATAAAAAGGAACAAAAGAAAAATTTATTCTCACGAAATTTTTATGTCAGTTTCAAGAAAACATAAATTTTGCAATGATTTTTTTCAGAGCAGTAAGTATTGTGAACTTTTCATAAAGATATTACTATATTATAAATATTTAAAATGAGAATTTTGTGACGAAGACATATCTTTTTGTTACTTTAGTGATTAACCTTAATTTTTTTATACATTACAAGTGGAAAGGTTGAATTACGACGTAGGAGAGTAATCTATTGTTCTTTATTTATATACTTTTTCCTTTTTGTGTACATCATAATAAACTTAATTTGTTTTTTTTTTCAAAAGACGTCATCATAAAAGGTATTACAAGTTACCTATTTATTTGGCAACTATGTGGCAAATGGCAATAGTTCTTAGGGTTATTGACTTTAAATGGTAATCAATTATTCTCTATATACCTCATATACCACTAAAGTAACTGAATTTGTGCTATAAACATCATTTTTACTCATCCAACTTTTATGGAGAAGGTAAATCAGGTTAATAAATAAATAAAACCACTCTCACCTCCGTTGATGCAATCGGAAGTTCATTTGAGACATATCATACATTTTTAAAGTGAACTATAGTGAAACAAATGTCTAGGGATCCTTGTTGAGAAAGAAAAGAAATGTAATTGAATAAAAACACGTTATACATGTTAGTGTAACAATATGTTTATACAAGTCTTTATGGATAAGTCAACATAATAAGCTTCATGCAATGGATTTATCCCACTAGGTGTTAGCCCCACTATATGTCCATTTTAGTATGAAAGGACAATGTTAAAAGTTAGATGGGTAAATAATATAGAAATGGATTTATCCCACTGGGTGTTCTTTTTTTTTTCCCGCCGCCTTCCCCACCGCCACCATCGTTGCCATCAACCGATTCCATCACTGTCACCTCTACCATCGTCACCTTTGCCACTAACCACCATAATCACATATGATTAATCACTTTGTGAACATACATATATGTGTAAACATTTATGATTAGATATATATCACTTTGTGAATAGACATATATGTGTAAACATTTTGAAAACTAAATTATATACGGTTCAGATTTACAATGTGAAAAAAATTCATTGGTTGATTTTATAAAACTAATTTACGAGTAATCAAAACGTTAAAATATTATAAAACTACATGAAAATATATTTCGATTCATATGCAAATTACACTTAATTTATGAATGATTAAAGAGATGAAATAGAAATCAGATTCAAATTGTGAATGTTATAATTGAAATAATCGAGTTTCTTTTAATCGATGTTGATGTTTATTAATAGAGGACAAAAATTAAGATTTTTGGTATAGTTAATTTTTTTTTTTTGGATAAAAATAAACTTAAATATTGAAAAAAAAAACAACAAAACGAAGTGAGTCTTTTGGAAAAAAAAATATTCTTTTTTATATATCAACATGAATCTCTTTGGAAAAATGACCAAAAATCGTGAACAACGATACATTCGGTTTTTTTTTTCGATAAAAAATGTAGCTTACAAAAAATTTAAACGAAAAAAAGATATGAGTTTTTTTGGTAAAGATGTGAGTTTTATTGTATAATCTAGTGTATTGCGTCCAATGTACAAGTATATATTCATTTCTTTGGTCGTTGCTCATTATGAATAACAAATTAACTGTAACAAAAATCTGATAAATGTTTTATTCATATATGAATATAAAATATGACGACAACTAATACACGTTTTATTCATATATAAATATAATATATGACGAAAGATGATGTAAAAAATATATTTTAAGTAAAAAAACTTTATTACGTGTAATATTTATATGTGAACGATACTTAAACTATAAAAAAAAGTTAAACATACGTTTTATTCATAAGTGAATAATGAATGTACTGTAATAAAAATTTGATAGATTTTTATTCACTTATGAATAACGAGAGCTAAAACTCTAAAAAAAATAAATTTTTTATTTTATCTTAAAACTATATCAATATGAATGTCTATTTACAGAGAATAAAAAATTATAAATTTTGATATATTTAAAATAATTTTTCGAAAAAAATGGCTTTCTAAAAATAAAAAAAAACAAAAAAAGTATGTTTTTGTGTATATTAAGTTAATGATTAGCATAGTTTAAGGAAACATGTTTGGTTGAAAAACACATGTTTATTATTTATCCATTTCCGACGGTACGCTTAAGTGTTTTGCGGCAAAATAAATGTGTGGCTGAGAATGATTCCCCAATTCTCAACTTTTTTTTTCTCAATTGAACTCTCATATATATATATATATATATATATATATATATATATATATATATATATATATATATATATATATATAGTTCAATAGAGAACCATAATTATTGGTTCTTCAAGGAACCAAATATTTTTTTCAATTTCTAGAGCTTATTTTTTATCGAAAAAAAAAAATCTAAAAATATCTAAATTTATATATTAACATTGTGAATGTGAAAAATATTTTTCGGATTCACCGTGTGAATCCGGATTCACATTGTGAATTTCAAAGATTCACATTGTGAATTTGACGTAAAAAAAAAATCGAATTTGATAGGATAAAAAGTTATGAATTTCTATATTTTTTATTTTTTTTTGGATAAAAAATAAGTTCTAAATGTTGAAAAAAAGATTGGTTCCTTGGTTTCTTGGTTAATTATGGTTCTCTATTGAACCTCACCCCTATATATATATATATATATATATATATATATATATATATATATATATATATATATATATATATATATATATATATATATATATATATATATAAGTTTGTGGCTAATATGGGACAATTGTTATAGTTAGTTGGACATTTTAACGATTTTCTTGGCTTATTTATTGTTCGATTTTAGTAACGATTGTTATGACAAAAATGATAACAAAAGAATATATGCTATAATAGTAATAATTTAAAGTTTTTGTAATCAACAAGTGTACGATGGTATATGAATTTGAATAGTAATGTGAGATATGTTCGCAGGTGTCAATAGACTGTGCAATAGCCATAAGCCCAAGGAAGCAGTCACTAGCTTACAAGCAATGTGGATTCGATGGTCTGCAACTATGACCCGACCCGACGTGGTCCAGATTTGGATCTCGATTTAGTTACAAATTAGTCCAGTAATTACCACTTGGGAGTTGGGATAGAATCCAGATAGATTAGAAAGGAAGAGGTTTAAATTAATTTCTCCATTTTATAATTTATTACGGAATATATCGCTTTTTCTTTTTCCTATAAAAAATGTAATATATATATATATATATATATATATATATATATATATATATATATATATATATATATATATATATATATATATATATTCAAGTAATCCACGCGATACATGTTTTGTTTCTCTTTTAAATTTCTTAGTTAAAAATGAACACAATTTGGTTGAATAATTCAGAAAAGTTTCTTGACGTGGAGAATTCGAATTTCTTTATTTTACATGTTTGTTTTCTCCATCTTTTTAATAACTAACCACGTTTAATGCTTGAAAAACAAGATCCTTGCACGTTTATTACAATTTGAAATAAATTATGATAGAACAAAAAACTTTTAGTTTACGTTTTTAATTATTATTAGAATCAACATGTATCCACTTAATCTTATCAAGTCAAAATCAACTATCAAGAGTCGAGACATTCTAGCATGGACCGAGGGTAGAAACTTATAGTTTATGGTTGGGATATGCACGGATAGCGGGTACTCGTTTTTGGAACCGGAACCATCTTGAAACCGTTAGTTCTGGAAACAAAACTGAGGTCACTGGTTCCAGTTATCGTTCCTAAAACTGGGAACCGCCAATGACCGCTTCCGGTTCCAGATTTCAATTTTTAGGAACATTTACCCGCCGGTTAACCTTTGGAACCTGTTCCAAAATACTAAAATTTAAATATTCTAAATACTTCAACGAATTGACTATAACAACGTTGACGACTAAAACATTTGTTGGAACTATCTAATTGGATATTAGACTATCTAATGGAAAGAACATGAACTTTGGTTTATGACTTATATTTAGCAACTTGGATCATCTATTAAAACAATTTTTTTTCCGTTTATAATTTTTATCGTAATGAACTGGTTATAATATTTACTTTTTGTTCAATGGCTAAGGATTATTTTGCATTAATGAAACTAAAAAATGACGAAATTGTGTTACTTGCTTTTGGAACCGGAACCGCCGGTTCCGATACTAACTTCACTGGAACCGCCGATCCCGTTTCCAGTTATAGCAAAATGACTCGGATACTCACCTATGTTCATCCCTATTTTACGGGGTTCATAAAAAAGGGTTCTCCTATATACAAGAATCAATTCGTGTATTACAATAAAATCAGTAAAAAAAATATTATAAAAAAGCTTAAATGGCATAATGTTGTCATTTCTGGCTAATGCAAGTCCCATCAAATTTATATATTTTCTTTTTTTCCTTTTTAATTTTGATACAATTTTCAAAATATATACCTCAAGTTTAATTTCTATTTAATTTAAGTTTAATCGCTTGCCATTTTAATAATTTTAAAATAATTAACAAATAAAAATTGTATTTTAACCTAAGAAATCACATCATAGGCATTATCACTAATAAATATAAATATAACGGATCACATTAATATATATATATATATATATATATATATATATATATATATATATATATATATATATATATATAGGGAAGAGTTATTTGGAAAACAAAAAAACCCTAAAAATCATAAAAATGCATAAAAAAAAATACTTAGAGATCACAAGACTTTTTTTGAAATTTTTAATGAAAAAATCACAACTTTTTTAATAAAATCGCTGAAAAATTCATTGGTTTTTTTTCAAAAAACGTTTCAGCGATTTTGTAGTAAAAGCTGCGATTGCTTAATAAAAAAATTCAAAAAAAAAGTTTTGTGATCTTTAAGTATTTTTTATGCATTTTATGATTTTTAGAGTTTTTTTAGGATTTTTTGTTTTCCATAGAAACTAAACCTATATATATATATATATATTATATAACTTTTACTTTTATTTATTTTATTTATCCTTTAACTTTTATATATATATATATATATATATATATATATATATATATATATATATATATATATATATATAATACCCTTAATATTTTATAACTTTTACTTGAACTACTAATACACTTACTTTTTTTGGATGTATAAAAATAAAAGTAGATTTTACTTTTAAATATTAGGTTAACTAAATTTTTTTTATAATTCTTATATGAAATAAATATTAATTATTGTTGAAGTATATATTTTTATTAATAAGCTAAGTTTAGTATTTGTAATATTTTGAACAATTTTTTAAAATAATTCTTATATATATATATATATATATATATATATATATATATATATATATATATATATATATATGAGCGTTCAATCGAGAACATTTCTATTGCGAGAACATTTGAGAACAAAATTTACACTTTAATTTTCCAATGTGGCATAATTGTAAATAACTTAACAATTGGTTACAAACATATGACATTTAAAAAATAAGGGGGATCGTAAAAAAGAATATAAATTGAATTGTACATACATACATCGTTGGAGTCCTCAATTTACAAAAACAAAAACCCTCATTTCTCTCAACTGGAAACCCTAATTTCTCTCTAACATTTCATCGATTTTCAACGAAAACGAAGAAAATGTCGTCAAAATCAGAGAAAATGCCATCAAAAGCTTCATCGAAAGGTATCAAAACGATTTTCTACTGTTCGTTTCATCAATATACAGGAAATCGACATTATTCAAAAGTTTTTTTGAAATCAAACCCAAGTTTTCGATATCGAACAATTTACTGAAGGTTTTATGCTAAATAACACTCAATTTTATAAGTATATCGAGTTTTTCTACTGTTTATTAGATCAATATAAACGAAATATGCATTTATTCAACATTTTTCTGTTTAATCACACTCGATTTTACGATTATTTTCTTGATTTAGTATTTTGTTATTCATCTATTAAGTAAATAAAGTTTGTTTGAACTTGCAGAAGTTACTAAAACGTTTGAAATAAAATATTCGAGAAAGAAAAAATATTCTAAAACTTTGAATGAATGTGATATATCATCTATGTTCTATGACTGTGTTCAATCATATATGATTTGATGATTTTATAATCTGAAGACGATTTACATAAAATAAAACATATATGATTTACATATGTTATAATTAAATATGATTTGATGATAAATTCTTATGTATGATTTTTTGATATTATAATCTCCAAAAGGATTTACATAAATTAAATCATATATGATTTACATAGATTGTAATCACATGTGATTATAATAATATATGTGATTTTTTTTATAGTATCTCTTTTAGTAACATCTGATAAAAATTAATTTTAATATTTGATTAAAATCATATATGATTATATACATAAAAAACCATATTAGTGGTTAATCACATGTGATTATCAAAAACATATTCAATCGCATGTGATTGTTGTCTATTATGAACAATCATATATGATTTTCTAATATTGATTGTATTTATGCATATCAGACAGTAATAAAGAAAAGAATACAGAGACAACAACTAATACAAAAAGATTCATCAAACTAACAATAAAAAGGGGAAGCATAGAAGTGCCAACAAAAATGACTGCTAAAAAAGGTATATTTCAATCACAAATGATTATATATATATATATATATATATATATATATATATATATATATATATATATATATATATATATATATATATATATATACTCTAAAAGGATTAACCAAACACATATGCTGCTCACTTGTGATTGGATTTCCTTGTGTGTATTAGAGATGCTAAACACTTTGTTATTAATCACATGTGATTAATATCTTTTATGTATAAAAGGATTAAATTACATGTTATTATTATCTGTTCTGAACAATATATGCTTATTTATCATAAATTGGTTAAATCATAATTATATATTAAGTATTTATTAAAAATATGATTAAAATATATTTGTATTGGTGTTGATTATGATGACTTATGCGGAATATGAAAGATCTAGTGAATCATCATACAAATCATGAATACATGGAGTAAATAAATCTGTGTTTAGCTCTCATTAGATTGATTAGAAAGAGTACAAATGGGTTGCAATAATTCTCTCTCTAAACTAATGCTCTCAAAGTGTTCATTACATAAATGAGTGTCACTCACTTCCTATTTATAGGATAGACAACTCATTACACAATACAAGAGGGTAAGCACAAACACATCCAAGCGTGACTTTGCACCCTAACATTCTCCCCCTCAAAGTTAGGATTAGATGTCCCAGCTTCAATATCCAACGAGCCCGCGCGATCAAGACCAAACTCCCCCTCGAAGTGATACCGGTCTTCAAATCCGCAAATGAATACCCGAAGCTTCGAATACCCACTCTTCATTCTCCCCCATTTTATAATCAAAAAATAATTATAAAACTCATTAAGGGTGAGAAGCGCCCGAGGAATAATCTTGACATAACTCCCCATTGATGTGTGCCAAAAATGAAACCTCGAAAAACTTGCATGGAAAAACAATCACGAAAAAGCCACAGAAAATTTCCAATTTTGGGAAAATTTTCGACTTTTGGGTGAGAGTTGCAAGAATTTCCAAAATCCGGGTAAAAACTGTCATTTTTAGAATTCTGCAGGGACCCGTTGCGCCAAAAACAACTTAATATGTGAAACTCTACCCCATTTGCGAAACCGGGCATAAAGTGTAAATTCGCACAAACTGTAGGGACTGAACTTGTAAATTCTTCTATTTCTCAGCTTTGTTAGCCCAATTTCGAAGTTGGGTAATTTCTGCCAACATTTCAAAACTACAGGGACTAAATGAGAAATATTTCCATTCTTCACAATTTGTTACACCAATATCGAATCTGGAGCATTTGTGTCATTTCGTCAAAAGTGTAGGGACCCAATTCTAAACTTGCTTGGTTTCTTCCCCAATTCGTGATACAGGAACGCTTCGCTTTTACAACTCAAATTACTTAATAGCAAATCGTTTATGATCCATAACCACAAAGCGAATCCACATCCTTCGACAACAAAGCAAAGGAATCACGACTCAACATTAAGTCGACAACTCCCCTTCGCTACTCGACAGCAAGTCTATCATCGACATTCAACCAGTTGCTAATGAATAAAACCCCTTTGTTACTCGACCATCTACGATTCGCCATCGACCTCTTGCTCCAACCCTTTTGTTAACAAATCCTTCAATGACTCCGTGTTAACGAAGCATCAATAATCTATCGATATCAAAATCTTAATTCCAAGCCTTCGACTTTGACTCCAAAATCGACATTACTTCTCAGTCCAACCCTTCGAAATCAAAATCCAAAATCATCAATCAAATTCCCAAAACGATTTCACAATCTTCATTCTCAATCGACTTCCAATATTACAAATCCTTCGAAAATCCTCAAATTATCTCAAAATCACAAACTTCGTACATCGACTTCAAATCACCAATCGACATCAGAATAACGAACGTCGTTATTAAACCCATTCGACCCTAAGCCTTGAATTGTTCGACCTCAAACCAAATACCATCGAACCACAAATCTGCTCGTCATTGAACAACTCTTCCCAGTTCGTTTTCAAGAAAGTTGTTCATTCCAATACATTCAACTCAAATCGAACTCCAAAATCAAAACAATTTCGACAACAGCAAGGCCAATCATAGGCTTTTGACTTCAGTGATTAACTCAATTGCCAATCTCAATTGACTTTGACTCCAATACCATTCGAATCGAATTGCACTAGAAACCTTTGATTTTGACTTTCTCAGTTGACCAGTGATTCATAGCCTCCTTTGACCTTCGTCGAAACCATCATCAATCCAAGTTCACTTCGAACTCACAAACAAATCCAATTTCGTTTCTGATTAATTAAACTTTGAAGTCGCCTTCTCAATATTGAATTACAGATCAAAACATCGGTTATACCAAATTCATCACCATCTTCAATCATGTCGATTCGAACATCAACCTTCCTTCATGTCGATATTCAATGCGCATCGAAGTCGATAAAAAAACTTTTCGTTCAACTTCAACTCTAGATAACTTCAATTCGTTCAATTTTGACTTTCTCTGATGCGAATGATATTTGGATCGAAGAATCTTGGGCTGAACAATTTTGGACTCAATAACCAACAGTAACAAAATGAGGTTTGGACTCGAATTTTGGATCAATGAATAGTAGTCAGATTAATTGATTGGGATTATTGAATCGATGAACAGTATCGAAAATTTAAGTTTGGGCTCAATCCGTGAACAGTAACAGATGGAAAAATTGAATAAAAAAAATTGTGGACTAAATCATTTATGATGAACAGTGAATTTAAAAAAAATTATAGAATCTGATTTTGATTTTTGTGATTTGATCTAAACAAAAATAATTGGATCAAGAATGGGGTTGAAATGGATTAGATCCAATGAGACAAATCGATCAAAAATGAAAAACGCAAAGTACGAATCGAAATCATGGACGTTTTGGAATCCATTTGAGAATTTGAGAGACCTTTTTGACGAATCGAGTTCCGTTTTCAATGAACGGATCAAATTTAGAAGATCTTGGTTGTTTTGTTGGAACGAGAAAATCTCCAATTTGAACATTGTACCACCCATGATGCGTGTTGTACAACTCGTTCTTCGTGTTCTTCAATGATCCAAGAACATCTTCATAAGAACCATCAACACTTTTGGGTTTTTACTTCAAATTCAATGCAACATTTGGAGATTCTTGCTTTGGAACCAAAATTTGCTTCACAACAACATTTGATGATTTTTGTAATTAACCCGCTTATTTTTCCGTTTAATCTTCTTCTTCTTTTTCTTTATCATCTTTTTGCATCCTGAAGATTTGATTTTAAGAACCACTTCTGTAACATCCATAAAAATCATGCCAATTTAAAACTTTTTAAAAACATTAAAAAACCAATAGTTATTACAAATTGTTTTCAAAATAGTTTTATATCAGAGTATCCCAGAAATCAAATCATAAAAAAATGAGGAGGTGCATGATCACGCCTTCGCCTTCCCACGATCATCTGAAGTACCTGAAACAAAATCAACAATTGTAAGCCCGAAGCTTAGTGAGGTCCCCCAAAATACCAACGCCATACAAACCATATCAATATCATACAAACAACATGCATAATGAGCCATCAGCCTGACTGGACCGCCTTGTAGGGCCATCAGCCTATCTGGACCGCTCTCCGAGCCATCAGCATGTCTGGACCGCCTCACGGGCCTATAACCTATCCGGACCTCTCGCCGGGCCTTCGGCCTAACTAGTGCACCCTTACCGGGTCTATAGTCTATCCGGGCCGCCCTGGGTATGTTGGCATAGAGCACAAAGCAGGACCACCTCAACCCAACCCCCAATCCACAATCAACACATAAATATCATACGCTAGCTACCATGTACAGATAGTCATACAGATCTAACAGATCACTAACCATATCATCATCCTATATACCAGGATATCGATCTAATAGATCACTAACATAGCATCATCCTAAAACTAGGATACAGATCTAACAGATCACTAACATAGCATAATCCTATAACCATGATACAAACCATAAAGGGCTGGCCTTGGTGCCTTAGACCCTGTTGATATAGTGAGAAGAACTCACCTCACAAGTAGCATTGGATGATAATGTCAAACTCCCAAACACAGCTCCAAACTCAGACACCTACAATCATCATAGGGACGGTTCTATCAAAACCCAAATTACCAAAATACCCTTGAAGTCAAACTTGGTCAACCCTGGTGAAAGTCAACAGTCAACAGTCAAGGTCAACATTCCTTGTTGACCCAACTCGTCGAGTGCATCTAGCAACTCGTCGAGTTCCTTCATAACTCAGAGACCGAAAACTCGAGTCAACTCGCTGAGTTTCCAAACAAATCGTCGAGTCCATGCAGTGTCCAGAGGGTTCGGGAAAACCCTAACCAACTCGTCGAGTTGACTATGCAACTCGTCGAGTTCATGCAGAATCCAGAAAGCAGGAAACCCTCATTCAACTCGTCGAGTTGACTATGCAACTCGTCGAGTTCCTTCAGTCCTTTTCTCATTCAGATGCTTTTAAGCGAAACCAAAGCTCCAAACTGTAGATCTAGCCTCCTAGGGTGTAGTTACCACGTAAAGTTGCTAACTTTATGTGCATGCAAGGCTTTAAAAAGCTAAAACACTCAAAACTAGCCTTAGGAAGAGGTTTTGGCCATGGAGGAGGGCCAAAGCTTCATAAATCTTGAGGCTTTATGTCCATAAGGGCCTAAGGAGTCCAGATCTGAAACCATGCCCTTGTGACAAGCTCAAATGCGAAAGTGACTCTATTTTACAGTAGAAATAACCATTTTCCGTCACAAGGGAAGATCTAAGCAATGAGAAGTCAAGGTAATGACTTTTTACCTTCAAATGAAAGCCAAAACGATGTAGATGCTAGAACTACAAGCTCATTCTCGTTCCAAGATTCTCAACCTTCAATTTTCTTCAACAAATGCACCAAAAACACACTTTTAGCCTCACACACACACACTCAAAATAGGGGTTAGATCGATTAGGGTTTGCTTCTGGATGTCAAAAGGTGGTAAGAAAGCTGGAAAGAGGACTTTAGGTCCTTTAAATAGGGCGTAAACCCTAAAAATTAGGGTTTTCATGCACAACGTCTACTCGTCGAGTTGGGGTCCTTCAACTCGTCGAGTAGGTTCTAGAATCCACGCGACTTTAATCTTCTCTACACGACGAGTTAGGGCATCCAACTCGTGGAGTAGGTCTAAAAACATAAATATAGAGCTATAAAATTTATACCTGGGAGTCGGGATGTTACAATTCTCCCCAACTTGAACTAGACTTCGTCCTCGAAGTCTGCTGCGGTGAACAACTCCGGGTAATGCTCCCGCATCTCTGCCTCCGGCTCCCAAGTCCACTCGGATCCCCTCCGATTCTCCCATTATACCTTTACCAAAGGCACCTCCTTGTTCCGTAGAACCTTCACTTTCCTCTCCAGAACGACCACCATCCTCTCCACGTAATTTAGACGCTCATCGACCTGTATATCATCTAATGACACCACTGTCTCTTCATCTAATATGCACTTCCACAGTTGCGAGACATGGAAAGTGTTGTGAATTTGACTGAGCTCCTCCAGAAGATCCAGTCTATACGCCACTTTGACAACCCTGGCAATGATCCTGAATGGGTCAATGTATCGGGGACCCAACTTCCCCCTCTTCCTGAAGCAAATCACACCCCTTCCAGGGTGAGACCTTCAGGAGTACCATGTCACCAACCTGAAACTCTAACTCAGATCGGCGCCGGTCGGCGTAGCTCTTCTGCCGACTCTGAGCAGTCTGCAAACGATGTCTGATCTGTTGTATCATCTCGGTAGTCTGCAGGAGTACCTTGGTCTGACCCATCATCCTGTGACCAGCCTCGCCCCAGCAGACTGGGGTACGACATCTCTGTCCATACAACAGCTCATAACGTGGAGCACCACTGCTGGAGTGATAGTTGTTGTTGTAGGAAAACTCTGCAAGGGGTAGGTAGGAGTCCCAGCTCCCACTGAAGTGAATGACGCAGGCCCTCAACATATCCTTGAGGGTCTGAATGGTCCGCTCGCTCTGGTCGTCTGTCTGCGGTACTGAAATGCAATCGCGTGCCCAGTTCCTAGTGGAACTTCTGCCAGAAACGGGATGTGAACTGAACATCCCGGTCTAAAACGATAGAGACCGGAACCCCATGGCGAGCGACAATCTCGCGTATATACATATCGGCCAACTTCTCGGCCGATGAGCTCTCCTAAATGGGCAGAAAATGAGCACTCTTGGTCAATCGATCCACGATGACCCATATAGCGTCGAAACCCTTTGCCGTTCTTGGCAGTTTGGTGATGAAGTCCATTGTGATCTGCTCCCATTTCCACATGGGAATCTCTAGAGGCTGCAGCTTGCCATGCGTCCGCTGATGCTTGGCCTTGACCATCCTGCAGGTCAAGCACCTCTCGACGTACCAAGTGATCTCTCGCTTCATGCACGGCCACCAGTAACTCAGACTCAGATCCCTGTACATCTTGGTGGCCCCCGGGTGAATAGAGAAGCGAGATTTATGAGCCTCCTCCAGTACAATCTGTCTGACCCCACCAGAGATCGGAACCCATACCCGGCCGCAACAGGTCAACAATCCCCGACTATCCTGCACAAATCGGGTGATCTCGCCCCTGATCCTCTCAAGCTTCCAGTTCTCCTGCCGTACACCCTTAGCCTGAGCTTCCCTAATCAAGCTCACAAGTGGAGAATCCACTGATATCCTCATACATGTTGCTAGAGTAGAAGATCCAGCCGACTTGTGGCTCAGGGCGTCCGCTACAACATTCGCTTTACCCGGATGGTAAAGGATCTCGCAGTCATAATCCTTGACTACGTCCAACCACCTGTACTGCCTCATGTTTAGGTTCGGCTGATCCATGATGTGTCTCAAACTCTTGTGGTCCGTGTATATGGTACAGCGGACCCCGTAGAGATAATGTCTCCAAATCATGAGAGTGAATACCACCACTCCCAACTCCAAATCGTGTGTGGGGTATCTCGTCTCATGCGGCTTCAACTGTCGTGACGCGTAGGCTATCACTCGTCTCTCTGCATGAGGACCGCTCCCAGTCCCGTGATGGATGCATCACATAACACTACAAAATCCTCAACTCCCTCCGGGAGAGTCAAGACTGGAGCCTCGCAAAGTCGCTGTCTGAGGCTCTCAAATGCCCTCTGCTGCTCAGGGCCCCACCGGAAATCCACCCCCTTCCTCGTCAGATGAGTGAGGGGTACTGTAATCTTGGAGAAATCATGTATGAATCTCCGGTAGTACCTTGTCAATCCCAAGAAGCTCCTGATATCCGAGGGAGATTTCGGAACCTCCCACTGCATAACGGCCTCAATCTTGGCCGGATCGACCAAAATCTCCTCCTGGTTAACGAGATGTCAAAGGAACTAAACCTCTCGTAACCAGAACTCGCACTTCGAGAACTTGGCATAAAGTCGTTCCCGTCTCAAGACTCCCAATATCTCCCGAAGATGCTCCTCGTGCTGCTCTCTGGTATTGGAATACACCAAGATGTCATCTATAAACACAATGACAGAGCGATCGAGCATCGGTCTGCATACCCGATTCATCAGGTCCATAAATATAGATGGCGTGTTGGTGAGCCCAAACGGCATCACCACGAACTCGTAGTGTCCATAACGTGTCCAGAACGCGGTCTTCTCCACGTTCTCCTCCCGTACCCTGACCTGATGGTACCCGGACATCAAATCTATCTTGGAGAACCAAGATGCTCCCTATAGCTGATCAAAGAGATCATCGATCCGCAGTAGTGGATAACGGTTCTTCACCGTCAACTTGTTCAACTCCCGGTAGTCAATGCACATCCGGTGTAAACCATCCTTCTTCTTCACGAAGAGAATCGGTGCTCCCCACGAAGAACTGCTCGGACGAATGAACTGCTTGCCTAGCAGCTCTTGCAGCTGAGATGACAACTCCTGTATCTCAGGTGGTGCTAATCGGTACGACGCCTTGGCGATAGGGGCCACACCTTGCACAAGGTCGATCCTGAACTCGACCTGCATCTCCAAAGGAACTCCGGGTAACTCCTGCAGAAACACGTCAGTGAACTCCCTGACGACTGGAACCTCTGAAACTGAGACCTGATCTCCAACCCGCGTATCTACCACATATGGTGTGCATTGACACCTCCTAGGACACCGCAACTTAATGATGTGGATGAAAGGCGTAATCGAACCTTGTTGGCCATGGTTCGTTCCATGATAAGTCGAGCTTCGCTACCAATCTCATTCTGGGGGTATGCCTTAGAGACTGCCGCCCATATCCTTAATCTAGTCCCAACAAAGAAGGTTGCCAAAACACCTCACGAGATGTGGACAGGGAAGGTTCCCTCGTTGGCACATATCAAGGTTTGGGGTTGTGAAGCTTTTTTTAGAAGAGAACCTCACGAAAAGCTTGAACCTCGAAGGGAGCAATGTATTTTCATCGGTTACCCACAAAAATCCTTTGGTTACTTGTTCTACAGACCTAGTGAGAACGTGGTCTTCGTAGCACGAATGAGAGTCTTTCGCGAGAGGGAACTCATATGCAAAGGGGACAGTGGGAGTACAATTGATCTTGAAGAAATTCAAGAGTCGAGCGATGAAGAAACCTCTAACACTAGCAATCAACCTGAGCAAGAAATTCTTGTTGAACCTATTGACGAGTCATTACCTATTATACGTTCCAATCGAGTTAGAATGACACCTGAGTTTTATGGTTTCCATATTACTACAGATGGTGATACTGATGGGTTATAAGCAGAACATCAGTCCTATGGTGCACATGCAAAACCTAAAGCTTTGGATCCAGGTTTCTCTAATTGTACATGCAAATCATCCAAAGCTTGCAAACCCTATGTCTAACATACCAAACTCGAAATTAATAACTAAAACGTTTAGATAATTACCTTTCAATTGTAGCAAGAATCTTCAACCTTCGAGAGCTTTAGTATCACAAGTGTAATACCTCTAATCGATCACAAACACCAAGAGCAATTGGAGAATGCAAGAGAGAGAGAGAGAGAGGAAAGAGGTACAAAATCGGTTGGAACTCTTCTAGGGTTTCAAGTGGCCGATTTTTGCTATCCCAAGGGGTCTTTATATACCTGCAGAATTAGGGTTTCAATCAAATACCTAACCTGGTTGCTTAAGCCCCAAGCAGCCCATAGGAATCTTCCAGAATACAAGCCCTTGGACGAAATCCTTATGGGCTTCCATAAGATTTCGTACTTCCCTTTACTTAAGGGATCCACAACCCATTTTGCAACTATCTTATAATTACAATTCCAGTCCCCTTAGTTCAATTAATATCTTTGGACCACAAAATTAATTCTAAATTAATTCTTGACCAATATCAATTAAACAATATGATTTCTCTTTTAATATATTATTCACATAATATATTAATAAACCACAATTATCCTCTTTCTCCATAATTCATCCAGTCAAGTTGCTTTTGTGAAGGCAACCCAAAAGGACCATGCTACAACCGGGTCAAGTACATACCAAATATAGTTATGGCTTAGACACCTAATCCAACAGTCTCCCACTTGGATAAGTCTAATAACTATAGATGCAAGTACGACTTCAAAATCCGATTACCAAATATAGTTATGGGTTGGAACTAAAGTTTTTAAGGTGACTTTACATGTTCCAAAACTTGAGGGCAAGTTTTGTAACTTTCAAAACTTTTCAACTTTCATAACTTATGGGTTAATGGTTTATTAAAATGAGAGACTTTTCATTTTATGTAACCTATGTGTTCATTAATGGACTTTAAAAGAAAGACTTTTAGTAATCCATAACTTGAGGACAAATTATGGATTCCATTAAAACACATCAAGATCAAGAATTAAACTAACAAAATAATTCCTATGATCTACCAAACTCATAAGTTCATGAACATGCATATCAACAATTTCAAGAATCATAAAAAACACATACAAAACTTGAAATTTTGATGATAGCCATTGTAAATGGATTAGCATAACCATTACACCATCTAAAACAAGTTTTATAAGACCAAAACAGTTTAGGGTAATGTTTCTAGTCCATTTCCAGCAGCAAAACTCGAAAATCTGCATCCAGGGGCTCCTACTCGTCGAGTGCAAGAACCTACTCGACGAGTAGGATGAATTATCACATGGACTCGTCGAGTCCCCCCGATGGACTCGGCGAGTTCATGTCGCAGAATGCAGAAAACTTGAGTTTTTCAACAATTTACATCAAGTATCAAGAAAACAAGCCTAGGATCTGATACCACTGAAGGGTTTTGAGCATTCTAACACTCCTATGGTGTACATGCAACCCTAGAAACCTTGGATCTATGTTTTCTCTAAGATACATGCAAATAATAATTTTCCAAGGTTTACTTCCTAACTATCATGTTATGGCGTACTTGAATCATAAAACACTAGTAGAATTACATACCTTTTAGTAGTGGTTGATTGCTTGGAGTTTGAGAGCCTAGCACCAATAATGTGGATGCCTCAAATGGAAGTCACAAATCACCACAAACTTTGGAAACCATTAGAGAGAGTATGAACACTTGTAGAAATCGGCCACCTTTGCTCACACACACACTTGTGCCAAATCAAGTGCCAAGGACTCCTTTATATAGTGTGGAGGATTAGGGTTACATTCATTTAAACCCTAATACCCATGACCTTTCATTTCCATAAGATCCATGGGTTAAAGCTCCATGGACTATCCATGGACTTTCCATGCAAGCATAGCCCATTCTAAATAACCATTAGCCCACACTATATAAATACAAGAGCCCATATTTAATTAGTCACCCTTTTGATCACCAAATTAATTCTAAATTAATTTTAGATCAGTACTAATTAAATAATATGATTTCATATTAATATATTAGAACTTATAATACATTAATAAATCATAAACATACAATTCTCAAATGATTATCCATACAAATAGTTTGGGTGAAGTGCAACCCAAATGGACCATGCCGGGCCGGGTCAAGTATATACCAAATAAAGTTATGGACTTAGACACCTTATCCAACAGTCTCCCACTTGGATAAGTCTAATAACTATATTTTCCTATACGACTTCAGGAACCAACCGGCAATCGTAGCTCTTAAAACTCTGTTGAACTATGAAGCGCGATTTTAGATAAGGGATCATATAATCCTCTGTTCTAGATATCAGTTGGACAAATACATGGAACAATGTCGTACTTATTCTCCAGCAGTTTGTTTCCCGATTTTCGATTTGTTTGACATAGAACTTAAATGAACACATCAATTAGTTCTGATCGGGCCCGGTACATATGTCAAAACCAAATCATCGAGGGGCCCATATATCGCTTCTAATCCAAGAAGGAACAAATAAACTTCAACTCATATGCTTGTCCTCCTATTTGCTAAATTATACATAAAGGTACATTTTATGACATCAAGTTACTGATGCGTTTTCGTACAATCAATGCATAACCAATTCATAGGCAACAACACATATATCTAGGTTTGAAGATTTATATGATATTACCGTCTCACGATCACTCGAGATAAATTCCATGAAGTGATACAAGTGAGCGTGGGTTGAATACAATACTCAGAACTTATGTGCACTCATTAATGTTGTAGCAACTCTTGATATGTCCAACATCTTCGACATCTACAAACCAACTTCATGACAGTCTTGATTCATATCCACTTCCAACATATGACCAACTGTGGAGGATTTGAATAATATGAAATACCATAACATAATTATTCTGGAAGTCAAAACATGCAAAATGAAATGATAGTAAACGATTGACAAAAGATAGCAACACTTTACTTATAAATAAACAACAACTTTTATTTATCATCAAATGTCAATTACACTTTACAAATTTCAAATCTATCTAATCTGTGAAACTAATATCGTCCTTTAGCTCGATGCGCCTCCAATGCTGCAAATGCCTAACCCTAGTCAGTCCCTTCGTGAGGGGATCTGCTGGGTTCTCCTCTAACGATATCCTCTTTGCTACGAGGAGTCATTCTTCTATCTTATGTCTTATGAAGTGATATTTTCTGTCAATGTGTCTGGATCTGCCATGATCTCTCGGTTCCTTGGCTAAGGCAACCGCACTATTGCTATAACATAAAATCTCCATAGGCTCCTTTATCGTTGGTACAACTCCAAGGTCTCCAATGAAGTTCTTTAGCCATATAGCCTCCTTTGCTGCCTCGCTTGCCGCTATATACTCTGATTCGCAAGTTGAATCAGCCACTGTTTCATGCTTCGAACTTTTCCAAGTAATTGCTCCTCCGTTTAAGGTAGCATCACTATACCCTACTACTCTCAAGTCATCACTCCCACCGAGTGTAAGGACCCAGTCCTTATTCCTCTGCAGGTACTTGAGAATGTTCTTTATCGCAGTCCAGTGAGCCTTGCCAGGGTTCCCCAGATATCTGCTGACCATGCTCAACGCAAAGGCCACATCAGGATGAGTACAATTCATAGCATACATGATCGAGCCAACAGCTGAAGCATATGGAAATCGACTCATCTCAGCTATCTCATCCTCTGTACTCGGGCTCTGAGCCTTGCTCAGTTTGGCATTATGCTGGATCGGTAAGTCACCTTTCTTGGAATTCTGCATGTTGAACCTTTTCAACACTTTGTCCACATAGGTGCTTTGACTAAGTCCAATTAGTCTTTTACTCCTTTCTCTCAATATCCTTATCCTTAGGATATAGGCAGCTTCTCCAAGGTCCTTCATAGCGAAACACTTCCCAAGCCAGGACTTAACCTCCTGTAAAGTTGGGATGTCATTTCCTATGAGTAGTATGTCATCTACATACAGCACCAAAAAACTAACTATACCCCCACTAGCTCTAACATACACACAGGATTCATCTTCGCTTCTCGAAAAACCAAAATCTTTGACTTTCTCATCAAAACAAAGATTCCAGCTGCGAGATGCTTGTTTTAATCCATAAATGGATTTCTCAAGCTTGCACACTCTATTAGGGTACTTTGCATTGACAAAACCCTCTGGCTGATTCATGTAAACATCCTCAGCCAACTTTCCATTAAGGAAAGCGGTTTTGACATCCATCTGCCATATTTCATAATCATGAAATGCAGCAATGGCTAGCATAACCCTAATAGACTTAATATTTGCTACTGGTGAGAAGGTTTCATCATAATCAATACCCTGAGTTTGAGTGAAACCCTTCGCAACCACTCACGCCTTATAAGTGTGTACCTTTCCATCCATGTCAGTCTTCTTCTTGAGGATCCACTTGCACCCGACTGTCTTACGGCCCGGTACATTGTCAACCAAGTTCCAGACTTGATTGTCATAGATGGACTGAATCTCGTTGTCCATAGCCTCTTTCCATTTAGCAGAATCGGGGCCGGCCATGGCTTCCCTATAGCTGTTAGGTTCATCCAAATTTACCAGTGTACTATCACTGATAAATGTATCACCTTCTGCAGTAATATGGAAACCATAGTAATGCTCAGGTGCATTCCTGACTCTAGTGGAATGCCTAAGAGGTACAGGCTCGTAAGTTGGATCAACGGGAGTTTCCTCCTCAGGTTGATTGCTAGGGTTTGAGGTTCCTTCACCAGTTGACTCTTGAATTTCTTCAAGGTCAATTTGCCTCCCACTGTTCCCTTGGCTTATGAACTCTCTCTCTCTCTCTCTCTCTCTCTCTCTCTCTCTCTCGAAAGACTCCTCTCCTTGCTACAAAAACCACATTATCACTGGGTCTGTAGAAGAGGTAACCAAAGGATTTCTGTGGGTAGCCGATGAAAATACACCGCTCACTTCAAGGTTCGAGCTTATCGTGAGTCTCGCACCTCACAAAAGCCTCGCAACCCCAAATCTTGATGTGATTTAGATTGGGAACTTTTCCAGTCCACATCTCGTGAGGCGTTTTGGCAACCTTCTTTGTAGGGACTAGATTAAGGATATGGGCGACAGTCTCTAAGGCATACCCCCAAAATCAGATTGGTAGCGAAGCTCGACTCATCATGGCACAAACCATGTCCAACAAGGTCCGATTACGCCTTTCAGCCACACCATTCAATTGCGGTGTCCTGGGAGGTGTCAATTGTGAGATAATCCCACATTCCTTAAGATAGTAGAGGAACTCTGTACTAAGATACTCACCACCTGGATCGGATCAAAGCATCTTAATGTTCCTGCGCAACTGAGTCTCCACTTCCTATTTAAACTCCTTGAACTTTTCAAAGGTTTCCGACTTATGATTGATTAAGTAGACATATCCATATCTACTATAATCATCAGTAAAAGTCACATAGAAGTGGTTAGCATCCCTTGTGGCAGTTCTGAAGGGTCCATACAGATTAGTATGTATGAGATCCAACAAACCCTCACCCCTATCATAAGTACCAGGAAGGGTGACTTTGTCATTTTCCCAAGCAAACAAGATTCACAACTATCATATGACTTTAGGTCAAATGACTCTAAGACTCCATCCTTTTGGAGTTGGCCTATGCGTTTATTGCTTACATGTCCAAGACGATAATGCCATAATGATGCTTTATCCAAGCTAGTGGAAAAATCGATACACAACACATTATTTCCTATCTTATCTACAACCGACACAGTTTCTTACATACCATCACAAGGTAATGCTTTAAAATAAAGAACATTATTAAAGAAAGCATTAATACCACCACATTCATTATCAAACGAAAAGGTAAAACCTTGTTTGTACAAACCATGAAAGGAAATAATATTTCTCGCGATTTCAGACGAGTAACAACATTTATTCAAATATAATGTTAAACCACTACTTAGCAACAAAGAATAAACTCCAATCTTGGTGACAGGTGTAACTTTCCTATTCCCCATGATCAAGTTTATCTTCCCATGCTCTACATTCTCACTTCTTCTTAGTCCCTTCAAATCAGAACATATGTGAATACCACAACATGTATCAAGGACCCAATAATTAGAATAGGGTGAGTTATTAGACAATATAGTGTAAATACCTGCATGGTTGGGTTTCACTTTCCCATCCTTAACATCTTGCAAGTACTTTGGGCAGTTTCGCTTCCAGTGCGCCTTTTCATGGCAATAGAAGCATTCAGCCTCATTAGGGTTGGCAGAAGGAGTGACAAAACCTTTCTTGGTTCCACTTGAAGAGGAGCCATCAATGGACTTTCCCTTGGTACCCTTCGAAGGGATCTTCCTCTTCTTCCCTTTACCTTTCCCGATAGCCAGAACAGGGGTGGCAGTAGGAGTAGGAGTAGTAACAACCGATTTACCTATAAGACCACTTTCGGCGGTCTTCAGAAGTCCTTGAAGTTTGCTGATTGTGACTTCCTCCTTGTTCATGTGATATGTCATTCAGAATTGCTCATAACACGAAGGTAAGGAGTGAAAAATGATGTCAATTGCCAACTCATCGGGGAGGTTCACATTCAATTTCAGCAAACGGTCCACAAATCTTTGCATTTTCTGCATGTGGCCTGTGATGGGTTCACCATCCTTCATCCCGGTTGTTATCATGGAGGAGATGAATTCATACCGCTCTTGACGAGCACTCTGATGGTACCTGTCCATCAAGTCCTGGTGCATTTCAAAAAGGTAAAAGTCCTCGTAGGACTTTTGGAGCTCGGCTGTCATCGTGGCCAACATGACACATGCCACCTTAGTGGCATCTCTCTCATGTGCTCGGAATTCAGTGACCTCCTCTGGAGTAGCATACGACTCATCAAGCTCCTTAAGATCCTTGTCGAGGACATATTCCTTGTCCTCATACCGAGTGACCATCCTGATGTTCCTGATCCAATCCATAAAATTGGATCCATCAAAGATGACTCTCCCACAAAGGTTCATGAGAGAGAAGGAGCTGGTAGGGTTTGAGCCAGAAGCAACATTGTTGGAAGACATCTGAAAAAGAAGAAGGACAAGTTTAGATTAGATATAAAGATAGTCCTTAATAAGACACCCAAATGTAATATTAAGGCTAGGACCGAACACAATATTTTATAACTTAGAAGAGGGATGCCGTAATCCAAGCTATAAAATATTTGAAGGTAGGTGAATGACGATTCACCAATTTCCACCATGAAAACCGAAATAAATTATTAGGTTTTAATTGGTTTTGAAACTCCTAGATTCTTTTGAGATTCATTGAACTTTTCAATGGCATGTTTCAATCTCGATTGTGCCCTTCAGGTTTTGTGACTGGGATGCCGAGGATCACAAAAGAACGTGTGAATTAACCATGCAAATTACTTGGTACTCTTAATGTTTATCACCTAACCGATGTGCCGGTTAACCATACACCCTCCACCGATCTATGATAAACCTTAAGCCACCCTTTGCCTACCTTGTTAAGTCCAAGTTAGTGTGGCGGTTAACCACACACGCTCCACTAACGACTTAAGCAAAGTGCAAAGTGTAATTTCATGGGTTAGCACCTTTTTCACATTTTCCTAAAGTAACTAAGATTGAGAATTTATAAAACATTTAGTTACTTTATAATCATCATACTTTTAATGAGGATTTAAAGTCATTGTCTTACCCGTTCGGCTAACGACCCTCCACCAGTCAAGGAAGCGGTGAGTGAGAGTGGACACCCATTAAGCTGCCATTTTATAGACAACAACCTTATACCCCCTTATAGATCGGCTTCGTGAATGAGGCCTACTAACGGTAAAACGACTTGTTCTTATACATATATATATTATTAACTTATAATATTATAAAGTATATGGGTTGAATTTTAACTTTTAAAATTCTAGGGGTTGGAACTAAAGTTTTTAAGGTGACTTTACATGTTCCAAAACTTGAGGGCAAGTTTTGTAACTTTCAAAACCTTCAACTTTCATAACTTATGAGTTAAGGGTTTATTAAAATGAGAGACTTTTCATTTTATGTAACTTATGTGTTCATTAATGGACTTTAAAAGAAAGACTTTTGGTAATCCATAACTTGAGGACAAATTATGGATTCCATTAAAACACATGAAGATCAAGAATTAAACTAACAAAATAATTCCTATGATCTACCAAACTCATAAGCTCATGAACATGCATATCAACAATTTCAAGAATCATAAACAACACATACAAAACTTGAAATTTTGATAATAGCCATTGTAAATGGATTAGCATAACCATTACACCATTTAAAACAAGTTTTATAAGACCAAAACAGTTTAGGGTAATGTTTCTAGTCCATTTCCAGCAGCAAAACTCGAAAATCTGCATCCAGGGGCTCCTACTCGTCGAGTGCAAGAACCTACTCGATGATTAGGATGAATTATCACATGGACTCGTCGAGTCCACCCATGGACTCAGCGAGTTCATGTCGCAAAATGCAGAAAACTTGAGTTTTTCAACAATTTGCATCAAGTATCAAGAAAACAAGCCTAGGCTCTGATACCGTTGAAGGGTGTTGAGCATTCTAACACTCCTATGGTGTACATGCAACCCTAGAAACCTTGGATCTATGTTTTCTCTAAGATACATGCAAATAATAATTTTCCAAGGTTTACTTCGTAACTAGCATGTTATGGGGTACTTGAATAATAAAACACTAGTAGAATTACATACCGTTTAGTAGTAGTTGCTTGCTTGGAGTTTGAGAGCCTAGCACCAATAATGTGGATGCCTCAAATGGAAGTCACAAATCACCACAAACTTTGGAAACCTTTAGAGAGAGTATGAACATTTGTAGAAATCGACCACCTTTGCTCACACACACACTAGTGCCAAATCAAGTGCCAAGGACTCCTTTATATAGTTTGGAGGATTAGGGTTACATTCATGTAAACCCTAATACCCATGACCTTTCATTTCCATAAGATCCATGGGTTAAAGCTCCATGGACTATCCATGCAAGCCTAACCCATTCTAAATAAGCATTAGCCCACACTATATAAATACAAGAGCCCATATTTAATTAGTCACCCTTTTGATCACCAAATTAATTCTAAATTAATTGTAGATCAATACTAATTAAATAATATGATTTCATATTAATATATTAGAACTTATAATATATTAATAAATCATAAACATACAATTCTCAAATGATTATCCATACAAATAGTTTGGGTGAAGTGCAACCCAAATGGACCATGCCGGGTCGGGTCAAGTATATACCAAATAAAGTTATGGACTTAGACACCTTATTCAACAGTCTCCCACTTGGATAAGTCTAATAACTATATTTGCCTATACGACTTCAGGAACCAACCGGCAATCGTAGCTCTTAAAACTCTGTTGAACTATGAAGCGCCATTTTAGATAAGGGATCATATAATCCTCTGTTCTAGATATCAGTCGGACAAATACATGGAACAATGTCGTACTTATTGTCCAGCAGTTAGTTTCCCGATTTTTGATTTGTTTGACATAGAACTTAATTGAACACATAAACTTAGTTCTGACCGGACCCGGTACATAGGTCAAAACGAAATCATCGAGGGGCCCAAATATCGCTTCTAATCTAAGAAGGAACAGATAAACTTCGACTCATATGCTTGTCCTACTATTTTCTGAATTATACACAAAGGTACGTTTTATGACATCAAGTTACTGATGCGTTTTCGTACAATCAATGTATAACCAACTCATAGGCAACAACACATATCTCTAGGTTTGAAGATTTATATGATATTACCGTCTCACGATCACTCGAGATAAATTCCATGAAGCGATACAAGTGAGCGTGGGTTGAATCCAATACTCAGAACTTATTAGCACTCATGAATGTTGTAGCAACTCTTGCTATGTCCAACATCTTAGACATCTACAAACCAACTTCATGACAGTATTGATTTATATCTACTTCCAACATATGACCGACTGTGGAGGATTTGAATAATATGAAATACCATAACATAATTATTCTGGAAGTCAAAACATGCAAAATGAAATGATAGTAAACGATTTACAAAAGATAGAAACACTTTACTTATAAATAAACAACAACTTTTATTTATCATCAAATGTCAATTACACTTTACAAATTTCAAATCTATCTAATCTGTGAAACTAATATCGTCCTTTAGCCCGATGCGCCTTGCATGCTGCAAATGCCTAACCCTTGCCAGTCCCTTCGTGAGGGGATCTGCTGGGTTCTCCTATGACGATATCCTCTTTGCTACGAGGAGTCATTCTTCTATCTTATGTCTTATGAAGTGATATTTTTTGTCAATGTGTCTGGATCTGCCATGATCTCTCGGTTCCTTGGCTAAGGCAACCGCACTATTGCTGTCACAGAAAATCTCCATAGGCTCCTTTATCGCTGGTACAACTCCAAGGTCTACAATGAAGTTCTTTAGCCATATAGCCTTCTTTGTTGCCTCGCTTGCCGCTATATACTCTGATTTGCAAGTTGAATCAGCCACTGTTTCCTGCTTGGAACTTTTCCAAGTAATTGCTCCTCCGTTTAAGGTAAAGACCCAGCCCGAATGAGAGCGGAAATTATCCCTATCAATGTGAAAGCTAGCATCACTATACCCTAGTACTCTCAAGTCATCACTCCCACCGAGTGTAAGGACCCAGTCCTTAGTCCTCTGCTGGTACTTGAGAATGTTCTTTACCGCAGTCCAGTGAGCCTTGCCAGGGTTCCCCAGATATCTGCTGACCATGCTCAACGCAAAGGCCACATCAGGACGAGTACAATTCATATCATACAGGATCGAGCCAACAGCGGAAGCATATGGAAATCGACTCATCTCAGCTATCTCATCCTCTGTACTCGGGCTCTAAGCCTTGCTCAGTTTGGCATTATGCTGGATCGGTAAGTCGCCTTTCTTGGAATTCTGCATGTTGAACCTTTTCAACACTTTGTCCACATAGGTGCTTTGACTAAGTCCAATTAGTCTTTTACTCATTTCTCTCAATATCCTTATCCCTAGGATATAGGCAGCTTCTCCAAGGTCCTTCATAGCGAAACACTTCCCAAGCCAGGACTTAACCTCCTGCAAAGTTAGGATGTCATTTCCTATGAGTAGTATGTCATCTACATACAGCACCAAAAAGCTAACTATACTCCCACTAGCTCTGACATACACACAGGATTCATATTCGTTTCTCGAAAAACCAAAATGTTTGACTTTCTCATCAAAACAAAGATTCCAGCTGCGAGATGCTTGTTTTAATCCATAAATGTATTTCTCAAGCTTGCACACTCTATTAGGGTACTTTGCATTGAAAAACCCTCTGGCTGACTCATGTAAACATCCTCAGCCAACTTTCCATTAAGGAAAGCGGTTTTGACATCCATCTGCCATATTTCATAATCATGAAATGCAACAATGGCTAGCATAACCCTAATAGACTTAATATTTGCTACTGGTGAGAAGGTTTCATCATAATCAATACCCTGAGTTTGAGTGAAACCCTTCGCAACCAGTCGCGCCTTATAAGTATGTACCTTTCCATCCATGTCTGTCTTCTTCTTGAAGATCCACTTGCACTCGACAGTCTTACGGCCCGGTACATTGTCAACCAAGTTCCAGACTTGATTGTCATACATGGACTGAATCTCGCTGTCCATAGCCTCTTTCCATTTAGCAGACACGGGGCCTGCCTTGGCTTCCCTATAGCTGTTAGGTTCATCCAAATTTACCAGTGTACTATCACTGATAAATGTATCACCTTCTGCAGTAATATGGAAACCATAGTAATGCTCAGGTGCATTCCTAACTCTAGTGGAACGCCTAAGAGGTACAGGCTCGTCAGTTGGATCAACAGGAGTTTCCTCCTCAGGTTGATTGCTAGGGTTTGAGGTTCCTTCACCACTTGACTCTTGAATTTCTTCAAGGTCAATTTGCCTCCCACTATTTCCTTGGCTTATGAACTCTCTCTCTCTCTCTCTCTCTCTCTCTCTCTCTCTCTCTCTCGAAAGACTCCTCTCCTTGCTACAAAGACCACATTATCACTGGGTCTGTAGAAGAGGTAACCAAAGGAGTTTTGTGGGTAGCCGATGAAAATACACCGCTCACTTCGAGGTTTGAGCGTATCGTGAGTCTCGCGCCTCACAAAAGCCTCGCAACCCCAAATCTTGATGTGATATAGATTGGGAACTTTTCCTGTCCACATCTCGTGAGGCGTTTTGGCAACCTTCTTTGTAGGGACTAGATTAAGGATATGGGTGGCAGTCTCTAAGGCATACCCCCAAAATGAGATTGGTAGCGAAGTACGACTCATCATGGAACAAACCATGTCCAACAAGGTCTGATTACGCCTCTCAGCCACACCATTCAACTGTGGCGTCCTGGGAGGTGTCAATTGTGAGATAATCCCACATTCCTTAAGATAGTCGAGGAACTCTGTACTAAGATACTCACCACCTCGATTGGATCGAAGCATCTTAATGTTACTGCCTAACTGATTCTCCACTTCCTGTTTAAACTCCTTGAACTTTTCAAAGGTTTCTGACTTATGCTTGATTAAGTAGACATATCCATATCTACTATAATCATCAATAAAAGTCACATAGAAGCGGTTAGCATCCCTTGTGGCGGTTCTGAAGGGTCCACACACATCAGTATGTATGAGATCCAACAAACCCTCACCCCTAGCACAAGTACCAGTGAAGGGTGACTTTGTCATTTTCCCAAGCAAACAAGATTCACAACTATTATATGACTTTAGGTCAAATGACTCCAAGACTCCATCCTTTTGGAGTTGTCCTATGCGTTTCTTGCTGACATGTCCAAGACGACAATGCCATAATGATGCTTTATCCAAGCTAGTGGAAGAATCGATACACAACACATTATTTCCTAGGTTATCTACAACCGACACAGTTTCATACACACCATCACAAGGTAATGCTTTAAAATAAAGAACATTATTAAAGAAAGCATTAATACCACCACATTCATTATCAAACGAAAAGGTAAAACCTTGTTTGTACAAAAAATGAAAGGAAATAATATTTCTCGCCTTTTCAGACGAGTAACAACATTTATTCAAATATAATGTTAACCCACTACTTACCAACAAAGAATAAACTACAATCTTGGTGACATATGTAACTTTCCTATTCCCCATGATCAAGTTTATCTTCCCATGCTCCACATTCTCACTTCTTCTGAGTCCCTGCAAATCAGAACATATGTGAATACCACAACATGTATCAAGGACCCAATAATTAGAATAGGATGAGTTATTAGACAATATAGTGTAAATACCTGCATGGTTGGGTTTCACTTTCCCATCCTTAACATCTTGCAAGTACTTTGGGCAGTTTCGCTTCCAGTGCGCCTTTTCATGGCAATAGAAGCATTCAGCCTCATTAGGGTTGGCAGAAGGAGTGACAGAACCTTTCTTGGTTCCACTTGAAGAGGAGCCATCAAGGGACTTTCCCTTGGTACCCTTTGAAGGGCTCTTCCTTTTCTTCCCTTTACCTTTCCCGATAGCCAGAACAGGGGTGGCGGTAGGAGTAGGAGTAGTAACAACCGATTTACCTTTAAGACCACTTTCGGCGGTCTTCAGAAGTCCTTGAAGTTTGCCGAGTGTAACTTGCTCCTTGTTCATGTGATATGTCAATCAGAATTGATCATAACACGAAGGTAAGGATTGAAATATGATGTCAATTGCCAACTCCTCAGGGAAGTTCACATTCAATTTCAGCAAACGGTCCACGAATCTTTGCATTTTCTGCATGTGGCATGTGATGGGTTCACCATCCTTCATCCCGGTTGTTATCATGGAGGAGATGATTTCATACCGCTCTTGACGAGCACTCTGATGGTACCTGTCCATCAAGTCCTGGTGCATTTCAAAAAGGTAAAAGTCCTCGTAGGACTTTTGGAGCTCGGCTGTCATCGTGGCCAACATGACACATGCCACCTTAGTGGCATCTCTCTCATGTGCTCGGAATTCAGTGACCTCCTCTGGAGTAGCATACGACTCATCAAGCTCCTTAAGATCCTTGTCGAGGACATATTCCTTGTCCTCATACCGAGTGACCATCCTGATGTTCCTGATCCAATCCATAAAGTTGGATCCATCAAAGATGACTCTCCCACAAAGGTTCATGAGAGAGAAGGAGACGGTAGGGTTTGAGCCAGAAGCAACATTGTTGCAAGACATCTGATAAAGAAGAAGGACAAGTTTAGATTAGATATAAAGATAGTTCTTAATAAGACACCCAAATGTAATATTAAGGCTAGGACCCAACACAATATTTTATAACTTAGAGGAGGGATGCCGTAATCCAATCTATAAAATATTTAAAGGTAGGTGAATGACGATTCACCAATTTCCACCATGAAAACCGAAATAAATTATTAGGTTTTAATTGGTTTTGAAACTCCTAGATTCTTTTGAGATTCATTGAACTTTTCAATGGCATGTTTCAATCTTGATTGTGCCCTTCAGGTTTTGTGACTGGGATGCCGAGGATCAAAAAAGAAGGTGTGAATTAACCATGCAAATTACTTGGTACTCTTAATGTTTATCACCTAACCGATGTGCCGGTTAACCACACACGCTCCACCGATCTATGATAAACCTTAAGCCACCGTTTGTCTATCTTGTTAAGTCCAGGTTAGTGTGCCGGTTAACCACACACGCTCCACTAACGACTTAAGCAAAGTGCAAAGTGTAATTTCATGGGTTAGCACCTTTTTCACATTTTCCTAAAGTAACTAAGATTGGGAATTTATAAAACATTTAGTTACTTTATAATCATCATACTTTTAATGAAGATTTAAAGTCATTGTATTACCCGTTCGGCTAACGACCCTCCACCAGTCAAGGAAGCGGTGGGTGAGAGTGGACACCCATTAAACTGCCATTTTATAGGCAACAACCTTATACCCCCCTTATAGACCGGCTTCGTGAATGAGGCCTACTAACGGTAAAACAACTTGTTCTTATATACACACACACACACACATATATTTATATATATATATATATATATATATATATATATATATATATTATTAAATTATAATATTATAAAGTATAAGGGTTGAATTTTAACTTTTAAAATTCTAGGGGTTGGAACTAAATTTTTAGGGTGACTTTACATGTTCCAAAACTTGAGGGCAAGTTTTGTAACTTTCAAAACTTTTGAGTTAATGGCTTATTAAAATGAGAGGCTTTTCATTTTATGTAACCTATGTGTTCATTAACTGACTTTAAAAGAAAGACTTTTGGTTATCCATAACTTGAGGACATATTATGGATTCCATTAAAACACATGAAGATCAAGAATTAAACTAACAAAATAATTCCTATGATCTACCAAACTCATAAGTTCATGAACATGCATATCAACAATTTCAAGAATCATAAACAACACATACAAAACTTGAAATTTTGATAATAGCCATTGTAAATGGATTAGCATAACCATTACACCATCTAAAACAAGTTTTATAAGACCAAAACAGTTTGGGGTAATGTTTCTAGTCCATTTCCAGCAGCAAAACTCGAAAATCTGCATCCAGGGGCTCCTACTCGTCGAGTGCAAGAACCTACTCGAAGAGTAGGATGAATTATCACATGGACTCGTCGAGTTTATGTCGCAGAATGCAGAAAACTTGAGTTTTTCAACAATTTGCATCAAGTATCAAGAAAACAAGCCTATGCTCTGATACCACTAAAGGGTTTTGAGCATTCTAACACTCCTATGGTGTACATGCAACCCTAGAAACCTTGGATCTATGTTTTCTCTAAGATACATGAAAAAAATAATTTTCCAAGGTTTACTTCCTAACTAGCATGTTATGGGGTACTTGAATCATAAAGCACTAGTAGAATTACATACCTTTTAGTAGCGGTTGATTGCTTGGAGTTTGATAGCCTAGCACCAATAATGTGGATGCCTCAAATGGAAGTCACAAATCACCACAAACTTTGGAAACCTTTTGAGAGAGTATGAACACTTGTAGATGCCTCAAAGTGAAGGCCACATCGGGGAGAGTACATGTCATGGCCTACATGATTGAGCCAACTGCGGAAGCATAAGGTACTCTGCTCATCTCTGCTATCTCGGCATTGGTACTCGGGCTCTGAGTCTTACTCAGCTTGGTATTGCTTTGGATTGGTAACTCCCCTTTCTTGGAATTTTCCTTGCTAAAAAGTTTTAACACTTTATCCAAGTAAGTACTTTGACTAAGTCCTATTAGTCTTTTACTCCTATTTCTCATTATCCTTATCCCTAGAATATAAGCAGTTTCTCCAAAGTCCTTCATAGCGAAACACTTCCCAAGCCAGGACTTAACCTTCTCCAAGGTTGGGATGTCGTTTCTTATGAGTAGTATGTCATCCATATATAAAACGAGAAAGCTAACTATACTCCCACTGGCTTTGACATATACACAGGACTCATCCTCGCTTCTCGAAAAACCAAACTCTTTGACTTTCTCGTCAAAACAAAGATTCCATCTGCGAGATGCTTGTTTCAATCCAGAAATGGATTTCTCAAGCTTACACACTCTATTAGGGTGCTTCGCATCGACAAAACCCTCTGACTGACTCATTTAAACATCCCCAGCCATCTTCCCATTAAGGAAAGTGGTTTTGACATCCATTTGCCATATTTCATAGTCATGAAATGCGGCTATGGCTAGCATAACCCTTATAGATTTAATCTTCGCAACTAGTGAGAAGGTCTCGTCATAGTCAACTCCTGGAGTTTGAGTAAAGCCATTCGCAACCAATCGCGCCTTATACGTGTGCACTTTCCCATCTATGTCGGTCTTCTTCTTGAAGATCCATTTGCACCCTACCGTCTTACGACCTGGCACATTTTCAACCATGTTCCAAACTTGATTGTCATACATGGACTGAATTTCGCTGTCCATAACCTCTTTCCATTTCGCAGACTACGGGCCTGCCATGGATTCCTTGTAGTTGTTAGGTTCATCCAAATTTCTAAGTGTACAACACAGGTGGAACACGGACTCTATTGGAACGTATAAGAGGTAGGGACTCGTCAATCGGTTCCACAGGAGTTTCCTCCTTGGGTTGAGCGCCAGTGTTAGATGTTCCTTCATCGCTTGACTCTTGAAGCTCTTTAAGGTCAATTTGCCTCCCATTGTCCTCTTGGCATATGAGTTCTCGCTCTCATAAAACCTCTCTCCTCGCAACGAAGACAACATTGTCACTTGGTCTATAGAAGAGATATCCAAAGGACTTCTGCGGATAGCCGATGAAAATACACCGCTCACTACGAGGCTCGAGTTTTTCGTGAGTCTCTCGTCTTACGAAAGCCTCGCAACCCCAAACCTTGATATGTGCCAATGAGGGAACCTTCCCTATCCACATTTCGTGAGGTGTTTTGGCAACATTCTTAGTAGGGACTAGATTAAGGATATGGGCGGCAGTCTCTAAGGCATACACCCATAATGAGATAGGTAACAAAGCTCGACCCATCATGGAACGAACCATGTACACCAAGGTTCTATTGCGCCTCTCAGCCACACCATTCAACTGCGGTGTCCTAGGTGGCGTCAATTGTGAAACGATTCCGCATTCCTTGAGGTAGTCGTGGACTTCAATACTAAGGTACTCACCACCTCGATCGGATCAGAGCATCTTAATTTTCCTGCCCAGCTGATTCTCCACTTCTTGCTTAAACTCTTTGAACTTTTCAAAGGTTTCTGACTTGTGCTTGATTAAGTAGATATACCCATATCTGCTATAATCATCAGTAAAAGTCACATAGAAGACGTTTGCATCCCTTGTGGTGGATCTAAAGGGCCCACATACATCAGTATGTATGAGATCCAATAAACCCTCACCCCTTTCACAAGTACCAGTGAAGGGTGACTTGGTCATCTTTCCAAGTAAACAAGACTCGCACGTATCATCTGATTTTAAGTCAAATGACTCCAACACTCCATCCTTTTGGAGTTGGGCTATGCGTTTATTGTTGACATGTCCAAGACGACAATGCCACAAGCATGCTTTGTCCAAAACATTGGACGAATCAATGTGCAACACATTATTTCCTAAGTTATCTACAATATTCACAGTTTCATATACTCCATTACAAGGCAATGCTTCAAAATAGAAAGTACCATTGAAGAAAGCATTAATAGAACCAATTTAATTATTAAACAAAAATCTAAAACCTTGTCTGTATAAACCATGAAAAGAAATAACGTTTCTCGCCATTTCTGACGAGTAGCAACAATCATTTAAATTTAAACCTAACCCACTACTAAGCACAAAAGAGTAAACTCCAATCTTTGTGACAGGTGACACTTTCCTATTCCCCATGATCAAGTTCATCTTCCCATGCTCCACATCCCTGCTTCTTCTTAGACCCTGCAAATCAGAACAAATGTGAAAACTACATCCTGTATCAAGGACCCAAGAAATAGCATGTGATGAGTTGTTAGATTGAATAGTGTAAATACCTGCGAAAGAGGGATTTATATTCCCATCCTTGATGTCCTTTAGATACTTCGGGCAACTTCGTTTCCAATGCCCTTTGTCGTGACAATAGAAGCACTCTGCTTCTTTTGGGTTGGAAGAGGGGGCAGCAGTACCAGCTTTGGTCCCGCTAGGAGAGGATCCATCGTGGGGTTTACCCTTGTGGCTCTTAGATGGAGCCTTCCTCTTCTTCCCTTTCCCTTGCCCAATGGCCAAGACAGGGGAAACAACAGTAGGAGTTGATGCAACAAAATTTTCTTTTAGACTGCTCTCAACAGTCCTCAGCAAGCCTTGAAGCTTGCTCAGAGTGACCTCCTTTTTGTTCATATGGTAGGTCATACAAAACTGGTTGTAACAAGGAGGCAATGAGTGTAGAATGATATCTATGGCCAGCTCCTCATCGAAGTTAACATTTAATTTCAGCAAGCGGTGCACGAATCTCTGCATCTTTTGCAGGTGGGCCGTGATGGACTCTCCATCCTTCATTTTGGGAGTGATCATCACAACGATGATCTCGTACCTCTCTTGCCTCTCACTTTGATGGTACCTTTCCATCAAATCGTGGTGCATCTCGTAGGGATAGAAATCCTCGTAGGACTTTTGGAGTTCAGCAGTCATTGTTACGAGCATGATGCAATGAACCTTCGTAGCATCTCGCTCATGAGCTTCGTAGGCAACAATTTCCTCAAGAGTAGCAGTATTAAGGTTGACCTATCTCAGCTCCTTGTTGAGAACATACTCTTTGTCCTCGTAGCGTGTGACCATGTGAATGTTGCGAATCAAATCGTTGAAATTGGATCCATCGAAGATCACCTTCCCACACAAGTTCATGAGTGAGAATGAGCCAGAAGGGGTCGATCCAGAAGCATTATTTGGAGTAGACATCTGAAAAAGAAAAGGAACAAAGTTTAGATTAGATAAGAATCCCCAATTAAACACCCAAATAAGAAATTAGGGCTAGGACCCAACACAATTATTTACAATTCAGAAGAGGGATGCCGTAATCTGATTGCAAATAATTTGAAGGTAGGTAAATGACGATTTACCAATTTCTAACATGAAAAATGAAAAGGACTTTAAGTTTTAAATGAATTGAAATTCCTAGATCTTTTGAGATTCATTGAACTTTTCAATGACATGTTTAAATATCGATTATGCCCTTCAAGTTTGTGACTGGGATACCGAGGATCACAAACAAGGTGTCAATAACCATGCAAATGTACTTGGCACTCTCGATGTCATTTACCACCTAATTAATGTGCCGGTTAGCCACACACGCTCCATCAATCTATGATAAACATCGAGCTACCATTTGCCACCTTTGCTAGTCCCAAATTAGTGTGCCGGTTAACCACACACGCTCCACTAACGACTTGGCAAGGTGCAAAGTGTAATTTAATGGAATAGCATCATTTCACATGTTACCTAAAGTAACTAAGATTGTGAATTTTATAAAAACATTTAGTTACTTTATTAAAATCATTATACTTATTAATGAGGAATTAGTTGCCCTATCCTACCCGTTCGGCTAACGACCCTCCACCAATCAAGGAAGCGGTGGGTGAGAGTGGACACCCATTAAACTGCCATTTTATAGGCAACAACCTTATACCCCCCTTATAGATCGGCTTCGTGAATGAGGCCTACTAACGGTAAGACTAGCTTTATCTTATATATATATATATATATATATATATATATATATATATATATATATATATAATTAATCTTATAATATTATAATAGTATAAGGGTTGAATTTTAACTTTTAAAACTCTACGGTTTAGAATTTAAATATTTCAAAATTAAAACTATTAATAAAAAATTTTAAATTCCAAAACTTGAGGCCAAGTTTTGAAACTTTTCAAAACATCTTTTAGATCAAATTTGAAAAATAATTAATTAATCATATTATTAATCTTTATCATATAATTTGACCTAATCTATTTTATTGACAAGATAATTCAAATCAAAATACAAATAATCAATCTTTATCATATAAAACAAGTAAATATCTTATTTATGACAATTATATTTGAATTGCATTAGGATAATAAATACCTTATTGAAAAAATCGGATTTATTAGTAAAAAACATTTTTGGTAATTATCCTAATTCAATTTCAGTCAAAATCTCGAAAAATTTGCCATCTGACTCTCCGACTCGCCGAGTCACAGACTGGACTCGTCGAGTTCATCTGACTCGTCGAGTGCATCTGGTGACTCGACGAGTTCATGTGTCAGAATGCAGAATTTTTGATTTTATCAGGAATGGATGATTAAAGAAGGCATCAAATGCAATAGAAAACAGCCTAAGATCTGATACCACTGATGGGTTATGAGCAAAACATCAGTCCTATGGTGCATATGCAAACCTTAAAGCTTTGGATCTAGGTTTCTCTAATTGTACATGCAAATCATCCAAAGCTTGCAAACCCTATGTCTAGTATACCAAACTCAAAATTAATAACTAAAACTAGTTTAGATGATTACCTTTCAATTGTAGAAAGAATCTTTAACCTTCGAGAGCTTTAGTATCACAAGTGTAATACCTCTAATCGATCACAAACACCAAGAGCAATTGGAGAATGCAAGAGAGATAGGAAAGAGGCTCAAAATCGGCTGGAACTCTTCTAAGGTTTCAAGTGGCCAATTTTGGCTATCCCAAGGGGTCTTTATATAGCTGCAGAATTAGGATTTCAGTCAAATACCTAATCTGGTTGCTTAAGCCCCAAGTAGCCCAAAGGAATCTTCCAGAATACAAGCCCTTGGATGAAATCCTTATGGGCTTCCATAAGATTTCGTCCTTCCCTTTACTTAAGGGATCCACAACCCATTTTGCAACTATCTTATAATTACAATTCCAGTCCCCTTAGTTCAATTAATATCTTTTGACCACAAAATTAATTCTAAATTAATTCTTGACCAATATCAATTAAACAATATGATTTCTCTTTTAATATATTATTCACATAATATATTAATAAAACACAATTATCCTCTTTCTCCATAATTCATCCAGTCAATTTGCTTTGGTGAAGGCAACCTAAAAGGACCATGCTACAACCGGGTCAAGTACATACCAAATATAGTTATGGCTTAGACACCTAATCCAACAGATACGTTTATCAATGATAGTACATTGGTAAATTTGGATGAGCCTTCTAACTACAAGGAAGCCATGGCAGGCCCTGAGTCTGCTAAATGGAAAGAGGCAATGGACATCAAGATTCAGTCCATGTATGACAATCAAGTTTGGAACTTGGTTGACAATGTGCCAGGTCGTAAGACAGTTGGGTGTAAATGGATCTTCAAAAAGAAGACCGACATGGATGGAAAGGTGCATACGTTCAAGGCACGACTGGTTGCGAAGGGCTTTACTCAAACCCAAGGGGTTAACTATGATAAGACCTTCTCATCAGTGGCCAAGATCAAATCAATTAGGGTTATGTTAGCCATATTTGCGTTTCATGATTATGAAATCTGGCAGATGGATGTCAAAACCGCTTTCCTTAATGGGAAACTGGCTGAAGACGTTTACATGTGTCAGTCAGAGGGTTTTGTGGATGCTAAATACCCCAATAGAGTGTGTAATCTTGAGAAATCAATCTATGGATTGAAGCAAGCTTTTCGCAGATGGAATCTTTGATTTGATGAGAAGGTCAAAGAGTTTGGCTTCTCTAGGAGTAAGGATGAATCCTGTGTATATGTCAAAGCTAGTGGAAGTATAGTTAGCTTTCTAGTCTTGTATGTTGATGACATACTACTTATAGGAAACGACGTTCCAACTCTACAGGAAGTTAAGTCCTGACTTGGAAAGTGTTTCGCTATGAAGGATCTAGGAGAGGCTGCTTATATTCTGGGGATAAGGAATTTGAGAAACAGGAGTAAAAGACTAATTGGACTTAGTCAAAGTACTTACTTGGATAAAGTGCTAAAGTGTTTTAGCATGGAAAATTCCAAGAAGGGAGAGTTGCCGATCCAGAGCAATACCAAGCTGAGTAAGACTCAGAGTCTGAGTACCGATGCAGAGATAGCGGAAATGAGTCGAGTTCCATATGTTTCCGCCGTTGGATCGATCATGTATGCTATGACATGTACTCCCCCTGATGTGGCTTTTGCTTTGATCATGGTCAGACGATATCAAGGGAACCCGAGTAAAGCACACTGGATAGCGGTAAAGAATATTCTTAAGTATCTGCGAAGGACAAAGGATTGGGTCCTTGTTCTTGGTGGCAGTGATGACTTGAGAGTTACTGGTTATAGTGATGCCAGTTTTCAGACAGATCGAGACAACTTCCGCTCTCAATCTGGTTGGGTGTTACACTCAATGGAGGAGAAGTAACTTGGAAAAGTTCAAAGCAGGAGACCGTGGCGGATTCAACATGTGAGTAAGAGTATATAGCCGTGAGCGAATCGTCAAAGGAGGCTATATGGTTGAAGAACTTCATTGGAGACCTTGGAGTTGTGCCAGCCATAAAGAAGCCTGTGGAGATTTTCTGCGATAATGAAGGAGCGGTTACCTTGACCAAAGAACCAAGGGATCATGGAAGATCCAGACATATCGATAGAAAATACCACTTCATCAGACATCGGGTAAAAGAAGGACTCCTCGTTTTCAAGAGGGTATCATCAGAAGAGAATCCCGCAGATCCCCTCACAAAGGGTCTGAGTAGGATTAGGCACGTTCAGGATGCAAGGAGCATTGGTCTGAATGATGATATTAGTTTTAGTGATTAGTATATTTTAGAAACTTGTAATAGATAAATGTAATTGACATTTGATGATTAAGTAATAGAGATTTATTCGTGAGTATTTTTTACTATCTTTTGTCGATTGTTTATTCTTGTGTTTCAACTTTGCATGTTTTACTTCCTGAATAATTGGATTGTTCAAATTATCCACAGTCGATCATACTTTGTAAGTAAGTAGTGAATTAAGACTGACATGAATTGGCTTGTAGATTGTCTAAGTGTTTAGACATAGCAATTGTTTGCTGCAACGTTCATGAGTACTCCTGAAATGGGGATTTGAGTATTGGATTAAACTCATGCTCATTTGAATTACTTCATGGAATTTATCACGAGTAATTATGAGACAATAATATAGTATAGTATTTAAACCAAGATATATGAGTTGTTGTTTATGAGTTGGTTGTGCATTGATAATGCGTAAACGCATCAGTAACTTGATGTTATAAAACATATTGTTGTGTACGATTTGATGAGTAAATAGTACAAGCATATAAGTAAAAGGTTATCTGTTCCTTTTATCCCAAGGGGTAAAAGCGATATCTTGGGCCCATCGATGATTTTGTGTTGACTTATGTGCCGGGCCCGATCAGGACTGAATTGATGTGTTCAATTAAGTTCATTGTCATACAAATTAGAAATCAGGAAACAAACTGTTGGACAATGAGAATGATTCTGTTCCATGTATTTGTCCACGTGATATCTTGCAGAACGGAGGATTATATGATCCCTTATCATAAGGACACACAACTGACTAGGTCAGAGTTCGAAAGCGGCTTTTGAAAGCTACGATTGCTAATCGAATTTCGAAGTCATACTTGCAACTATAGTTATTAGACTTATCCAAGTGGGAGATTGTTGTATTAGGTGTCTAAGCCCATAACTATATTTTGTATGTACTTGATTTGATAGTAGCATGGTCCTTTTGGGTTGCCTTCACCCTAGCAACTTGACAGGATGATTTTGGAGAGAGAGGTTGATAAATGATTTATTAATGTATTATGACAATAATATATTAATTGGAAATCATGTTATGTAATTAGTATTTAATCATAAATTATTTTGGAATTAATTTCGGGATTAAAGGAACTGATTAAAAGAACATGGGCGGTTTTTCAAATCGTTGATAGTTGTGAAACTGGGCTGATGGACTCCTTGATTGGGAGTGGACGAAATCCTATAGGGAGGCCCTATAGATTTCATCCAAGGCTTCTTAGTGGGAGGTCCATGGGCTGCTTAAGCCCTAAGCAGGAATTAGGGTTTCCTCCAGAAACCCTAGCAGCCCACAGCTATATATAGACATAGGCATGGGGTTTTCGGCCACTACACTTCTAAGAAGAACCCTAGCCGAAATTCTAAGAGCTTCCCCCTCTCTCCTTCTCATTCTTTTTCTAGTGGTGTTTGTGAACCATTAGAGGTGCAACATTTGAGGCACTAAAGCTTTCAAGAGTCAAGATTAATCAAGGAATTCTTGTTATTACAATATAACAAGCAAGGTAATCTTCTTAACCCTTTTATATATGAATTTCGAATTATATATGCTAAAATTAGGGTTATTGCTTTGCAATTTCTTTTGCATGTTCAATTAGTGAAAAACTTAGATCCAAAGCAATTAGGGTTGCATGATCATATAGGATGTTGTTATGCTCAAAACCCATCAAATATCACTATCCTCCCACTAGTTCTTAGTAAACACACACATTCTTTTTCATTTTTATATAAAAGCATACCTTGTATCTTTATATTAAAATGACTATTCCAATTTTGAGATGTTTGCTTTATATCCACAAATGGAACTTAGGCATTACTCATTTGGTTAGGATAACATGGATTAAGAAAACCACCAGGCTAAGCTATATAGATATCTTCTAGTAGATGTATGTTAAGAAAAGATGTCTTTCTTGAAATCTATTTGATATATCTCATATTAAGAATATGAAGTTATAGTAAACAATATCCTTGTTGATCTAATCATAGCTACTTGTGAAAATGTTCGATAATATTCAATTTCATGAGTATGATAAGGACCATAGTCAATGACACGAGTATGATAAAATCATTTTATGACTTACCTCGCTAAATGTGTGTGATATCCATGTATACATTCTTTCTAAAAGATGCTCTTACTCCTTCTAGCCTTGCTATAGAGAGGAAGATTAATCAAGTCCATACTTGATTATTACACATGGATTACATTTCAATGTTCATGACTCTAACTCATTTATCAAATTCAAGATTTGATCTAGTATTTTGGTAGTTGATGGATATGCCAGAGAACCATCAAGAAGAACCCATCAATAAGAGATTCCATATTTCTCAAGTCAAAGATGATTTCTGCCATTAATGCGAACAGTTTGTGTTTGTGAATAACTATTGTTCAAGTTCAACAATTCCTTGTTAAAACTAGTGCCAACAATTGCTATATCAGGATATGGTTCTTGAGCTACTTCAAGTTCCATATGACTCCCACTTGGTTTATCACTAGAAGCTTGCTTTCTGCTGACTCAATATTTAGAAGAATACGATAACTTATTCTTTGTGGGGTTGTATAAATAATCTAAATGCCCTTTTAGAATATTATACAAATATGTAATTTGTTTGCGTTTGTATTCAAGATATAATTAATAGTGATTAAGGTATAATCCCAAGAGCATAAAGGAAGATAATTTCTACTGATTAGAAAGTAAACTTTATCCGGTAAGGTCTAATTCATTCTTTTATGATCACTTAAAGCTTTATATGGTGTTGCTGGATTTATTGGTATTTATTGCTTAATCTTAGATATTCATTAGAAAGGAAGTCATACAACACAGTGTATAGTTCCGTAATACTTATTTTCTCTACAGATTAGTGAAAATATGATTAATAATCCTTTATATATAAATAAGATTCACATATGTCAAATAAACAACATTATTTGCTTTCAAAGATCATTTTCTTGAAGTTGGAATCTGTGGATACCATTTATACAATAAAGATAACAATGTCACAAATAAGTTTGATTTAAAACAAGTTTAAGTCAAAGTTGTTTGCATATAGAAGTTAATTTTATTTATTAAAATATTGATATTTACTTTATAGTTCTATTAAGAGATCTAGTCTCATAAATAGAAGTTAATCATTTCAGAATATGAGTATTTTCGTCATGAAAAACCATTAAGTAAATAATCAAACATTTAATTAAAATAACCGAGACATAAATATTTGGACATGATAAATTTAAAACATACATTGTTCCAAAACAAACATTGTTTTATATTACAAGTAATTTATGTTCTGAGCACAAATAATGAACTAAACTCCGAGAGTTTAGTTCCAACTTGCTTGTCCTCAGCTGGTTACTCTTCTGTAATATCTGCAAACAATTTACAAATATTAGCGTAACATTTAAGTACCAAGTACTTGAGTGTTATATGAAAAGTATAAGTTCTATCTAGTAGATACCTGAAGTACTAGTCTCTTCCAGACTTTCCTTTTCAAATAAGAGAAGCAATTTCTCTTCCAATATCCGATTTTTACATAAAAGAGACATGATCCATCTATGTGGGCCTTCTTAGATTTCTTGGGCTTAAAGATGTTCAGTCCATAAAACATAGGCTTCTTAAATCACACAAGGTGACTCCTTTTAGCCTTGCATCATTCCATTGTTTAAACAAGTTTGAAACAAATATCACTGTATTTTTCAGAATATTGCTTAACCTGTTATATCATCAGATATACATGCATCTAAACTATTCTTAGTGTTATGTTAGAAGCATTTTGAGCATCACAATGATGCCTTTACTAGGTATCATGTTCATGTCTGTTGCTCAAAGCAAGTTGTTTAGGACTAGGACCTTTAAGTGGGTACAATTTTACATCTCTCGCGAGATTGTCTCTCAAGACATGAACCCATTCATTGAAGTTGTATCTATTGAATGTTATTATTTCATTAAAGAAAATGACAATTCATGGTAATGAGAGTGGATTTTATATCTACAAAATTTTAACAAAATTCATTTGGTAATTTTCAATATTTAATCCTTAGTAATTAATACCCTTTTAGTTTCTAAAAACATTAATTATCAAAGTCTAGGATCCAAGTTGCAAAACAAATAAATGGTTAGATATCATTTATCCCATCCATTTGAATTTAACCCGGTAGATATCGATTATCAATTATATCTTACTATATAATTCCTAGATTTATGGGATCACTAATAACAATTTTGATTAGACATATTTGATCCCATTTATGCCTCAGAACTCTCTCGCTTAGGTATCCTTTATCACAAAAGATTTCGGATCAAATCATCTAATTTGAAAAAGTTGTGTAATCGGCCTATAACTTGGGTATAGAAATTGCGAAAACACCCCAACCATCAAAAGATAACACTATGCGGTTAGGTGACCTTTATCCCACTAGTGCATACAAGAAATGTGCGAGTGTTCTTCAAAACGATTGCATAGATTTGAGGTTTGTAAGGGGTCTTTGATGTTTTTATAAATCTAGTTCAAAAAAATACTATATCATGGTTATTGCATGCATTCAATAAACGATGGTATACTTTAAAAATCTTATTTTATGGAAAAATCACATTTTAACAATGTTCTTTTATAAAACCCGGTTTTATAAAATTGACACGATCAAATTTTAATAGCTAGTATTAAGTTGTGTTTGAGCGCTTTAGAACATTTGTAAACCTTTTAATAAAACTTCCTTTTATAAATTGAGGTTTTGAGTTTGATAAGTTTGCAAAGCTCTATTTTAAATTTATACAACTTTAATCCCGAAACTTTACCGATTACTAGTTTTAACGATAAAGTTTGTTTTATTTTTAAAACTATTTTTACCATCTTTTGTTAAAAGGTAAATTTCATTAAAACCAAACTCCTTTGTGATGTTTATTTACGTTCAAATATTATTTTGCATTTGAAAAACTAATTGTAACATACCAAAAATCATGACCAAAAATTTCGTTTTAAAATCATTAATCAACCATAATCAAGTCATACGTAAATCCTTATATGAAATCAAGTATCATTTCAAAAATATTTATTTTATCAGAGTAAACATCCCAGGCTAAAAACATCTTGGTGTGTGCGATGCGATCATCCCGAGCTCTTCCCTCCGCTACCGGAAGTACTAGAAACCAAAACAGAAAACCGTAAGCACGAAGCTTAGTGAGTTCCCCAACCTACCACATACCACATACATAACCACATACTGGGCCCCCGCCCGCTGCATCAGGACTTGCCCAGCATCAGACTAGCTCCGACATCGGGCCCCGCCCGACATCAGGCCCCGCCTGGCATCGAGCCCCGCTCGGTATACATATCTGTTTCTCTTAGGCCCCCCTGTCTCTGGGCCTCGCCCGCTAAATACATACAAACATATAACATAACACATAACAAATAGCTAAACATACTCTACTATACTTCTGTTCTAAAGCCTCGCCTAACTTGGGCCTCGCCCATGTCTTGCTACTGATGAGTCATGGAACCCCGTCCACACTCCTGCTGATAGTGAGATACGGGCCCCTGCCCACACTCAATTCTCTCCTATCTCGGGCCCTGCCCCTGCTCTGCTACTAATGAGTTACGAAACCCCGTCCATACTCAGCTAGTGATGAGATGCGGGACCTCGCCCCCACTCACCTCCCTACCAGGCACATACAAGTATCACACAGACAATAAGTATAACTAACATACTAACATTCCTCGGGCTTGCCCCGGCATCGGACTTTGGTCCGGAATATCATGCATATAATGCAAAGCCCAAACTGACAGTGTACGCGGGGCGTACATTCACGTACGATAAGCGTACAAGCCAAGTGGTGCGTATGCTGGGCATACCTGCACGTACGCTCATCGTCAGCCTCCTGATAAGTCCTTTTCCCATTAAGTGCTTAATACTTTACTTCAGAAGCTACAATCACAGATCCTGGTCCTTTTCCACGTCTTAATCCATAAAGTCACTGACTTGGTGACTTTACTTGGTCTAAACAAACCCAAACTCCAAAAATGATGTTCTACTTCCATAAAATGGGCTAGATCTCTTGCATGAACCTATTAAGACATTCAATATGGAGACTTTACTGCTTATGGGACGCTTTTAGCTCTGAGGGTGGCAACCCCAAGCTCACAAACGAGATTTCACCACAAAAGTCCATTCTTGGGACAAAAATGACTTCAAAACTAAACTACACTAGATCTAAGCATCCTTAAGTAAAGTTATGAACTTTATACCTTAAAAGAGTTCGAAATGATGATGTTATTCCAGGTCTATGAGCTCCAACTTCCCAAGTTCTTCCTTGCCAACTTCCTCTTTTCTTCTTCCAAGCTTACACCACCAAAATGAGCTTCTTGAAGTCAAAATCACCCAAGGATGAAAAGATGAGGCGTTCTAGGGTTTCTCTGAGGTTGGGGTACAGATAAGGAGGCTAGGGTTTGAGCCATTATGTTCTTTATATAGTGGCTCACCCTAAAAGTTAGGGTTTTTGGACACTGGACGGACGTTCGACGTACATCATGTATGCTGAGCGTACGCCAAAAACATCCACGACCTTATGACCTTATACGCTGGGCGTAACCTAGCATTACGCTGGGCGTACTCGCGCGCTTACCACCTTGCATGCATGGTCCTTATTTTTCATCTATTTCCATTAAGGGCCAATAATGCCAATAACTTCCAAGTGTCATATCTCCTTTATCCGAGGTCCGTTTCCAACGAACTTTATCTCCACAAAAAGATAGCGAGAAGCCCTACACTTCTAGCGACACACCCCGGCCCAAAAACCTTTCGAATAAAACTTCAAGACCCATAAAAGAACAAAACACCCCTATCCTTGGCCTTTGAAATTCATAAGCGAATACTTTCAGCACATGGTGTTACAACTCTCCCCCACTTAAACTAGACTTCGTCCTCGAAGTCCGCTACGACCAACTATCCTGCAATCTGCTCTCAACATTCCTGTCTGATGCATACATCACCTGTTGGGTCCGATCCCCAAAGAACCAATTCCATTGAACTTCTGCTCGGTCTTTCTGCAAAATAGTCCCTGAAGATAAGAACCTCGAGAGCTCTTCTAATCACCAACAACACTGAGAGCACGACTCTTACCTAACCGACAATCCTTTTGGTACTCCCCGAGTACTTATGCTGGACATCCTAGGGGTTCACCCCTTCTCCTGCGCGTTCACTGTCCTTCCCCCAGACAACTTTCCAAAACAACAACCTTTCCTTTCTCTATGAATGATATACCCTTCGCTGTATCTACATCTCCAGCCACTCCCAGTGCTGGTCACTTCACTGATACCCACTGAATGCTTCCTCTTACTATATCATGGTGCTGAAAACCCATCCCAACGAGTGGATCAGATAATCCTTCGAGTGAAAGAGTTATCCCTGCAACGGTTAGACTCAGACGAGAGCTGCGCAACAGAGTCAAATCACTCACTCTGAGATTATTTAATCCTGCTGTTAGCGGCTTAGCACCTCTCAGTCAACCAACTACTCCACGCAAGAAGCCTCTTATCACTGTCTCTGTCTGAAGATTCTGTTGTCTCTCATCCGCCTTCGGGATGAACCGGAACCACCCTGGTCCCAACTGATCTATCTGCATCTGGGTTACTGGACTCCCACCCGTTACGGCACCCAATCTCAAACTCTAAGTCGCTCCCAGAAACTTCCGAAGAAACTTCGGCTACCTAAAACTGCTCTACCTACCTTGGCACCCTGGCTCCCTAAGTCCTAGGATCCTCGATCCCCTATCTTGACCCTAAGGTCTCTACAAGGTCCCATCTGCGCTGCTATAATCACACGGGCCTTGCCCACGGGTCTCACCCAAACTATATCTCGGTGTGGCCTCCCCCATAGGTCTCACCTATCTAGGGCTAAGCAGGACCAACCCCATCCTGAAACTCGACGAACTATCCTTTCTCGATCTCTATCATGCTAACTAGGAGGTCCGGGCCTCGCCCATCCTCTGATAACTAGGAGATACGGGACCTCGCCTACACTCCTTCAACTAGCTGCTAACGAATGCTACGGCTATCCTATAGTCTTACATCCTGACTCAACTCGCGCCCTGCCGAGGAAATCTTCCACCTGGTTGCCAACCAGTTATCGTCTACCACGAATAAACAAACTCAATGTTGGGAAGTTTTCCAAACTCCCAACTCACGCGCTCCTCTATCCAAATAACCACTTGGGATGCTTTCCTTCCCAAAAAGTTGAGAACTCATCCCAATTTTGCACTTACTTCTGCTCCTGACCTCTGGGATAGTTCTCCCCCACTTCGATTCAACTAGATCCCTATAGCTCCCAGCTTGTAAGGGATTCCTGATCCTTCTCTCCGTCTCAAGGGTCGATCTGCTGACAACCTGTTGGATTAGATGTCTAACCCCATAACTATTATCGGTATGTACTTGACCCGAGAGTAGCATGGTCCATTTGGGTTGCATATCATCAGGACAATTAGTTAGGATGGACTCTTGAGAGAAGGTTATATATGATTTATTAATATATTATAAGTTATAATATATTAATATGAAATCATATGTTTTAATTAGTATTGATCAAGAATTAATTTGGAATTAATTTAGCGATCAAAAGAGACTAATTAAATCTATGGGGACTAATTATGGTAATTAGTTATATTTATATGGGTTGGGCTTATGATCCATGTTGGACTAAGTTTATGTATGGATACATAAAGAGTTGGGCCACATGAACCATGGATCATAAGACCCATGGGTATGGATTTGGGTTATACCCATGACCCTTGGAATCCTACATATAAATATGTTATTCTATAGCCAAAAATCGTGACTAGCCTTTTGAAGTGTGTGTGGACGATTTTGGGTGAATAGGAATTCTCTCTCAAGTTCCTCCTTTGTTAATGATGTGTTGTGACTTCATTTGAGGCTTCCACACTATTGGGGCTACGCTCTTAAGGCCAAATACATCAAGGTTTCAAGCTACATAAAAGGTATGTCATCCTAACTACTATTATATATTGTTTATGTCAATTGCATGCTAGTTATAGGTTTAAAGCCTTGGAAACCATTTGCATGTATAATTAGTGAAAACATAGATTCAAGGTATTTAGGGTTGTATGTACACCATAGGATGTTGTAGTATATAAAACCCAACAGTGGTATCAGAGTCATGGGTTGTTTTCAAATTATACTTGATGCTACTTGCTGAAAAAAGCTGAAAAAATCGAATTTTTTGCTGTCTGGACAAGGGACTCGACGAGTCCATTGAGGGACTCGACGAGTCCATGTGTAAATTCATCCAGCCCGTCGAGTTAGTTCTTGCACTCGGCGAGTTGGAGCCCCTGACAGCATATATTCGAGTTTTTTGGCCTGTTTTGGATTAGAATCATTACCACAAAGTGTTTTTATTCATAAATTTGATTTTGTTGTTATGGTAATGATGATTCTCATCCAATTAAAAGATAATTGTCATAAATTTCAAGTTTTGTATTAGCTTATATGAATATGCTAATTTCTTGAAGATTGATGATATGAATTATCTTGTTCTTATGAGTTAGTTTAGATTAATAGAAAAGTTATGTGATAATTGTTTTCGATCCAAATTGATCTAATAGTTGTTCATAATATGTGCTTTTGTAACTTGTCCTCAAGTTATATGAAAAGTCTCATTTATGAATTTTAAAACTCATAAAATTTCCATAAGTTATGAAAATGAAGAGTCTCATTTTTTAAATGTTTTTAAAGTCTTCCATAACTTGTCCTGAAGTTATGGAACTTGAAGAGTTTTTCCATTAAACCACTTTAAAGTCATAAGTTATGGATTTGAAAAGTTTTGACAAGTTTCAAAACTTGCCCTCAAGTTTTGAAATTTGTAAAGACTCTCTCATGATAATTTTAATTACAAACTCTAGAATTTTAAATTCAAACCATATGGACTTTATTAAATTAATTAAAGTGTCTAATTAAAAGAAAGTTAATAACTCCATAATGACATGGTTTAAGTTTAATTAAATTAAGAGTATAGTTTAATTAATAGATTAAACCACCAAGTATTTTAAATGTGTAAAATACACCCTTATACTATTATAATATTAAAAGTTAATACTTATATATATATATATATATATATATATATATATATATATATATATATATATATATATATAGGGTCAAGATCAAATAAGAAGGAAATATTTGGTAGGAAGGTAAGAAGTTTTTTTTCTACATTATTTTTTCGTGAACAAACAAAATGAATCATTAGATGATTCATTTGTAAGATGATTCACAAGAAAAAATTCTCAAAAAAACATCTCGATGATTCATTTATACAATGATTTTGTTGTTATTCATTAAAATTGTCATAAAAGTTAATTTTTTCTTAATTTACTTAAAAATGAATCATAAAGATGTTTTTTTTGGGAATTTTTTCTTGTGAATCATCTTACAAATGAATCATCTTACCGTTAGTAGTCCTCATTCACGAAGCCGGTCTATAAGGGGAGTATAATGTTACTGCCTATAAAATGACAGTTTAATGGGTGTCCACTCTCACCACCGCTTCCTTAACTGGTGGAGGGTCGTTAGCCGAACGGGTTTGACAGGACATTTAAATTGTCACTAAAAGTATAATGAAATACTAAGTAACTAAACACTTATAAATTCCCAATCTTAGTTACTTAGGAAAATGTGAATTTGGTGCTAACCCATGAAATTGCACTTTGCACCTTGTTAAGTCATTAGTGGAGCGTGTGTGGTTAACCGGCACACTATTCTGGGAATGACAATGTGTGGCAAAGGGTAGCTTGATGTTAATCATAGATCAATGGAGCGTGTGTGATTAAACGGCACATTGATTAGGTGGTTGTAAAATTAAGTGTGCCAAGTTAATTTGCATGGTTATTTACTCCTTGTTTGTGATCCTCGGCATCCCAGTCACAAACTTGAAGGGCACAATCTAGATTTAAACATGCCATTGATTAGTTTAATGAATCTCAAAAGATATAGGAGTTTCAATTTCTTTAAAACCTAATGTTAAATTTCGTTTTTCACGGTGGAAATTGTTAAATCTTCATTTACCTACCTTCAAATATTTTGTAGCTTGGATTACGGCATCCCTCTTCCAAGTTATAAAATATTGTGTTGGGTCCTAGCCTTAATATTTCATATTGGGTGTTATATTAAGGACTTAAATAAACTAAACTTGTATTTCTCCCTCATAGATGTCTAGTTATGACAACTATGGTCTTCCTTATCCTTTTGGATAAAGCTATCCTAATGAAGATGATATCCCAAATGGAAATCAAGGTGAAAGATTAATCCCTTTGTTGTGCATTAATGGGATAGGAAATCATACTTCACTTCCTCCACCTCCTACAATTATTCTCTCTAACCCACAAGTTCTTGAGTAGTTTAAGGTCACTCAATCCCTATTGGCAAGCACTGTCTATATGTACTCACATCTTAGAGATGAAGTCACACATTGACAAGCTGGGAGAGTAGGGTGTCGAAGTCTCGGGGAAGCTGGTTGTTGACTTGGTTCTTCAGGCACTCCCTGATGACAGACCACCACATGACCCATAATGATCTTACCTATTTGCTTGATGCTGCTGAATCAGCAATGATTTGGAGCACGCGTAAAGCAAATTTGATTGGAAGATCAATTTCCCAAACTTCCATTGACATTTACAATGGTAACATTAGAAGTGCAGAAAAGTTTTCTCTTCCTAATGGAAAGGGATCGGCCATGGTCAAGTTGTTTGACAAAATGGTAAAAGAGAAAGGCTAAGTCTGAAATAGTCCCGTGTACCATTCCAAAGATTCTATATGTTTCTTTTGCCAAGAGAAGGGGCATTGGTTGCGAAGCTGCCTTATTTACCTGAAAGATCATAAGGATGGTAAAGTCAAAAAGTTTGACTTTAATTCAGGTAAAGTCCACTAGCTAACTCTATTAAGTTCCTATTTCGAGATTCTTATTACATGATGCGACTAGGTCACATTTTGATGTTTTGAAGAATCAAGGAAAAGTAAGGAAGCTTAAAGGTAGAGTAAGCTGATTCTGATTGTGAAGATCAAAATTTCGAGCTGGTACTTAAGAGTTATGATAGATTGCTTAGGAATAGATAACAACATGTTTTTCATTTGTATTTTCATTGTAAGGATAAGTTTTCCTGCAATTTTAAAATAAAAGATTTTTTTTATTTTAAGTATCCTTACAATGGCATTTGTGAAAATTGTTGTTTACATGTTTCCATTGATAGCAATATTGGAAAATAGATTTGACTCTTTTGTTTGTGGTAGTTTCATAATTTACCAAATAAGGAAATATTCTCATCACCCAAGTTTCAGTTGGATAGAAACTTGGAATCATGCAACTTGTATTGTATGATGAATGAGAATTTTCATCTTTGGGAAATTAAGACTAATTCCTTGGTCACATGTATATGTGAGTCAAGTGAAGGACTAGGAGATCAGGTACACTTGGTTATGCGCTGATCATGTCCACCACAAGAACGATAAGGCTATTCGTCATGATTTACTAATGTTTAGTAAATATGGTTGTGCTTACAAGTTTAAGTATAATTCTGAAACATTGGAAAAGTTTCAATGTATGGTAGGACGAATGAGAAGAATCAAATTAGGCAGAAAGATAAAAGTTTCTCCAATCTGAAAAGATGGGAGAGTACTTCAGTATCATGTTTTATTATCATCTTAATGATTATGAAAAACCATATCACAATTGATCCTCTAAGGACATCTTGGTGCATTTGTTTTGCTAAGAAGAGGAATCGTGAATTGTTGAAAAGGTTAAATCAAAATATGAATCATACTTCGTTCCAAAATTGAGTCTTGGAGTAACACTCGAACATCGAGCCTTGAGTGACATAATGTTAAGAAGGTTTAAAACACTTATCAAATGTAGAGTAAAATGTTTTCTACTCTTGTACTTTTGAAACTGGTGAGTTGTGATGTTTTGGATAAAATAAAGACCAACTAAGGCCAATTGTGTGAAGTGTTTGTCTTGATTAGATTCCGCACTAACTCTTGAATATTTGTTTGTCAAGTAATGTTCCTTGACAATGAGAAACATATATGTCAAGAGGTCAGTGGGTGTTTTAAAGATCTTGAAAAAATTTCAAGAACTAATCAAGAATAAAACCCGTTGTTTATCACTAGCACGCTACTTGAGGTTTGTAACCTATCGTGTTGACATATTCTTGTTTCTGTGCCCATTCCAGTTAAAGTTAACTATGCATATGAGTTCTATGAGTTCTCAATTGTTTGCATAACAACCTGGAAGCACTGGTAGGCCCTTGTGCTGCCAAGTGGCGAGAAATTAAGATTGAACAAGTTCAGTCCATATGAGTTTGGATTTGTCACTAACCTTGTCTTGTGATTATGGTCATGAAAATTTTACATGGATAGGAACACATACACCATAAAAATATAAGTGTCATAAGGTTTCTCTCCGATTCATGAAAATGATGGTGAGGAAACGCTTTCACTAAGTAGATTTTAAGTAGATAGCAATTGTGATATTTGCATTCTCAAAGTCGTTAATGGAGCGTGTGTGGTTAACCGACACACTAAAATGGAATAGTGAGAATGGCAAAAGGTCTAAACATTATGATTACGACATCCCTCTTCGTAAGTGTTTAGACACACATGTGAGCTATCTAAGGAAAGGTGGATGATTCTGATAAAGTCTTATCAAAGCATCTCGTATTAGAAATCTGAACTTTGGTAAGAAAGTCAATAAAGTATTGATTTCTAGAAGTCCAGCTGATTTCTGGATACATGTCTAAGCTAGTGGGAGCATAAGTGTTATGCTAATAATTATCATGTTAGTGGGAGCATGATTATTATGCTAAGTGTTGCAAGTTAGCAATATTAATTATAGAAAACAAAAGTTTCAAATTTGCAAAGTTTTAGGGTTTGAAAAGTTCTTTTGCTATAATTAAGGGAGAGGAAATTATACTTCATCCCAATTCTAAAAGATTAGATTTAGATTTTTATCAAATTTAGTCATGATTACATTATTTGAGTTCTAAAATTCGATTATGATTACGGCATCCCTTTTCATAATTTGAATTATGAGAACATGGCAAATAGAAATAGAAATATTATAGCAAAAGACTGGTCTAGTATCATGTCTTTATGTGAGACATCATGAATCGTGTCCCATATGCTTCGGATATAGGATCGATTACATGTGCTGTAATATTCATCCGTTCTAATTTTTCCAAATGCCTCGGGCATTACGAGGGAAAATGGAATAGAACTGGATATGACTAAAATGATTAAGCAATTGTCGAGGACAATTTGAGGCTTACCAAAGATTGGTTACTCATGGACAGTTGAAAGTATAGTGTTAAATTTTGGAAGGACCATATTGACATATTATGAAAAGAGGCAACTCTTGTTCAGAAGTGATGGTCAAAATGGAATATGGAAATGTTTCCATAGGTGGAAGTTATTCATTAAATCTGTGTAAGATTAGAAAACTTAATGAAAGAAGGATGTTCAAAGAAAAGTACTTTGAATATGAGACTTCGTTTCCAATGGAATTGCTCTCCATTGGAATACTTTGTAAAGTCTGTTTCCGAGTCTTTGTGACTTTTGTGCATAGTCATTACAAAAGGATCGATGCATATAAGTTTAGAATCTAACAGATTTTAGTAAATGGCAAAGAATCTTGGATTCTTACATTTACGATAAGGATTTGGAATTGTATAATGAGCATCATTGAAATGTTGTCAATTGATCTATTCCACAAAGAAAGGACCATAGGTAAATATAGTGTGCATGCTTGAGCATGGCATAACTATTGTTTTAATTCAAGTATTAAGTTGATTATCCGAAACATTATACAATGAATAATGAGTAATCAATATGGTGATTAAATAAAAGGTGTTTTATTTACTCTCACAAGTATTGGGGCCATATAGGATTAGTATTATTCTTGTGTTTCACTTTGCATGTTTTGAATTCCCGAATAGCTAAGGTTATTCAAACCCTCCACAGTCAATCATACTTTGGAAGTAGGTATGAATCAAGACTGTCATGAATTGGGATTGTAGATGTCTAAAGTGTTTAGACATAGCAAAAATTGCAGCAACATTCATGAGTGCTCCTGGAATAAGATTCGAGTATTGGATTAAACCCACGCTCATTTGACTCACTTCATGGATTTTATCACGAGTGATCATGAGACGATAACATCTTATATTCTTCAAACCTAGAGATATGATTTGTTGACTATGAGTTGGTTGTACATTGATTATACGAAAACGCATCAGTAACTTGATGTTATAAAACGTGCCATTGTGTATGATTCAACAAGTAGTTAGTACAAGCATATGAGTCGAAGTTTATCCATTCCTTTTACCCTTGGAGGGATAAAAGCGATATTTGTGGGCCCCTTGATGATTTGGTGATGACAAACGTAAGTGTTCGGTCGGGCCTGGACTGATTTGATTTGTTAAATTAGTCGGTCATCATAAATCGAAAATCGGGAACCAACAAATAGATAGAGAGAATTATTATAATCCATGTCTCAGTCCATATGATATATAGAATGGAGGAATAAATGATCCCTTATCTAATGGACAAGTCATTGACTAGGTCAGAGTTCGACAACAGCTTTTAAGAGCTACGATTGCTAGTCGGGGTTTTGGAGTCATATTTGCAATAATATTTTTAGACTTATCCAAGTGGGAGACTGTTGGATTAGATGTCTAAGCCCATTACTATTATGGGTATGTACTTGACCCGAGAGTAGCATGGTCCATTTGGGTTGCATATCATCAGGACAATTTGTTAGGATGGACTCTTGAGAGAAGGTTATATATGATTTATTAATATATTATAAGTTATAATATATTAATATGAAATCATATGTTTTAATTAGTATTGATCAAGAATTAATTTGGAATTAATTTAGAGATCAAAAGAGACTAATTAAATCTATGGGGACTAATTATGGTAATTAGTTATATTTATATGGGTTGGGCTTATGATCCATGTTGGACTAAGTTTATGTATGGATACGTAAAGAGTTAGGCCACATGAACCATGGATCATAAGACCCATGGGTATGGATTTGGGTTATACCCATGACCCTTGGAATCCTACATATAAATATGTTATTCTATAGCCAAAAATCGTGACTAGCATTTTGAAGTGTGTGTGGACGATTTTGGGTGAATAGGAATTCTCTCTCAAGTTCCTCCTTTGTTAATGATGTGTTGTGACTTCATTTGAGGCTTCCACACTATTGGGGCTAAGCTCTTAAGGCCAAATACATCAAGGTTTCAAGCTACATAAAAGGTATGTCATCCTAACTACTATTGTATATTGTTTATGTCAATTGCATGCTAGTTATAGGTTTAATTCCTTGGAAACCATTTGTATGTATAATTAGTGAAAACATAGATCCAAGGTATTTAGGGTTGTATGTACACCATAGGATGTTGTAGTATATAAAACCCAACACAACCAACGCTTACCACTGCTAGAGCTCCAAAACTAACCAATACCAAATTTGAACCACTCTTGAAGACTGAAAGAACACCTCTCGAACCCCACTCACACTTGCTACAGTGATTGCATCTTGAAAACTTGCTCTTAAGGGAAACATCTTCGAACTACTACTCTAACATCGATGGTATGAAAATGGCATATAATTCAATCATAAGAAGGAAATATAATATTCTGAAACACACTTACTGACATCGATGCAGTACCATAACAATAAAATCATAAACAGAAGCTGAATTTGAATTACATACCAGCGATCTCTTGCGGCTCGATCTTGACTTCTTGCGGAATCATGGGCGTTAGGACCTGAACTCCCCCTCTCTGTCGAAGTATTTGTGATGAATCCTGAGCTGCCTTAACCACTATACGGGGGCAGCTTGCCCTGATATGTCCGGCCTGATGACAACGATGGCACAACTCTACCTCCAATGTGCATTCCCGACGATTGTGACCTTTCCACCCGCACCTGCCGCACTTAGACCTAATACAAACATTCTCATGTGTCTCTTCATCCCTTGCACACCCTTCTCGTCCACTCGGGTCTCTTGCGTCAGCCATGGCAGCGTCCGACTGCTGAGATCGTTGAGCCTGACTAGAGGTCCGCTTCCTCTTCCCTAACTGCACATCTAAACCAAACTCTTGCTCCCGAGTTACCCCGACTACCCCATCAACCGCCTGAATAGTCGCCGTCTGACCCTGAAACCTAGCGGTTACCCTAACAATAACATGCTCACTAATGTCGGGTAAATCCTCGCGTACGGCTCGCGAAACCTCCACAACGATTTGATCGTATAGCGGACTCTCCTGGAGACAAGGTACGTAACCCATCTCCGATCCCTGATGACAAGATCTAAAAATGGGACCCTCCCTGCTGAGGGATCCCAGAGATCCATAAACATTGGGTCTCAGAGGAACCCCTAACTGCCCCATAGAGATCTCGGCCCAGAAGGCCTCGAGGCGGCTATCCAAAAGCTCCAAAATCCCATCCTTGAGTATACCGAAGATCAAGGAGTCTGGTCCAGTATATTACGCGTAATTTCGGCAGAAATAAACTCTCGCATCTGCTCCCCGAGCTGCTCGGCTGCTGCACTCGAGCCTAATCCCTCACCTGCACCAGAATTGTCCACTGGCCTACCTCGTAGCGTCACCATGCTGCAAGCATACCATAACTACCATCAAAATACTCCTCACTACTGAGGGATCTCACGCACTCACTACAAGTTCCGTGGTCTTATCTCAGCCCTTCTTGAATCGAGTACGGATCCTCTGCTTTCAGTAGTACGGGCCCATACTACCTTCCATATCTATCCGTACTTTCCTCAAGAATTTCCTCGACTCCACCAAGTCCCTTTCACTACTACTAACACTGCTCCCAACACTAATCTCATCCTAGGCTTTCCCTAAGGTAACCTGCACCCCAAACCCAGTCCTCAGCTACTTAAGGTATCTTCGTAATGCCAATTAGCCACTACCTTAGTACCATCACATGTGACGAGGCTTAGATAATCCTTCGAGTAAAGGACTCATCCCTACAACGGTTAGACTCAGACGAGAGCTGCGGAATAGGGCCAAATCCAGCACTCTGAGATTATTCAACCCTGGTCACATGTGACTTGATGTATTCACCTAATGGCTAACTCCCATCACTCAGAGCCCCACAAAGCACAAAGCAAGCATCATTCAGACAAAAAGGAAAATCTAACCAGAACATAATCGAGCAATTCTATCCACATATTAGGAATCTGTACTAGCATGAAACTTATAAAGCTCATACACATAACAGGTACATAAGGCATCCTCCTAGATCCTTAGTCCTAAAATAGCATGTAGTTCTAAAGCACATATCATATCGTAAACTTGTATGGGTACTTTGGGAGAACTTACTTGAGCTCGACTGATTGCATGCACCACACCCCTTACTCTTTTCAAAATTCTTTTCTCTTTTCAAAATTCCTTTATATATATATAAAAAAAATGATTTTCTTTTGAAAACATTTCATACCAATTCCTTAGTTTGAGTTCGGACACGCCCGAGAGTGTGCCCGAATCCCTCAAACCAAGGCTCTGATACCAACTTGTAACATCCCAAAAATCATGACCAAAAATTTCGTTTTAAAATCATTAATCAACCATAATCAAGTCATATGTAAATCCTTATATGAAATCAAGTATCATTTCAAACATATTTATTTTATCAGAGTAAACATCCCAGGCTAAAAACTTCTTGGTGTCTGCGATGCGATCATCCCGAGCTCTTCCCTCCGCTACCGGAAGTACCTGAAACCAAAACTGAAAACCGTAAGCACGAAGCTTAGTGAGTTCCCCAACCTACCACATACATAACCACATACTGGGCCCCCGCCCGCTGCATCGGGACTTGCCCGGCATCGGACTAGCTCCGGCATCGGGCCCCGCCCGACATCAGGCCCCGCCTGGCATCGAACCCCGCTCGGTATACATATCTGTTTCTCTTAGGCCTCGCCTGTCTCTGGGCCTCGCCCGCTAAACACATACAAACATATAACATAACAAATAACAAATAGCTAAACATACTCTACTATACTCCTGTTCTATGGCCTCGCATAACTTGGGCCTCGCCCATGTCCTGCTACTGATGAGTCATGGAACCCCGTCCACACTCCTGCTGATAGTGAGATACGGGAACCCGCCCACACTCACTTCTCTCCTATCTCGGGCCCCGCCCCTGCTCTGCTACAAATGAGTTACGGGACCCCGTCCATACTCAGCTAGTGATGAGATGCGTGACCTCGCCCCCACTCACCTCCTTACCAGACACATACTAGTATCACACATACAATAAGTATAAGTAACATACTAACATTCCTCGGGCTTGCCCCGGCATCGGACCTTGGTCCGGAATATCATACATATAAACTTTCCTCGGGCCTCGCCCGGCATCGGACCATGGTCCGGAAACATACTATCATACAATTCCTAGGGCTAACCCCCGGGTCTTCCTACCATACATAAACTAAATGGGCCGACATTGTGGCCGTAGACCCATGTACACAGCAAGGAGACTCACCTTGCACTGCTGAACCCTGCTGATACTCCTCTGGCTGCTGACTGGCAATTCCCGAACTGCTGACCCTTCGGCTTCCCGAACTACCAATACCAAACATCACTTAGTCCAATACAATAATCCTTCATAGGGTAGAATGACCATTCTACCCCTAGGCCAACTTGGTCTATAACTAAGGCCCAAACCATAATGAAAAAGGCCCAACACTAGGTAAGCTTCCCAAGCCCACTAGTGGCCCACTAACGGCCCAATTTGCTAAATTAGCCCAATCCCTTTAATGGGCCTTACCCTAAGCCCAAGCATTTCCTTGGCCCATATTATCTGATTTCTGATGACCCACTAAGGCCCAAAGACCCAAAGCATGGCCCAAACCGAGGCCCAATAATGCAAAGCCCAAACTGACAGAGTACGCGGGGCGTACATTCACGTACGCTAAGCGTACTAGCCAAGTGGTGCATACGCTGGGCGTACCTGCACGTACGCTCAGCGTAAACCTCCTGATAAGTCCTTTTCCCATTAAGTGCTTAATACTTTACTTCAGAAGCTACAATCACAGATCCTGGTGCTTTTCCACGTCTTAATCCATAAAGTCACTGACTTGGTGACTTTACTTGGCCTAAACAAACCCAAACTCCAAAAATGATGTTCTACTTCCATGAAATGGGCTAGATCTCTTGCATGAACCTATTAAGACATTCAATATGGAGACTTTACTGCTTATAGGACCCTTTTAGCTCTGAGGGTGGCAACCCCAAGCTCACAAACGAGATTTCACCACAAAAGTCCATTCTTGGGACAAAAATGACTTCAAAACTAAACTACACTAGATCTAAGCATCCTTAAGTAAAGTTATGAACTTTATACCTTAAAAGAGTTCGAAATGATGATGTTATTCCAGGTCTATGAGCTCCAACTTCCCAAGTTCTTCCTTGCCAACTTCCTCTTTTCTTCTTCCAAGCTTACACCACCAAAATGAGCTTCTTGAAGTCAAAATCACCCAAGGATGAAGAGATGAGGCGTTCTAGGGTTTCTCTGAGGTTGGGGGACAGATAAGGAGGCTAGGGTTTGAGCCATTATGTTCTTTATATAGTGGCTCACCCTAAAAGTTAGGGTTTCTGGACACTGGACGTATGCTGGGCGTACATCCTGTACGTTGGGCGTATGCCAAAAGCACTCGCGACCTTATGACCTTATACGCTGGGCGTAACCCAGCCTTACGTTGGGCGTACTCGCGCGCTTACCACCTTGCATGCATGGTCCTTCTTTGTCATCTATTTCCATTAAGGACCAATAACGCCAATAACTTCCAAGTGTCATATCTCCCTTATCCGAGGTCCGTTTCCAACGAACTTTATCTCCACGAATAGATGGCGAGAAGCCCTACGCTTCTAGCGACACACCCCGACCCAAAAACCTTTCAAATAAAACTTCAAGACCCATAAAAGACCAAAATACCCCTAGCCTTGGCCTTTGAAATTCATAAGCGAATACTTTCAGCACAGGGTGTTACACTAATTTATCAACCATAACATAATAATAATAACATAAAGATGAAACAACAAAAGCATGCATAACATTTATAACATATGTGCATAAAGCAAGCCATAAACTAGTAATATTTTTGTGAGCAATCACACAAAATATTAATTCCTAAAGGGACATAAGGGACCTTCATCTTGTGTAATCTTCATGTGCTCCCACTTGCTTCAACACTTTGTAGCAAGATTATAAAAATAATTGTATAAATTTAAGAAACTTTAATAAAATCATGTTTATAAACTTTTGATCTTTAAAATGGCCACCATCTTCATTCCTCTTACATTTTTATAAAAATACTATTTTTAAAACTAATCTATTACTTACAAAAACTAAGAAATGAAACTATCTATTTAATTATTACATACCATATGAATAAAAAAAATAATTACAACCATTTTAAATAAATCAACACATTAAACAACACAAAGGCACATGGCTTGTTTATGCACATCATACACATTTATATACTCAAAATTATATAAAACAACTCTTTGTTTTTCTAAGACAACTTTTATGACTAAAAAGATACATGTAAACTTTTAGTCAAAAAATAACAATTATAAACATTTTAAAGTTGTCATTGAAAATATGTATGGATTTTTATTGCAAAGAGAAAACCATCCATGTTTTCCAAAAACAAAGACTTCATCAACTTAACAAAAAATCTAACTAATCTTGCAAAACTGGCTCTGATACCAATTGTTGGGTTTTTATTCAAAATTGTTTCAAAAACATAAATAATGCAACGGAAGACTAAAGATTTGAACAAAAATTAAAACTAGTTTTATTCCCACCAAGGATTATTTTGCAAGACTTGGAAAGATTAAAACAACCATAGAAGAGAAAGCATAACAACCTTTGAAGACTTTGATCCTCATGGGAGGTTGGAAGTTGATGAAGATGACATTAAACTCTAAATTAGGAGCTCCTTAGAAGTGTCCACGAAGCAAGACAAAACCACCATATATGCAGTATAACACTTGAAAAATGTTGTTATTAAGCTTTAAGACATATTCCAAAATATGCTTAAAGAGAAGCAACATTTAAGCACTTAATCTCTACACCATTTGCAAGAAGAAGATGAGAGGGAATAGAGCTTTATGCTCTCAGCATTTTCTAGAGAAATGAGGGAGAAAGATGCAAGTGAAAGCTAACTCAAAACTCTTGTCTCATACCACTCTTTTATACAAGCAAGTGTATAGAAAAAGTTAAGACACAAAAGTAAAAGTATAAGTCACTTTTTCTTACAAGGCATGAAGAAATAATAAACAATTTAACACTCAAACTAGCCATGCCTTTAATCATATTAAACTAGTCTTGTAAGAAGCATGGTAAGTGTAATAAACAAATCTGTTGGGTCTAAGAGTTGCGTCATTGGGCCTGTTACTGCGGTCCATTGTTATCACGGTTTGGGCCTGTCCAGCCGTGTTTATGTCATTAAGGTTTAGTATATAAGATGCATGCATGCATCATTCTCTGTACGCTTTTTGATTATTATTCTTTTCATCGTATTGTAACCCTAGCACACCTCTACAATAGAAGTTCTTTGTTGAGCTCTTCTGAGGTGGAGCATATTAATCATTCAGCTCTTGTTTGATTCATCGTGTGTTCATTGCACTTATTGTGTTTGTCTAAATCTGTTACGAATCTAAATGATCTTAGAGAAATTAATTCTCATCAATTGGTATCAGAGCAGGAGACTGTGTAATTCATACGCATCTCTTCTGTTGGAAGAGTCTTTTTAGGGTTTCCGCTTTTGTTGAAATCGTTGGAGCCGTCATCACATTTATTGACGTTGTTCCATGTTTTTTGATAAAACCCTAATTTAATCTTTACAAGTCTGGTTCTTTACAGATATTCAAAACAGGTCATTATGTCTCACGAAGATTCACAAATAAACCCCATCAACATATCCAACAACATCGGATCTACTACAATAATCCCGATCTTGTATACCCAAGATTATGAGGTCTGGACGCATCACTTTGAAGACTATGTTCTTGGTTCAGAGGATAATTGGTATCTAATCTGGGAAGCTATCACATTGGGTCCGTTTTCTCACTTTGGAACAAACAAAATCATCAAAACTCAAAAGGGGTACAATCAGCTCATGATCGACGAGGAGAATGTCCCTCAAGACGAGAAGGATAAATTGATGAGCAACATTAAAGCTATGAAGATGATCAGATTTGCCTTGCAATCTGATACTTTTCGTCTGGTCAGTTGACGCATGACGGCAAAACAAATCTGGAATAGGCTTAAGGAGCTATACTCCACCGATGAGGATCTGGAGCATTCAATTCAAACTCTTCTGCTTTCGGAATTTGGTGACTTCAAGCAAAAACAAGAAGAAAAACTCATTCAGGCGTTCGATCGTTTCAATCATCTTCTTAGTAAGATGATCAAGCACGAAATTGGAAGAGAAGTGATCGAACAGAAGGTCACTTTTATGAATGGACTAAGACCTGAATGGATGGCTGTGGTTTCGACTGTGAAAGCTCATGAACAGTTCAAAACCTACTCGTTGGCGAAGCTTGTTGGAATACTCAAGTCACATGAAAGTGTAGTGACTAAGGAAACGAAAGTGATGTCTAGCATGGGATCTTTGGCTCTTCTCTCAAAGGGAAAGAATGCGGCTGAAGAAGAAGAAGAGTTGGATCTTTCTGAATGTGATCCGAAAAGGCGAAAGAGGAGGTTAAAAACACTCCTCATCAAGATGAAGGGAAGAAGGAAAACAAGCTTGTAGGTGACTCCGGATATGACTGCAATTTTTGCCACGACAAAAATCACTTTGCCAAAGATTGTATGTTGAGAAAGCTGTCCGAGAAGAAGGATGGAGAAGATGATGAAGCGTATCACCCGTGCAAACTGGAGGAAATAAAGAAGAAGAAAACCTCTAACAATTCTATGGATGCTTTGATTGTGCAGGAGAACTTGGTTGATGATGAGTTCGGAGGAGTAGAGGTATGGTCTACCGACTCTGAAGATGAAGAAGTTCGCAAACTTACGCATGGTAGGGCCTTTGTGGCGAAGGAAGATGATGCTAAGTTTGTTGGAAGGTGCTTAATGGTGTCTGCTGGAGTATCACAAATAAGAGGCTACACAACGGATGGCGGGTCTGATGAAGCGAAGGTAAGAGAAGACAGATGCTTCACTGCCAAACCAATGGGTGAGCAGATCAACGAATGTGATCAGTTGATCAAGAAGGTACAATCTATCCTTGAATCACTGAAAATACCAGTTAATAACTATGAAAAGGAATTAAACGAATTAAAATTCAAGTTTTCTAGTTTTAGTGGTAGTTAAAAACAAACCCGCCTCACGAACTCTAACCTAACTGATCAACTCAGCAGGGTGTCTTCCAAGAGTGAGGAGCAAAGGATGTGGATAGAGAAGAAGGAACTAGAGTTAGTTAGGGCTAGAGATGAACTGATTTATTTGCAACGTGATAATTTGAAGTTTTTGAAACAAAGGAATATTTTTTGCTTAATTGCTAAACGTCTTTATTCCAATATTACTCAGTTGTATTTAAATTGTGAGATTGGAGATAAGATTCACAAAATGATTTTGCCTTTCGTTGAATTAAAGGAAGACGAAATCGATGCTGATTGCTATAAATGTGAATATATTGTCTCTTCGGATGAGATTTTTGATGCCTACAAAATCGGTCTGGACAAAATCGAGTCCTTTATCAAGTCCAAAGACTAAAAGGACATGCTTAAAAACCTTTTGGACGAAAATGACAAATTAAAAATCAAGACTGAAACTGTACAAAAATTTGACTCATTGAGTACTAAGTTGAGTTCAGAAAACAAGATAAATGTGGAAAACACTTCTGAATTTGATGAGGACAGTGATATGAGTGAAATATCTGTAGAGGATGAAGTTGACTGTTCAGAATTTATCAAAAGCGAAACCAAACCTACCAAAGGTATTATATCTGAAAATTCAGTTGAGTTCGCTCGGATATCCCAAGATAAATCCAAAGTTCTGAAACAGAAGGCTGTGGTATATCAAAAGGTATAAACTGTACCAAATCAGGTATACACCACAATAGGAGTTACTCAGAAACACACAGCCGAACTCACAGCCATAGTAAACGAACACAATGTAGGAGGCTGTGATGATTATTTTTGGTATGCTCCAATTGACAATGCAGACGAAACTGTCGGTTTATCGGAAAGAACCTCATGGAGAGTTAAAGGCAGATACGTGGCAGAACGACTCAACAAGCCAACAAGCTTTGATGTACCAAGCACAAGTGGTACTAAAGGAATTCAAAGCGAACCTGAAAAGGCAGCAAGCGAAACCTCTTCATTGAAGAACGAAACTCGTGTAGAAAGACCGAAGCTGAATGTAAACATTCACAAGTCTCAGAAGCAGCTTGCTGAACAAAAACGCCAGCGAAACAGGAGATATCAAAAGAATCTCAATGAAAGGAAGCAGTTTTGGCACTCCCAAAACCCCAATTATGTTCGCACAGAAAAGGCGTCCAATCATAAGGTGAAAGAAAGTCCAAAGCTAACTCTGACACATGCACTCACTGTGAATCCTGCAGTCAAACGAACCGAAAGAGCGATTTCGGTCCCAAATCTAGCAGTGACCAGAACCGAAAGAGCAGTTTCAGTCCTAAATCCCATCCTCCTCATTCTCAAACAAAGCAAAATCCTAACAAGGATGTCAAGGGAAAATGAAAGCTCGTCTCAGAATGCGAATTGCAAACGAAGAAGACAACAACTAACCTTAGGAAACAAAAGAAAGTTTTTGTTAAGAATCAAAATAAAACTCCACAATCTGATTCAAACCAAACAAATGCTAACAAAATTATAGTTTTCACCATCAAAAGGAAAGACGAAACCACTTTAATAAAATGAACATATTTGGTTGATCTTTCTATTACAATTCCCTCTTGTGTAAAAGGCTCACGTGGACCCAAGTAACTTTGGGTTCCTAAATCTGCTTGATTTTTGCAGGTTATCAGTGACGAGCAGTTCGACGACTAATGGTATATTGGTAGTGGCTGCTCATGTCACATGACAGGGAGACGGGAAGAGCTGAGGGAGTTTCAGGCTCTAAAAGATGGTGGATGTGTCAAGTATGGAAACAACTCATATGGCACTATAAAAGTCTATGGAATGATAACGAACGGAGATTTTCCATTCGAAAGGTGGCCTACGTGGAGGGATTGCAACACAATCTCATAAGTGTCTCGCAATTGGTTGTAGGGACTGGCCTGAAAGTCTCATTTGATGATGAAGGATTAGAGATTACTGAAAAGAAAACTAAGACAGTTCTGTTGAAGTCCCAGCGTAAAGGCAAAATGTATCCATTAAATCTAAACCCGATACGTGGGAAGCCGGCTGCATGTCTTCTAACGAAAGCTCATTCTGATGAAAGTTGGCTATGGCATCGAAGACTCTCGCACCTTAACTTCAAAGACATCAAAAAGCTGGTTCTTGGTGATCATGCACGAGGATTGCCACTTCTCAAGTTTGACAAGGAACATTTGTGTGCTGCATGCGAAATGGAAAAGCAAAGCCGAAAAGAGTCATCCCACATGTATTAACACAAAGATCATTGAACCTCTTGAGCTTTTACACATCGATCTATGTGGTCCATCGGCAATAGAAAGTATCGGTGGTAATAAGTATATTCTTGTTATTGTCGATGATTTTTCACGTTTCACCTGGGTTTTCTTTCTTAAACAGAAATCAGAGGCAACTCCACAACTCAAAATTTTCATCAAATAGGTGGAAGTAAAGCTGAGAAAGGATGTGAGAAATGTCCGAAGTGACAATGGGTTAGAATTCAAAAACCACGACTTTGAAGAATTTCTGGCCGAAAAGGGAGTAACTCACAACTTCTTCGCTCCCTATACTCCACAAAAAAATGGTGTAGTTGAAAGGCGAAATCGTTCGTTGTGTGAAGTCGCCCAAACTATGCTCAGCTTCGCTTTTCTTCCTCTGTACTTCTGGGCTGATGCGATTTCTGCCGCTTGCTATACCCAGAATCGAACCTTTCTCAATAAGCGATTCTCTATCACATCGTATGAAATTCTGAATAATAGCAAGCCTAACGTTAAATTCTTCCATGTCTTCGGTTCCAGATGCTTCATCTTCAATTCCAAAGAGAACCGAAACAAGTTTGACGTGAAGGCAGACGAAGGGATTTTTCTTGGATACTCTCTTACCTCCAAGGCATATAAGGTTCTAAATAAAAGATCAAAGAAGATAGAAGAAACCTATTATGTCACATTTGATGACAATTATGTGAAGAAACTTCAATCTAGCGAAAGTCCAATGGAGGAGATCTTTCCACAAACAGGTCAAGTCACGGCTCCTATATCAAATCTGTTTGAAAAGTACATGTTGCTCTTTGATGAACCGGACTGAAGCGAAAGCAGCTGATAACAAGGTTGAAAACCTGAAGGAGATAATTAACGAAGCTGCAAAAGCCATGGAAAGCGAACCTCAAGGTCCAAGCGAACCCAAAGGTCCTAGTGAACCCAAAAGTCCAAGCGAACCCACAAATAACCGCACCACTTTCTAGTGGGAGGGTTCGTCTACATCAAACCAATCTGATTCGCCTTTCCAGGGGGAGAACCCATCTCCAACAATGAACCATGGAAGTCCAACCGAGGGGGAGAATTCTGACCCGGATGTTGAATTTGCTTCATCATTCGAGGGGGAGAATGGCAATACGAATGATGACGACGCTCAGTCATAATTTGAAGAAGAAGTCAATGCCGAATTGGATCCTGCTTATGATCCTAACTACCCTTCTCTCACAAAGTGGACAAAAGATCATCCGAAAACTCAAATAATTGGTGAATCATCTGAGGGAGTTCTTACACGCTCTCAACTGAAAGAGAAGCAAACAACTCTATTCTCTCAAGTGGAATTCTGCATGTTTAATTCGTTTGTCTCCAAGATTGAGCCGAAAACAGTTAACACTGCACTTGATCACTCTGATTGGGTACATGCTATGCAAGACGAACTCAATGAGTTTTAGCGAAACCGAATCTGGAGACTGATTCCTACACCAAAGGATGCATCTGTGGTTGGATTAAAATGGGTATTCAGGAACAAGATGGACAAAGAAGGGAATGTGATACGCAACATGGCAAGGCTGTGGTCAAGGGATATTGTCAGGAAGAAGGTATAGATTATGAAGAAACCTTCGCTCCTGTAGCAAGGTTGGAATCAGTTCGGATCTTTCTGGCATACGCTGCTCACAAGAATTTCGAAGTTTTTCAAATGGACGTCAAGTGTGCATTCTTGAATGGAGAACTAGAAGAGACTGTATATGTGGAGCAACCACCAGGTTTTGTGAATGAGAAGTATCCTGATCATTGCTATATTCTGGATAAAGCGGTTTATGGTCTAAAGCAAGCTCCTAGAGTCTGGTATGAAACATTAACTCGCTTTCTTAAAATTTCAAAATTCAAACAAGGTTCGGTTGACCCAACCTTCTTTCGCAAGAAAGAGGGTGACCATTTAATGATCGTCCAAATCTATGTCGATGACATCATCTTCAGTTCTACGAATCCTAGCTTAACGGCTGAATTCAGGAAGTTGATGGAGACTAAATTTGAGATGAGTTCAATGGGTCTGATTTACTTTTTCCTTGGACTGAACATAAGATAGGGACCAGAAGGCATATTCATTAATCAGGAGGCTTACACGAAGACTCTACTGGCGAAGTTCGGTATGATGGGAGATTCTAAAGTAAAGGTTCCAATGGCATTCGGAACGAAGCTAACACCATCTCTGGATAAACCAACTGCTGATATGACCCTCTATCATGAAATGATAGGGTCTCTAATGTATCTAACAGCTAGTAGACCATATATTATGTTTTCTGTCTGTTATTGTGCCAGGTTTCAAGCTAATCCACGTGAACCTCATATGGTGGTTGTGAAAAATATCTTCAGATATTTGAAGCGAAACTCGTCTCTCGGTCTTTGGTACCCTGCGAAATCAGGTTTCTTTGTTCAAGCATTCTCTGATGCCGATCTTGGAGGATGTGGTCTAGACCGAAAGAGCACAATTGGCTGGTGTCAATTTCTTGATGGAAAACTCGTTAACTGGCAATCCAAGAAACAAACGTGCGTGTCTCTTTCTACGGCCGGAGCTGAATACATCGCCGCTGCATCTTGCATTTCACAGGTCATATGGACACAAAGTCAACTTAGAGACTATGGCCTTAACATGAAGAAAATTCCCCTCCATTGTGACTCAGAAAGCGCTATTCGGATATGTCACAACCCATTGCAACACTCTAAAACGAAACATATAGCACTGAGATACCACTTCATCAAGGATGACGTAGAAGATGGTAACGTTGAGATCCACTTTGTTCGATCTGTTGACCAATTAGCTGACATCTTCACGAAGGTCTTACCCGAAGCAAGTTTTAATAAAATACTCCAAGGCTTAGGGATGGTGGAAGCTGAGTCAGTACCGAAACCCCTTTCGCCTCTTTAAAATTAAGCAAGCGAAATAGAGCGAACGCTCGGTCTATTTCGGTTCCAGATTTTTCGGGAACCGAAATGCACCGAACGCTCGGTCCATTTCGCCACATCTCTCCAAAGGTGAAGTTTCGGTTGTATACTTTGTACACTATGTATACTTTTTATCAATTCATTTTATGTTTTTCATTTGTTTTCATAAAATCCAAAAAATATTTTCTTTTCTGTTTTTATTTCTTTTCAGAAAAATCATAAAATCCAAAAAAATATTTTATTTTCTGTTTTTATTTCTTTTCAGAAAAATCATAAAATCCAAAAATATTTTCTTTTCTGTTTTTATTTTTATTTTTCAAAAAATCCAAATGATCAAAAATATTTTACTTTGAGTTTAGTTTTATTTCGTTTCTTTTCCAAAATAAAATCAAAATACCAAAAATATCACACTGAAAGGACTCTTGGAAGACTACCACTGATGGAACTGGGGCAGGTATAACAATCTTTATCTATGTACTAGCTACGTGTCCCTAGAAGCATGATGTTGCATGTTGTCCAAAGCGTCGACAACTCTAAGTGAAGCCTTACTGATTCAATATATACAAATTGTTTCTTCCCAATAAGGCTGATAAAATCACTCAAGTCATGAGCTACCTTACTCTTTTCGTACTGAGTTAAGAGTTTTCTGCTCGGTCCTTACTATTTAGCAGTGGTACTTTCGGTTCTTTAACCACCTTCACACTTTTCTCCATCACGTTTCGGTTCATCATTGTAACCATTGAGACTCTCAGAATTTACCACTGAGGTTTATTGTTACACAACATCTGTGTTTATGATCTTAGTTTTGTCAACCACGATCTAAGTGAAACCCAAAATTCAACACCTACAATGAATTGATGGTGAACAATCACACGTTCTAGCTTTCACCCACGTATTAACGAAACCACTTTAGTGGGAGGTACCAATAAATCTCTTTTTATTTTTGAGCGATCTTTATGAAATTGTCTCACACCAAGACTTTTCTGCCCAAAAGATCCAGTTTATTTTTGTTTTCGAGATTTCTACAATATCACCAAGTCACTGAAAATTGATCAAACCTACTTGTTTTATAGGCTACACCGGTTTCACAAGTACTTCATCCAACTTTCGGTCTTATATCAAGTTCCGTAGTTCGATTGAAGCGAAAGCCACCCTAATAACCTTATACTGAAAAGATGCCTTTCAATGCTTCTTAATAAGCATATGATCGTATTTTAACGGGAAACCACACAGACACTTCTAAGTCTCTCTTGACTTTGAAGGAAGAGATTCGTGCCCGGGATCCACAGTTTTGTGTCTTAATTGACATCACTTATATCCCACATATACTTTGTTTTATTTCTTTTTCTTTGGCACACTCTTGCACGAAGATCTTTATGATTTTCCACAAGTCTTAATCGTGGTACTTATGGCTTTTTCTCAGATCTGGAGTTTCGGTTCAATACGTTATGATGTTAGACTATGTTTGGAAGAGAAGGCTAGTCCATACCAATGAAAGCGAAAGGGCGAGTCCATATTTCAAAGGGAATTTGAATAGTTTTCAAAATCAAAGAGGCGGTGAATGGATAAGATCTTAAAAGACGCGTGAATTTGAACCGTTTCCTTTTCTCATGCCGCCTGACGCAATTGGCACATTTTTCGGGGTAACAGTTGTCAAATCATGCTTTTTCAGGCGTCGATTCAGAAAATCGTGCAATCATCACTCTGGATTTTTCTCTCTCATGGTAATCGTATAAAGGGTTTTCTCACCTCACTTTTACCTCTTTACCACTTAGAAAATCCTCTCGAGCATTAAACGGCGATTTCTCTCTACTGTTCATCTTCTTCACGTCAAGCTTCAACAATGGCTGACTCTTCCTCCGTTCAAGAACAAAGCGCACAGTCCACGCTTCTCATCATCAAGCCAAATCAAAACCTGATCATCGATCTTTCTCCTTTTCAGTATGATCCTTACATGCTTCAGGTGGTTGAATGCCTCAAATATTCACCACTTGTGATTGCTCTAACCAAGGTGGAGTCTGTCCCGATGTCTTTCCTTTCTCAAGTTTATTCCACGGCGTCATACGATAAAGCCAAGGAGAGGATTTTCTTTGAGGTTTTGGATCAGAAACTTCGATTTCAAAGGTTAGGTTTTGCTCATTGCTAGGGCTTCTCATCAACGACTCCATGATCAATCCAGACTCGATCAGCATGACTCAGCTATGGGGTACACTGAAGTTCTTACAACAGTGACAAAATTCAAGAAGTCATGCCTTCCTCCACAATGGAATGGTCTATTTACTCTTCTTTTCAAGGGTTTATCGAAGAGGGTTGTAGGGTCTGACGGGGCAAGAAAAGCGTTTATGACTCTTCTCTATGGTCTTTACCACGGGATCAACATGGACTATGGGTCTATTCTCTGGACTCAACTGGTACAAAGACTTACCTCATCTTCTCGTTATTCTGAAATCTCTTGTGGCAGGTTTTGGACCTTGGTTACTCAATGGGCAATGGAGAAATTTCACATTCCAGTAATGGCAGACTCTTTGAAGTCATCAATCGCCACTTTTCACACAACAAAGATTATTGTCTCAGATCCAACCAAATTTATGTTCATCAGTTCGATTCCTGAGTCAATGTACCACTATGTTTCTGGGGAAAGCAAGCTCATTCGTGAATACAAGAAGCTTCCTCCTACGGGACCGAGGCAGCTAACTCCTGAAATGCAACGCTCGCTGGATGCCACTGATAAACAACTGAAATCAGGGAAGAAGGGCGAGCAACGAAAAAGCGAGAAGGAAGGACCATCTTCTAAAGCTGCTGCGCCTAAAAAGCGAAAGTCAGAACAAGCAGCTCCTTCCGCTCCTAAGAAGCGAAAGATCAAGAAGAAGGCGCCCAAGTCAAAGGCTCCGTCATCAAGTGATTCGGAGTATGTTCCCTCTGACTAACAACCTGAACAAGAGTCAAGCAATAGTGAACATTCTCAAGATGAGAGTTCGCTCAGAGGAGATTCGCCTCCACCTACACTGGCTCATCAGGTTAACCGAAACTCACCTCCTCTCTCTCCTACTCGCTCTGTTCCTATAACCATTGCTCCATGCCCTTCTCCAATTTCTTCTACAACTGCAAATTCTATTCCAATACCAACACCCTTATTCACCGAAATTACCACAACTACCACTACTCCAACCGAACCTCAAGTTCGTGTCAACGTATCTGATACGGGGGCACCTACTTCAGGGACCGAAACCCCGATTACATCTAAACCTCTATCTCCACCTCCCTCAAACGAATCTGGCACCGTTCTAGGTGGGGAAGATGCTGACTTTGATTCCTTCTATTTTAGCCCTTACAGAGTTCAAAGTGATGATGATGATGATGATGCTCCTGTAACGAAACGAAATTTAAAGGATCTTAACGAGAAACTTGACAAGCTTATCGCTTCTGCATCTTCCTCTTCTACTATTGAATACTCAGAAGCAACAGTCAAGGCTTTGTTCTCCACTTTGGTCAAAGAGCATCAGGACTCAATTGATAAAGCTACTAAAGTTGTGGATGCTTCTACTTCTTCTTGTCAGAAAGCTTCCGAAAATGTCTCCCAAATAATTTCAGATGCTCAAGTGTTTTTGGATTCTCTCCATGCAGCTGCTCAAAACAATGCCAATATGGTGAATGCTACGATTAAGGAACTCACCACTATGATTCAGGAGGAGCATAATCATTTTGAAAGCATTCGAACGAGAATTCAAGCTGATAATGCACAATTCGTATCTTCAGTTAAGGCTCGTCTTGATCAACTCCAGACCAAACTAGCTGTGGAAAACAAAGTCATGGATGAACTGGATCGTCGCACTGCTCAACTCAAAACTCAGACCTTGAAGCTCACTCTGGCGACCAAGGAAATTGATGGTCTCAAATCCGAAAGAGCGGTTATCAAAAGCTGTGTTGGTGATGTGCACTCTCTTTTTTCCAACCTCCTAGAGGCACATGATTTGGTTCTTACTCTCACCGTCCGAAGGCACTTAGCTGAAAAGCTGAGACCTGCTCTTGAAATATTGAGCCGAATAGAAGGTGTTCCGGAGACTCTTGTCCCTCCGAAACAAGGGGGAGAGGCAAGTCAGAATCAACCCCCACAACCGAAAGTCACCACTGAACAACCAAAAGTCACCACTGAACCGAAGGGTAATGAAGCTTCGGGTTCTAGTGTAAAGGACAAAAACAAAAAGATAGTTGGTGATAGTGATGAGGAAGAAACTGAAGAAGATGCTCTCAAAAGAAAGCAAAGTGATCGAGAGCTTGACGAAAATCTTCGCATCGCAAGAGAAGAAGAAGAAAGGGAAAGAAAAAGAAAAGAAGCTCATGATGCATTGGAAAGTAGAAAAACTCTATTTCCTTTGTGGACATTGGAGAAACTTTTAAAAGAAGCAATCGAGTCTCCCAGCACACACTGGCTTGAACCGGTCATTTCATTTGATCGTGAAAACTCGAAAGACTCTCAGTTCGACATGCCTATCACCCGAAAGGCATTTGTGTTTCATTGCTTTGAGCCAATCGCCGCTATTCCTTCTCCTGACCCGAAGGTTGACCGAGAATTAATTGTCTACTATCTCGCATTCTCTTAACCGCAATACTTGACCTCGAACGCACAAACTATCACAACTGTCAAGGTATTGAAACCAACTTCAGCAGGGAATTTTATAAATGGGAAGTTCAAGGTGACCCGAGGCTCTGACAACTCGGTTCATATGATTTCTCTTGCTGATCTGCCAAACTTAAATCCACATGACTGGATCCTCTTGAACAACATTCTGCTAACTGATCAACAGCAGTACAAGCCTATCATCGATCACATCAAGCGAATGTTAGTTTCTTACATTCATGAGGTTGCCAAGATGGATCAAGAGATCGCCTCTTCCTTAAGAAAGAAGTTTGCAATCAGACCAATTGGGAAGGAAAGCGATGTGAACAAGATGCAGATGGGTAGAATTGACCCGAAGTATCACACAGTCATGTTCACCAGAGCCGAAGGCCAAAAGTTCTTGTTCGCTCTTGATGATAAACACATGTTCTCCACTACATGTTTGCAACACATTCTTGATATCATTTGCATGTGTAAGCAAAACAGTGATGCTGATAAGAAATTTTTTTTGGATATGCTTCGGTGGTATATTGACTTCCGTCAGACTCTTCTCGCCATCATACCGAAGCTATTTAAGACTGTGAAGAAATCTACTCTCACTCAACCGAAATGATCTCTCGCCTCAATTGACGCAAATGGGGAGATTGTTGGGTCTAAGAGTTGCGTCATTGGGCCTGTTACTTCGGTCCATTGTTATCACGGTTTGGGCCTGTCCAGCCGTGTTTATGTCATTAGGGTTTAGTATATAAGATGCATGCATGCATCAATCTCTGTACGCTTTTTGTTTATTATTCTTTTCATCGTACTGTAACCCTAGCACACCTCTATAGTAGAAGTTCTTTGTCGAGCTCTTCTGAGGTGGAGCATATTAATCATTCAACTCTTGTTTGATTCATCGTGTGTTCATTGCTCTTATTGTGTTTGTCTAAATCTGTTACGAATCTAAACGATCTTAGAGAAATTAATTCTCATCAAATCATAAAGCGATCTTGTCTCGAAGACCTGAAAAATCAGGCCATGCTTGACAAGATAAATAATATGGAGTATATTACACATTAGTTCATGACTAAATGTTACATTTATACATATACTAACTTTATATAAAAGCCTATCATTTATATAAAGTGATTCTAACATATATATATATATATATATATATATATATATATATATATATATATATATATATATATAACTCTAATTAGTTTATTAAGATATAAATATAACTTATAAATAATCATACTTTATGATACATTTCATAAGTTGTTATTTCTCCAATAAATATTATTTCCATAAATAATAAATTCCCAATTAGTAAAATATTATTTCCATGAAATAATAATTTTCCAATTAAATACAAGTGTTGATATATTTATTAATAATCAAATTACACTAATAAATAATCAATTTGTTGTAACTTGCTATAAAGTGTGACCCTATAGGATCATATATTATTAATTAGCAATATCATTCTATAATGACTCTTGGGCATATAAGATCTTTCATACATATCATCCAATCTCCCTAGGGTACAAGGCATCACACAAATCAAACTAGTCTATGATGTAATTAAAGGTATCCTTAGCCGTAATCTAGCATGCAATTCACATAATAGCATGCTAATCATGATACTCATGTATGGATATTTTGGGAATCACTTACTTGAGCTCGTTTGATTGTACACATCACCACCCTTTCTTTGTAAAAATCTTTCGAGAAAATTTATTTTCTTTTTAAAAGATTATCAATTCCTCAATTTGAATTAAGACAAACCCAAGAGTGTGCCCGAATCCCTCAAACCAAGACTCTGATACCAACTTGTAACATCCCAAAAATACTGATAAAATTTTTTCATTTTTAAATCATCCAATTCATACATCAAGTGTTCCAAAAACCAATCATGATAAAAATGTATATCAACATCAGAGTGAAACAATAGTCAACAATTTGTAAAATCATAGGGGAATGTTGTGCAGTCAATCCGAGCTCTTCCCTTTAGAACTAGAAGTACCGGAAAATTTTAAAGCACAAAGCTTAGTCAGTTCCCTAAAATTCCACTTACCATAAAACGGGAAAAACCCAACTTGCAACATACCAACCTAGCATACTATCGAGCCCAACCCATCATACCAACATGCTAATCCCAACGTACAAACGAGCCCAGCCCCACATACAACCGAGCCGAACCCGACATGCCGACGTAAGTGTCATAGAGACAACTAGAATCCTGCACAGTATAGTGAGAAGACTCACCTATCTCATGAAGTCAGCTAAAAACATAGCTAAATGTCACACAGACGGTGCTACCAAACACCTATCGAATCGAACAAGGTCCCACCTTAGTCTAACCTCTACAACTTTCCAATTTAAACAAAAATCCCAACCAGGTCAGAAATTCAACGGTCAAGGTCAAGGTCAACGACTTGCACTTTCATTAACTGGCCCTCGCTTCGTGACCAGCCCATGGCCACGTCGTGGGAAACGAACTCAACCCAGTCTCAAGTCAGTCACGATTCAACTTAATCTCAGTTTAACTTAGTCTCGATCTAAACCATTGTCACGTCGTGAGGTACACGTCATCACGTCATGACTGAATCAGTCCGGATTAATTGGGGAAAACCCCAGTATCCATGTTGTGACAATAAGGGTGTTACATCCTGAAACCGGTTTTCTCAGCTTAATGGATTCAACTCTCAATCCATTAAGCTATTTATCCAATATTTCCAGAAATCCTCCTAACGTCCAACATCACCTGAAGATCGATGCTTTATGGTCATGCATGCCCATTGTGAGTCTAAGGCCCCAACTAGGCCAAACATGAAGAAATAACACCAAAGATCACATCCATGGGTCCAATACACAATCAAATTCTAGATCTGAACCATATAACACTCAAAAGACCTCAAGGATCCATAAAGTTGCTAACTTTATGGAATCCTACCATTCCAACAATCACATATTTGAAGAAAATGGGACATAACCTAAAATCTAGCAACCTAACATAAGAAAGTTTAGATCTTGGACACTTACAAGGGTCCATAAATGCCCACAATTAAATCCCAAGCTAACCAAGATGCACACAATGCTATTCAAGTCTTATTCTTCCTTAAAAACAACCAATGGTACCAAAATGAGCTCTACAATGGAGGATAGGGGTTAGGGTTTTCTTCTATAAATTTGGAGGTTATCGAGGTTGAGGGTGGAGGAAACCCTAGTCCCTCACTTCCTTTAAATAGGGCGTAAGTCTGAAATTAAGGGTTTGCATTTGATCATGTGTCACATCGTGACCCACATAGTGTCATGTCATGACACTTAAATGATCATTGCCACATAACGCGGCCATTCCATGATGTGACGATGCTTACCTCACGTCGTGAATCACCCATAACTCATAATTTGCTTCTAATTTCATACCTCAATGATTTGAACGTTACAAATCTCCCTTACCTGAATTAGACTTTCTCCTTGAAGTCCACTATCGAAAACAACTCATGATAATGCTCCCTCATCTCTTCATTGGGTTCCCAAGTCCACTCGGAACCCTTCAGGTGTTGCCATATCACCTTCACCAGACCTACTACCTTGTTATGCAAGGTCTTCGTCTTCTTGTCGAGAATTATGATCGGTCTCTCTACATAATTTAGAAATTCATCGACCTGAATGTCATCTAAAGGAACCACTGCAGTATCATCCGTCAAACACTTCTACAGTTGAGAGACATGAAAAGTGTTGTGGTTTCGGTTGAACTCATCAACCTGATCCAACTGATACGCTACCTTGCCTACCTGAGCAATAATCCTGAAGGGACCAATATACATAGGGCCCAACTTCCTCGCTTCCGGAACCGGATGACACCTTTCCAAGGTGAAACCTTCAAAAGCACAAAATCTCCAACCTGAAACTCGAGGTATGAACATCATCGGTCAACATAGCTCTTCTGGAGACTCTGTGCGGTCTGCAACCGATCGCGTACCTGCTGTATCAACTCAGTGGTTCTGAGTACTACCTCAGTACTCCTCATAACTTGATGCTCGACTTCGTCCCAACAAACCAGGGTCCAACATTTTCTCCTATAAAGAATCTCTAAAGGAGGTCGATTAATATTGGCATGATAATTTTTATTGTAGGAGAACTCGAACAATGGAAGATAAGTATCCCATCTTCCGAATAAATCTAGCACACAATCCCTCAGCATATCCTTGAGCGTCTGAATAGTCCACTCACTTTGTCCGTTAGTCTGAGGGTGGTATGTGGTGTTGAAAAGTCACCGAGTGCCCAAATCCTCATGAAACTTCCTCCAAAACCTGGAGGTGAATTAAACATCACGATCAGAAACCACCGAAACTGGTACCCCGTGTTGAAAGACTACCTCTCTGATGTAGATTTCAACCAACTTCTCGACAGAAATACTCTCAGCGATGAGAATGAAATGAGAACTCTTGGTCAATCTATAAATAATGACCCAAATAGAATCGACCACTCGTGCCATCATCGTCCACTTTGTATTAAAGTCCATGGTAATCTCTTCCCATTTCCACGTGGGAATAGGTAACGTATGCAACTTTCCATGAGATCTTTGAAGTTCGGCCTTGAATTTCCGGTAAGACAAGCACTGCTCTACATGCAATGTTATTTCCCTCTTCATGCAGGGCCACCAATAGCTCAATCTCAGGTCTTTATACATCTTCTTGGCCTTCAGATGAATAAAAAGTTCTGACTTATGAGCTTCTTCAAATAACGTTTTTCTAACCCCACTAGCAACCAGGACCTATCCTTTGTCGCACTGGGTCAACAATCCACGACTATGTAACGCCCGCAGATTCGGGCTAGTCAATTTAGAGACAATAAGCATCAAAAAATGACTTTTTGATAGAAGATCATTTATAAGAAATAATCTTAACTAAGTTATAGTATATGTCACAAGGGTTCCGTACATATAAAGAACGCCGAAATTCGAGTTATAACGAAGAATTTATGACCAGTCGAAGTTTTACGGCTAAACCGGCACGACACCGCGTAACGTAAAAAGTGAATTTTTGATAAATTACTTTTTAGACTTAGAGATCTAAACGAAAGTCGTATTATACGTTAAAGCGAGAACATGCATAAAAAGAACGTCCAAATCTTACTTCGTATGATGAGGTTGTGATTTTTCTAAGATTTAGCATAACAGTGCACAACCCGAAATTCAAATTTTAGATCGATCGATTTTTAGCCGACACAACCTAAATGATAATTTAAGATCTCATTAACAGGAGCTCAACAATAAAATACAGTCGAAAACGGAGTCCGTATGTAGAAATTATGAATTTTACACGGTCGTTAAACAGTATAATCTTCTCATACTATTAAATTTAAAGTCGGTCGAGAATTAGCCGATGGAATCAAAGGGAGAGTTGTAGATATTGTCAATACCTACGTGTGGATATAAAGAACGTCAAAAACGGGGCTCGTATGCGAAAGTTATAGAATTTAGAAGTCGGGATGGGCTGATGCGAAGTAGGTGACGAGGCGCGATCTGAGCCATTGCTTCCTCCCCACGCCTTGCCACCAGATGGTGACACTTGGCACTTAACTCAACGATTTGGAGGCTCAGAACTCGCTGAGTTGGGCCATTTCCCAGCCTATAAATAGAGGCACATACCTTCCATTTTCTTCACACCTCTCCCATTCTTTCTTTCTCAATTACTTCTCTAAACCCCACCGAATCCCTAGTAACTCTCAAGTGCTAGAGGAAAGTCCCGGAGCGCTAGAAGGCTCCGAGAAGAAGAGCTTTCGGCTCAGAAAATTCTGCCCGCACAATGCCCGGTTTTTCGCTAAACTCCATTGTAAGTGAGTTATGGTTACCCTACTTCGAATATAGCTTATGTCTAAGTTCAATATCGTTGTTATGAACTTATAAACAATATCTCTCTCTCTCTCTCTCTATATATATATATATATATATATATATATATATATATATATATATATATATATATATATATTATAAAATATAATATACAAAGTGTTATTATAATATCTTTTAACTACTCACGGTACGGAGAATTTGGTTTAAAGTGCCGCATAGGGTTGTCAGATTTCAGAAGTGTTATAATGCCAAAATGGTCCTGCCCTCCGGTGTTTCATGTATGGCCCCTGTCTGTACATAGTGGTTGAAAAGTATTGTTTAACACTTATAAAACAATATTGCTCGTAAATAGTCGCTATAGATATTAAACTAAAATCTAGTGATAATGATACTAGGTTTCGTCGAAGGGAAATAGAATTGTTAGAAACAAAGCGCTGCCCGAGTTTGGAATCATCACTTTAACAAATGAGTGCATAGTTGCTTTCATCTTACACATAGATATGAAGTATTTAATAAAAATTACGTGCTATGTGTGCATATTATTTGTGTTCCTGATATCTATGCTGGATGAACGATTTATACATGTTTTAAATGATTTAAATTGTATATGTATTTTATATCTACAAATATGTTAGGTAGAACATGGGTAGATGAATGATGAGGGATGAAAGATGATATAGATGAATATTGGCAACTGTGCCACAACCTGTAGATGTTTTTGAACCACAATGTACTCTAAACATCCTGGCAGTTGTGCCTAAAGGATAATATCGGTAGCTGCGCCTAATAGAGAACATCATAATCCTGACAGCTGCACCTAATAGAGAACATCATAATCCTGACAGCTGTGCCTGAATGATATATCGGCAGCTGTGCCTAATAGAGAACGGTATAATCCTGGCAATTGCGCTTAAATGATAATATTAGCAGGTGTTCCTAATAGATAACATTGGCAGCTGTGTCATAGGCAACGATGGACTTCGTGCGTATTCCTTACGAGAATCCTTAGGAATGAATGAGTGAATGATAGATGATTCTTAGGGTAGATCCTTAAGAAATAAAGAAGATAATGGGGATGGGTAATTGGGTTAATTGTGTGATGATGAAACATAATAACTTTATTATTGTGGGTTGAAAACCCTATGTTCTCACCAGGTTTCCCAAACTGGCCCACTCAATTTATGTGTATCACTGGTATCGATACGAAGCTACATTACACTGAGAGATTAAAGGAGATGTAAATCACTAGTGTAAATGAATGTAAGGTTTGTTTATGCTTATGTTTCTGTATTGACGATGACATCCTGAGGTTTTTAATATAATGAAAATACATTTCTTCGGAAATGCTTTGATAAATTCTTTATCATATATTTGGGAACAAATTCTGCAACATATTTCTTTAAAAGTTTACTCTGATTTTCAAATAAGCATAAATAAAAATTTTTAAAATGACCGTAAATTTGGGGATGTCACAGTTGGTATCAGAGCATTAGTTTAAGCGAACTAGGAATAAGGATTTATTTCTAGACTTAAACTTAGAATGCTAAGTGATGATCATGAGGAGTATGTCTAATATATTTTAGGAAGTACACCTGAATAGACACGAGCCCTAGCTTATTTATTGAAGTTGCCTAAAATGATTTTATGTGCTAAATGATTTGTGATGCTTTTTGATGTCATTATTTGATCGGATCTATGGTCTGTTGCCGACCGGATCTGGACACTTTATGTGTTCAGATTTCTAAATGTTTAATTACGATATTAGAACTGGCATGTAACTTTTCGAAAAGATAAGGAGATTTATACGTCTATCGTAAATGAAGCTTTCCTATCTAAATTCTCTTCACTGCACACCGAACGTCTGATTTGGTGCATAGATCGACATGATGGGAACTCGAAGCGGATTTGGGAATGCTAACACTAATCAGCGGTCTGTGATTGAGCGTGCACCAGAAGTAGCGGCTGCACCCGAGCCAATCACTATGGCAGGAGTACAAGCAATGATTCAAACGATGTTGGATCGTCAGATGGAAGAGACAATGCGTCTACTTCAACAAAATAGGGATGAACCTACCTGTTGAACAGCCTGAACTGAATTAAGTTCAGTCATAAGTAGGAAACTATAGTAGAACCGTTGGCCAAGATGAACTGCTAGTGGTTAGGAGAAATAACCAAGACGAAGGGATTGAAAGAAACGAATGCAAGCACAAAGACTTCACGACTTGCAAACCATCAAATTTTACTGGGAAAAAAGATCTAATCGGAGTCATGGACATTCATAACATATGGTTGCAAGGGCAAGCTGCAAACCACTTATGTTGTGTGTCAGTTTAGGGGTGGCGCTGTTCGTTGGTGGAACACTTTGGGAAATATCATAATCCCCAATGAGCCACTACAACTGACATGGGCAGATGTCTTGGTACACTTTAAACGCAAGTTCTGCTCGGCCCAAAACATGTTGGAACTAGAAAACCAGTTTCTGACACTAAAGAACGGCAACATGTCCATTGACGAGTATACCAATGCTTTCACAGACAATATGGAGTTCGCTTTACGCATCGTCCCTGATGAACTAACGAAATTCGATAAGTATACGAAGGGACTACCATGGGAATATGTTGTGCCAGTACGCCAGGCACCTACTCTTGAGGCGGCTATCTGGGCTGCTAAGTCTATCGAGGAGACGACCAAGAGTAGAGCCGCCAACAAGGTTGAATTTGGCGAGAAGAGAAAGTTTGAAGGATCTTCAAGGTCCAACGAGAAGAGCAAATTCTCAAAGTCTGGTTTGAAGAAGTTCAGAGGAGGAGGAGGAGGAGATGAAGCAAGATGGTGCAATAAGTGCAAGAAGAAACACTTTGGAAAATATGGCGAGTAGGTGACATGTTTCAAGTGTGGAAAGTCTGGGCATTACGCCAAGGAGTGTACATTCAACAAAAGGGTGTGTTGAGGATGTAATGAAGAAGGGTACTTCAAGCAAGACTTCCTAAAGAGGGAAGGAGCTACAAATCCAAATGCACCGTCAAAGCCAAAGGCAAGAGCATTCAAGATGATCCTCGACGAAGCAGGTGACAATGCAAGGAATCAGGAGTGAGGACTATATATCCGAAGATCAAGATATGAAGTAGCCATGTGGATAGTATCATGTGGTGTAGCCTATTAGAGGCATTGTATAGGTTGAATTGGAACACCTATGTAATCGTTTCAAGAAATAATATAAACCTTGGTTATGTTATCCGATGTGTTAAATGATTATATGAAATTCTTGTATGGTGACTTAGAGAACTGCGACACAATACTTAGGATAAGTATGAGTAGGTGTGAATGGTAGTAGAGGCATATACTACCGGAAGCACAAGAATCACACTTGGATCAGGGAAAGTCACAAGGTTACCGAGAAGCTAGTAATTGATTTCGTTTTGTTCAAATATGTCGTTACCATCATTTCGGTATTGACTAAGAAGATGATTGTTATTCCGACCCTATTGGTCATATCAAATCGAGTCCGACTAAGACGAGTATGTTACGTGGTTCAGAGAACCAAGATCGATGTAGCATCTGACTTAAGCCAGAAGATCGAAATGAAAGATAATTGAAGCAATCAGTAGAAGTGCTACATGCTATAATGTGATTATATCACATTATAACATGAAGGAAGGTATATTCCATTCTGGAATCTGACTCAAAAAGACCTGAGTCTAAGTGTTGCATCATACGCTCAGAAGTCATTAGAACATGACCCATCTGTCTGTTAAGGTAATCGAAGTAATGAACTTATATTAAGTTAAGTTTGCTTAAGAAGGAGGAGTTTCCAATAAGGATTGAGTTTGTAACTCGAAGGTTACGATTGAAAGTCCAACGCGAGATAGAGAGCGGATGCAAGATTGAGCACTGCCAGCAGTCAAGCAAGTCCAAGAGTTAGATACTCATTTAAAAGGACATAAGAGTTACGGTTATTACCTAGGGTGAAAAGATAACGTATGGAGACATTATACAAGCCCTGTTTTGTTGATGATTCTGGGACGTAATCATCCTAAGGGGGAGATAATTGTAACGCCCGCAGATTCGGGCTAGTCAATTTAGAGACAATAAACGTCAAAAAATGTGTCACACCCCAAAACCGGAATGGCAGAATCGTTCGGGGGTGGAGGACGTCATGTATAGTATCACAACAATGAATAGTAGTAAACAAGCAACAACATCATCCATTGCATTAATAATATAATTTAATACAAGTGTGTTCTGTCAAGTTTAATAGACACCAAAAATATAAATCAAAATAAAAGATGAGTCTTGAACGAACTCCATCTTGTCAAAACCTGGCATCGGTACCTGTCTACTGGTGACCTGAGAATACAAGTTATTTTGAAAGAGTTTATCAGCTTTAAAGCTGGTGAGATCATAAGTATTTTATTGTCATTGTTTGTATGAAAGCGTTTGTAAGAATGTGATGTGTAAGTTTGTAATTGTTTGTGAATGTTTGTAAAATGTTTGAATCTCCTAGAAAACCCTATGTTTTTCTACTAAAAGTAGCCTTCTACCAAGGCATCAAGTGTTTGTATGTGTGTCTCTTGTAAGATTATGTATATTCCCAAATCTGACTATCATTAACCAAAAATATAGTTTTTACATTACTGTTCATTGTGTGAAGGTCACAAAGTGAATGCAATGGGAAATAAAATAGTACTGTAGTGTTGTATTAAGTAACTACTTCTGTACTAACTACCTTAAACCAATTGTTATTTAAAGTACCATGTGATATGCATGTACCATACTACCGACTAGAAACACGACGATGAAAGACGTCGGAAGGAATGACGTTTGGCACCCGTAGACTTGCAAGTCCCACTGTAGCTAGCAGCAACGTGTAGGATAGTCAATCCAGTATAGATCTATACATAAACTCAACGCTCTCCACTTAAGGAGATTCTGGATACAAAACGAGCCATGACAGGTGATGTCATGCCCCGTTACGTGGCTCACATAACTGTAGTAGTGTTCTTGTATATGTATTGTGTGTACTAGCTGTATTGTATGTTCTCTCTCTGTCTAGTATGTATGTATGTTCTCTCTGTTTCTCGTAATAGTAAGTTCTCTTGTATAATGTATAGTATGTACTAGCTATATTGTATGTTCTCTCTCTGTCTAGTATGTATGTATGTTCTCTCTGTTTCTCGTAATAGTAAGTTCTCTTGTATAATGTGTAGTATGTACTAGATGTATTGTATGTTCTCTCTCTATCTAGTATGTATGTATGTTCTCTCTGTTTCTCGTAATAGTCAGTTCTCTTGTATAATGTATAGTATGTACTAGCTGTATTGTATGTTCTCTCTCTGTCTAGTATGTAAGTATGTTCTCTCTGTTTCTCATAATAGTATGTGTTGACTCATGTATGAACTGACTCATTGTATGTTTTATTGTTCTAGTAATAGTATTAGAAACTTCCTAAACTATACCAATTATAGCTTACTAGTAATATTGGTTGTATGTATGAACATGTTTGTATACCTTTGCTACCCAAAGGTATTGAATAGAAAGAAGGAACTTCTATTTCTATATACGTATACATAATATATAACTAGGATTCAAACGACCTGCGGACAAACAACCGATACCCTAAGTCCACAACCAAACAAGGAACAGGAGGTAAGGTGAGCTATCAGTCCTAAGTCCTTTCAATCCTACTTATATAACTATATCTATATAGATACACATTTAACAAAATATAAGTTTAAAAGAGTTTAATAAAAGTATTTAACATGTAAAAGAGTTTGTAAAACAGTTTGAAGTAGTTTGTTTGATAACATAGGTTTGAAAAGTAAGAAATCCACTTGTTTGGTAGTTATTAATCACATGTGATTGATATAATAACTATAATAGTTCAACTTGTATCCCCCCATAAAAGCATTTAAAATCATTTAAAAGGTTGATTAAGGGGGTATGAACTCACCTGTAGTGAGTAGTTTGGAAGAACGGATGGTATAGGATACTAAGTGTCAAGTGAAGACTTGAGCACACACACGGATCCTATTTAACATATAATGACACATATATGTATCCAATTAGTCATTTAGAAACTAATTTACCAAGTTAAGACACCCTAGAACATGGAAAACACTTTGATTCAAGTGCTATAAGTACCAAGGATTGCATCTAAGGGTTGTAGGGCTTTGCTTTTGAGTTTATGGTCCAAGGGTAAACTCTTCATGACTTTACGGTTTTGGGTTTACGGTCCCAATGGGTTTACGGTCGTAAACCCATGGTAACTTCTACCATTTTGTGTTTTGAGGTCTTATAAGTCATAAAGAAGTATCCTTACTTCAAGTCTAAGCCTTAGGAATCATTAGTGGCACAATGGCACCACTTTATAGAGTTTACGGCCCATGGACCATTTCTCCATGAGTTTACGGCCGTAAACTCTATGAGTTCTTGATCTTTTTGATGTTTAAGGTCCTAAACACTCCAAGGAAGTGATCTAGACTAGTATCCAAGGCTAAGGAAGGAACTAGGGCTCACAATGGCCCTTTCATTAGGGTTTACGGTTCAAGAACATGTCTTGACCGTAAACACCTTTGATCTTGTGTTTCTTTGTGTTTTCTAGTTGAATAAGAAGTGAAACAAGCCTTATAACACACTAGGGTAAGAATACTTACAATAAAGGAGCTTGAAAGGGTGTTCACGGCCCAAGAACACTAGTATGTGTTCTTGGTGTTCTTGGTGAAATGAAGAATGCTTGAAGATCTAACCAAATGAAATGATTTCATGGATGAAATCATGTAAGATCACTAGATTAAGGAAGAGATCAACTAAACAAGGCAAGAAACACTTACTTTCTTGAAGATCTTGAAGAAAAGTCGGATGATACTTGAGAGAGAATTGGATTCTAGACTTGAAAATGTGAAAAAGTGATAAAAATGACTAAGTGTCATATTTATACTCCTTAGAGTTTACGGCCGTAAACACCATGTTTGGGCCGTAAACTCCAAACTCTTGGAGTTTTGAGACTTTATTGATGCACAATAAACCCTAGGGTATCCTCTCTCCAGTTATCTCTTGAAGTACTAAGCTTTAAAACACTCAAACTGACTCCAAAAAGCTTAAAAGTTAGCAGAAACAGTTCTGACTTGTATTGAAGTGAATGGTTGTACAGAATAGAACGCCGAAATCCGAGTTATAACAAAGAAGTTATAACCTGTCGAGATATATCTAGGCGACTAATAGAACTTTACCAAAATACATACTTAGATAAATTCTTGAAGCAATTCAAGATGGAAGAATTTAAGAAGGGATTTGTACCTATGAAATGTGGCATGGTTTTTAGTAAAACCCAATGTCTCAGTACTACTGAATAACATGACAGAATGAATCGAGTCCCATATGGCTTGGCTATTGGATCGATCATGTACGCCATGATATGTATATGGCTATACGTCTCATACACCATTAGTATGACAATTCGTTATCAAGCCAATACAGGCGAAAGTTATTGAACCATAGACAAAAACATTTTGAAGTATCTTGGGAGGACTAAAGATATGTTATTGGTTTATGGTGGTAAGGAAGATCTAAGCATCAAAGGATACATGGATGCAAGTTTCCAAACTGACAGAGATAATTTCATATCACAATCTGGTTAGGTATTCATGTTAAATGGAGGAGCGGTGACTTAGAGAAGTTCTAAGAAGAAGACTATAGTTAACTCAACAACAGAGTCATAGTATATTATAGCCAATGAAGCTTCCAAAGAAGCAGTGTGGCTCTAGAAGTTCATCAATGATTTGGGTGTTGTTCCTAGCATAGCCAGACCAGTTGAGATCTTCTATGATAATGATGATTCAATAGATTTAGCTAAATAACCTCGAGATCATAAGTGCACAAGTCATATTTAGAGAAAGTTTCAGTACATCAGGAAACTAGTTGAAGATGGAGACATCATTGTGAGCAAAGTACCATCAGAAGATAATCCAACTGATCTGCTCACTAAACCACTTTCACAGATCAAGCATGATGCTCATACTAGTTTTATTGGCATTAGATTTAATAGTGATTTGGTATGATTTCACAATTTGTAGTTTGATCATTTAGAATATATTAGATACTTTGGTGATTTTTGATAATAACTTGTTGTGTTTGTTCATATTATCTGTGTTCCTACTTTTGCATGTTTAGAACCACTTCCAGAAAAATATTTTATTCAAACTTCCACAATCAGTCATACTATTGGGAGATATTAGTGAATTAAGATTGTCATAGTATTGGTATATTGTTCATAGGGATGAACATTGCAAAGTCTTGCGACCAATACTGATGAGTACTTGAAAATGGAGATTTTAAGTATTGGAGTAACCACACATAAAGATTACTACATGGATCATGACGTAAGTAAATTAATATGACTGTGTTTCTTATTCTTCAAATGGTGATACACAATTTGTTATATCTTGGTTTTTCCTTAATGTTGTCCGTAACTGGCAGCTATACAGGGTTTGACTAGATATTGCATGAGGAATAACACTAGCCTATGTAGTAAAATTTTATTGGATCCTTCTTCCAGAAATGGAGAAGTAGATATCTTTGGGACCCTCTTTGATTTGGTGGTTACAACAAATGATTGGCCAAGCTGAGACTGACTTGGTTAGTTTTGACAATCAGTTTGAAAGTCGCCACAAGTTGGTATCTGGAAACATAATCGTGAACCATCAAATTGACCCTAGATCCATGTCTCTAGTTCATAATAAGATATCATGAAGATCAAAGGAATTTGAAGTTATCAGTCTTAGGGATGTTTATAGAAAATTTGTTATCAGTACAGTAGTTGCATTGGACTGTCACTCACTATTGTCACTAGTAAGTATTAGACCGGTCAATTATTGATGCCTAAGTGCAAGTGTGAGCTGATGGAGAATATTGCCCATAGTCATAACAAGCTCGATGATATTACTATAAATAGCAGTGTCCTTTTGGGTTACATGTAAGAACAAAAAAAAGCAGATATGAAAATACAATTATTTGAGGGAGTTATTTGGTTAATTAATTAATATTTTAATTAATTAATGATAAATAAAGGAATATGGAATATTCCAGAATGATTTTAATTCCATAGATAATTACAATTAAGTTTGGTAATTATCTCCAGGGTTTCAAATCACCTCCTTATAAATAGGATTGGATTCTACATGTTGATTATAATCAACGAGTTCATCAGGAGTAGCAGTAGCTTTGTCAATTTCTGGGATTGGATTCTCGAGAACATACTCTTTGTTCTCGTATCTCAAGTTCATCTTCAAATTACGCAACCAATACATGTAAATTGGACCAGTGAGCTTTTCCTTTGACAGGATCGACAAGATATGGAAGTTTTGAGTGGGTGGAAGAGGTGTATGTGGAGGAAGAGGAAGATCACCATTTCCATACATGTATAATAAGAGACAAGATTTTAGTTAGTTGATTAATCCTTAATATTCTAACCCAAATTAGTATTCAAGGCTAAGATCCAAAAGTGGAATTCGAAATTAAGAAGAGGGATATCGTAATCTAATTACGAATTCATTTAAGGTAGGTAAAGCATTTTACGAATTTCAATCTATTATGAAATTCCTAGATCGTATGTGATTCATTAAACTATTTAATGTCATGTTTAATCTCAGATTATGCTCTTCGATTTGTGACTAAGATGTTAAAGATCATAAACAAGATGTGAATAACCATCCATAACCGCATGACAACCTCGAGCTCATTTATGATCTCACATTAACGTGCCGGTTAACCACACACGCTTCATCAACAACCATAAACTCGAGTTGTGCCATTTTTCAACTTTGTAGTCCCCAATTAGTGTGTTGGTTAACCACGTACGCACCACTAACGACTTGCAAAGAGCCAATGTGCGCTTTCATGGATTAGCCTAAAACTTCACATTTTTGTCCTAAATAACTAGAGTGGGATATTGGAAGGTTCTAGTACGTGCATATTATACTTTTAATGTGATTATGTCGTATCAAACCCGTTCCACTAATGACCCTCTACCACACAAAGAAGCGGATTAGGGTGAAAAGGACACTAATTCAACGGTCATTTTATATGTTGTTTCCTTATACCTCTCTTACAGTGTGGCTTTGTGAATGAGGCCTACTATTGATTTAACTAACTTTTAGTTATACATATAGTATTATAACAATTATAAATAAATATGTATAACAATTATATTTAATTAGACTATTAATTAATTAATCTTTTTAACATAGATTTAGAAAATTAGAGTTTAGGATTTACCTAGTTTAGTTGTTTAAATTTTAAGGCGATTAAAATAAAAAATAAGGAAACTAGTAAACCCTAGCAAATTTCGAAAAAAAGGCAAGGAGGCAAGGATTTTTCGAAAACCCTAAAGGGTAAGGAGTTTTTGAAAAGCTAGTTTCTTTTAGGGTTTCATAAATATACAAATTATAGAATAAGCCTAAGGCTCTGACACCACTGATGGGTATTGTAGATTACTCCTATGTACTTGAGGAATTTCACATAACTAATTATGGGCACATGCAATGTTAGAAACAAGTCTATGGATTTTCTCATAATAGCAACATACTTTGAAACTAATAACTAACCTAGCTAAATGTAACACCCATTTTGCAAGACTAATTGGTTTGGGGTGTGAAGGAGTCAAAAGCTTGATTTTCAGAAAAGATCAAGTGTTTGGATGCGAAAGGAAGTACCCCTGATGTGATTTGATGCGAATGAGAGTTTTCTGATGCAAAAGAAAGTATTTTGAATGCGATTGGATGCGAATGAGAGTGCTTGGATGCGAAAGGAAGTACCCCATATGTGATTGGCTGCGAACGAGAGTGATCGGATGCAAAGGGAGTATTCAGATGCGAACGAGGGTACTCGTTGTGATGGGTGTTCCGATACGAACACATGGGGTTGTTATGGAAATAAAGAGTATGTCAGGCATAACTTGTTCCTACGTAGGGATTTGCATGGGAATTGGGACGGGGCATTTAATGATCTATGCTAGGCGTACTTGGAGTATGCCGGAAATAGAGCCGCAACATTCAAACCCTAATTTTTAGAGTTTGAGCATTATTTAAGTATCCTTAACCCTCAAAACCCTTTCCACCTTCAGCCTCCATCCTCCAAAAGCGACCCCCTTGCAAACCCTAGTGTTCATTGTGAGTTTTTGATCCATTTGTGTATTTGGTGTCCATCCATGAACGAAGAAGATCTTTGGAGTGCATTTGGGAAGCTTCAAGCATTGTAGATTTGGGATTTGCACATCTTAAGCAACCTCCAGAAGATATAAAGTCATGAACTTGATGAATGTTTCTTTAGATCTTGCTATTCATTAATTCTTGTGCATTTTGGTCCCATAATATTGGTATATATAATTATGGTGTCACACCCCAGGACCAGAACGGCGGAAACGTCTGGAGGCGGGTGACGTCATTGTGCAGTATCATAACAATTGTATATAAATGAAACATAGCAACCCAAACATCATACATCAATATAACAAGCTTACATTGTTTTACATCATGTTCATGTTCTCAAATTTTACACAAAAGAGACATCAGTAAGCAAATCCAAAATATAGCAAAATAATCTTGAGTCCGCGATCCACAACCTGCTTATTGGTTCCCTGAGAATACACGTCGTTTGAAAAGCGTCAACATAAAATATGTTGGTGAGTTCATAAGCATTTTCGTATAAAACTTTGATGAGAGTTTAGAAATCCAGAAAATCCAATAAAAAAAAACGTTTCCTCCAGAAAATCCGATATTTTTCTGATGTATAAAATAGTAGCTTTTAAAACAATAACACTTGTGTGAAAAGTCTCATTTGAGGTAATTCAAAACACAGTTGATTATAAACCCGAAGGTAAAATCTATATAAGTACATTTTTGATATATTCTAGTGAGTCGTTATAACCATACTAATACAACGGAGTGCCCGTTATGACGTTCTTCAGGCGTCGGTTTCGTTTAAGACATTTGTCACCCTAGACTGGCCGATCTAGCTGTAGCGAACAGCGAAGGTGCGGGGTGTCAACCCCGTATAGATCTATACACAAATTCCCGCTCTCCCTCCAGGAGACTCTAGTTATAACTCTTACAGGACTTAAAGTGTACAATATTGTATTAATATATGTACTATGAAGATTTGTCTGACTAGAATACTAACAGTTTCGCGCAAATCGTTGAAATCCATTATTTACTAAATAAATAATAATAGTTGTACTTGTTGACTAGATATTCCGTTTCGTTTCATTTGTTGAAAATAATCGGCTTTAAATATTTATCGAATCGATTCAATATTAGCGAAGTCGGATAAAATGGCTCTCCTCTCTATGTAATACTAAGCGAGACCCCATTTACCGGGGAAGTGTTAAGTTATGATTTGTGTAAACTATGACTTCTGTGAAGTTATGACAGCAGCTTTATGACATGCAAAATTTTCTGTCATAAAGGCTCTATTTGCATATATTCTAGGTGAACTTATATCAAATTTTTATAAATAACCCCTTAACAGTTTGCAAATAGTCGTTTATGGAACACAAGGTTCAAATTTCGAAATTTTAGACTTAGTCTCAACATTTCATGGTCTATTTCAACAACTTTCATCTCTAATTATGAAGAGCATGGATACAAGGTTGCATGTTAAACACCCCCAAAAACTTGGGAGTCTCCTTTTGTAAATTGTATTGATCATGTAGTGATTAAAATATTATTTATCTTCATGGGTTCTGTGAAACCTCACGTTCACAGAGAGTTATAAAAAAATGATAATATTTCAACACACATATTAGACAGACGTATACATGCAATCATTCAAGAATTTAGAACAAGAGGTGACTTGTACTCTCCCCCAAAATCAATAAAAACTAAGGAAAAAGGTGGGGTATGAAGCTCACCTTGGTTATCTTTGCTGGGTGGTTTGAAGAGTGATGAGGAAGTCTCCAACTCCAAAACTTGGAAGATTCTTAGATCTCTAAAGGATTCTAGGAATGATTTTCGTGTGTGAATATAGTGAAATCTTAGAATAATGGGAAGAATATTTATTTAGAGAGGATAAAATACTTACCCAAGAAATCTAGGAATTTCCTTTGAAGAGATGAACTTGGAGCTTGAAGGAGTTGAGAGTGTTCTTGTGAGTTTTCTGGAAGTGAGGAGTGAGAAGTGGAATAAGGGAGGAAAGGTTCACGTATGAAAAGGGGAGGATAAGGGTGACTTGACATTTGCATGGAAAGCTGGTGGGTAAGGCTTAATTCCTTTGGATAATACATGTTTATTTGGAATTTGCATGGGAAATGAGGAATTAGGATCACATCATAAAGTCAAACCCCTTTATTTGCTTAGAATCTCCTTAAAAATCTTGGGTTCTATTTTATATAAATATATTAAAATAATTGATTTTGGCATAAATAGTGATTTAAGGGGTCTAAGATAGGAAAAATATGAGTTTGGTGTGATTTCCGGCGTCAAAATGCCTTAAAATGATAAAAAGGTCCGAAAATGGCAAAAATCCGGAGTAGGGGCTGGTTTCTGTGAGGGTTTGAAGGCTTAGGAGGGATTCCGGAGCCACTAAGCAAATTCCGGAGCATCTTCTCGGATTTCCGGAGCATATAGAGCAGTTCCGGAGCTAAATCTCGCAATTCCGGAGTCACAGGCGAAGTTCCGAAGTCAGGAGGCGGCGTCAGTGGTCCGGACCGACCAGGTGCGAAGCGACTCAAAATTTCGGAGCGGGTCTAGACGTTTCCGAAGCAGCCTTAAGCGAGATCTTCCGGAGTCATGCGAGAAGGTCCGAAGCACAAGGGTTCCGAAATTGCACTCCTCTTGGTTCCTTAGAAGGTATTCCGGACTAAGAGGTTCCGGACCAGGAGGGTTCCGGACCAAGAGGGTTCCGGCCAAGAGGGTTCCGGACCAAGAGGGTTCCGGACCAAGAGGGTCCTTTTGGGTTTTCTCCTCCGGTTTTGGGCTGTTTTCGACCGAGGAAGGTACATAGAGAGATTTGGGAGAGATTTCACATATTTGGAGAGATTTGGGAGAGATTTGATATTCTTGGAGAGATTTGGGAGAGATTTGATATCCTTGGAGAGATTCGGGAGAGACTTTATATTCTTAGAGAGATTTGGAGAGAGACTTCATATTCTTGGAGAGATTTTGGAGAGAGAGAGAGAGAGATACAGTGGGAGAGATTGAGAGAGACTTTGTCGGGGGCCTTTATTAATGTTTTTCTTCGTAGTTCAAAGGTCGTAGACTTAGTTACATCCCATTTCGAGTGTTATATACCCCCGAAGGGCACTTACTAATGTTTTATAGAGCCATTACTTCCTCAATAAGATTAGGGTTTTAAATTCTGAACGTTTGAAACCTTCAAGTGCTACTTTGCATTAAGATTTATAGTCATACATTAGAAAAACATAAGGTAATTCCTAACATATAAGCACTAGATGAGTTGACCACTTGCCCCGTTGACCTTGACTTGACTTTGACTTGACCAGAATCTTGCCGGTTGTCACATCATCCCCCGCTTGAGGGAATTTTGTCCCGAAATTTCTGCTTTGAAGTAAACTTCAAGGTTTAGCAAATAGGTGGGGGTACTTCTGCAGCATTTGATCTTCACGTTCCCATGTGAATTCAGGCCCGCGTTTGGCATTCCAACGAACTTTTACAATTGGGATGCGACTTTGCTTGGTACGCTTCACTTCTCTGTCCATGATTTCGATTGGTTCTTCAACGAACAAAAGATTCTCGTTTATCTCAATCTCTTCTAGCGGAATAACAAAGGTTTCATCCGATAAGCACTTTTTCAAGTTCGAAACATGAAACACGGGGTGCACGTTGCTGAGATCGGAGGGTAGCTGCAACTTATAGGCCACTGGACCAATTTGGGCAAGAATCTCGAATGGTCCGATGTATCACGGGTTTAACTTCCCTCGTTTCCCAAAGCGTATCATCCCTTTCCAGGGAGATACCTTTAGTAGCACGCGGTCTCCTACTTGGAACTCCAACGGCTTTCGTCTTTTGTCTGCGTAACTTTTCTGTCTATCCCGCGACGCTTGAAGTCGTGACCTGATTTGGATGATTTTCTCAGTTGTTTCCCGGATGATCTTAGGCCTTGTGAGGGTGCTATCTGGTAATTGCCCTCGTGCCAGCTGTGTGTCACCCACCTCGGCCCAACAAAGGGGCGATCTGCACTTCCGGCCATACAAGGCCTCGAAGGGGGCGACTCCTATGCTTGTGTGGTAGCTGTTGTTGTATGAAAATTCGACTAGGGGCAAGTGGGTATCCCAGGCTTTGCCAAAATCTATCACACATGCTCGGAGCATGTCTTCTAGAGTCAGAATAGTTCGCTCGCTTTGGCCATCAGTCTGAGGGTGGTAGGCAGTGCTCATATCCAATCGGGTTCCCAATGCTTTCTGGAGCGACTGCCAAAAACGAGAGGTGAATCTACTATCCCGATCCGAGATAATAGATATGGGGACTCCATGCAGTCTCACCACCTCTTTCAGGTATACCCATGTGAGCCTTTCCATTTTGTACGTCTCCTTTATTGGCAGGAAATGGGCGGATTTTGTTAGTCGATCAACGATTACCCAGATAGCATCCAGACCGTCTGTCGTCTTGGGTAATTTGGTTATAAAATCCATTGTTATCCTCTCCCATTTCCACTCGGGTATTTCGGGTTGTTGAAGTAGACCCGAGGGCTTCTGATACTCCACCTTAACCTTGGCACAGGTGAGACACTTGCCTACGTAAGTGGCAATCTCTGCTTTCATGTTCGGCCACCAATAATGTTGTTTGATATCTAGGTACATCTTATCGGAACCCGGATGGATAGAGTACTTGGTCTTGTGAGCCTCATTCATTATCACGTCTCGGAATCCACCGAACCTCGGTGTCCAGATTCGGTCCATAAGATAATAGGCTCCGTCTTCCTTGACCGTCAGATTCTTTTCCACTCCGCGCAATGCCTCATTGGTGACATTTTCTGGCTTCAAGGCTTCGTGCTGAGCTTCTTTGATTTGTGAGGATAGATGGGAATGGACGGTTATTGTCAATGTCTTTACTCGACGACCCGAGTACTCCTTTCAGCTTAAGGCATCGGCTACCACATTTGCTTTGCCTGGATGGTACTTGATTTCGCACTCATAGTCATTTAGAAGTTCGACCCATCTTCGTTGTCTCATGTTCAACTCCTTTTGATTCAGGATATGCTGGAGGCTCTTGTGGTCTGTGAAAATGGTGCACTTTGTACCGTATAGGTAGTGCCTCCAAATCTTCAATGCGAAGACCACATCTCCCAGCTCGAGGTCGTGGGTGGTGTAGTTTACTTCGTGGGTCTTTAGTTGCCTTGACGCGTAAGCTATCACTTTTCCTCGTTGCATAAGCACACAACCTAACCCTTGGTTAGAAGCATCGCAGTATACTACGAAGTCCTCCGTTCCTTTTGGCAAGGACAACACTGGAGCAGTGCAGAGGGCTTGTTTCAGGGTTTGGAAAGCAGCTTCTTGTTTGTCATCCCAATGAAAAGGTATGCCCTTCTGGGTGAGAGTGGTGAGAGGCTTGGCAATCTTGGAAAAGTTTTGGATGACCCTTCGGTAATAACCAGCAAGGCCCAAACATTGTCGGATTTCGGTTGGGGTTCTTGGAGTTGCCCAGCCCTCAATAGCTTTGATCTTGGTAGGGTCCACATGTATTCCCTCTTCACTGACTACATGGCCCAAAAATTCCACTCTACGAATCCAGAACTCGCATTTGGAGAATTTTGCGTAAAGCTTTTCTGCTCTCAATGTTTCCAAAGTCTGTCGTAAATGTTGGATGTGCTCTTCCTTGCTCTTGGAGTAAACGAGTATATCATCGATGAAAACAATTACGAAGTTGTCAAGGAATGGCCGACAGACTCTGTTCATCAGATCCATAAAGGCTGCTGGTGCGTTTGTGAGCCCAAAAGGCATGACCACGAATTCAAAATGCCCATAACGGGTTCGGAAAGCAGTCTTTGGGATATCCTCCTCTCGGACTCTTAGTTGATGGTATCCGGACCTCAGATCTATCTTGGAAAAGTAGTTGGCTCCTTGGAGCTGGTCGAAGAGATCATCGATTCGAGGGAGTGGGTATCGATTCTTGACGGTGAGTTTGTTCAGTTCTCGATAATCTATGCACATTCGGAAAGATCCGTCTTTCTTCTTGACAAACAGAACCGGAGCTTCCCAAGGTGAAAAGCTCGGCCTGATGAATCCTTTGTCGAGAAGCTCTCTTAATTGACTAGATAACTCTTGCATTTCAGCAGGAGCTAACCTGTAGGGTGATTTGGCGATTGGAGTGGCTCCAGGTACAAGATTGATTCGGAACTCGACCTGGCGCTCGGGAGGGATTCCTGGAAAATCCTCGGGAAATACGTCAGGAAAGTCACGTACTTCAGGAATATTGTTAAGGTTCTTTTCCTCCTTTGTTTTATCAATGACATGAGCAAGAAAGGCGTGATTCTTTTTATGCAAGCACTTTTGTGCTTGGATGCAAGAAATGAGTCGGAGGTTTGAACCGGGTTTATCGCCATAAACTATTAGGGTTTCGTTGTTGGGTAGGTGAAGGCAAACGGCCTTCTCGTGGCACATAATTTCAGCATAGTGGGGGCTTAACCAATCCATGCCAACAATCACATCAAAGCTCCTAATATTAATAGGCATCAAACTGATTGGGAATGAGTGATTATTTAACGCTAGCGTGCACCCTACGTAGATATCGTTGGTTGATTCTGTTTTACCATTGGCCATTTCGACTGTATAAGGTTCGTTCAATTTGTGGGGATTTTGATTGAGTAGGTGTTTGAATTTGTGACTTATGAAGCTTCGCTCAGCTCCAGTATCAAATAAAATGCACGCATAAGAGTTGTTGAGGAGAAACGTACCAGTCACCACTGTTGGATCTTGCACCGCCTCCCCTTGCCCCATGGTTAAGACCCTTCCAACGTTCTGATTGTTGTTCTTAGGGAAGTTGCGTTTGAAATGGCCGGTTTCCCCGCATCTGTAACACGCGCGGCTGGCTCCGGCGTTGTTGTCATTGGGCTGTTTGTTTTGTTGTGGGGGCATCTTGCAATACCGGATAGTGTGTCCTTTTCGATTGCAGTTGGTGCATTCGAAATCTTTGCATGCCCCATAGTGGTGATAGTTACACTTGTCACACTTGGGATTGGATCTCGCGTATGGCTTTGTTGGTGCAGTTGTGGTTGAGGCTGGGGCGGTTCGGGCTGGTGCTGCTGGAGCGGTAGCAGAATGGACTGCTACTGTCTGTGGTTTCTTGGATGGCCCTGAATTCTATCTTCCTTTTTGCTTGTTCCCCCAGTTCTTCTTGCTCCCTCCTTCTTGTTTGCTCTCTCCCTCGGTTGTTTTGGTGCTTTTCTTATCACTGTGATCGTAAAGTTTCTTGGCCAGGCGTTTTGCACTGTCGTAGGTCTCGGGTTTTGAGGAAATCACGTTGCCCTGAATGGGAGGTGTCAGCCCCCAGATGAAACACTCGACCTTCTTTCCCTCGGATGTAATCATACTAGGACACAAAAGGGATAGCTCGTTAAACCTTGAGATGTACGCGTCAATGTCTGAGTTTTGCACCGTAAGGTTCCACAGTTCTTGCTCGAGATTTTGTATTTCCCCTCGGGGACAGTATTCGGCGATTAACATCTCTTTGAGTTCTTCCCAGGTCATGGAGTTTGCAACGGGAAGTGTCATGGCCTTGATGTGTCCGTTCCACCATGACAGGGCCTGGTCGATGAAAGTGCAGGCCACGAATTTGACTTTACTTCCTTCCGGGCACTCGCATATCTCGAACACCGACTCCACTTTCTCGATCCATCGTTTCAGAGCTATGACTCCTCCGGTCCCATTGAAAGTACGAGGTCTTGCATTGGAAATGTTCTTGTAGGTACAGGCCTTTACGGGCCCTTGATTCATCCCGTGGTGGGAGCTTCCTGTCCCTTGGCCTTGTCCACCACCATTATTTCCGGCTTGGATGTGGGCTAGAGCTGCTATTACTGCGGCTGAGACTGCCGCTTGGAAAGCCGCAAAGTTCATTTCTGGCGGGGGCGGCGGTGGTGGTGTGTTGTTATTCCTACGCGTTGATCTCCTCGGCATCTTTCTGTCATGGATCAGAAGGACAATGAGTACCCAAAGTATTTTATTTCATGATTTTATAGAATAGAATCGGTGATTTGGTTGTGTGCGAGTAAGTGTGGATATGAAATTAATATGCAATAATAGTAATAGAGCACATCATAGATAAGACATCATATATATATCCGTTTTTCATTGATGTTAATTTCCCGAGTACATGAAAATTTTGCCTTTAAGGCATACAAGTACATGGAGTGCAATAAAATCTAACGGAGTAACGACTCCATGAGTAGTGTAATCACTTAATCATGTGATCGATAATACATAGGGAAATGCATAAAGGAAAACCGATACAGTAGCAAATAAACAGATACTAGTCGCAATGAGTAGGGCCGGGTGGTGCTGTCGATGAGGTAGACGCGCCCTGGGGTTCGGCTAATCTACGCTCGGTGGTCCGTACACGTTACTCCAGCGCGGCATGCCTTTCCTGGTATCCTCTGACTTCCGCTCGTGCTGTGACAAGATCTTCTATGAGACGTTCCATTGGGTAGAAGTCTCGCTCTAGGTCTCGCGTGCGAGCATCTGTAACCTGCATAGCCGCCAGCATCTGCATTACCCGGTCGGTGGTTACTTGAGCCTAGTCACCGATGTCCCTAATACGTCTAACTACGACAGGGAGTGCGTGATCTGTTGGTCCTCCATGCTGGAGGTTGAAGTAACCTCGGTTCATCCCAAATGGTGGTTGCTGACCCTGACGTCGGCCCCAACTCTCGATATCGTCCGCCCAAGGAGGTGTAGGGCCGTTGTAGCCCATCCTATGCGGTGGTACCCTTGCCATGTAGGGAGGGTTGATAACTTCAGACTTTGTGTCCGATTCCTCGTCCTCCTCAACCTCTTCCTCGTCATCTTCCTCGACTTCTTCATCGATGTCTTCTTCTTCAAACTCCACCGGTTCTTCAGGATCCTCCATGGGTTCCTCGGGGTCTTCTTCTGGGTCTTCCTCAATCCAACCCCCGTTCCCCTGATTGGGAAAGTAAGGGTCTCCGGGGAGGTGAAAGCCTGCCATATCGTCTGCACGAGAATATATATAAGTACGAGAAAATGGATAAAAGGACAAAATACTCCTATAGTATTTTAATTATTTTAGGTTTGCTCCTTAAAACTTTTGGGTAACCAGCTGGGAAGCTTTAGACTTGTTGCAACACCACTACCACTCCTGAACACATGTTGGTCATATCTCGAACAAATATAGTTGATCAGGCTATATTTATTCTAGATATGATTACATAACTGAACAGGTTTGACTGTAGTATTCAACCTTTAAGTTATCTTGTTTTGTTCTTGTTATGATACGGTCCTAGCAAGTATGTGTTCTATTAATCAGAGTGTTTTAGTCCCATTGTATTCATAGTTGTATATCTTGTATGGCTAGATATACTAGTTCACTATAAACAATGCTCTGATACCAATCTGTCACACCCCCGGACCAGAACGGCGGAAACGTCCGGAGGCGGGTGACGTCATTGTGTAGTATCATAACAATTGTATATAAATGAAACATAGCAACCCAAACATCATACATCAATATAACAAGCTTACATTGTTTTACATCATGTTCATGTTCTCAAATTTTACACAAAAGAGACATCAGTAAGCAAATCCAAAATTCAGCAAAATAATCTTGAGTCCGCGATCCACAAGCTGCTTATTGGTTCCCTGAGAATACAAGTCGTTTGAAAAGCGTCAACATAAAATATGTTGGTGAGTTCATAAGCATTTTCGTATAAAACTTTGATGATAGTTTAGAAATCCAGAAAATCCAATATTTTCTTATCAAAATCGTTGTAAGTCTTGTTTCAAATAGAGTATAGTTGCATGTGTGTCTTAGTTCTTTGTTTTCAAAATCGAATAAAAACGTTTCCTCCAGAAAATCCGATATTTTCTGATGTATAAAATAGTAGCTTTTAAAACAATAACACTTGTGCGAAAAGTCTCATTTGAGGTAATTCCAAACACAGTTGATTATAAACCCGAAGGTAAAATCTGTATAAGTACATTTATGATATATTCTAGTGAGTCGTTATAACCATACTAATACAACGGAGTGCCCGTTATGACGTTCTTCAGGCGTCGGTTTCGTTTAAGACATTTGTCACCCTAGACTGGCCGGTCTAGCTGTAGCGAACAACGAAGGTGCGGGGTGTCAACCCCGTATAGATCTATACACAAATTCCCGCTCTCCCTCCAGGAGACTCTAGTTATAACTCTTACAGGACTTAAAGTGTACAATATTGTATTAATATATATACTGTGAAGATTTGTCTGACTAGAATACTAACAGTTTCGCGCAAATCGTTGAAATCCATTATTTACTAAATAAATAATAATAGTTGTACTTGTTGACTAGATATTCCGTTTTGTTTCATTTGTTGAAAATAATCTGCTTTAAATATTTATCGAATCGACTCAATATTAGCGAAGTCGGCTAAAATGGCTCACATCTCTATGTAATACTAAGGGAGACCCCATTTACCGGGGAAATGTTAAGTTATGATTTGTGTAAACTATGACTTATGTGAAGTTATGACAGCAGCTTTATGACATGCAAAATTTTCTGTCATAAAGGCTCTATTTGCATATATTCTAGGTGAACTTACTTATATCAAATTTTTATAAATAACCCCTTAACAGTTTGCAAATAGTCGTTTATGGAACACAAGGTTCAAATTCAGAAATTCTAGACTTAGTGTCAACATTTCATGGTCTATTTCAACAACTTTCATCTCTAATTATGAAGAGCATGGATACAAGGGTGCATGTTAAACACCCCCAAAAACTTGGGAGGCTCCTTTTGTAAATTGTATTATTCATGTAGTGATTAAAATATTATTTATCTTCATGGGTTCTCTGAAACCTCACGTTCACAGAGAGTTATAAAAAATGATAATATTTTAACACACATATTAGACACACGTATACATGCAATCATTCAAGAATTTAGAACAAGAGGTGACTTGTACTCTCCCCCAAAATCAATAAAAACTAAGGAAAAAGGTGGGGTATGAAGCTCACCTTGGTTATCTTTGCTGGGTGGTTTGAAGAGTGATGAGGAAGTCTCCAACTCCAAAACTTGGAAGATTCTTAGATCTCTAAAGGATTCTAGGAATGATTTTCGTGTGTGAATATACTGAAATCTTAGAATAATGGGAAGAATATTTATTTAGAGAGGATAAAATACTTACCCAATAAATCTGGGAATTTCCTTCGAAGAGATGAACTTGGAGCTTGAAGGAGTTAAGAGTGTTCTTGTGAGTTTGTTGGAAGTGAGGAGTGAGAAGTGGAATAAGGGAGGAAAAGTTCACGTATCAAAAGGGGAGGATAAGGGTGACTTGACATTTGCATGGAAAGCTGGTGGGTAAGGCTTAATTCCTTTGGATAATACATGTTTATTTGGAATTTGCATGGGAAATGAGGAATTAGGATCACATCATAAAGTCAAACCCCTTTATTTGCTTAGAATCTCCTTAAAAATCTTGGGTTCTATTTTATATAAATATATTAAAATAATTCATTTTGGCATAAAATAGTGATTTAAGGGGTCTAAGATAGGAAACATATAAGTTTGGTGTGATTTCTGGCGTCAAAATGCCTTAAAATGATAAAAAGGTCCGAAAATGGCAAAAATCCGGAGTAGGGGCTGGTTTCTGCGAGGGTCTGAAGGCTTAGGAAGGATTCCGGAGCCACTAAGCAAATTCTGGAGCATCTTCTCGGATTTCCGGAGCATACAAAGGAGTTCCGGAGCTAAATCTCGCAATTTCAGAGTCACAGGCGAAGTTCCGAAGTCAGGAGGCGGCGTCAGTGGTCCGGACCGACCAGGTGCGAAGCGACTCAAAATTCCGGAGCGGGTCTAGACGTTTCCGAAGCAGCCTTAAGCGAGATCTTCCGGAGTCATGCGAGAAGGTACGAAGCACAAGGGTTCCAAAAATACACTCCTCTTGGTTCCTTAGAAGGTATTCTGGACTAAGAGGTTCCGGAGCAGGAGGGTTCCGGACCAAGAGGGTTCCGGACCAAGAGGGTTCAGGACCAAGAGCGTTCCGGACCAAGAGGGTCCTTTTGGGTTTTCTCCTCCGGTTTTGGGCTGTTTTCGACTGAGGAAGGTACATAGAGAGATTTGAGAGAGATTTCACATACTTGGAGAGATTTGGGAGAGATTTGATATTCTTAGAGAGATTTGGGAAAGATTTGATATCCTTGGAGAGATTTGGGAGAGACTTTATATTCTTAGAGAGATTTGGAGAGAGACTTCATATTCTTGGAGAGATTTTGGAGAGAGAGAGATACAATGGGAGAGATTGAGAGAGACTTTGTCGGGGGCCTTTATTAATGTTTTTCTTCGTAGTTCAAAGGTCGTAGACTTAGTTACATCCCCCTTCGAGTGTTATATACCCCCGAAGGGCACTTACTAATGTTTTATAGAGCTATTACTTCCTCAATAAGATTAGGGTTTTAAATTCTGAATGTTTGAAACCTTCAAGTGCTACTTTGCATTAAGATTTATAGTCATACATTAGAAAAACATAAGGTAATTCCTAACATATAAGCACTAGATGAGTTGACCACTTGCCTCGTTGACCTTGACTTGACTTTGACTTGACCAGAAACTTGCCAGTTGTCACATATGGCTTACTCTAGACCAAAGGAGGTTTCCTTTCAGATGTTTTCGAGTGTTAGGAGCCATAAAAATGTGATCCTGGTCCCTTTCTTCCTCCATGAAAGTGCTATGAAGCTTGGGTTTTGGGTAGTAACTTAGGGTTTGGATGCACTTCCTATCCATGTAAAGCTATAAAGTTGGAAACTTTATGACTAAGGAGGTTATTTGGGGATTGAATCTAAGTTTTGGATGTAATAACTTCAGGGAATAAGCACATAATGGGAAAATAGGAGCTGACCGAGTACGTTGGGCGTACCTCATGAGTACGAAGTGCATACTGGATGGAGAGCCCGTAATATGGAAGGCACCATTTACGTTGGGCGTAGAGAGGGAGTACACAGGGCGTACTTAGCCTAGTGTGATACGTTTGTCTTTTTGACCTTGACCTTTGACCAAGAATTTGACCAAGTTTTACTTAGGGGGAATTTTGGGTAATTTGAGTAGTAGTTTGAGATTAGGTCCCTGTCTGTTGTATATGTGACCTGTAGAGTCGGTATTTGGAGCAACATTCATTCAACTATCTTTTAGACGGTCAGGTGAGTTTTCCTTACTGTACTTGTGAGTCAAAGGCACCAATGCCAGCCCACTGGATTATGTATCCTGGTATATTGGATGATGTTATGCTGGTTATATGATAAACTGGTAGATCTGTATGATTACCTGTGTTCACTGGATATGTGTTAAAACTGGTAGATCTATATGATTACGTATACTTGCTGGTTATTGATTGTTATTGTATATGTCGACTTGTTAGGGTTTGTTAGGTTGAGGCGCTCTTACTTTGTGTTGAAGGCCAAGATACCCGGGGCGGTCTGGATAGGCTGTAGGCCCTGTGAGGTGGTCCACCTAGGTCGAAGGCCCATAGGGAGGTCCGGATATGTTGTAGGCCCTACGAGGCAGTCCAGTCAGGCTGAAGGCCCAAAGAGCAGTTCAGATAGGTTGTAGGCCCTGCAAGGTGGTCCAGTCGTGCTGAAGGCTCATGTATACATGTTGTTATCTGGTTGATTGGGTGTGGTACTTTGGGAAAACTCACTAAGATTTGGCTTACAGTTTGATTTTATGGCTTTAGGTACTTCAGAGGACAAGGAAAGGCGAAGGATTGATCGTGCACATCATCCAAGATTTTATGTGTTTTGATGATTTTGGGATACTCTGATTCATGATAATGATTTTTGGAAACTTGTTTTGTAAAACTTATGAACTTTGTGATGGTTGTTGAAATGAAAAGTCTGAATTGATTTTTGGGATGTTACAAGTTGGTTTCAGATCCATGGTTTGAGAGAATTGGATGAACATTTGTGTAAATCCAGACTCAAACTAAGGATCTGCAAAAGTTTCCACATTATTTTCAAAACTGTTTTCAAAAATAACCAAGGATGGATGAGATATGTACGATCAGTCGGAGCAAGAAAGTATTTCCTAAGATACCCACATTGTTATTTGCTTATGATGATTATGATAGAATTGCATGCTAGTTATAGGCTAGGGATCTTCAGGAACTGCATGATTGAATTGTCTGCATTATGATGCCTGATAGTCTAGGAGATTTTCTATTATGCTAGATGGAATTAACATCATTACTGTAGTTGCTTAGTGTATGAACCATAATGGTACATAACTAAGATTATATAGCTTGAGAATGTTTGGTTTAGCCTTATTTATTGTTCCTTGTTTGGTTGTGGTCTTAGGGTAGTATCAAATATTCGACTGTCTACGAAATTCATTGTTATGTATGATTAGCATGCACGATCGACTGCGGAGTTGGTCGAAGTTCCATGAGTGAGTGCAGCTTATGGCAGGCCTGCATAAGGAAGGATTAACCACTCTTGGGGGATGTCTAGGATGTATGCGTATCCTAGATGCTAGTTCTTGCTATTGGGTGGCCTGTGAAGACCCCTTGATACGAATACGAGTAGGTGTGTGTAACACTTATTGTTTAGGTATTTTCATTTTTGGCCTAATTGTTTTAATGTTAGAAATTTGGTACTTACATTGGGCATACGATAGAGTTACACTTGGTGTAACTCATTTAAACGGACGCGAGGGATTTTGGAAGTGCATTGGGCGTACCTTAGGACACGAGGGTTTGGTCACTCTCATTAATCCATGCATGAGATTTGGAGTCTTGGATGACTTTTGGACCTAGGGTTTAAAGTTATACCCTCTTGTATGCATGAAAATTGATAAAGTCAGAGACTATCCATTAAGACATCCCTTTTTACCTAGATCTAAGGTTTGATGAGTTGGCTTCCTGTATTAAGGATTAACGTGGAGTTTTGGGTTAAGCGTTAGTACGTTGGGCATACCTGGTGGTATACTGCGTGTTCTAGGTTAGAGCCTCATAACCATGAAGGGCCTCGCTACGATGGGCGTACTCAGTCTGATTTGACCCTTTGACTCTTTTTGACTTTGACCTTGACCAGGAATTTGACCAAGTTTGACTTAGGGGCATTTTGGGTAGTTGGAGCAGTAGTTTGAGATTAGGTTCTTGTTTGTTGTATAGGTGACCTGTAGACTGGGTATTTGGAGCAGCATTCATTTCAGCTATCTTTCAGACTGTGAGGTGAGTTTTCCTCACTATACTCTTGGCTTATAGTTTTCCTCACTATACTCATGTTGTTATTCATTTGGTTGTGTGTGGTACTTTGGAGAACTCACTAAGATTTGGCTTATAGTTTGATTGTTATGGTTTTAGGTACTTCGGAGGACAAGGGAAAGCGGAAGGTTTGATCGTACACATCCTTCAGTGATATGTTTGGAGATTTAATGATACTCTGATTTTGGGATATTTGTATCTGATACTTGGTTTTATGACTTGGGTTATGATTGAAACAAAAATTTTACTATAATTAAAAAATGAAAATTTTATCGTGATGTTTGGGATGTTACAAGTTGGTATCATACCCCTGGTTTGAGTGAATTGGCTGAGCATGTGTGTGAATCCAGTCTCAAACTAAGGATCTGTAAATGTTTTCAAAGTATTTTCAAAATTGTTTTTTAAAGTAACCAAGGAAGGATGAGATGGGTACGATCAGTCGGAGCAAGAAAGTATACCCCAAGTTATCCACACTGTTATTTGTTTATGATGATTATGATAAAACAACATGCTAGTAGTAGGCTAGGCATATTCAGGAATCAAATTATAGAACTGCCAGATGTATGATGCCTGATAGCCTAGGAGAATTTATTGTATGTTAGATGGAATTGATATCATTACTGTAGTTGCTTAGTGTGTGCATAATAGTTGTACATAACTAAGATTTTATAGCCTGATAATGTTTGATTTAGTCTTATTTCCAGTTCCATGTCTGGTTGTGGGCTTAGGGTAGAATCAAGTATTCGACTGTCCATGGAATCCAACGTAATGTAAGATTAGCATGCACGAGCAGCTGCAGGGTTGGTGGAAGTTTCATGAGTGAGTGTGATGGTAAGAGACCAACTTGAGGGATGATTAGCCACTCGAGAGAGAGAGTGAGTAAAGGATGTATGCATATCCTAGTTGTGGGGTTTTTTATTTGGGTGGTTTGTGATGATCCATTGAGACAAATACGGGTAGGTGTGGAAGGTAGTATGGGCTCGTACTACTGGAAGCACAAGACCCATACGCGTAGCAAGGTTGTCACAAGACCCATGGTTTTAGTGTTCCATAATTGTTGTAATAACATGAATTGTGGCGTTTCTGATATATTTTGGTTCATTTTCAGTATGGTGTACACGAGAGGTTCTCGACCAGGAGCTGGCGGCCCGGAGAGGCCAAGTTTGACGGATGATGACATTCGCGAGTTAATCACCAATGAGGTAGATGCGGCTGTTCGGGGTGCTATCCCGGAGGTTTTTGGGTCTATTAAGACTGTGATGATTGAGTTTTTCGATGAGCGGTACGCCGCTGTGTCTGAGGTTGTTGCTGTTGTGGCTACCGCAATTGTTGCTGTTGCGGGGATTCAGGGGAGAGGTTCATTCCAGTACCGGTACTTCAGCAACATGAAGCCCCCGGAGTTCGACAGGGTGAAGGACCCGATCATGGCTATGAGATGGATTTCTGAAGTTGATGGTTGTTTCATCACATGTTCCTGTCTGGAGGACTAGAAGTTCAGGTGTGCCCTGAACCTTATTCGACTAGGCGACAAGGACTAGTGGAACTTGTTGACCAATTCCTATACTCCTGATCAGACAACTGTTGTTACTTGGGGACAGTTCTCGGAGATGTTTCACATGATGTATGTTCCCCAAGAGGAGAGGGAGAGGTTGGCTCAGGAGTATCTGACTTTGAGGCAGACGACAGAGTCGGTGACTTAGATCAACAAGATGTTTACTGAGAGGGATCTTTTCTGTCCTTAGTATTCTGCCTTGGAGCAGGCCGAGATGGCGTGGTACTTGAGCATGCTCAAGACTGAGACTCAACAGTTTAAGTTTACCCAACGTTACAGTACCTTCTCCAAGCTTCAAGATGTTGCACGTAGGCGAGGGATTGAGATTGAGACCTAGACAAGGGAGGAAATTCAGGTTCCGGTGTAGCCACAACCGACAGCAAAGAGGTTCAAGCCAGTTGTTTCATGATATGGAGGCAAGAGGGGCCGCAAATGTGGCATGTGCGGGAAGGCGTATGGGAGCCTTTGTCGATCAGCTACTGGGTGCCACAAATGTCGCAAGGAGGGGCATTTTGTAAGGGATTGTCGCTAGCAGGCCCTAGTACTGAGCAGCAGTATTTGTTACCATTGTGATCAGGTGGGCGATGTGAAAGCCCGGTGTCCTTTGCTTGCAGCCAGGGCGGTGCAGACACTAACCCCGACTACTTTGAGGATTACAGATGGACGATGGGGGAGAGCTGAGGCCCCGAAGGCCATGTGTGATGACTTTCAGCTCACGTCAGAGGAGGCCAGGGCGGCACCAGACGTCGTTACTGGTATGTTTTCATTTATGATCCTATCAAGTAATTTTATTGTATGCTTATGATTGTATATCTGTTAGGTACCTTCTTAGTAAACTCCTTTCCCACTCTTATGTTTTTTGACTTGGGTGCGAGTAATTCCTTTGTGTCCCAGTCCTTCAATAGGAGTTTTGATATGTATCTTGGAGAGTTGGAGTTCCCGTTGTGAGTTTCCATCGCCAACGAGCACATGGTTTTTGCATCGAGCGTTTTTCGGGATTGTACCTTGGAGATTTTCAGGGTGTCTTACTCAATTCGATTTGATCCCTATCCCTATAGGTGTTGTATGCATGATAGTAGGGAAGGACTGGTTGAGTAGGTTTGGTGTCATGATAGATTGTGAGGGACAGTGGGTGGTAGTTCAAACCCCAAGTGGGGGAGAAATGACTATTTATAGTGATGGTACTAGGGTTGGATCATCCTTTTGTTCTATTGGCAAGGCTCGACAATATCTACAACATGGGTGTTTGGGTTATCTCGCATATGTGGTTGACACTCGGGTAGAGAAGGGGGTTTCGGTTTCGGATGTGCCTGTAGTCAGAGAGTTTCCATATTTATTTCCGGAGGAATTACCCGGCGTGGCTCCTACGATCAGTTCGCCTTGGGGAGCCCTGATTTTGTTTGTTAAGAAGATAGATGGTTCACACCGGATGTACATTGATTACCGGGAGTTAAACAAGTTGAAGGTGAAGAACCGTTACCCTCTTCCACTGATTGATGACCTCTTCGATTAGCGACAAGGTGCTTCTTGATTCTGCAAGATCGATTTGAGGTTAGGGTATCATCAGATGAGAGTCAGAGAGGAGGACGTGGAGAACATAGCATTTCGAACTTGTTATGGTTATTACGACTTTGTAGAGATTCATTTCGGGCTCACCAATGCACCGACGACATTCATGGATTTGATGAATCGAGTATGCAGGCTGATGCTCGATCGATTAGTCATTATTTTTATCGATGATATCTTGGTCTACTCCAAGACCAGGGAGCAGCATGAGGAGCACCTTCAAGAGTTGTTAGGAGTTTTGAGGAGGGAGAGGCTTTATGCTAAGTTCTTGAAGTATGAGTTCTAGTTATGGGAGGTCCAGTTCTAGGGACACCTCGTTAACCAGGACATGATTATGGTCAACCCCGCCAAAATTGAGGCAGTTATGCAGTGGGAGGTTCCGAAGTGTCCTTTGGAGAGCATGAGTTTTTTGGGTTTAGCCGGGTATTATCGGAGGTTTATTCAGGATTTCTCCAAGGTTTTTGTACCTCTCACTTATTTGACGAGGAAGGGAGTGGATTTTCGTTGGGGGGCATGAGCACCAGGTTGCGTTCGAGAAGCTGAGAAAGAAATTATGTGAGTTCCCAATGTTGACCCTTCCGGAAGGTGTAGATGATTTTGTTGTATATTTTGATGCATCCATCACCGGTTTGGGGGCAGTACTCATGTAGAGAGGGAGAGTTATTGCGTATGCATCATGGCAGCTGAATCCGCATGAGGTTCAGTATCTGACGCATGATCTGGAATTGGGGCAGTGGTGTTTGCCCTCAAATTTTGGCGACACTACATGTATGGGGTCCGATTTACCATATACACATATCACAAGAGTCTGAGATACCTCATGGATCAGCCGAATCTGAATATGAGACAACATAGATGGCTTAACGTGGTCAAGGATTATAACTGTGAGATTCTGTATCACCCCAGGAAAGAAAATGTGGTCGTTGATGCTCTGTGCCACAAGTCGGCTAGCACATCGGTTTGGGGCTTATGTATGAGGATTTCTATCGATTCACCGCTTATGGATTTGATCAGGGAGGCTCACGCCGAGGGAGTCATGAAGGAAAATTGGAAGCAGGAGAGATTCAAGGGTGAAATTGACAGGTTTTCTATCGATAGCCGCAGATTGTTTCCTCGGTGTGGTTGGGTTTGGGTACCAGATTTTGGCAGGATCAGGAAGGTTGTGATGGAGGAGGCACATAAGTATAGATTTTCAATACACCCTGAAGCCACAAAGATGTATCGAGATTTGAGACTTAGTTACTGGTGGTCGTGCATGAAGAGGGAGATAGCTTGGTATACTGAGAGGTGCTTGACCTTTCGGATGGTCAAGCTTGAGCACTAGAGGCCACACGACAAGCTTCAGCCTTTGGAGGTTCCCATGTGGAAATGGGAACAAATCACCATGCATTTTATCACCAAATTACCCTGTACGACTAAGGGATTTGATGCAATATGGGTTATCGTGGATCGTCTGACCAAGAGTTCCTACTTCTTGGCTATTCGGGAGAGCTCCTCGGCCTAGAAATTGGCCGATGTGTATGTTCATGATATTTTCGCTCGTCATGGTGTTCTAGTTTCCATTATATCTGATCGAACTTGTGTTATAGATTTCGGTGGGAGCTCGGACTCCTACCTTCCCCTAGTTAAGTTCTCTTACCACAATAACTATCACTCTAGTATTTGTACGCCGCTATTTGAGCTTTTTATGGGAGGAAGTGTTGTACCCCAGTTTGTTAGGCGGAGGTCGGTCACAGGGTTATGGGAAAGACCGAGGTAGTCCTTCAAAAGAAAAAGCTTATCCAGCAGATCAGACAGAGATTGTAGACATCTCAAAGTCTATAGAAGAGTTATGCTGACAGACGTCGATCCGAGTTGGAGTGCAGGTCAGCGATATGGTTTTACTGAAGGTATCACCCTGGAAGGGTGTAATACGCTTTATGAAGAGGCGCAAGTTGGGGCCCTGATTTATCAGGTCATTTCGAGTGGTTGTCAGGGTAGGCAGGGTGGCCTATCAGCTGGATCTTCTGGAGGAGCTCAGTCAGATTCACAATACCTTCCATGTTTCCCAGCTATGGAAATGTGTAGCTGATGATTCAGCAATGGTTCCATTGGATAATATACATGTTAATGAGCGCCTGAACTATGTTCAGGGACCAGTGACAATTTTGGATAGGAATACGAAGGCCTTGTGTAACAAGGTGGTGGCTTTCATCAAGGTCTAGTGGCAACATCGGAAAGGCTCCGAGTGGTCTTGGGAGCCTGAGGCGTAGATGAGGGAGCATTATCTAGAGTTGTTTGTATCTGTGGACTTCGAGGATGAAGTCTGATTCAAGTGGGGGAGAATTGCAACATTCATTGTTCAGTTATTTTCATTTTTGGCCCAAAAAGTTTTAATGTTAGCAATTTTCTCCTTACATCGGGCATAAGCTAGAGTTACGCTTGGCTTAACTCATTTAAACGGACGCGAGGGATTTTGGTAGTATGTTAGTCGTACCACCATTATACATAATCCTAATTTGTTATGGGTTTGAGCCCTATATAATCTCATTAATTCCTTTGAGACCTTTCCCCCACCAGCCTCCATCTCCCAAAAATGTCCCTTGTAAACCCTACTCCATTTGTGTGTGTTTTATAGCTTGAAAGTGTGTATTCTTGTGCTTGTGAAGGAGGAAGAAGGTGGTAGACTAGCTTAGAAGTGCAAGGAAGTTTAGATCCAGAAGTATCTCACCCTCAAGAATCCTCAAAAGGTACAAAGCTTGGAACTTGATGATTTATTTGCTAAGATCTTGCTAGTGTGGGGCTTGTGTATATTTTTGGTCATATAGTCTTATTCTAGTGGAGTATGAGCTACTCTAGATCTTTGAATTGTAGTTTTATGAAGTATTAAGCTTACAGAGTCATAAAAATGAGAGCTTGGTTACTCTCATTAAGCCATGCGTGAGATTTGGAGTCTTGGATGACTTTTGGACCTAGGTTTTGAAGTTATACCCTCTTGTATAAAGTCAGAGACTTTATCCATTAAGACATCACCTTTTGCCTAGATCTAGAGTTTGATGAGTTGGCTTCTTGCATTGTCGACTTAGGAGTTTTGGGTTCAGTGCAAGTACATTGTGCGTACTTGGTGGTACATTGCATGTATTAGGTTGGAGCCTTGTAACCAGGAAGGGCCTCGCTATGTTGGGCATAGTGATTGAGTACGCAGGGTGTACTCAGTCTGTTTTGACCCTTTGACTCTTTTTGACTTTGACTTTGACCAGTAATTTGACCAAGTTTGACTTATGAGCATTTTGGATAATTTGAGCAGTAGTTTGAGACTAGGCCCCTGTTTGTTGTATATGTGCCCTCTAGAGTGGGTATTTGGAGCATCATTCATTTCAACTATCTTTTAGACTGTGGGGTGAGTTTTCCTCATTATACTTGTGGGTCGAAGGCACCAATTTCGATCCGCTGGATTATGTATCCTGGTATATTGGATGATGTTATGCTGGTTATATGATAGACTAGTAGATCTGTATGATTACATGTGTTCACTGGATATGTGTTAGACTGGTAGATCCGTATGATTATCTGTATTTGTTAGTTATTGATTGTTATTGTATATGTCGACATATTATGGTTTGTTGGGTTGAGTCGGTCCTTCTTTATGCTGAAGGACAAGATACTCGGGCGGTCAGGATAGACTGAAGGCCTGTGAGGCGGTCCAGTCAGGTCGAAGGCCTAGAGAGCGGTCCAGATAGGCTGTAGGCCCTGCGAGGCAGTCTAGTCAGACTGAAGGCTCATATATGCATGCTTTTATCTTTTGGTTGTGTTTGGTACTTTGGGGGAACTCACTAAGCTTTGGCATACAGTTTGATTGTTATAGTTTCAGGTACTTCAGAGAACAGGGGCAAGGCAAAGGCGTGACTGTACACATCCTTTAGCGATATGTTTGGAGATTTTATGATACTCTGGTTTTGGGATATTTATATTTTATACTTGGTTTTATGACTTGGGTTTTGATTGAAACAATGATTTTACTATAATTGAAAATTGAAATTTTTATCCTGATGTTTGGGATGTTATAGTGTGGAAGGTAGTATAGACCCGTACAACTGGAAGCATAGAACCAATATGCATAGCAAGGAAGTCGCGAACCCCGATGGTCTAGTCTCCCCATAATGATTGTAATAGTATGAATTGTGGCTTTTCTAATGCATTTAGGTTCATTTTTAGTATGGTATACACGAGAGGTTATGGATCCGAAGTTGTCGGCCTGGAGAGGCCAGGATTGACTGATGACGACATTTGGGAGTAAATCTCCAGTGAGGTGGTTGCAGCTGTTCGGGGTGCTATCCTGGAGGTTTTTGGGTTTATTAAGACCGCGATGATGAAGCTGTTCGATGAGCGGTACGTTGATGTGTCTGAGGTTGTTGTTGTTGCAGCTACCACATTTTTTGCTGATGTGGAGGTTCAGGGGAGGGGGTCATTCCAGTACAGGAACTTCAGCAACACGAAGCCCCCAGAGTTCGACGAGGTCAAGGACCCGATCGTGGCTATGAAATGGATTTCTGATGTAGAGGTTTGCTTCATCACTTGTTCCTGTCCGGAGGACTGGAAGGTCGGATGTGCCCTAAACCTTCTTCGTCTAGGCGTGAAGGATTGGTGGAACCTAGTGACTGGTTCTTATACTCCTAAGCAGAGGGTTTCTGTTACTTGGGGGCAGTTCTTGGAGATGTTTCGCATGAGTATGTTCCTATGGTGGACAGAGAGAGAGAGAGAGAGAGAGAGAGAGAGAAAGAAAGAGAGAAAGAGATAGAGAGGTTGGCTTAGGAGTATGTGGCGCTGAGGTAGACAACAGAGTCGGTGACAAAGATCAACAAGATGTTTACTGAGAGATCTCTTTTCTGACTTGAGTATTCAGCTTCAGAGCAGGCCTATATGTCGCGATATTTGAGCATGCTCAAGATGGAGATTCGGCAGTTTGTGTCTACCCAATGATACAGTACCTTCTACGAGCTTCAGGATGTCGTACGGAGACCGAAGATTGAGAGTGAGATCCATATAAGGGAGGAGAGGCAGGCTCTGGTTCAGCCATAGCCTTCGGTAAACCGGTTCCAGCCTGCTGATTCACAATCTGGAGGTATGAGGGGCCGCACTTGTGGCAAGTACGGGAAGTCACATGATGGTGTTCGCGGATCAGCTACAGGGTGCCACAAATGTGGCATGGAGAGGCATTTTGCGAGGGATTGTCGTCAGCAGGCTCCAGTACCGAGTACCAGGATTTGTTACCATTGTCATCTTGTGGGGCACGTGAACGCCCAATGTCCTTTGCTTTCTGTCGGGTCGGTGCAGGCACCAGCCCCGACTATCTTGAAGATTACAGATGGACGACAGGGGAGAGCTAAGGCCCCAAAGGCCAGGGTCCTGCTTTTCAGTTCACAACAGAGGAGGCCAGGACGACGCCTGACGTCGTTACTGGTATGTTCTCATTTTTATTCTGTCAAGCTATTTTATTATATGTTTATGATTGTATGATTGTGTGTGAGACTCTATGTTTGGTTTATCTAAGTCTCCACCTGGAAATCATAATTTTTCCTCATGTTCATCAGGGCGTCATATTTTGAGAATCTTCATATGCCATTTTACATACCGAGAACCGTGCTTAGCGGATATTCAGGTGAGACGGTTTTAGGACTTCGACGTGGGATACATCGACCAACAACAAAACAATCCGTAAGCGGAGGAAGACCAACAATCGGTTCCATTTTGGTGTTTTCAGCAAGGAATCCATGGAATCCACAAGGTGGGCATGCTGGATTTGAACGTAGGACTCTTAAGGATCTTTCGTGGTTGTAAGGCAATGAGGGATTGGTATGATCGTGGGTGTAAAATGGGTGGTGGTCAATTTCATAACTTCAGGATGATTGATTTCACGTTTGCATGGGATAAAACAACCCAAAAATACAGACCAAAAATTTCATTTTAAATCATTAAGAAAACCATAGACATCTAAACATCATATAAAAACCATAAGTCGTGTATCTCAAAATATCATAATATCTGTCAAAATATATCAGAGTGCACTGCAATCATTCCGAGCTCTTCCCATTGCTATCGGAAGTACCTGAAACCAAGCCCCCAGTACAGGAACTTCAGCAACACGAAGCCCCCAGAGTTCGACGAGGTCAAGGACCCGATCGTGGCTATGAAATGGATTTCTGATGTAGAGGTTTGCTTCATCACTTGTTCCTGTCTGGAGGACTGGAAGGTCGGATGTGCCCTAAACCTTCTTCGTCTAGGCGTGAAGGATTGGTGGAACCTAGTGACTGGTTCTTATACTCCTAAGCAGAGGGTTTCTGTTACTTGGGGGCAGTTCTTGGAGATGTTTCGCATGAGTATGTTCCTATGGTGGACAGAGAGAGAGAGAGAGAGAGAGAGAGAGAGAGAGAGAAAGAAAGAGAGAAAGAGATAGAGAGGTTGGCTTAGGAGTATGTGGCGCTGAGGTAGACGACAGAGTCGGTGACAAAGATCAACAAGATGTTTACTGAGAGATCTCTTTTCTGACTTGAGTATTCAGCTTCAGAGCAGGCCTATATGTCGCGATATTTGAGCATGCTCAAGATGGAGATTTGGCAGTTTGTGTCTACCCAATGATACAGTACCTTCTACGAGCTTCAGGATGTCGTACGGAGACCGGAGATTGAGAGTGAGATCCATATAAGGGAGGAGAGGCAGGCTCTGGTTCAGCCATAGCCTTCGGTAAACCGGTTCCAGCCTGCTGATTCACAATCTGGAGGTATGAGGGGCCGCACTTGTGGCAAGTACGGGAAGTCACATGATGGTGTTTGCGGATCAGCTACAGGGTGCCACAAATGTGGCATGGAGAGGCATTTTGCGAGGGATTGTCGTCAGCAGGCTCCAGTACCAAGTACCAGGATTTGTTACCATTGTCATCTTGTGGGGCACGTGAAGGCCCAATGTCCTTTGCTTTCTGTCGGGTCGGTGCAGGCACCAGCCCCGACTATCTTGAAGATTACAGATGGACGACAGGGGAGAGCTAAGGCCCCAAAGGCCAGGGTCCTGCTTTTCAGTTCACAGCAGAGGAGGCCAGGACGACGCCTGACGTCGTTACTGATATGTTCTCATTTTTATTCTGTCAAGATATTTTATTATATGTTTATGATTGTATGATTGTGTGTGAGACTCTATGTGTGGTTTATCTAAGTCTCCACCTGGAAATCATAATTTTTCCTCATGTTCATCAGGGCGTCATATTTTGAGAATCTTCATATGCCATTTTACATACCGAGAACCGTGCTTAGCGGATATTCAGGTGAGACGGTTTTAGGACTTCGACGTGGGATACATCGACCAACAACAAAACAATCCGTAAGCGGAGGAAGACCAACAATCGGTTCCATTTTGGTGTTTTCAGCAAGGAATCCATGGAATCCACAAGGTGGGCATGCTGGATTTGAACGTAGGACTCTTAAGGATCTTTCGTGGTTGTAAGGCAATGAGGGATTGGTATGATCGTGGGTGTAAAATGGGTGGTGGTCAATTTCATAACTTCAGGATGATTGATTTCACGTTTGCATGGGATAAAACAACCCAAAAATACAGACCAAAAATTTCATTTTAAATCATTAAGAAAACCATAGACATCTAAACATCATATAAAAACCATAAGTCGTGTATCTCAAAATATTATAATATCTGTCAAAATATATCAGAGTGCACTGCAATCATTCCGAGCTCTTCCCATTGCTATCGGAAGTACCTGAAACCAAGCCCCCAGTACAGGAACTTCAACAACACGAAGCCCCCAGAGTTCGACGAGGTCAAGGACCCGATCGTGGCTATGAAATGGATTTCTGATGTAGAGGTTTGCTTCATCACTTGTTCCTGTCCGGAGGACTGGAAGGTCGGATGTGCCCTAAACCTTCTTCGTCTAGGCGTGAAGGATTGGTGGAACCTAGTGACTGGTTCTTATACTCCTAAGCAGAGGGTTTCTGTTACTTGGGGGCAGTTCTTGGAGATGTTTCGCATGAGTATGTTCCTATGGTGGACAGAGAGAGAGAGAGAGAGAGAGAGAGAGAGAGAGAGAAAGAAAGAAAGAGAGAAAGAGATGGAGAGGTTGGCTTAGGAGTATGTGGCGCTGAGGTAGACGACAGAGTCGGTGACAAAGATCAACAAGATGTTTACTGAGAGATCTCTTTTCTGACTTGAGTATTCAGCTTCAGAGCAGGCCTATATGTCGCGATATTTGAGCATGCTCAAGATGGAGATTCGGCAGTTTGTGTCTACCCAATGATACAGTACCTTCTACGAGCTTCAGGATGTCGTACGGAGACCGGAGATTGAGAGTGAGATCCATATAAGGGAGGAGAGGCAGGCTCTGGTTCAGCCATAGCCTTCGGTAAACCGGTTCCAGCCTGCTGATTCACAATCTGGAGGTATGAGGGGCCGCACTTGTGGCAAGTACGGGAAGGCACATGATGGTGTTTGCGGATCAGCTACAGGGTGCCACAAATGTGGCATGGAGAGGCATTTTGCGAGGGATTGTCGTCAGCAGGCTCCAGTACCGAGTACCAGGATTTGTTACCATTGTCATCTTGTGGGGCACGTGAAGGCCCAATGTCCTTTGCTTTCTGTCGGGTCGGTGCAGGCACCAGCCCCGACTATCTTGAAGATTACAGATGGACGACAGGGGAGAGCTAAGGCCCCAAAGGCCAGGGTCCTGCTTTTCAGTTCACAGCAGAGGAGGCCAGGACGACGCCTGACGTCGTTACTGATATGTTCTCATTTTTATTCTGTCAAGCTATTTTATTATATGTTTATGATTGTATGATTGTGTGTGAGACTCTATGTGTGGTTTATCTAAGTCTCCACCTGGAAATCATAATTTTTCCTCATGTTCATCAGGGCGTCATATTTTGAGAATCTTCATATGCCATTTTACATACCGAGAACCGTGCTTAGCGGATATTCAGGTGAGACGGTTTTAGGACTTCGACGTGGGATACATCGACCAACAACAAAACAATCCGTAAGCGGAGGAAGACCAACAATCGGTTCCATTTTGGTGTTTTCAGCAAGGAATCCATGGAATCCACAAGGTGGGGATGCTGGATTTGAACGTAGGACTCTTAAGGATCTTTCGTGGTTGTAAGGCAATGAGGGATTGGTATGATCGTGGGTGTAAAATGGGTGGTGGTCAATTTCATAACTTCAGGATGATTGATTTCACGTTTGCATGGGATAAAACAACCCAAAAATACAGACCAAAAATTTCATTTTAAATCATTAAGAAAACCATAGACATCTAAACATCATATAAAAACCATAAGTCGTGTATCTCAAAATATCATAATATCTGTCAAAATATATCAAAGTGCACTGCAATCATTCCGAGCTCTTCCCATTGCTATCGGAAGTACCTGAAACCAAAACTGAAAATTATAAGCACGAAGCTTAGTGAGTCTCCCCAAACTACCACATACCATACACAATATCACATAATCACATAATATAACATTGGTTCTTGCCCGCTACATCGGGCCCCGCCCGGCATCAGACCGAAGTCCAACATCGGGCCCCGCCCGGCATCGGACCGAAGTCCGACATCGGGCCTCGCCCGGCATTGAGCAAAGCTTGGTATACATATCAACATATCAACAATACACATAATAAGCACATAACATAAACATATAAACATTCCTCGGGCCCGACCCGGCATCGGACCGAAATCCGGAAACATATAACATAGCATATAAACATTCCTCGGGCTTTCCTCTGCATCGGACTGAAGTCCGGAACATATAAACAAGCACATGCAAGAATCATGAAGACATCAAGCATAAAAACATTTCTCAGGCTTTTCCCCGGTATCGGACCGAAGTCCGGAAGCATATAAACACATAAACCTACAATGGGCACTGCCCGACATCGGACTGTAGTTCCACACATGCTAACATACATAAATGGGCCGGCATTGGTGCCTTAGACCCGTTCCTAGGAGGAAAACTCACCTCGCAAAGCTGAAAGCAAAGTCTTACGGTAAGGAATCTCTTACGGCTGCTCCAACGACTCCCCAACTATCAATATCATAACAACACTTAGTCAAAATCCATAATCCTTCTTAGGGTAAAATGACCATTTTACCCCTTGGTCTAATTTGGACGATAACCTAGGCTCAATTCCATATAATCTCTCCAAGCCCACTAATGGCCCACTAAAGCCCCACTAATGACCCGATTTTCTAAATTGGGTCGAACTCCTCAAATGGACCTTCCCTTAAGCCCAAACATGTCCTTAGTCCATTATCTGACTTCTGATGGTCCATTAAGGCTCATTAACTGTTAAATCCAAAGATTGGCCCAAACCGAGGCCCAAACGTCGCAAAGCCCAAAACCTGAGAGTACGTTGGGCGTACTCCTCTGTACGCTAAGCGTACTGCTGCATGGCTTGTACGCTGCACGTACTGGCTTGTACGCCCAGCGTACTACCCTATTAAGCCATAAACTTCAAAAGTGCTTATTCCATTAAGACCTTAAGCCCATATTACAGATCTAAGTCCATTAGCATGTCTTAACTCATAAATTCGATTACTTGGTGGCTTGCAACTAACTTCCATGGAAATGGCTAGATCTCATGCATGGTCACAAAAGGACCTCAAAGATCGAAACTTTACTGCTAATGGGACACATTTAGCAATAAGGGTGGCAACCCTAAGCCTAGATATGAAGTTGAACCATAAAAATCCATTCTTTGGGCCTAAAAAGGACCAAAACTCCATAAACATAGATCTAAGCATTCATGAGGAATGTTGGAAGCTTTATACCTCCAATGAGTGCCAAATGGTGATGTAAACTTGGATCCTTGAGCTCAAGATACTCAAGTTCTTCCTCTCCAACTCCTCATTTCTTCTTCTAAGCTTTAAATCTCCAAAATAAGCTTCAAGAGGCCAAACACACACAAGAATGAGGAAATAGAGGCTATCTAGGGTTTCTGAGGTTGAGAGGCTGGTAATGAGGCTAGGGTTTGAGTCATAATGTTATATTTATATGGCTTAACCCCTGAAAATTAGGGTCTGGAGTCTGCTCACGTACGTTACGTGTACCCCTTGGTACACTGCGCGTACGTGCATGCGCCCCCCGAATCCAATGCTCCTCTACTCCCCATGTACACCAAGCTTACGCCCAGCGCACAGCTTCTGAGCAGCCCAACTACACGGCCCACTTGCTAAGTCCACTCAATAATCCATTACTCATTCCAAGTCCAACAAATAGATTATAAATACTTTAAAAAAATAAATAATACCTCAAGTGATGGATGTTACAATTCTCCCCCACTTGAATCAGACTTCGTCCTCGAAGTCCGCTGCATCCGGAAATAACTCCGGGTAGTGCTCCCTCATCTCCTCCTTGGGCTCACAGGTCCACTTTGAGCCCTTGCGGTGCTGCCACTGCACCTTCACCAGCACGACCCTCTTGCTCCTCAGCTCCTTCGTCTTCCTGTCTAGGATTTCTACTGGTCTCTCGATGTAATTCAGACTGTCATCAACCTGAATATCCTCTAAAGGCACAACTGCTAAGTCATCCACTAAGCACTTTCGCAGCAGAGAAACATAGAAAGTGTTGTGGATCTAGCTGAGCTCTGTTGGAAGATCCAAATGGTAAGCAACCCGACCTACCTGAGCCAAAACCCTGAACGGACTGATGTATCTGGGGCCCAGCTTGCCCCGCTTCCTGAACCGGATGACACCTTTCCAAGGTGACACCTTCAAGAGGACCATGTCGCCCACCTGAAACTCCAAGTCTGAACGGCACTTGTCGGCATAGCTTTTCTGCCGACTTTGAGCAGTCTGGAGCCTGCTCCGGACCTGTTGGATCCTCTCAGTAGTCTTGAGTACCACCTCAGTACTCCCCATGACCCTTTGTCCGACCTCTCCCCAATAGATTGGGGTCCTACACTTCCTCCCGTAGAGCATCTCGAAGGGAGGTCGGTCTATGCTGGCGTGGTAACTGTTGTTATACGAAAATTCCGCTAACGGAAGATACGTATCCCAACTGCCACCGAAATCCAAAACACATGCGCGCAACATGTCCTCGAGAGTCTGAATTGTCCTCTCGCTCTGCCCATCCGTCTGAGGGTGGAAAGCAGTGCTGAAGTGTAGACGAGTACCCATCTCGTCGTGAAACCGCTTCCAAAATCTGGAAGTAAAACGAACGTCTCGGTCCGACACAACCGAAACTGGCACTCCATGACGTGTCACCACCTCTTGAACGTAGATCTCGGCTAACTTCTCAGCCGATATATTCTCCTGGATCGGGATGAAATGAGCACTCTTGGTCAACCGATCCACGATGACTCATATCGAATCCACTCCACGTGCGGTCCTGGGAAGCTTCGTGATGAAATCCATAGTGATATCTTCCCATTTCCACACGGGAATCTCCAATGGCTGCATCTTGCCGTGAGGTCGCTAGTGTTCGGCCTTGACTTTCCTGCAAGTCAAGCACCGATCTACGTACCATGCTATGTCCCGCTTCATTCAGGGCTACCAATAATCCAGGCGAAGATCCCGATACATCTTCGTCGCCCTGGGATGGATGGAGAATCTCGACTTATAAGCCTCATCCATCAGAACTTGGCGTACCACGCCATAGTAAGGAACCCAGACCCGCCGATGCAGGGTTAAAAATCCACGACTGTCGTAATCAAATGAGGCCACTTGGCCTATGATCCGCTCACACTTCTGGCGCTCTTCCTTCATACCCTTGACCTGCGCCTCCCTCCTCACTGTTTATAGCACCTACCTTAGGTACTCCTCATGCTGCTCCTGAGTCTTGGAATAAAACAAGATTTCATCGATGAATACTATCACAGACCGGTCCAGCATCAGTCTGCACACACGGTTCATGAGGTCCATGAATGTGGCAGGAGCATTGGTGAGCCCAAACGAAATCACCATGAACTCATAGTGACCATAGCGAGTCCGAAAGGCTGTCTTTGGCACGTCGTCGTCCCTGACTCGCATCTGGTGATAACCTGATCACAGATCAATCTTAGAGAACCAAGATGCACCCTGAAGCTGGTCGAATAAATCATCAATCCTCGGGAGGGGATAACGGTTCTTCACCGTTACCTTATTCAGCTCCCGGTAATCTATACACATCCTTTTAACAGCTCGGCTTGATAAATCCCTAGTCTAACAGCTCTTGCAGCTATGTAGACAACTCCTGCATCTCGGGAGGAGCCAACTGATATGGTGCCTTGGCTATCGGAGCCGCACCAGGGACTAGGTCAATCCTGAACTTTACCTACCTCTCCGGAGGTATCCCAGGCAAATCATCTGGGAATACATCCGGGTACTCCCGCACGATCTGCACATCTATACGGTCGTCTTACCCTTATCCCGGGTATCCATAACATAGGCGACAAAACCTACGCAACCTTGTTGAAGGTAGCGCCTCGCTCTCGCTGCTGAACATAAAGTCGGTCCACCCTGCGGCCTCTCGCCCTGAATCACTAAACCTCCCCCACTTGGGGTCCGAACCCGTACCAGCTGCTGCTCGCAGTCGATCATTGCCCCCATTGGGGCTCAACCAGTCCATACCTACTATAACCTTATTCCCTTGTAGCGGAATAGGAACTCAATCCACAGAAAACTGCTCATCAAACAACTGCAGTGTACATCCCCGATGAACCCTCGCAACTCAAACGATCCTATCATCTTCTATCTCGATGTCAAGTGGCCAGTCCAGCTCCCATGGAGCTCCTACGAATCGCTTACTGAGCGCAAGCGACACAAAAGATCTGGTAGCCCCCGAATTAAACAATACCAAAGCAGATATGTCGTTCACAAGGAACGATCCTATAATAAAACATATAAACATAAGCAATAATCAACATAAATAAAGAGATAAAGAGAAGATACATTCCCGTCACCACATCGGGAGCTGTACGTGCCTCCTTTGCTGTCAACTGGAAGGCTCTGCTCTTCGCCACTGGCGCCTCCGACCAGCCCTGGTGGCCGTTGGTAATCCTCAATGTAGCAGGAGCGGGTGCCGCCACCTATCCTGCTACTGATAAACTCGGGCACTGGGACCGCTTGTGTCCCCTCTGATTGCACTGGAAGCAAATCAGATCTGATACGGTGGTGGTAGTGGTGGTAGCAGTACAGTCCCTGCTCACATGTCCAGTTCGGCCGCACTTGAAGCAGCCCAAACTACCCGCCCTGCAAGCCCCCTCGTGCAACTTGATACACTTGCCACAATGTCTACGGCCCTGCTGGCTCCTCGATCGGTGATCTGATACCTGGGCTTCTTGCCCGCACTCCCTGACTGAACCCCTTCTGGTTTCCTCTTCTTCTCCATCTCCAAATCCAGCTCCCTCTCCCGAGCCCTATCAATCATATCCTCCAGCGTCTTGCAGCTGGATCTGCTCACAAATTGGCGGATGTCACTCCGCAACATATCATGATATCGGGCCTTTTTCATCTCCTCGTCTGCCACGTACTGCGGAACGAAAAGGGCCCTCTCCCTAAACATGGTGGTGATCTCCGTCACCGTCTCAGTCGTCTGTCTGCTGGAGATCCTGGAACTCCCTAGCAAGCTGTTGCACCTCAAACACAGGTGGAAACTCGACCTGGAACCTGGCCGAAAAGTCACTCCAAGTCATAGCATCAAGAGTTGCATCATCACCAATAGCATGTCCGACCTCATCCCACCAGTCACGTGCTCTGTCCTTCAGAAGATAGGAAGCAAGTCGGACCTTGTCCCCCTCGGGACATCGGCTCGTACGGAAGGCGTTGGCGACATCATCCAACCACCTGCTGCTAGCAATGGGGTCCCAAGCCACATGGTAGTCTGGAGCTATGCATGCTCGGAACTCCGTGAAAGTCATCGTGTGCGCCCCTAGCATGGTTGTCATCTCGGTGCGGAATGAACCCAACTTCTCGTCAAGTATCTCCAAGGTGCCCTCCTTGACCGTACCGAAGATCACAGGAGTCTGGTCTAAAATATTGCGCGTGACCTCAGATGAAATGAACTCTCTCATCTACTCATCAAGCTGTCCAGCTCCAGATCCCGAGCCTGATCCCTCACCGGCTCCCGAAGTGCCAACTGGTCTAGTGCGTAGCATCACCATTCCGAAAATACACCATAACAAACATCAGAATACTCATCATAACTCAAGGAATCACACACACTACAAGTTCCCTGGATTCATCTCAGCCTTCCTTGATTTGATTACGGATCCTCTGCTTTCAGTAGTACGGGCCCATACTACCTTCCACATCTATCCATACTTTCCTCAAGAACCGCCTTGACTCCACCAAGTCCCTTCTACTACTACCTCTGTTCTCGTGCTAATCTCATCATAGGCTTGCCCTAGGGTAATCACCGACCTACTCTCTGCCATCAGCTGCATAAGAAGTCCCTGCTACCTTTCCATAAATAGCTCGTGAATACTATTACATATCACTAAGACTATATAATTCTTCGAATGAGAGGTCCTACCCTACTACGGTTAGACTCAAACGAGAGTTGTGAAATAGAGCTAAACCTAACCTTCTGAAACTATTTAGTCCTCGTAATATGTAACTTAACATATTCGTTTACTAATTAGTTAAAGATAACTAGGACTCCTAAAAGCACAAGTCAAGCAACATTCGAGCATTGAGTATCCATAATCAAGCATATCCTACTCAGGCCATCATATTACTGACTAGTCAGTACTAGCATACAGTTAAATAAGCTCATACAGCAGGCGTATAAGGCATCCTTCCTAGATCCTTAGCCCTAACTAGCATGAAGTTCTCATACACATATAAAAGGCATACAAGGCATCATTCCTAGATTCTTAGCCTTAATCTAGCATGCAGTTAACATAGCAAACTTGTATGGGTAATTTGGGAGAACTTAGTTGAGTTCGGCTGATTGCATGCACCACACCCTTTTCTCTTTTCAAAATCCTTTTTGTAAAAAATGGTGTTTCTTTTTTTTTTTAAAAGAACTTTTATACCAAGTCCTCAATTTGAGTTCAGATACACCCGAGAGTGTGCCTGAATCCCTCAAACCAAGGCTCTGATACTAACTTCAAACATCCAAAAAATATAGACCAAAAATTTCATTTTAAATCATTAAGAAAACCATAGACATCCAAACATCATATAAAAACCATAAATCGTGTATCTCAAAATATCATAATATCTATCAAAATATATCAGAGTATAAACATCCCAGGCTAAACAAATGGTGTGTGCACTGCAATCATCCCGAGCTCTTCCCCTTGATACCGGAAGTACCTGAAACCAAAACTGAAAATTGTAAGCAAGAAGCTTAGTGAGTCTCCCCAAACCACCACATACCATACACAATATAAAATAATCACATAACATAGCATTGAGTCTTACCCGCTACATCGGGCCCCGCCCGGCATCGGACCGAAGTCCGGCATCGGGCCCCACTCGGCATCGAGCAAAGCTCGGTATACATATCAACAATACACATAATAAGCACATAACATAAACATATAAACAACATCGAACCGAAATCCGGAAACATATAACATAGCATATAAACATTCCTCGGGCTTTCCCCGACATCAGACCAAAGTCCGGAACATATAAACAAGCACATGCAAGAATCACGAAGACATAAAGCATACAAACATTCCTCGGGCTTTCCCCGGCATCGGACCGAAGTCCGGAAGCATATAAACACATAAACCTACATTGGGCACCGCCTAGAATCAGACTGTAGTCCGGCACATGCTAATATACATAAACGGGCCGACATTGGTGCCTTAGACTCATTCCTAGGAGGAAAACTCACCTCGCAAAGCTGAAAGCGAAGTCTCACGGTAAGGAATCTCCTATGGCTGCTCCAACGACTCCCCGACTATCAATATCATAACAACACTTAGTCAAAATCCATAATCCTTCTTAGGGTAAAATGACCATTTTACCCCTTGGTCTAATTTGGACCATAACCTAGGCCCAATTCCATCTAATCTCTCCAAGCCCACTAATGGCCCAATTTTCTAAATTGGGCCCAACTCCTCAAATGGACCTTCCCTTAAGCCCAAACATGTCCTTGGTCCATTATCTGACTTCTGATGGCCCATTAAGGCCCATTAACTGCTAAGTCCAAAGATTGGCCCAAACCGAGGCCCAAACGTCGCAAAGCCCAAAACCTGATAGTACGATGGGCGTACTCCTCTATACGCTAAGTGTACTGCTGCATGGCTTGGACGCTGCGCGTACTGGCTTATACGCCCAACGTACTACCCTGTTAAGCCATAAACTTCAAAAGTGCTTATTCCATTAAGGCCTTAAGCCCATATTACAAATCTGAGTCCCTTAGCATGTCTTAACTCATAAAGTCGATTACATGGTGGCTTGCAACCCACCAAATGGACCCAAACTTGGAATATAACAACTAACTTCCATGGAAATGGCTAGATCTCATGCATGGTCACAAAAGGACCTCAAAGATCGAAACTTTACTGCTAATGGGACACATTTAGCACTAAGGGTGGCAACCCTAAGCCTAGATACGAAGTTGAACCTTACAAATCCATTCTTTGGACCTAAAAAGGTCCAAAACTCCATAAACATAGATCTAAGCATTCATGAGGAAAGTTGGAAGCTTTATACCTCCAATGAGTGCCAAATGGTGATGTAAACTCGGATCCTTGAGCTCAAGATACTCAAGTTCTTCTTCTCCAACTCCTCATTTCTTCTTCCAAGCTCTAAATCTCCAAAACAAGCTTCACAAGGCCAAACACACACAAGAATGAGGAAAGAGAGGCTATCTAGGGTTTCTGAGGTTGAGTGTAACATCCCAAAATCGAGACCCAAATTTTTTTTGTTAAATTATATTACCTTAGAAATTGTTCACGGAAAACATCATTAATATCATTTCAAAACATCAAGTCACAGGTCACAAGTCTCGAAAACATAGTAGCAATTAGTAAAATGTCAGAGTACAATCCCTGGGTTCTTAATACGGAAATCATGTGTGTATGTGATGCGTTGCTACCCCGCCGGCTCCTTCCCCTTGGATGAAGAGGTACCTGAAACCAAAGGTGAAAACTGTAAGCACAAAGCTTAGTGAGTTCCCCCATCATACCACATACCAAACGACATACATACTGTCGGGCTATTTTGGGGAGCCCGACCTACCCATGTCAAGCAGTTCTGGGGTGCTGACCAACCCATGTAGAAGTTCTGGGGTGCTGACCAACCCATGTCAAGCAAAATTATGGGGTGCTGACCTACCCTCCGGTCTCTCTCAACCGGCAATGGGGACTATTTCACCCCATACTACTAGCAAATCATAATCATACTATCATAATCATGCTGACATAATCATACTGTCATAATCATACTGTCAAGCATTCTTGGGGTACGGACCTACCCTTCGGTCCTAACGACCGAGGCGGGGGACTATTCCCCTCCTACTACCGCTATCACATACAACATATCATGCTGGCACATAAAGCACATCTGGTAATAGCAACCTAGATAATTATCACAAAAACAATCATCTAAAGACAATCCCTGCTGGTGGGCCGGCATTGTGGTCGTAGACCCACCTCTACTGGAAGGTAACTCACCTCGAAAACAGTGTGTCGAATCTCGTGGAAAGTAGTCTCTAACAGCTGCTCTGATGACTCCCGGCTAACATAAACACATTAACACCCGATCAGAGTCTAAAACACAACTTAGGGTAAAATGACCATTTTACCCCTTGGCCCAATTGGGACATCCAAGAGCCCAAATCCAACCTATTAAGCCCAGTCCTCCAATGGCCCATTAAAGACTCCTTAAGGCCCACTAATTGCCCAATTCATGAATTGGGCCTTATCCCCCCCTAATTGGGCCAAAAAGCTCCAAGTCCAAAGTAATAATTCCAAAGGGTTCAATCTTGGCCCAATAGGCCCAATGCTCTAGCTCCAGGTTTCTAAGCCCAAAGTTATACTTCTTAGTGGGCCACAGGGCCCAAAGCCTAGGCCCTAATCCTTAAGGCCCAAAAGCCTATGGTTGCCATTCTGCACATGTACGCGCGGCGTACCTGGCAAGTATGCCCAACGTACTCTTGGCCGCAAACGGAGGTTGACCGTAAACGGTAACTGACCGTGAACGGTAACAGACCGTAAACGGCAACGGACAGTAAACGTGAACTACCCCAGCACGGGCAGCGTACCAGGGTGTACGCTTAGCGTACAGCCCAGTTTCCTTGGGACTTCACTTCCGACTTAATCCATTAAGTATTTACGTCCAAAATGTAGATCCAGGTCCTTTAAGGCCTCCTAAGCCATAAAGTTACGAACTTTAGGTGCTTGCATGCATGGTTGGGGTCAAAACATGATTTTGTTCCATTATACAAGCTTTAAGACCAAGTAACACTTGCATGGTTTTGGCTTAACCACCAATATCTGATTTTTATGACCCTAGGTGCTTCTAAGAGTCCAAAAGGACAGCTCTTATGCTCTGGAACCAACAATACTCAAGCACTCCCAACAATGGGGTCAAAAAGGACATAAAAACCCCAAATAAACAAATCTAAGCATAAAATGGTCAAGTATGGAACTTGATACCTCAAAAGAGTCAGAAATGGTGTCAATCCTCTCGATCTACAAGCTCTTGGTGGATCCTTGCTTCTTCTTCGAGCTCCTTTCTTCTTTTCTCACTAAAAAACACACAAACACTCTAAAATGGCTTCTAGAACACAAAGGCACACAAAGGGAGCTAGGGTTTTCGTGGTGGCTGGATAAGGGTGAAGGGAGGCTGAACCAATAGGGGTTATGTTCTTTATATAGGGAGCAAACTCTAATTTTAGGGTTTAAGGATCTGCACACGTACGCTGGGCGTACATGCATGGCTTCCGCGTTTCCTACTCCTAAGTACGCTGAGCGTACATGGCAATATACGCGCCGCGTACGAGGTTCCTCAACCCACTCTTAACGGCCCAAAGTCAAAACCCAACCAAACAACCCATAAATTAATTAAGGTAAATACTCATAATACCTAGAAAAATCCCGGATGTTACAAATCTCCCCCACTTGAATTAGACTTCATCCTCGAAGTCCGTTGCTGCTGCTGAAAACAGCTCAGGGTAGTGCTCCATCATCTCATCTTCCGGCTCCCATGTCTATTCCGAGCCCTTGCGGTGCTGCCATTGCACCATTACCAGCTCCGCCCTCTTGTTCCTCAAGTCCTTCGACTTCCTGTCGAGGATCGCCACTGGCCACTCAATGAAGTTCAGGCTGTCATCCACCTGAATATCCTCCAAAGGCACCACTGCCGAATCGTCCACCAGGCACTTCCGTAACTGGGAGACGTGAAAAATACTGTGAATCTGACTGAGTTCGGCTGGCAGGTCCAGCCGATATGCCACCTTGCCCACCCGGGCTATAACCCTGAAAGGTCCAATGTACCTGGGGCCCAACTTGCCCCACTTCCTGAACCGAATGACGCCTTTCCAAGGCGACACCTTTAGGAGCACCATGTCCCCGACTTGGAACTCTAGGTCCGAATGACGCTTGTCGGCATAACTTTTCTGCCGACTCTGAGTAGTCTGAAGCCTGCTCCGAACCTGTTGGATCCTTTCTGTGGTCTTGAGTACCACCTTGGTACTCCCCACGACCCTCTATCCAACCTCACCCCAACATATCGGGGTCCTGCACTTCCTCCCATACAACATCTCGAAGGGGGGACGGTCGATACTCGCGTGATAGCTGTAATTATAGGAAAATTCTGCCAAAGGAAGGTAAGTATCCCAACTACCTCTGAAGTCCAGAACACACGCCCGCAGCATATCCTCCAGAGTCTGGATGGTCCGGTCACTCTGACCATCCGTCTGCGGGTGAAAAGCGGTGCTAAAGTGCAGACGAGTACCCAGCTCGTCGTCAAAACTTCTTCCAGAACCTGGAAGTGAACCGCACATCCCTGTCGGAAATCACCGAGACTGGCACCCCGTGCCAAGCCACTACCTCTCTGATATAGATGTCGGCCAACTTTTCGGCCGAAATGCTCTCCTGAATCGGGATGAAATGGGCGCTCTTGGTCAACCGATCCACGATGACCCAAATCGAGTCCACTCCCCGCGCGGTCCTTGGAAGCTTCGTGATAAAATCCATAGTAATATATTCCCATTTCCACAGCGGGATAGCCAACGGCTGGGTCTTGTCGTGAGGCCTCTGGTGCTCGGCCTTGACCTTCCTGCAGGTCAGGCATCTCTCAACAAACCAAGCTACATCCCGCTTCATGCAGGGCCACCAGTAATCAAGATGAAGATCTTTGTACATCTTTGTTGCCCCGGGATGGATAGAAAACCTGGATTTGTGCACCTCCTCCATCAATACCTGGAGCACACCCCCATAATATGGGACCCACACCCTAAGGTGTAGAGTCAACAATCCACGGCTGTCATAATCGAAGGAGGAAACCTGACCCACAATACGCTCACTCTTACGATGTTCCTCCTTCATGGCCTCCTGTTGGACCTCGCGAATCCGCTCCAACAGTGAAGTCACCACCGTCATCCTCATGAAAAAGTCTCTGATCGGCGCTGTCTTACGGTTAAGCGCATCGGCCACAACATTGGCCTTCCCCGGGTGGTAGAGGATCTCACAATCGTAATCATTCACCACATCTAGCCATCGACGTTGTCTCATGTTCAGATTCGGTTGATCCATGAGATACCTCAAACTCTTATGGTCCGTGTAAATGGTACAACGGACCCCATAGAGGTAATGACGCCAAATCTTGAGGGCGAAAACAACTTCCCCCAATTCCAAATCATGCGTCGGATAATTCGCCTCATGAGGCTTCAACTGCCTCGACGCGTAGGCGATGACATGACCCCTCTGCATCAATACCGCGCCCAATCCCGAGATGGACGCATCGCAATACACTACAAAATCCTCCACACCCTCTGGCAGGGCTAAGATTAGCGCCTCGCATAATCTCTGTCTCAATGTCTAAAATGCGGTCTGCTGCTCAGGCCCCCAGCGAAAGACCACGACTTTCCTTGTCAACCGGGTCAAGGGCACGGCTATCTTGGAGAAGTCCTGAATGAATCTCCGATAATAACCTGCCAATCCCAGGAAGCTCCGAATCTCAGATGGAGACCTCGGGACCTCCCACCTCATCACGGCCTCCACTTTGTTCGGGTCAACCGAAATCCCGTTCTGGTTGACAAGGTGCCCAAGAAACTGCACCTCGCGCAACCAGAACTCACACTTGGAGAACTTGGCATACAAGCTCTCCCTCCTCAGAGTATCCAGCACCTCCCGCAAGTGCTCCGCATGCTGCTCCCGAGTCTTGGAATAGACCAAGATGTCATCAATGAAAACTATCACAGAGCGATCCAACATCGGTCTGCACACGTGGTTCATAAGATCCATGAATGCGGCAGGAGCATTGGTGAGCCCGAAAGGCATCACCACAAACTCATATTGACCATATCGTGTCCGAAAGGCAGTCTTCTGCACATCCTCCTCTCTGACCCTCATCTGATGATAACCTGAACGCAAATCAATCTTGGAGAACCAAGATTCCCCCTGAAGCTGGTCAAAGAGATCATCAATCCTCGGGAGTGGGTAACGGTTCTTCACCGTTACCTTATTCAACTCCCGGTAATCTATACACATCCGATGCGACCCGTCCTTCTTCTTCACAAATAGAATCGGGGCTCCCTTGGGTGAACTGCTCGGTCTGATAAATCCCTTGTCTAACAGCTCGTGCAACTGTATAGACAACTCCTGCATCTCGGGAGGAGCCAACCGTTACGGTGCTTTGTCTATCAGAGCCGCACTAGGAACTAGGTCGATCCTGAACTCTACTTGCCTCTCCGGAGGTATCCCAGGAAACTCTTCTGGAAATACATCAGCATACTCTCGTACCACTGGCACATCGCTCACCGTCGCCTTACCCGTCTCCCGGGTATCCATAACATAGGCGACATACCCTGTGCAACCCTGCTGGAGGTAGCGCCTAGCCCTCGCTGCTGAACATAAAGCTAGTCCGTGTTGTGGCCTCTCGCCCTGAATCACCAGCTCTCCCCCACTTGGGGTCCTGATCCGAACCAACTACTGCGCGCTGTCGATCACTGCCCCATTGGGGCTCAGCCAATCTATCCCTATAATAACCTTGTTCCCCCGCAATGGTATGGGAACCAAATCTACCAGGTAGCGCTCCTCGTATAACCTCAAAACACAATCTCTAAAAACCTCAGATGCTCGCTCTGATCGGTCGTCCGCAATCTCAACCTCTAGAGTGCAATCCAACATACCCGAGGACTCAGGGAACCTCTTGCTAAGAGCAAGAGAAATAAACGATCGGGTAGCACCCGAATCAAACAACACCTGAACTGGGATACCGTTCACATGGAACGATCCTAAACAAAGCATACAACATGGCACATCAATATCACAAGGGACATATAATAAAGTTAGAGGAAAGAAATCATATCCGTCACCACATCGGGTGCGGCGCGTACTTCCTTGGTTGTCAACTGAAAAGCTCGGCTCCTCACCACTGGAGCCTCTGACTTGACCTTCCGGCCATCCGCAACTCGTGCAATCGCTGGAGTCGGCACCACCACTGGCGCTGCTGCTGCTGCTGCTGTCAATCTGGGGCAGTTGGCCTTTTTATGGCCCCACTGATTGCAATGGAAGCAAATCAGATCTGATGTATGAACAGTGGGGGCGGGGCAGTACAATCCCTGCCAAAGTGCCCCGTCTTGCCGCACTTGTAGCAGCCCGACGATCCCGCTCTACAAGCTCCCTCATGCGGCCTGCCGCATTTCCTGCAGTGGCTCTGGCCCGGCTTGCCCTTCGACCTAGTGTCGGATCCCTTGGGTTTCTTCCCCGAAACCCCAATAACCTGATCTGTCTCTACCTTCCTCTTCTTGAGGTGCTCTAAATCAATCTCCCTCTCCCTCGCCCTGGAAATCATGGACTCCAGGGTCGGGCAGGCTGAATAGCTGACATGCTCCCGGATATCAACCCTCAACATGTCATGATAGTGAGTCTTCCGCATCTCCTCATCCCCTGCATACTGAGGTACCAACAAGGCCCTCTCTCGGAACTTGGCGGTGATCTCCGCCACTGTCTCATATCAAGAAACTCCCTGGCCAGCTGCTGAAGCTCCACAGCTGGCGCAAACTCATCCTTGAACCTGGTCACGAAATCCGACCAAGTCATACCCTCGATGGATGGGGCTCCCGGTGAGTCAGCGACTTACTCTCACCAATCCCTCGCTCTGTCCCTCAAACATCCTGCAACAAAGCGGACCTTCGACCCCTCCGGGCAGAAGCTCGTCAACTGCGCAGACTCAATGTCTGCGATCCATCTCCTGGCAGCAATAGGGTCCTTCACCCCATAGAAGTCTAGCGCACCACTCCCCCTAAAGTCCTTGAAGGAAAGTGTGCGCGTCCCTGACTGGCTAGATGCCAAGTCGCTCCTGAATGCCTGGAGGCGATCCTCCATCTGCTCGATAATCCCCTCCTTGATCGATCCGAAAATAACTGGGGGTCGACTCAAGGATACCTCTCGTGATCTCCGACGCGATGAACTCTCCAGACCCTGAACCTCCTCCTCCATGACGCGTAACCACCATTCTGAAATAAAACACATAAACGTCAGGGTCATACCTACTCTCGAGAGGTCTCACACACTCTCCAAGTTCCCTGGTTAGATCTTAGCCCTCCTTGACTCAAGTACGGATCCTCTGCTTCCAGTAGTACGGGCCCATACTACCTTCCACATCTATCCATACTTTCCTCAATGATTGCTTCGACTTCACCAAGTCCCTTCTACCAATACTGCTTTCCAACTAATCTCATCATAGGCTTGTCCTAGGGCACTCTCCAACCTACTCTCCGCCATCAGCTGCACAAGGAGTCCCTACCACCTTTCCCTAACTAGCTTGCGAACACTATTACATGTTCGCTTACTAATTAGTTAAAGCTAGCTAGAACCCCTATAAGCACAAAGCAAGCAGCATTTGTGCATCGAGTAACCAGATCAAGCATAACCTAATCAGGCTATCATACTACTGGCTAGACAGCCCTAACATACAGTTTTGTAAGCTCACACATCAGGCATATAAGGCATCCTCCCTAGATCCTTGGCTCTAATCTAGCACGCATTTCTCATAACCACCTAACAGGCATACAAGGCATCCTTCCTATATCCTTAACCCTATTCTAACATGCAGTTCTCATATATCATATAACATAACATAACAAGTATGGGTATCTTGGGGAAAACTTACTTGAGCTCGGCCGGTCACACGCATCACACACCTTATTGTTTCTCGAAACTCTTTATTTTTAAATTTTTGAAAACTATTTTCTTGTAAAAATCCTTCAAGCCCTCGATTTGAGTCCAGACACCCCCGAAGGTGTGCCCGAATCCCTCAAACCAAGGCTCTGATACCAACTTGTAACATCCCAAAATCGAGACCCAATTTTTTTTTGTTAAATTATATTACCTTAGAAATTGTTCACGGAAAACATCATTAATATCATTTCAAAACATCAAGTCACAGATCACAAGTCTCGAAAACATAATAGCAATTAGTAATATTTGAGAGTACAATCCCAGGGTTCTCAATACATAAATCATGTGTGTATGTGATGCGCTGCTACCCTGCCGGCTCCTTCCCCTTGGATGAAGAGGTACTTGAAACCAAAACTGAAAACTGTAAGCACAAAGCTTAGTGAGTTCCCCCATCATACCACATACCAAACGACATACATACTGTCGGCCAATTCTGGGGAGCCCGACCTACCCATGTCAAGCAGTTCTGGGGTGCTGACCAACCCATGTAGAAGTTCTAGGGTGCTGACCAACCCATGTAGAAGTTCTAGGGTGCTGACCAACCCATGTCAAGCAAAATTATGGGGTGCTGACCTACCCTCCGGTCTATCTCAACCGGCAACGGGGACTATTTCACCCCATACTACTAGCAAATCATAATCATACTATCATAATCATGTTGTCATAATCATACTGTCATAATCATACTGTCAAGCATTCTTGGGGTACGGACCTACCCTTCGGTCCTAACGACCGAGGCGGGGGACTATTCCCCTCCTACTACCGCTATCACATACAACATATCATGTTGCCACATAAAGCACATCTGGTAATAGCAACCTAGATAATTATCACAAAAACAATCATCTAAAGACAATCCCTGCTGGTGGGCCGGCATTGTGGTCGTAGACCCACCTTTACTGGAAGGTAACTCACCTCGAAAACAGTGTGTCGAATCTCGTGGAAAGTAGTCTCTAACAGCTGCTCTGATGACTCCCGGCTAACATAAACACATTAACACCCGATCAGAGTCTATAACACAACTTAGGGTAAAATGACCATTTTACCCCTTGGCCCAATTGGGACATCCAAGAGTCACAATTCTAACCTGTTAAGCCCAGTCCTCCAATGGCCCATTAAAGACTCCTTCAGGCCCACTAATTGCCCAATTCCTGAATTAGGCCTTATCCCCCCTAATTGGGCCTAAAAGCTCCAAGTTCAAAGTAATAATTCCAAAGGGTTCAATCTTGGCCCAATAGGCCCAATGCTCTAGCTCCAGGTTTCTAAGCCCAAAGTTATACTTCTTAGTGAGCCACAGGGCCCAAAGCCCAGGCCCAAATCCTTAAGGCCCAAAAGCCCATGGTTTCCATTCTGCACACGTACGTGCGGCGTACCTGGCAAGTACACCCAGCGTACTCTTGGCCGCAAACGGAGATTGGCCGTAAACGGTAACTGACCGTGAACGGTAACGGACCGTAAACGGCAACAGACCGTTAACGTGAACTACCGCAGTACGCGCAGCGTACCAGGGTGTACGCTTAGCGTACAACCCAGTTTCCTTGGGACTTCACTTCCGACATAATCCATTAAGTCTGTACGTCCAAAATGTAGATCCATGTCCTTTAAGGCCTCCTAAGCCATAAAGTTACGAACTTTAGGTGCTTGCATGCATGGTTGGGGTCAAAACATGATTTTGGTCCATTATACAAGCTTTAAGACCAACTAACACTTGCATGGTTTTTGCTTAACCACCAAGATCCGATTTTTATGACCCTAGGTGCTTCTAAGAGTCCAAAAGGACAGCTCTTATGCTCTGGAACCAACAATACTCAAGCACTCCCAACAATGGGGTCAAAAAGGACATAAAAACCCCAAATAAACAAATCTAAGCATACAATGGTCAAGTATGGAACTTGATACCTCAAAAGAGTCAGAAATGGTGTCAATCCTCTGGATCTAAAAGCTCTTGGTGGATCCTTGCTTCTTCTTCAAGCTCCTTTCTTCTTTTCTCACTAAAACAACACATAAACACTCGTAAATGGCTTCTAAAACATAAAGTCACACAAAGGGACCTAGGGTCTTCGTGGTGGCTGGATAAGGTTGAATGGAGGCTGAACCAACAGGGGTTATGTTCTTTATATAGGGAGCAAACTCTAATTTTAAGGTTTAAGGATCTGCACACGTACGCTAGGCGTACTCCTGGTACGCTGGGCGTACGTGCATGGATTTCGCGTTTCCTTCTCCTGAGTACGCTAAGCGTACATGGCAATGTACGCCCTGCGTACGAGGTTCCTCAGCCCACGCTTAAGGGCCTAAAGTCAAAACCCAACCAAACAACCCATAAATTAATTAAGGTAAATACTCATAATACCTGGAAAAATCCCGGATATTACATTGAGAGAATGGTAAGGAGGCTAGGGTTTGAGTCATAATGTTCTATTTATATGGCTTAAACCCTAAAAATTTGGGTTTGGAGTCTACTCACGTACGATGCGCATACTCCTTGGTACGTTGTGCGTACATGCATGCGCCCTCTAAATCCAATGCTCCTCTACATCCCGCGTACGCCAAGCTTACGCCCAGCGTACGTGTTCTGGGCAGCCTAACTACACGGCCCACTTGCTAAGTCCAATCTATAATCCATTACTCATTCCAAGTCCAACAAGTAGATTACAAATACTTTAAAAAAATAAATAATACCTCAAGTGACGGATCTTACATGGGAATTTCTCTATTGTAAGTGGGTTGTAGGATTAGATATTCACCTATTTCGATGGAGATATTGGTTCTCCGTCATCCGTTAAAGACATCCGAGAACCTCAAGGTGGAATCAATAGAAGACACTTGCGGATATTGAGTTTGTTTAGGTTTTGGTGTTTGTTTATCCGAGTTTGGAGTGTGTGTGTGTTCGCTATGTTTGGTTGGTCATGGAATGCTAGTTATTGTAAGCTCGGGTTCTTGACAACTTTGAGTAGTGAGGTTGCAAGATAGTTTGGAAATCCATCGATTTCTTGGATGGCAGAGTGCAATTGAATGCAAGTGGGGAAGAATCGTCTGGGTCAAGGGAATGATTCTAGGAAAGGAACGAGGATTCATGATTGCCTTGATGATTTCATGCCGCATTAACAGAGACGCATAGCAGTTATGTGATTAAGATCAGGTTGAGGGTCGTGTTAGGTCCTCTCTGCCTGTTCTTTTCTAATAAAAGGCTTTAGGGTCCGAAGCATAACCCGAACACATGATCCAGGTGTAGTCGGGTGAGGTTTCAACTCATGTCTGACTACGGAATGGTATGGTAATAGTATTGTAAGACTGAAGGGTGGCACGTAGCATTCCCTTAGAGGAAAGTTTACTATTTAGCGTTCGTGTGATGGTTGGTTATGTTGTCCCTGGCTGGAACAGGAAGGTTGTTGGGGCCATGATTGGCAAAAGGGCTAGGATATCAAACTCTTGGTCGGAGTCTCGTGGTAAGGTCGTGTGAGAGGCTGTCAGCTTCAACAACCGGTTGGATATTGGATACTTCAGTTAATTGATAGGTAAATACGAGACCAGTGAGATCTTGGTTAGATCAAAAATGATAATGTTGGTCAGCAGGATGAGACGGAGTGTTGGTGGCACCAATGCTTGAAGCTCATGTTAGGAGTCGCCCTTGTTTTCGCGTGCAAGGTTATCGACATCGGCGAATGCCCAGGGAATCTGTTTTTTTAGCGATTAGCAAGATGACTCAGGGTTGGAGGTGTTGTGGTCCGGGTTGCAGAGTAGAGTCAATATGGTTGTGATTCGGAATGATTATGTATGTCTGGAAGTTAGATATGATATTGGGTTTTTGGATTTTGAGAGGAACGGTGATGGTTACTCTAAATTGGATTTCAGGAAGTTCTATATAGATCCGCTAGTGTGGCAGGAGTAGTAAGGAATGATTTTGAGGACAAAATCTAACTTAAGTGGGGGAGAGTTGTAACACCCGTTTTCCAAGATTGATTGATTTGGGGTGTTAAGGAGTCAAAAATTTGATTTTTGGAAAAGATCAAGAGTTTGGATGTGAAAGGAAGTACCCCGGATGCGATTGGATGTGAATGAGAGTGTTTGGATGCGAAAGGAAGTACCCCAAATGTGATTGGATGCGAGTGAGAGTGTTCGGATGCAAAAAGAAGTACCACGAATGTGATTGGATGCGAATGAGAGTGTTTCGATGTGAAAGGAAGTACTCCGGATGCGATTGGATGCGAATGAGAGTGTTTGGATGTGAAAGGAAGTACCCCGGATGCAATTGGATGTGAATGGAAGTGATCAATGTAAAGGGAGTATTCAGATGCGAACGAGGGTACCCGTTGTGATGGGTGTTCCGATGCGAACATATGGGGTTGTTCGGAAAATAGAGAGTACGTCAAGCGTAACTTGTTCCTACAGAGGGCGTAGCATGGGAATTAGGACGGGCCATTTAATGATATACATTGGGCGTACCTGGAGTACGCAGGGTGTAGAGCCGCAACATTCAAACACTAATTTTTAGGGTTTGAGCACTATTTAAGCATCCTTATCCCTTAAAACTCTTTCCACTTTCTGTCTCCATCCTCCCAAAGCGACCCCCTTGCAAACCCTAGTGTTCATTGTGAGTTTTCGAGGAATTTCTGTATTTAGTGTCAGAAGATCTTTGGAGTGCATTTGGGAAGCTTCTAGCATTGTAGATATGGGATTTGTACCTCTCAAGCAATCTCCAGAAGATATAAAGTCATGAACTTGATGAATGTTTCTTTAGATCTTGCTAGTCCTTAAGTTTTGTGCATTTTGGTCCCATAATCTTGATATATATGAGTATGGCTTACTCTAGACCAAAGGAGTTGTCCTTTCAGATGTTTTCGAGTGTTAGGAGCCATAAAAATATGATCTTGGCCCCTTTCTTCCCTCCATGCAAGAGTTATGAAGCTTGGGTTTTGGGTAGTAAGTTACGGTTTCGACTTTGAGCACTTCCTATCCATGTAAAGTTATAAAGTTGGAAACTTTATGACTAAGGAGGTTATTTGGGGACTGGATCTGAGTTTTGGACATCATGACTTAAGGAAATAAGCACTTAATGGGAAAATGGGAGTTGACCGAGTACGTTGGGCGTACCTCATGAGTATGCAGCGTGTACTGGATGGAGAGCTCGTAATCTGGAAGGAACCCTTTACGCTAGGCGTAGATAGGGAGTACGCAGCGTGTACTCAGCTTGGTATGAGACCTTTGACTTTTTGATCTTGACCTTTGACCAAGAACTTGACAAAGTTTGACTTAGGAGCATTTTGGGTAATTTGAACAATAGTTTGAGATTAGGTCCCTGTCTGTTGTATAGTTGACCAGTAGAGTCGGTATTTGGAGCATCATTCATTCAACTATCTTTTAGACTGTGAGGTGAGTTTTCATCACTATACGTGTGGATCGAAGGCATCAATGCCGACCCACTGGATTATGTATCCTGTATATAGGATGATGTTATGTTGGTTATATGATAGACTGGTAGATCTGTCTGATTACCTATGTTCATTGGATATGTGTTAGACTGGTAGATCTGTATAATTACCTGTGTTCACTGGATATGTATTAGACTGGTAGATCTGTATGATTACATGTACTTGCTGGTTATTGATTGTTATTGTATATGTCGACATCGACATGTTATGGTTTGTTAGGTTGAGGCAGTCCTACTTTGTGCTGAATGCCAAGATACCCGAGACGGTCCGGATAGGCTGTAAGCCCTGCAAGGTGGTCTAGCTAGGCCGAAGGCCCAGAGGGAGGTCCGGATAGGTTGTAGGCCCTACGAGGCGACCCATTCAGGCCGAAGGCCCGAAGAGCGATACAGATAGGGTGTAGGCCCTGCGAGGTTGTCCAGACATGTTGAAGGCTCATGTATGCATGTTGTTATATGGTTGGTTGTGTGTGGTACTTTGGGGAAACTCACTAAGATTTGGCATACAGTTTGATTTTATGGTTTAAGGTACTTCAGTGGAAAAGGGAAAGGTGAAGGCTTGATCGTGCACATCATCCAGGATTTTATGTGTTTTGATGATTTTAGGATACTCTGATTCATGATAATGATTTTTGGGAAATTGTTTTGTAAAACTTATGAACTTTGGGATGGCTTTTGAAATGAAAATTTTGCCTTGATTTTTGGGATGTTACACTAAAATCGAAATACAAAAGGGTTATATAAAACATACTTTATTGTTATTTTCAAATATAACAATGTACTTTGAAGACTCTTGGAATGCTAGCCCCAATAGTGTGGAAGCATCTAATGAATCACACCCAAACCCTAGGATCAAAAATAGAAAGAGTGGGAGAGGAGATTTCTAAATTCATTATGAGAATCCAGGGTTTTTTTGAGTCTTATAGAGGATCCTATTTATACTTGTAGGAAACCCTGATTTGAATCTAAAATATCAATAGAATATTCCAAATACTTAACAGTTATCTTATTGACCAAGGAAGGCTTCTAGAAACCCTATTAAGGGCTCCTAAAACTGTCCCCTATAGGGAGGTTCTAAAATACATCTTTGTTCAACTATTGAACAATTGCATTCTAACCCCTTAGACTCAATAAATAATTATAATTAATCCAACACAGTTAATTAAATTAATTTTGATTAATTCTTAATTAATAATTTGCATTTCTAATTAATATATCAATCCCATAATATATTAACAATTTAATTATCTCTTTCTTATAATCAATCCAAGCCATTTCTAGTTATGAGGGCAACCCAAAAAGGACTTTACTATTATTCAATCAAATATACCAATTTAGTTAAGACCTTATCACCATAATCCAACAAATTCATCGTGAGGACCACATCCATAATATCTGTAATGTTCAGGCTCTTGTTGTTTGCTAATCTTTCGTTCTCTTTCTAGTGCCATAAATTCTACATTACATCTCTGGAATGACTAGCATGAAATGACACACTATGATCCAAGATTAAGTTGAGTTTTCGACTACACAAAGGAGTGTATCTCCTTTAGAATCTATTACGATATTCATTTCCTTTCCTATATACGCAAGAGGCTTCAAACAATGATTCTTGAAATGACCATTGTTTTTGTAGTTCTAACATGCAATGCCCTTCATGTTTTCCAATACACCTTTCATTTTCAACTTTGATCTTCCTCTATCCATACCCCTTCTGTTAGGCTTCCTTCCATTATCTTTAATACTTAGAAAATTATTGAAAGAATCTCTGGCACTCCGTCTGTGCACATCCTCACCAAGGATTTAATCATGAATGCTTTCGAATGTCAGCTTAACACATCTGGTTGAGCTGCTAATTGTTGTCACCATAACGAACCAACTATCGGGAGAAGATGATAATAGTAGCAATGCCAGAACTTCATCCTCGAATATATATCAATAAACATCAACCTTTTGATGACTAAATTGGATTCATTAAAATTATCCATCACTAAGCCACCCTCCTTCATCTTCAGATTCACCAACTATCGAATCAGAAAACCATCATTTGTTGTTGAAGTTTTTTCATACATGTTGGATATTGCATTGATCAACCCATAAGTAATCCTCCCATTGACAATGTTGTAAGCTACATTATTTTCCAATGGTAATCTCACCACACTAAGTACCTACCAATCTAACAAGTTCCACTCATCTTGCTCCATTTCCTCTAGTTTTCTTCCGATCAATGGAAGGTGCAACTTTTTCTGGTAGAGATCGTCTTTTATTTGCATTCTCCGTAATCTGAAATCGTGACCATCGCATTTGTTGATCTTAACTTTACAATCTTCAGCCACAACTTTGATACTAGGTTGTTGGGATTTAATAAAAATGTTAACCACTTCAAACAAACAATAAACAAATTTTGGTAAAACATGGAATAAAACTTCTAAAAACTATACTAAAAACAAAAAAACATAGTATTTAACGTGGTTTGTCAACCTAACCTGAGAGAGAGAGAGAGAGAGAGAGAGAGAGAGAGAGAGAGAGAGAGAGAGGATTTTATTAACTTCCAAGAACAATTACAATCACTCACAAAGTTGCACCTGACTTGATCTCTTAAAAATAATTTCTCTTACTTACAAATTGCTCCAAAGGATGCGCTATCAACCTCATAATGATTGTTCTCTTGTACGTGCTCATGTAAAGTAGTAATGAATAATAATGTGATATGTGTCTATTCATAGGCAAGCAGTTGAAACCCTAATTCGAGCTAGACCCATACATAATTAGCCCATGAAGAAAATGCCCTAATTGTCAACAAATCCCTGGACGCCCTGTAACTACTTCAAAAATGTTCAACCTTGAGGGATGTGCATGGCCACCTGTCATGCATATTAGAGCATATCATGTATGTCCCAACGCATCGTATGAGTACATTTAGCTACTTAGAGAACGTTCTCCTTGAGAACTTCACTAACAACGCATTCTTGGATCACCAAACGCATTTGCCCAGGTCAGGGGCACATCAGTAGACCAATGAATCCATAAGGGCGCCTTGATGACCAGGAGCACATTTGGCTAAGGTTGGTGCACATTTGTCAATGCTCCAACCCTTATACCAAAAGCTCTAACTCTTTCTTCAAGTACCTGATCACTTAAAAGACTCAACATCATTTTGCAAAAGATAGATTCTTACCCAAGGGTGCCTTCTGTCACCTAGAGAGCACCTTTGCTCACCAAGAGCACATTTGCTCAAGTCTTTACACTCCAATGGCGGTGACAAATTTAAAGTCGAAGATTCAGTGGGATGGGCGTTGAAGATTTAATATTTGAAGGGGAGGGTGATGGTTGGGGCACAATAGTGACAATACATGGATTAGAGAACTGAGGTCGATTTGGAAAAATCAAAGACATCGGCGAAGATGGTTTTTGTGGTGTTATGGTAGCAGTGTGGTGGTGACATCGATCTTTTCTGACGGCGGAAATAAAGGTTGTTACCTCTTATGGAGTTACTGATCATGAAAGAGAGAAGGGGATCATCGAACTCTTGTGGAAGCATATTATAGAAGGGAGAGTCCATGGGGTGCTATGTTTTTTCCCAATTTCTTTTATCTATAAAACTGGTCCCTAAAAGTTAGAAGATATGTTAAAATCTAAAAAGTCAAAATAGAGTCATTTTCGTTATTTTACATGAACTTAACAGAGAAATAGACTATAACGACTGGAGGGACCATTCCTGATGAATTTGCCAATGCGATGACAAATTTTTAAAAATATGACCAAAACTGCATAAAAGATGCCTGTAAATTGCTCTTTTTTAATTATTTGTTTGTTAAGGCAGGAGTCGTCGACCACAAACACAAACTCAGATAAGCAAGATAAGCAAGATGAGTTAAGGAACCAACGCACCACCGGTAGCTCCTCTTCTTTCCCTTCTTCCACCACCCGCCGGCAACTCCACCAATAAAAATCAAAATATATCATATTATAAACTGAAATTAGGGAACGTCGCTCCCATTAACCTTCATATATGAAGTCAAAGTTTATTTATCATTTTCCAGTATTGTCTGAAAGTACTTAAACATAACATTAGCTTCTTTCCTACGCTATCATATCCAAGAACATCAACACCGGATTTTGCACGAAAACTCCACGTTCAACCAAAAATATATACATATCTCCGTCCGAGTTTCGATCGATTAGCATTTCTATATACTGCATATCCCGATTAATAGACGATAATTTACAAGTGCTAAGAACTCAATCAAAAGTATCAGCTACTTATCTTATAGAGTTCGATAACAGATCGAAACTTCTTCCTCTTCCTTCTCCTGCTTCCGGCGACATCGTTATTCTCATCCTCATCGTCTCCCTCCGCTTCAAATCTCGGAACAAAGAATCTTCTCACCGCCGAAGTTATATCAGAGGTACTACTCCCTTGACTTTCGTCATGATCACCAACGACTTCCTTTTTTCTTCTCTTCATCGATATTGTCGCTAAAACCTCGCCGGAGGAAATACTGAGCCCGTGACCCTGAAAATAAGCGTCGGACTCGCCGCTGAGTTGAATAAGTTGCAACGCCGCTTCCACCTCCGGTTCCGTGAATCTCGATTGTTGTTCCAGGTGCGTAGTAGGGTTTGATGAAGATTTTTCCATGAGTGTTAGAGTGAGGGGAGATTTTTTTGTTTGTGCTTTTGGATTGGTGGAGAGTTAAGTAAAACGGTATAATTTCATTTAAAAGGGAAAGACACGTCAGCGGCTTCTTCACCGACCTAAGAGGTAATGGCGGTGGGGCCATTTAAAGGTTACGTGTCTTGCTTCGCAATACGTGAAAATTTAAATTTATTTAAACCATTAAGGCGGCTACTTTCTTCTTTTTATCCTGATAATCCGGGTTATCGGGTTATGATCTTAACCCAATTGGGTGATTTCTTGGCCCAATACGTTTTGAAACAATGTTTACTAAATAAGAAATTTATGAATACCTACCCTGTAATTTCACCTATAAAAAGTTACACGAGTTGTCTCGTGTATACATGAAAGTATAAATTTTGTTCGTAATTTGCGTATTTTCATCGCTTCTTTCAACTTTTTCTATATTTTATTTATTTGTTGCGTTTTCGTGTCAGACTCCGTTAGTTATCGTGGAGGTGGAAATAATAGAGTTGGCCGTGCAACTTCTACTCCGGTGGCCAACAACTTCAGCAGGCGGCAGCCCAACAACCTTGGGCAGCCGGCTAGAACCCAAATCAGTAGGCCTTTGTGCATGATTTGGTACGTCGATAGTAAAATGGGCTCCACCAACTCCTCTTTTCTATGGATATTATGGACAACCCAAAAATTAATACTATATTTTTTAAAATTCCATCGGAGAAAGTTCGAAATTAATAAAAACGTATTGCCAAGGTTCGAACTCGGGTAAAAGATATATGGGCAAATCTCAGTCGACCTAAGACCGCATACAATATTATTTGTGTTACTTTATTTCTAACTATAAATATTCGGGCCAAGACTATGGGGTAACCACTATCATAATCGACCTAGAGCTAGGCCTCATCTTATTTTCTAGTCTCCTTTGTTACAAATATAATCTTAATATCGATACAATCCACCTTAATTTTTATGTAATTTAATGATCACTCAAACTTAAAAGTTTATATTCCAATACAAATGAATATTTTTTTAACATCGATATATATTTTCTAAGTAAAACACACGTATTACATCTTGTGAGCATAATCATAAATTTGTTCGAAAACTTTAATATTTTTACTAAAGTGCACTACTGTAACGTTCTTGCATAAACTTATTTTCAATTTCTTTTAAATTTTATATTTTACTTGTTTGATCATTTATGATATAATATAATTAAAATCAACTTTTTTAGATAAATAAGGTTGAAGCTGTCTCCGTAAAATTTCTAATATTGATTGTTTTTACGTGCAGAATTAGTGTATAAACATTACTTTAGATAAAGTATAATCAAAATAAAATTATCTCTTTTTAATTTTATTTGATTGATTAATACATTTATGATTTAAAGAGTCAAAACTATGCCACATTATATAGTTCTTAAAAATAGAATTTTTAATACATATACAATATATATATTTTGACTTAAATTATTCATATAATTTATGTAAAGAGTACGTAATACCAATGAAAAAGAAAAAAAAATTAAGTTTGTTATATGCTGTTGAAACTCTGTAATTTCCAACAGAATAGACAGAATCTAAAAAATAAAGATTTTTTATTTTATTTTATTGGTATTCCATCAAAAATACCCAACGGACGATGACGTTAGTGTCCGTTGTAATTCCGTCGTTGATTTGTCGCAATATTATGGTTTTTTTTTGTCACTGGTCTATCGATAATTACTCGATAATTACTGACGAATCTATTATGTCTGTAAAATCTATCGGAAATAAGAGAGGCCCTTCTCTTAGTGTTTTAATAAAACATATTTCTTAATATTTTTATACATTTTTGTATTTTGAACAATGTATTCCCCGATTATAAAATTTAAAATAAGTAAAAAGAATTCCACGTAACTGAAGATCGAGCTACAATTAATTTCAACACGAAAAATAGTTGACCACTTAATCGATACATCCAAGAATAGTTTAGACCATTCTTCGTTGTTAAGAATTCATTGACGTTGGGTTAATTGTTTATTATAATTTAACCTTTTCCGAGTCAACAAAAAAAATGTTGATATTATTAAAGAACACTAAACGAAACCCATTCATCTAGCGATTACTCGTATATATGTGTTTTCAAATTAATCTGATTATTTCACCTTCGTGTTATTTAAAAATGAAAAAAAAAAAAATTTGACTCGTTAATGGCAATTACATATAGGAAAGTGGGGTACGTTACGCAACAGGACATACGGGAACCAAAAGCACAGAAGCCAGGTGAAATAACATCGATAACTACAAAATATACAAACTTGTCTAACGCTGTAGAAAGATGATCATATCCTAGCAGGCTAGCACTAGAATTCAAAATATATCAGCGTTCTTTATTTGTATCTATTATCTCTTTCGATTGTTTGTAAAGAACGCTTTGATATTGCATCTTTTTGAAAATCTTGAAATAAAGTAAGAACGTAAACAAATTAAGAAAGTTATTAATTAGTTTCAGAAGATGAGGAAAATTCAAAACTGATCCTTCCGACAAATTGTAATGTGTTATGTAAATTAGTGGAGTTCAAAAGTTATGAATACATAAGTTGATACATGTTTTTTCATGTTCTTGTTATTGTTTTTCTAAATGACTCGTGTAATTCATCCACATCAATTCTAGATCTCTTTTTGTGTAAAATGGTTGTAGATATGGGATCCTCTAGCGATCGATATAGAGAGGATGAAATCCATATATTATGTCTCAATCAGAGGTATTGCCTCGATCGTTTTGTTAAACTGTTGTTGGATATATGTGCATGCATGTTCTCAAACTTTTTCTAGTCTTCTATGCTTATGCATCAAAGCTTAAACCCTCAGTATGTAGAATATATATCAACAAAAACAAATAACATATCTGCATTCATCGTGTTCCATTACTTGGATGTAAAATATTAACCATAAAATTAGAAAAACAAATAAAAATTTAATATACTTTTACTTCCTTCGATCTATCCATGTATATATACTTAACATTAAATCATAAAATTACTGGGTTGGAATTCTTCTAAAATGATATAGATATACCGATCAAAGCCGCCTAGTGACATGGTAAATATCAACTATGGATCGCAATCGATGATGTTGTAGTCTTTGAACTCTTCCTTCATTCTCCTCCATTGATACACTCGATATCCCAGATTTTATGGTTTCAGCGGACGAAGATGATGATGAAGAAGAAGTGACTGATTTTACATCTCTATCATTCTTAGGTTTAACATTAATATCTTCTAGTCCATATTCTTGAATCCTCTTCTTCTTCCCCATGATCATCCTGAACCCAACATCGTGACTACCACTATTACCAGTACAGCCATCATCGGAATCATAAGATTGTTGGAGAGGATTGCTGAGTAGAATCAAATGGAAAGCAGCCGCTTCCAGTAATTGTTGTTCCTTGCAGTTGGACTTTGATGATCCCATTACCACACAACATTCACTCATTTCATGATTTTTCCTCTTCTTCTCCGGCTCTACAATATCCGCTAATATTCTAGGATTCTCAGTAATATGTTTGCCCATCACTTGCTATTCTTCTTCTTTCCTTAGCCACCGCTACTGGTTGTAATCGAACCTTATAAGGAGAGAGAGAGAGAGAGAGAGAGAGAGAGAGAGAGAGTTAAAGGGTGTAGGTGGAGGGAATGTGTGAGGAAAGTAGGAGGAAACCGCGTGTATTTTGCGAATGAAGGTCGTGTTCATGAGTCATGACTTTCTACCCGACGCGGATACTTCATCCCTACTTTGATTAACTTAATTTTCCAAAAATATATATATGGAACTCCAAAAGAAAAAAACAAATGCGAAAACACCCAATGCATGGTCTAGGAGACTAGGAATTCCTTTCATGTCACATGTAGTTCTTTGTTTGTAAACAATGTATTTTTCTCGATGAACACATTTATATCTATATATTATTTATATTGAAAAATTCAAAAAAAATCATTATTAATCAAGGAACCAATGAATCAATATAAAACCTAGGAATTTAAAACCATCAATAGCAAAATAAAAGTTGTAGAGTTTTACAATTAACGCACATATATCGGATTATAACAAAACTTACTTCTTTATTTTTCGTTTAAATTTTTTTAAGTCATGTTTTTTATCGAAAAAAAAAACCGAGTATATATCATTGTTCATGATTTGTCCTCTTTCCATACAGATCGATATTAATATACAAAAAAAAAATCAAAAAAACTCACTTTATTTCTTTGTTTTTTGAAAAGTTAAGATTTTTTATCGAAAAAATTTAATAAATATTTCAAAATTCATATTTTTTGGTACTCTTTAAACATATATTCAAATTGATATTATATATATATATAATAGTAAGTCATATTCATATTGTGGATGTTAAAATTGAAATATTTACAGTTTAGATTCACAATGTGAATCTGAACTAATCGAGTTTTTTTAAACGTTGATAATATTTATTTATAGAAGACAAAAAATTAAGATTTTTGGTATAATTGGTTTTTTTTAATAAACTTAAATATTGAAAAAAAACAACAAAATGAAGTGGTTTTTTTTCGGAAAAAAAATAGTTTGTTTATATATCAACATGGATCCTATGGAACGATGACGAAAAATCGTGAACAGCGGTATATTCCATTTTTTTTCAACAAAAAACGTGGCTTAAAAAAAATTAAACGAAAAAAAAAGATAGGTTTTTTGGTAAAGAAGTGGGTTTTATGATGTAATCCGGTGTATGTTCATCTAATATACAAATGTACATCCATATCCTTAGCCGTTGATCGGTTTAAATTGGGAAATCAATTGTAAAGTCCCAATATTTTGGGAAAATTTTTAATAAAGTCTTAAATATTATTTTTTTAACTAAAAGGTCCCGACTTTTTAACTTTTTGAATTTGAAAAGCCCAAGAAACCGGCTAATTTATTCACTTTAGCCCTTTTTGACCTGTTCAGCAGGTCATATGACCAAATCGTTAATTTTCTAAAATAATATGACTTTTCTGCAGATTTCGTCAAAACTTGTATATAATGTATAAACGTATTTTTTATGTATTTATATCTATTTTACGTACTTTTGTATTTTTTTAAGATTTTATATGTATATGTTTACGTATTTTTTTGTATTTTAAATGTATAAACGTATTTTTTTACATATTTATATGTTTTTACATATTTTTTATGTATTTTTATGTGTTATTTTTTATGTATTACGTATTTTTATATATTTTTAAGTATTTTTAAGTTTTTATATGTACATGTTTACATTTTTTATGTATTTTAAATTTATAAACGCATTTTTTAACGTATTTATATGTATTTTTAATTACTTTACATATTTTTCATTTATTTTTATGTGTTATTTTTTATGTATTACATATTTATGTATTTTTTAAGTTTTTTATATAGATGTTTATGTATTTTTATGTATTTTAAATGTATAAACGTATTTTTACATATTTATACGTATTTTTAAGTATTTTACATACTTTTATGTATTTTGATGTATTTTTTGATGTATTACGTATTTATATGTATTTTTATGTATTTATGTATTTTTTAAAGTTTTTTTCTATATAGATCTTTATGTATTTTAAATGTACAATTCTATTTTTTTCGTATTTATGTATTTTTTTTACTTCAAGTTGTTTTCACCATTTCATCCAATTCGTACAATTTCTTCGAGTGTGTCTAGATAGTTTTTCTACATACCCACATATTTTAAGCTTTTCCCAATCGCTTATCTTGAAATTAAACATCGAATGGGAAAAGCTTAAAATATAGGGGTATGTAGGAAAATCAACTAGATATACTCGAAGAAGCTGTGCGAATTAGATAAAATGGTGAAGATGACTTGAAGTAAAAAATACATAAATACGTAAAAATAATACGATTAAACATTTAAAATACATAAACATCTATATAAAAAAACTAAAAAAATACATAAATAAGTAAAAAAATACGTTTATACATTTAAAATACATAAAAATATGTAAACATATACATATAAAAACTTTAAAAAAATACATAAATACGTAAAAATAGATATAAATACGTAAGAAATATGTTTAGATATTATATACAAATTTTGACAAAATCTGCAGAGAAGTCCTATTATTTTCGAAAAATTAACAATTTGGTCTCATGACCTGCTGAATAAGTCAAAAATGGCAAAAGTGAATAAATTAGCCGGGTTTTTTGGGCTTCTCTATTTAAAAAGTGAAAAAGTCAGGATTTTTTTTGTTCAAAAAATAAAATTTAGGACTTTATTAAAAAATTTCCCAAAATATTGGGACTTTCATGGAGATATCCCCTTTAAATTTCGACGCTAATGATTGGTTCCTTGGTTACTTGTTAATAATGATTCCCTATTGAACCTCACCTTATTTTTATAATAATCATTGTTCAGTGATCAACTATAAATATTTACATTTGACCAGATTAATTTGAATTTGCTTTTATATATATATATATATATATATATATATATATATATATATATATATATATATATATATATATATATATATAATTGTATGTTGCGTTGTATTAAAATAATATTAAAAAATCACTACAAGGAATGATGCCTATGATGACGACATTTTCAACCATTATGCCGACGACATGTCGTCGGAAAAATCTATACCGACGATTTGTCGTCTATACAAAATCGTCGGCATAGCCCCATCGGTAAAAGTAGAAAATATCGCCGGTACAGATCCACCAATGTCGACGATTTGTCGTCTGCAAAGGGTCGTCGGGAGTGATTTTCGAGGAAAAAAATTATTATATACCTATTCTGACAACTAATCGTCGGTATAAATATCACATTTACCAACGACGTCATCATGACAGGTGAAAACAATCAAGACGACTTGTGGTCGGGAAAAGGTGGTAACAAACAACTTCCATTTTAGCTATACCGAGGACTTGTTGTCGGTAAATGTGAAAACCGTTTTTACAGTTAAGAGTTATATTGACGACATGTCGTCGGTATAACTTTTTAAAAAATATATATTTTTCACAAATTTTGTTATATATATCAAACATGTTTTTTTTTTTTAAAAAAAATCCAAACAGTATATATGTATAATAATATCATTTAATAACCCTAACAAACCATTACAAATCAAATTCAAAATCCACTACAAAGCAAAAATAATAAAATAAATAAATAAACAATTCTTCAACAAACATTGTTCAAAATAACATGAATGATCAATCAGAATCTTCATTGTTCTCGTTCTCGTTGTCCTCAAGCTCATTGGTTAGTTTGGGGGTATTTTGTGAAAACATATTATGATTGAATGGAAATTGTGGCATTGGTTGTGGTTGGAAAATGTCGTCGGGATAGATGTCGTCGGTAAAGAGCCACCAATGTCGACGATTTGTCGTCTGCAAAGGGTCGTTGTGTGACATCCCCAAATTTCACGGCCAGAAAAAACTGATTTGTTTATACTTTATTCGAAAATCAGAGTATACTTTTAAAGAAATATGTTACGGAATTTGTTCCCAAAAATATGATAAAGAATTTATCAAAGTAATTCCGAAGAAATGTATTTTCATTAAATTACAAACATCGAGATGTCATTGTCAATACAGATCAAAAGCATAAACAAAAACAATATAGGCCTTATAAATATTCTATTTATTTCTACTGGCCTATACACTAGTACAAAAAAGACCTACGGTCACACTTTCCGAAAAACGGCCTATGACACCTTTTATTAAAAGTGTGGCCAAAGGTCACTAAAAAAATTTAGAGACTGTTTTTGGATACATTTAAATTAGTTTGTGTGGTCATTATATAGATAATCAAAACTTTAACCACACTTAATTATATCAAATGTGACAAATATTAGTCACACTCGACCACTGAGGTCATAGGTCATAATCAGCCACAGGTATCGATTAAGATTGTCATACTTTTTTTATGGGAGACAGTAGATAAACGTCTTGTGACATGAGTTAGTTCTATGTGTGTCTATAACCTGGTGCCTTTATAGCCACATAACAGACAAAGTAGCTAAAAGGTGATACATATGGTCACACTAAATATTTGTGTGTCCATAGGGCGGTTTTGTACTAGTTGTACTTAGTTAATGCAAGAAAATAAAACAAGTTAATATTGGTTACTTATGGTCATGTACCTTTTATTATGTGTGTCAAAATATTATGAATTGACTTTAAGAAGAAACAAATATTGTGTGTGTAGGTAGCATTTAGTTACGATTACAACTATTATATGTGTCTATATGTAAATATAGTTATAAAAGAACAATAATTTCTTAGCCACACTCGAATTTTGTGGTCATATGCGACTAACAGCCACGCCTACAAATTAAAGACCCCTTCTCTCTTCTCTGCAATAGAAACCACCGACCACTGACTCTCCACCAAAAACCATCATTCACTGCGCGTTGACTACCACTGCACATCGTCGACTACCACCGGAGGCCACCGCTTCTCTCCCTATTTCTCTCACACAAACGAAAAATACTATTACCAAAAGGGCAATATAGTAATTTTATGTATGATATAGGATGAAGCATGAAAATTTGAACTAATGAGGTATGAAACGTACAACTTTTAACCACACAAGGGAGGGTCCAAACTATTTTTTTGAAAATAATGACCGAATGTGTCTTTTAGAAAATGCACGAGAAAGATTCATGTAATTTACTCTAAAATTAACCTTTTTATTTTATTTTTATTTTCCCTCCTCATATTCACCCACTTAATTTCATAAAAATTCAAATCTCCTTAACATTCCCTCCATATGATTTTAAAAAAATTTGAATTTAAGTTAATTTGAACAAAGTTTATTTAACTTAGTGTTTTTTACAATTGACTTAGGGGTCGTTTTTTACATAATAAAAGGTTTTCACGCCACGCCATAAGCCTTAACCTAGTAAAAGGTTTTCATTTGTATGCTTCGCGACAAAGAAAAACACGTAGCAGCCTCCATTCTTCTCTCATCGCCTCCCCAGGCGATACCCGATTGCTTGCCGTCGATTGCTCGTCGCCGACTTCAATCGCCGGATACCGTCACACCCAATAGCACCGGCGACCGTCGCACATCACAAATTCGATTCAGGTGTGATTTTCTTCATCCCTTCCTGCTTTCGTTCAACTGTGTCTGCTCTCGATTTCCCTTTCCCTCTGATTTCAGTTGAAATCGAAATCATATGTGCTTGTTCAAATCGAAATCTGTGTGTCTGCAAATTTTAGATGTATATCAATTGTTACTGTTTTCGTTCAACTGCATTGCCTTGATTTTCTTTTTTTTTCGATTTCAGTAATTAAAATCATATGTGTTTATTGCCTGCTTTCACTGCAATGGTGTATTTATTCATTTGTTGCCTAGTGTTCATAATTATTCAGTTGATGCCTACTGTTCATAATTGTTCAATTGCTACTGTTCAAAGCAGGAAATACAGGTTGTATTCATAACAGGAACATTCATATTGTTTTGAATGATATCGGATCTGCCCCACCAAGATCTAAGGTCAAGTGGTTTCGTTCCGCTAGCAATGAATCAAGATTTATTAACACCAACCACCTTTGACAGCAAACATGATTCTCCTACTCTTGTAATGGTCCATTGGTATGCAGCTTCTTAAGGTTTCTTTTTTAAAAATTTTGACACTCCTGACAAATACTTTAGGCCTTAGGGTGATTGCAATTGACCAGCTAGGGTCAGTTCATTACATAATCTTTGACCAAAATTTATATATTATTATAGGTATTCTGTATCATTTTAAATAGTTTCAATTTCTAGCTTATTTCTTGTAGTTTTGTTTCTTGTATGGCAGTTGGGGTGGATCTAGCATGCCTGACTTCACTTGCACAAGTAACGAAGGTTAGGTTTTTACTAGCCTATTACTTTTCTTTCCTATGAATCGTTATTCAGATAAATAATTATTTTCCTACGTTCTCTATTAAGTTACTCTTTTTACATCTTTGACCATGTTTTTTTAATTATGCATGGTACTTTCAACTTTTCCTTATAAGAACATTATATATCTACAAATGAAAGTAGGATGCAATAACAGTCAAATCAACATAAGTACATTGCTAATTATTGCATCTAACTATTCTTTTTGAAACTCTAAGTCTTTTAATTTTTGGGCTAAATGTAAAGAAATAGCAATGCACTTTCTAATTGCTTCATTATAGCATCCTACTTTCATTTCCTTCTATAACATTCTACTTACAATTAATTTTTATTAGGAGACCTTTGATGTGGTCGGGTCAGAGGGCATTGAAATAAAAGACTAGAGACATGAAAATTTACGGTTGAAGGTCAGTTTGGTGCTCTAAGACCACGTTAGGTAAAAACTTACTCTGATTTGCTTATATGTTTTTCTGTATCTTGTATCTTGTGTGTTGAATACATGAAGCTCTGATAGATTAACTTGGTATGCGATTTTTTATAAAGCAAGTGTAAATTTTACACATGAAAAACACCAAGTTGGGTTTAAATGTCTTGTGTTCTTGACGGTGATGTGATGTGTATCAAAAAATATGGTCTTCAATTTCTTTTCACAATTGGAAATTAGACATTATTTTCAAGTAAATTTGTATCAAGGTTCTTACAGTTATCTGTTTACCTTTTGTCATGTAAGGATTTGTAGGCTTTTGAAGATGATTTTGTTTTATCTTATCAAAGTTTTTTATATGTAAGAATTGTTTTCAAAATTGATGTGGGTGTTTTGTAGGAGTGAGAGGCCCACCTTAGAGTTCAGTTGACTCATTTTCTGTGTAATGTAATGATTGTTTCAAATGGAGGACAGTCACGAAGAAAGAAGAATTTGAAGAGTTAACTATTCTTGAATCTCTATCTCTATGCCCTAATTATTGATTTGAGTTGCTAAATGCTAGCTTTAAATTGTTCTAGATCCAAATGATGTGGATTTCTTAAAGATTATGGGAGCATTAGATGAAAGTGTCGGCACGGGAGTCACTTACAACAAATATTTCAATATTCCTCGCAGCAAAAGATTATCTAACAAAGAAATTAAAGATCTTAAAGTTGCACTGCATAATGGAAAACTTGAGATCGAGAAAAAAAGATGTTGAACTCAAGCCTTTGTCTACAAAGGTTAATGAACAAGATCAAACACTAAAGCTAGTTTTGGCTCATCTTAGTGCAAAAGGAGCTAACTTTCCAAATCTGTCTCATACAATTGTAAGTAATCTTATTAAAAACATATATTGTCAATATTACTTGTAAATTGCATTTCTTTTAGACATTTTCCCTGTTTCTTTATATTTACTAGGGTATTTCAAGTGAGAAGATTGTTGAAAGTAGTGAAAAGACTCCTGTTAGTCTCAAAACCAATGAACCATCATAACCTGTAACACCAGTATGTTATCATCTTATAAAATCATCGTTGATATAATTTTTTTTTTGGTACTAATTTTTGTTTTTTCACCTGGGACTTTAACTTATTTAGGTTATTGCAAAACCCACCAAGAAACCAGTTCAAACCAAATCTGCAACTACAACTCCCTATACAGATTTGATTTCCATGAAATCTGCAACAGTAGTATATACTAACTTTACAATTTTCAATACTTTTAATTTATCTTTTATATTAAAATATAATTTTACATATATGTCTTAAATCTTTATATTAGGCAAATACAAAACCCACCAGAAAAGATGTTGAGTCTAAGACTGCCACTATCAATCATGACATACCAACAGTTTCACCAAATAAACCCATTCACCAGGTCAGTGTTTTTTTACATGTTGAATATACATTTATGTCTTTTTTTTCTGATTCTAATATTACTTGTCATTGTAGCCAATCAAGTGTAGTCTATCATATCCGTATAAAAGGAACATCGTTGCTCGTGGTACCGTTCACTTATCATCAGAAAGACAATTCATTCATGGAGTTCCTCTACAAGATGATTGCTATAAAGTTTCCATTGATGAAGTGGTAATAAAACATGAATTTCTACCCCATAAAACTGGGGAATTCTCATTAGTTGAGGATGCATATAAAAGTTTTGTCACATGGCCAAAATACCTTGTGCAAACCGAGTCAAAAGTTTTTTTTAATTATGTTCAATACTTTGTGCATTACACTTTATTTTCTTCATAAAGTAGTATACTAAGTTTATGATGAACTCATTTTTTTGGTTTCAATGTTGTTGTTATAGGTACCAGAAATTATATCACATCAAAACTCAACGAAAAGGAAACCAACTTACATATCATCTGATGCCCTTCTCAAGAAGACAAGGAGCAATACAAACAAGATGAATGCCTAGTTATATTTAGGTTTTCGTTTATGATGTGTTTGGTTTTTTAACGATTATTTAAATTCTTGAAATGAGGACAATTTTCTTTTCTTTGATATTTTAATTAGGAATGTAATGTATGGATTTGGATTTCAATTATTAGTAATATCAAATTATGAATTTTGCTTTTGTTTCATATTGTTGGGTTTCGTTACTTTAATTTAAATTATTTTGATATGTCTACAATGTATAAAAAGTAACAATAAATAGTAAGTTAAAGTGGCTGTAATATAAATTTTGCCATGTTTTATAGGTTTTTAATGTCTCTAAAAATATACAATGGTTATTTTACATCAATTTTTAGCGTGTGGCTAAATGGTTAACAATAGCCATAATATACAAGAATTATGATACTACAATTGATTTAAAATGATGTTTCTTCTAAAGTTCTTGTGACTAAATTAAACAATAACAACATGAAAAACAATTTATGTGGCAAATAAATGATGGGTTTCGAGCAATACATCATTCCTATGGTGTACATGCAAACCCTAATAGCTTTTGGATCTAGTTTGTCTAATGAACATGCAATTGAATATCCAAAGCTATAAACCCTAGATCTATCATATAAGAACTGAAATAAGGGTTTAGTAATTACCTTTGATTGTTATATAGTAATAACAATCAATTCCTTGCTTTGATTGGCTTCAGAAAGCTTAGTGCCTCAAGTGTTGCACCTCTAATGGAGTCACAAACACCACTAAGCAATTGGACGAAGGAGAGAAGAGAGGGGAGGCACCAAAAACGGCTGGAAACCCTAAAGGAACACTTGGCCACGTTTTTGGGGCATAGGGGTCCTTTATATACATGTAGGCTATTAGTGTTTGCAACTAGGAAACCCTAATCTGACTGCTTAGGCCCTAAGCAGCCCATGGACTCCTTTAACATATCCCTTGGACGAATTCCTAATGGGCTTCCCATAGAATTCGTCCAACCTATATATATTATTAGGTGATCCATAGCCCAATTGTAATTATCTTATAATTACAACTCCAGTCCCCTAAGTTTAATTAATCTCTTTTAGTCACAAAATTAATTCTTAATTAATTCTTGACTAATATTAATTAAACAATATGATTTCTCCTTTAATATATTATTCTTATAATATATTAATAAATCATAATTAAACCTTTCTCTCCTTAATTCATCCTACATATTGCTATGGTGAAGGCAACCCAAAAGGACCATGCTCATAATCGGGTCAAGTACATACCAAAATAGTTATGGACTTAGACACTAATCCAACAGTCTCCCACTTGGATAAGTCTAATAACTATTTTGTATAACTTCAGAACCTGATCAGCAATCATAGCTTTCAAAAGCCGCTGTCAACTCTGATCTTATCAGATACGCGTGTCCTTTAGATAAGGGATCATATATTCCTCCATTCTACAAGATATCGTATAAACATGAGACATGGATTTAAATCATTCTCTCTGTCTATGTATTGTTTCTCGACATCTGATTTATGACGCCTGACAACAGACTACAATTGAACACATCAACTTAGTCCCGGCTTGGCCAAGCGCTTAGGGTGTCATCACTAAATCATCGAGGGGCCCATAGATATCGCTTTGATCCCACTTTGGGTAAAAGGAATGGATAAACTTCGACTCAAATGCTTGCTTGCACCTACTAATTGAATCACACACAACAATAAGTTTTATAACACCAAGTTACTGGTGCGTTTACTTATCATCAATGTGCAACCGACTAGTAAATAACAACTCACACGTCTTGGTTTCAAGAATATACAATGTTATCGTCTCACTAATCACCCGTGATAAATCCATGAAGTGATTCAAGTGAGTGTGGGTTTAATCCAATACTTTTATCTTATCAAAGCACTCATGAACTCTGCAGCAAACTTGTGCTATGTCTAAACACTTTAGACAATCTGCAGACAGATTCATGACAGTCTTCCTTCATACCTACTTCCAACGTATGACCGATTGTGGAGGTTTGAATAACCCAGTTATTCTGGAAGTCAAAACATGCAAAGTGAAACGCAATAATAATATTAATCCTATATGGCCCCAAAACTTTTGAGCGTAAATAAAAACACTTTTATTTAAACACCATATTGATTACTCATTATTCATTGCTTACTGTTTCAGAAAATCAACTTATTACCCGAATTATAACCACAATTGTCCCATGCTCCGAGCATGCACACTTTGGTTTCCTATGGTTCATACTTTGTGAAATAGATCAATTGAAAACTTTTCCAATGAAACTCATTTCACAATCCCCAATCCTTATTATTAGTATTAGAATACCAAATTCTTGCCACTTTTAGAATATGTCAGATTCTAACATTTTATACAACGACCCTTTCATAAAGTCATAGCACAAAAGTCACCAAGACTTGGCTAATGAAATTACTAAGTTCTCTATCAGAAATTGTTACAAAACAATTTTATAGATGTGATGTCTCTCACTCAAAGTACATTCCTTTGAACATCCTTTTGCATAAAAGTTTCTAATCTACATAGATTCTTAATTTCCAACTCCCATTTATGGAAATATTTCCATATTTGCTATATGACAACTCATTCTTAAAAGAATCTTATCTATTCATAATAATGTCAATATAGTCCATCCAATACTATACTTCCAATTACTCACAAGCGACAAATTCTCAGTGAACCTCAGATCGTCCTTTGATAGTTGTTTAATTATTTTAGTCAAAACCGATTCTAGTCCCTTTTTCCCTCTTAATGCCCTAGGCATTTGGAAAATTTTAGAATGGTCAAATATTATAGCATATGCAATCGATCCTATACCCGAAGCATATTGGACACGATGCATAATGTCTCACATAAAGACGTGATACTTTATCATCCTTCTGCCATAATATTTTATGTGCCATGTTCCCACAATTCGAACTATGAAGAGGGATGCCATAATCATAATCGAATTTTGAGAATGCACTACGTATCCTTGACTAAATTTATTAACATTTCTCGATCTAAGCTTTAGAATTTTGAAACGAAGTATAATATTCTCTCCCTTAATTATAGCAAAACAACTTTTCAACCCTTGCAACTTTGCAAAGTGAATCTTTGTTTTCTATAATTAATATTGCTAACTTCCAATACTTACCATAATAATCATGCTCCCACTAACATGATGATTATTTTCTTACCAGCATAACACTTATGCTCCCACTAGCTTTGACATGTATTCAGAAAACAATTGAACTTCCAGAAAACAATGCTTATTGAATTCCTTAAGTTCATATGTCTAATACCTAATGCTGTGATAAGCCTTTATCTAAGCTTTTTAAGCTCATACACCTTTGCCTTAGATAGCTCACATGTGTGTCTAAACAATTCAGAATTTATGTTACTAAGTCCCAGATGTTCAGACTAATTGCCAAATCTCACAATTCGAACTATGAAGAGGGATGCCGTAATCATAATCGAATTTGAGAATACAATTTTCACAATTGCTATCTACTTAAAATCTCTCTTAGTGAAAGCATTTCCTTACAATCATTTTCATGAATGAGGAAAACCTTATGACACTTAGATTTTATGATGTATGTGTTCCTATCCATGTGAATTCGTCAAAAACGAAGGTTTGCGACAAATCCAAAACCATATGGACTGAACTTGTTCAATCTTGATTTCTTGCCTCATGGTAACACGAGTGCCCACCATGTCTTCCAAGAAACTCACCCTTTCATATCAATGTACTTTCCATTGATCAAGGTGCTTTGTCTTTATGCATTCAAATGAGAACTCATAGAACTCACATGCATAATTAACTCAATTGGAATGGCACAGAAAAAGAGTATGTCATCCACGATAGGCTTTAAACCTCAAGTCGTGTGCTAGTGATGATCAACTAGGTTTAACCTTGATTTGTTCTTGAAACTTTTCAAGACCATTTACACTCCCACTGACTCCTTGACATATAATATTCTCTTGTCAAGAAACATTTCTTGACAAACAAATATTCAAGAGTTAGTGTAGCCTTTTGTCAAGTTTAACACTTCACACAATTGGTCTTGGTTGGTCTTTGTCTTATCCAAGACATCACAACTTACCAATTTCAAATGTGCAAGAATAAGAAAACTTTTCCAAATTCCACATTTGACGAGTGTTATAAACCTACTTAAGACTTGTCACTCAAGTCATAATATTGGAGTATGACTCTTAAGACTTGATATTGGAACGAAGTATGATTGACTTATTGATTTAACTATTTCCATAATTCTCGATTCCTCTTCTTAGACATACAAATGCACTAAGACTCACTTGGAGGACCAGTTGAGAAATAGTTCTTAATCATTAAAGCTTATCATAAAACACAATAAAAGGTACTCTCCCTTCTTCTTAGAATGAAGAAACTTTTATCTTTCTGTTTACTTGATTCTTCTTATTCGTTCTGCTATTGATTGAAACTCTTTCAATTAACTTAGAATTATACTTAATCTTATAAGTATAACCATATTTACTAAACTTTAGTAAATCATGACGAATATCTTTATCACTCTTGTGGTGGACTTGATCAACGCACAATCTAGTGTACTCGATCCCCTAGTCCTTCTCTTGACACTTTGTCAAAAAATAGTCTAATTTCCAAATATGAAGTTTCTCATTCACCACGCAACCAAGTTGTATGATTCCAAGTTTCTGTTCAATTGAAACTTGGGCGATGAGAATCTTCCCTTATTTGGAAAATTCTCGACATTTCCACAAATAACATAATTAAGAATCAAATCCATTATTGCTAATAATAGAAACAATTAAACATCAATTTTTCATACACACCATTGCAAGGATAAATAAGTAAGACAAAATCAAAATTTATTTTACTGCGGAAAAATTTGTCCTTACAATGTAATTCAACTGAAAAACTATGCTATTACATATTTCTTATCAATCTATCCTAACTCTAGAGTAGCAGCTCAAAAATCTGATCTTCGAATCCATTCGATCGAAATCCATTTCTTCATGATCAGATTCAGCACGCTTCTTCCTTAAGCTTCCTCTCTTTTCTTTGTTCCTGAAAAACATCAAAATGTAATCTTATCACATCATGTATTAAGAATCAAAAATAGGAACTTACAGAGTTAGATAATGGATTTTACCTGAAGTAGAGCCATATTCCTTAACTCTCCCATCTCTTAGATCTCTCAGGTAGTTTGGGCAGCTTCGTCTCCAATGCCCCTTCTCTAGGCAATAAAAGCAAATGGACTCCTTTAGCACAGCACATGGGACAATCTCATGCTTAGTCCTTTCTGGAATTCCAATATTGCCAGTGTCCATTGAAGTTTGGGAGTTTGATTCACCAGACAAATTTGCTTGACCAGCACGCCAAATCATTGCTGATTCAGCAGCTATAAGCAAATAGGTGAGATCAATGAGGGTCACGTCGTGTTCCATCATATAGTACTCTCTTACGAACTCACTATATGATTCAGGAAGCGATTGAAGAACCCAGTCAACAGCCAACTCACCTGAAATCTCGACACCCAACATCCTTAACCTGTCAATGTGTGACTTTATCTCCAAGACGTGTGCACACACAGGTTTCCCATCTTCGTGTTTACTTGCCAATAGGGCTTGAGTGAGCTTGAACTTTTCAAGCCTTTGAACTTGTAGGTTAGGGAGAATAATTGGAGGAGGTGGAGGAGGTGGAGGAAGTGAAGCATGACTCTCATTTCCTTGATCGTATCGTGGAACGTCATCTTCATTTGGAAAGCTTGTTCCAAGGGACTTGGGCAGACCATTGTAAGATTTAGACATCTACAAAACGGGAGAAAATTCAAGTTAGTTGATAAGAATCCTTGATGTAACACCCAAATGGAACATCAAGGCTAGGATCCAACACAATATTCTACAACCTAGAAGAGGGATACGGTAATCTAGTTTCAGAATATTTGAAGGTAGGTAAATGACGATTTACCAATTCCCACCATGAAAAACAAAAAATGAAGTTTAAGTTTTAAATGAATTGAAACTCCTAGATCTTTTGAGATTCATTGAACTTTTCAATGGCATGTTTAATCTCGATTATGCCCTTCAAATTTGCGACTGGAATGCCGAGGATCACAAACAAGGTGTGAATAATCATACGAATCTACGTGATGCACTCAATGATACTATCACCTAATCAATGTGCCGATTAACCACGCACGCTCCTTTGATCTATGATAAACATCGAGCCACCCTTCACAACCAATGTCAACCCCAAATTAGTGTGCCGGTTAACCACGCACGCTCCACTAACGTTTGGCAAGGGTGTGAAGTGTAATTCCATGGATTAGCATACAATTCCACATTTTGCCTAAAGTAACTATGATTTGGGAATTTATAAAAGCATTTAGTTACTTTGTACTTCATTATACTTATAATGGAAGGTTTCGTCCTATCCTACCCGTTCGGCTAACGACCCTCCACTAGTCAAGAGTGCGGTGGGTAAGAGTGGATACCCATTCAATCGCCATTTTATAGGCAATTTCCTTAAACACCCCTTATAGACCAGCTTCGTGAATGAGGTCTACTAACGGTAAGACTGACTGTTTACTCATATATATATATATATATATATATATATATATATATATATATAATATTAGACTTTTAATGTTATATATAGTATAGGATGTATTTTACACTTTTAAAATACTAGGTGGTCTAATTTAATAAATTATACTTTTAATTTAATTAAATGTAAACCAAAACTTTATAGGTTTATAAAATCTCCTTTAATTATACACCTTAATTAATAAATAAAACCATAAGGGTGTAATTTGAACTTTTTCAAAAAATTCTAGGGTTTTTAGAATTTAACATTTCAAAATTAAACTTTTAATCAACTTTTAAATTTCAAAACTTGAGGGCAAGTTTTGAAACATTTCAAAACATTTGGGTTTAACTATTTAAATTTCAAAAACAAAACTTTTAAGTTCAAATTTAAACTATAAGCTTAAAGGGAGTAATTTGAAACTATTCAAACTTTGTCAAGAACATTCTAGATCAATAATTCAAATAAGGAAATTATATAGTTTTGACCTAGTCTAATTTTTTGCAAGATAATACACCAAGTAATTCAAATAATTAAATTTAATCATATAAGGAAGTAATTATTCAATTAATATGAAATTATCTTTTATTTTGGCAAAGATAATCACCCAATACCATAAAAATCCGATTTCTATCAATAAAAAAAGTTTTGGTAATTATCCCACAGCAAAAATAGGCAAGAAACCCGAAAAATCCTCCATCTGACCCTCTGACTCTTCGAGTCAGGCTTGGACTCGTCGAGTTCACTATGGACTCGACGAGTCACCCAGTTGACTCGGCGAGTCAAGTCGAAAAACCTCAAAAAAATCGATTTTCAGCCAAAATTCGATCAAATAAGCATCAAATTCACTAACAAACAGCCCTAGGCTCTGATACCACTAATGAGTTTCGAGCAATACATCATTCCTATGGTGTACATGCAAACCCTAATAGCTTTTGGATCTAGTTTGTCTAATGAACATGCAATTGAATATCCAAAGCTATAAACCCTAGATCTATCATATAAGAACTGAAATAAGGGTTTAGTAATTATCTTTGATTGTTATATAGTAATAACAATCAATTCCATGCTTTGATTGGCTTCAGAAAGCTTAGTGCCTCAAGTGTTGCACCTCTAATGGAGTCACAAACACCACTAAGCAATTGGATGAAGGAGAGAAGAGAGGGGAGACACCAAAAACGGCTGGAAACCCTAAAGGAACACTTGGCCACGTTTTTGGGGCATAGGGGTCCTTTATATACATGTAGGCTATTAGGGTTTGCAACTAGGAAACCCTAATCTGACTGCTTAAGCCCTAAGCAGCCCATGGACTCCTTTAACATATCCCTTGGACGAATTCCTTATGGGCTTCCCATAGAATTCGTCCAACCTATATATATTATTAGGTGATCCATAGCCCAATTGTAATTATCTTATAATTACAACTCCAGTCCCCTAAGTTTAATTAATCTCTTTTAGTCACAAAATTAATTCTTAATTAAATCTTGATTAATATTAATTAAACAATATGATTTCTCCTTTAATATATTATTCTTATAATATATTAATAAATCATAATTAAACCTTTCTCTCCTTAATTCATCCTACATATTTCTATGGTGAAGGCAACCCAAAAGGACCATGCTCATAATCGGGTCAAGTACATACCAAAATAGTTATGGACTTAGACACTAATCCAACAATAAATACCATAATTGATTGTTGTGGAGACTAAATACTAGCTAATCGTCACTTACATCATTAATTATATGTGTCCATTTACCAAACATGGACATGTTCACCGTAATTATATGTGTCTAAAATATACCCAATAGTCTTAATACGATACCGAATAGTCCTTAATTTTAACAAAATGTGTGTCTTTATAATACTTATGATTGTATTTCACTTAATTGGGCGTCTCTATACGATAGGTTATAGTTACAAAATTTGATTGTTTTTTGTGACTAATAATTAGCAATTCGCCACTTATGGAAGTAATTACATGTGGCCATTTAGCAAACATGGTCACACTCACCATAATTACATGTTTACAAAAGATACAAAATAGTCTTAATAAAATTTAAACTGCGTGACAATATAGAAGAAAACAACAACTACTGTAACATCCCATTTTTTCGAGTCCAAAAATTTTGATTTTTATATAACGACTTAGAAAACATTCATAAGAAAATATCATGAAGTCATATCATTTCGTAAAAACCATAATCTCATGTCTGAAAATCATATCGTAAAAGTAGTAACAATGTCAGAGTACAATCCCAAGAAATCTCATAATGCGGAATCCAATTTGTGTATGATGTGCAGCTACCGCGCCGGCTCCTTCCCCTTCGCTGAAGAGGTACCTGAAACAAAACTGAAAACTGTAAGCACGAAGCTTAGTGAGTTCCCCCAATCGTACCACATACCATACAATCATATAGCATACATACTGTCGGGCAATTCTAGGGTGCCCGACCTACCCGGTACGGCCATTCTGGGGTGCCGACCTACCCGTGTCAAGCCATTTTGGGGTGCTGACCTACCCGTCGGTCCTAACAACCGACCCTCGGGGACTATTCCACCCCCTACTGCTACTATCACATATATCATAACATAAACATACTATCAGACATATCTGGGGTGTCCGAACTACCCTTCGGTCCTAACAACCGAACTTGGGGACTATTCCCCTCCTACTACCACTATCACATATAACATATCATGTCAGCATATAAACATATCATCACATACTGTCAGACATATCTTGGGTGCCTGACCTACCCTTCGGTCCTAACAACCGAACTCTACTACTATCACATATAACATAATATAAAGATACTATCAGACATATCTGGGGTGTCCGAACTACCCTTCGGTCCTAACAACCGAACTTGGGGACTATTCCCCTCCTACTACCACTATCACATATAACATATCATGCCATCATATAAACATATCATCACATACTGTCAGACATATCTGGGGTGCCTGACCTACCCTTCGGTCCTAACAACCAAACTCTACTACTATCACATATAACATATCATGCCAGCATACAACATATCAGGTAGTAGCAAACCTAGATGATATCACAAAGACGACCATCTAACATACAACTCCTACTGGTGGTCCGGCATTGTGGCCGTAGACCCACCGCTACTGGAAGGTAACTCACCTCGTATGAGTAGCTGCTGAAAATCTGTGCGGGAAATCTCTGTCTACTGCTGCTCCGGAAATCCTCCGGCTATAATCCCCACAAAACACTCAGTCAGAATCTGATATCTACTCTTAGGGTAAAATGACTATTTTACCCCTGACCAAGTCCAAGTCAAAGTCAAAGTCAAAGTCAAAGTCAACTTCAAGTTGACCTGACTCGCCGAGTTGGGCCGCCAACTCGTCGAGTCCGTAACCTTTTAACTGTCCTCATCCACGTCTCTACTCGTCGAGTTTAGAAATGACTCAACGAGTTCTCCTTCTATACGAGCATCGAACGAACCTTCATCCGACTCGTCGAGTTGTATGAACAACTCATCGAGTTCATCCTCATCCTAAGAACCAGTCCTATCCTCGACTCGCCGAGTTGTATGAACAACTCGTCGAGTTCATCTTCAAGAGTTGGGAGATTGCCTTGGACTCGCCGAGTCTGTTCATGCACTCGCCGAGTCCTATGAACTCCAGGACTATGGCTTAGCCCAATACGTTGGGTCACTCCCCTGGACCCTCTAAAACCTTTCCAGCACTCCACTGGGTCTCTTTGACCCATAACAGAAAAATGGAGTCTAACCTCGGACTCGCCGAGTCCCAAGAACGACTCGCCGAGTCGATACTGTCCAAGTCTATTTCCTTCGATTTCTGGCGTACAACTCTTGTCCAAATGATAGATCTAGGTCCCTAAACTCGATCTAGCACGTAAAGTTACGAACTTTACGTGCATGCATGGGACTTTGAGCCTAAAAGGCTCTAAAAGAGACTCTTAAGTTGCATGGGGGCTTCCATGGGTGCAAAAGCAGCCCTTTTCTGCCTTGTAACTCCTTCATGGACCTAGATCTGAAGCCTCAACCCCCAACCATGCTTGCAATCATGGTTGGTCACCAAGAATGGCTTATAAAAGCCCTAAATCTCCCCAAAAAGGGATCTAGGAAATGAAAAAGCAAGGTACCGACTTTATACCTTCTGGGAACTGCAAATGATGCATAAACTTGAACTCCCTTGGTCTTCTCTTTATCCCTCTAGGCCCTTCCTTCTTCCTTGTGATCAAAATCACCAAAAATCACCACAAATGCCTTTAGATCTTCACACACACAGTTAGGGTTTGCTATGGGGGTTTCTGGAAGCAATAGGGACGAAGGGTGGCTGAATGAGATGCTTAAATAAGGTGCAAACCCTTAGATTAGGGTTTTGTCCAGTCAGAGTCTACTCGTCGAGTCTGGAGGCCAACTCGACGAGTCCGTCATTTAAATCTCGTATCCAATCCGCTTCTACTCGACGAGTTGGGCCTTCAACTCGCCGAGTCCCAGGCCAAAAATACACAATACTTAAATAAAATACATACCAGGAACCAGGTGTTACGAATCTCCCCCACTTATTTTAGACTTCGTCCTCGAAGTCTGCTACTCGTTCCTGGAACAACTCTGGGTAATGCTCCATCATCTCATCCACCGGCTCTCAAGTCCATTCTGAGCCCTTCCGGTGCTGCCATAGCACCTTCACCAACTCGACCCTCTTATTCCTCAGATCCTTCGACTTTCGATCAAGGATCGCCACAGGTCGCTCAATGTAATTCAGGCTGTCATCAACCTGAATATCCTCTAAGGGCACCACTGCTGAGTCGTCCACCAGGCACTTCCGCAGCTGGGAGACGTGGAAAGTGTTGTGGATCTGACTGAGTTCGGCTGGCAGATCCAGCCTGTACGCCACCTTGCCCACCCGGGCTAAAACCCTGAACGGTCCAATGTACCTGGGGCCCAACTTGCCCCGCTTCCTGAATCGGATGACGCCCTTCCATGGCGACACCTTCAGGAGGACCATATCCCCGACCTGGAACTCCAGGTCTGATCGGCGCTTGTCGGCATAACTTTTCTGCCGACTCTGAGCAATCTGAAGCCAGCTCCGGACCTGTTGAATCTTCTCTGTCGTCTTGAGCACCACTTCGGTGCTCCCCATGACCCTCTGGTCAACCTCACCCTAACATATCGGGGTCCTGCACTTCCTCCCGTATAACATCTCAAAGGGAGGACGGTCAATACTCGCGTGGTAGCAGTTGTTGTACGAGAACTCAGCCAATGGAAGGTAAGTATCCCAACTACCACCGAAGTCTAACACACACGCCCGCAGCATATCCTCCAAGTCTGGATGGTCCGCTCACTCTGACCATCTGTCTGCGGGTGAAATGCGGTGCTAAAGTGCAGACGAGTACCCAACTCGTCATGGAATTTCTTCCAGAACCTGGAAGTGAACCGTACATCCCTGTCAGAAATCACGGAGACTGGCACTCCGTGTTGAGCCACCACCTCTCGAATGTAGATGTCGGCCAACTTATCGGCCGAGATACTCTCCTGGATCGGTATGAAATGGGCACTCTTGGTCAACCGATCCATGATGACCCATATGGAATCCACTCCCCGTGCTGTCCTGGGAAGTTTGGTGATGAAGTCCATGGTAACATCTTCCCACTTCCACAGGGGAATATCCAACGGCTGCATCTTGCCGTGTGGCCTCTGGTGCTCGGCTTTGACCTTCCTACAGGTCAAGCATCGCTCCACATACCATGCTACATCCCGTTTCATGCAGGGGCACCAGTAGTCGAGACGAAGATCCCTATACATCTTCGTCGCCCCGGGATGAATGGAGAATCGGGATTTGTGCGCCTCATCCATCAGAACCTGGCGCACACCCCCGTGGTATGGAACCCACACCCTGCGGTGTAGTGTCAATAACCCTCGGCTATCATAGTCGAAGGAGGAAACCTGACCCACTATACGCTCGCTCTTCCGGTGTTCCTCCTTCATGGCCTCCCGTTGGGCCTCTCAGATCTGCTCCAATAGTGGAGTCACTACTGTCATCCGCATGCAAATGTCTCGGATCGGCGCTGCCCGACGGTTAAGCGCATCGGCCACCACATTGGCCTTCCCCGGGTGGTAAAGGATCTCGCAATCATAATCCTTCACCACATCCAACCACCAACGCTGCCTCATGTTCAGGTTCGGCTGATCCATGAGGTACCTCAAACTCTTGTGGTCCGTGTAAATGGTATAACGGACCCCATAGAGGTAGTGTCGCAGACATGTCCTCTCTACATCAGTACTGCGCCCAAACCCGTAATAGACGCGTCGCAGTACACCACAAAATCCTCTACGCCCTCTGGCAGGGCTAAGATTGGCGCATCGCACAATCTCTGTCTCAGTGTCTCAAACGCTGCCTGCTGCTCAGGCCCCCAACGAAACACTACGGCCTTCTTCGTCAGCCGCGTCAAGGATACGGCTATCTTGGAGAAATCCTGGATGAATCTCCGATCGTAGCCGGCTAATCCTAGGAAACTCCTAATCTCAGATGGAGACTTCCGAACCTCCCATCTGATCACGGCCTCTACCTTGGCCGGGTCGACCAAAATACCGTTCTGGTTGACAAGGTGCCCAAGAAACTGCACCTCGCACAACCAGAACTCACACTTGTAGAACTTGGCGTATAAGCTCTCCCTCCGCAGAGTATCCAACACCTCTCTCAGATGCTCCTCGTGCTCCACCTGCGTCTTGGAGTAAACCAATATATCGTCAATGAAAACTATCACGGACCGATCCAGCATCGGTCTACAAACGCGGTTTATTAGGTCCATGAACGCGGCAGGAGCATTGGTGAGCCCGAAGGGCATCACCACGAACTCGTAGCGGCCATAGCGAGTCCGAAACGTAGTCTTCTGCACATCCTCCTCTCTGACCCTCATATGGTGATAACCCGAGCGCAAATCGATCTTGGAGAACCAAGATGCTCCCTACAATTGGTCAAAGAGGTCGTCAATCCTCGAGAGTGGGTAACGGTTCTTCACCGTTACCTTGTTCAGCTCCCGGTAGTCTATGCACATGCGATGCGACCCGTCCTTCTTCTTGACAAATAGGATCGAGGCTCCCCAAGGCGAACTACTCGGCCTGATAAATCCCTTGTCTAGCAGCTCCTGCATCTCGGGAGGAGCCAACCGATATGGTGCCTTGGCTATCGGAGCCGCACCAAGGACTAAGTCGATCCTGAACTCCACCTGTCGCTCCGGAGGTATCCCAGGAAGCTCCTATGGGAACACATCCGCGTAGCCTCGCACCACCGGAACCTCGCTCACCGTCGCCTTACCCGCCTCCCGGGTATCCATTGTTGGATATAGTGTCTAAGTCCATAACTTTATTTGGTATGTACTTGACCCGACCCGGCATGGTCCATTTGGGTTGCATGGCATTGCAATACTTGGATAGACTAGATGAGAGAATAAGGCACTTATGATTATTAATATATTATAAGTTCTAATATATTAATAATAGTATTATTTAATTAGTATTGATCAAGTATTAATCTAGTATTAATTTGGTGATCAAAGTGAGACTAATTAAATATATAGGGTTGATTATGACAATCATCAATTCTTTTATGGTGGATTAATGATCCATGGTTTATGGGTTTGGTTATAACCATATGGAGCTCCATGGATAGTCCATGGGAGTTACAAACCCATGGGTCATGAGAAATCAAGAGTCATGACAATTAAGGGCATTCATGTGTAAACCCTAATTGTGACAACACTATAAAAGGAACCCTATGGCTAGCAAAATCGTGACCTAGGGTTACTAGAGAGGGCATAACAGATTTTGAGTGCTAGAAGTATTCTCTCAAGTTATTCCAAGCCTTGTGGTGTTGTGTGAAGCATTTGAGGCACAACATTTGGGTTGCTAGGCTCACAAAGTCTTGAAGGAATCCAAGCAACAACAAGATATGTATAAGAATATGTTATTCTTACCGTTAGTAGGCCTCATTCACGAAGCCGGTCTATAAAGGGGGTATAAGGTTGTTGCCTATAAAATGGTGACTTAATGGGTGTCCACTCTCACCCACCGCTTCCTTGATCGGTGGAGGGTCGTTAGCCGAACGGGTAGGATACGACTTTAAATACTCGTTAAAAGTATAATGAATTATAAAGTAACTATACATTATAAATTCCCAATCTTAGTTACTTTAGGAAAATGTGAAATTGGTGCTAGCCCATAAAATTACACTTTGTACCTTACCAAGTCGTTAGTGGAGCGTGTGTGGTTAACCGGCACACTAACATGGACTATTAAGAGTGGCAAAGGGTAACTTGACTTTATTATAGATCGGTGGAGCGTGTGTGGTTAACCGGCACATCGATTAGGTAATATTGTTGAGGGTACCAAGTCAATTTGTATGGTTATTCACACCTTGTTTGTGATCCTCGGCATCCCAGTCACAAACTTGAGAGGGCACAATCGAGATTCAAACATGCCATTGAAAAGTTCAATGTATCTCAAAAGATCTAGGAGTTTCAAAACCAATAAAACCTAATAATAAAATATTTCGTTCTTATGGTGGAAATTGGTAAATCGTCATTTACCTACCTTCAAATATTTTATAGTATGGATTACGGCATCCCTCTTCCAACTATAAATAGTTTGTTGGATCCTAGCCTTAATATTTCATTTGGGTGAATTATTAAGGATTCCTAATCTAATGAAACTTGTCTTTCTTTCCTTTCAGATGTCTTCCAACAATGCTTCTGGCTCAAACCCAACATGCTCCTTTTCCCTTATGAACTTGTGTGGTAAGGTCATCTTTGATGGATCCAATTTCAATGAGTGGATCAGAAACATCAGAATGATTACCCGCTATGAGGACAAAGAATATGTCCTCGATAGGGAGCTTAAGGTTGTGAGTAAAGCCACTGCTACTCCTGAAGAGTTTGCGGAGTTTCTTGCACATGAAAAGGATGCTACTAAAGTAGCATGCATCATGATGGCCACCATGACTCCTGAACTTCAAAAATCCTATGAAGATTTCTACCCCTATGAGATGCACCTGGATCTGATGGAAAGGTACCATCAGAGCGCGCGTCAGGAGAGGTATGAAATCATCTCCTCCATGATAACCGCAAGGATGAAGGATGGTGAACCCATCACCGGTCACTTGCAGAAGATGCAAAGGTTCGTTGACCGGTTGCTGAAGCTAAATGTTGACTTTCCTGAGGAAATGGTGATTGACATCATTCTCCATTCCTTACCTCCAAGTTATGATCAGTTTCGTATGACTTATCATATGAACAAGGAGGAAGTCACACTTAGCAAACTTCAAGGACTCTTAAGGACAGCTGAAAATGGCCTTAAGGGTAAAGCGGTTGCTACTTCTACTCCTTCAATAGCCCCTGTTCTGGCTATTGGGCAGGGAAAGGGTAAGAAGAGTAAAAGCCCTTCGAAGGGTACCAAGGGTAAGACTCTTGATGGTTCCTCTTCAAGTGGGACAAAGAAAGGTCTCATTACTCCTTCTTCAAACCCAAAGGAAGCACAGTGCTTCTATTGCCAGGATAAGGGACACTTCAAGCGAAGCTGCCCTAAATATCTGCAAGATGTAAAGGATGGGAAGGTTAAACCCATCCATGCAGGTATTTACACAATATTGTCTAATAACTCATCTAATGCTAATTCTTGGGTGCTTGATACAGGTTGTGGTATTCACATCTGCACTGATTTGCAGGCACTAAGAAGAAGTGAGCAAGTGGAGCACGGGAAGATAAACTTAGTCATAGGCAACAGGAAAGCATCACCTGTTACCAAGATAGGAGTTTATTCTTTATTGCTTAATAATGGGTTAATGTTAGATTTGAATAAGTGTTGTTACTCGCCCGAAATGGCAAGAAATATTATTTCTTTTCATGGCTTGTACTGTCACACCCCCAAACCAAGGATGGCGGAAACGTCCGGGGGTGGAGGACTTCATGTATAGTATCATAACAACAATTGTAATAGTAATTGAAGCAAACACAACCAACATATATATAATTGAAAAAGTGACATCATTGTATGAATTACATGTTTACGAATCAATTACAATATGTTGACAAAATATGAAATAGTAGACGCCTTAGCGCCCCATCCTCAAAAGCACTTGGTTACCTGTTTAATGATTTCCTGAGAATACAAGTTGTTTGAAAAAGTGTCAACACAAAGGTTGGTGAGTTCATAAGCTTTTGTTTGGTATTATTAAAAGCCTTTCGTTTGTAAAAGTAGTATTTGTGTTAGAAAATCCAATATTTTCCTTAATGTGTAAATGTAGTCTTAAAACCCAAAGACCGAAATGTACAAGTAATTTGTCATATTTATAGTAAAACAATGCAAGTTTAAATCGACATAAACTCGTTAAATTTTAATGAAGTTCCCGTAAATTCCAATGTTTATTAATACTTTATGTGAGTTTATTATAACCATACTATGACCAAGGTTGCCTAAAACGACGTTCTTCAGGCGTCGGAAATGTTATGACATTTGTCACCCCAGACCTATCGGTCTAACTGTTGCATGCAGTTTAGGTGTGGGTTTGTCAAACCCAATATAGATCTATACACAACTATCACGCTCTCCCTCAAGGAGACTCTGGTTACAATACAGGACTTAATGGTAATTTGAAGTAAATGTCTCACAAAGTCATTAACGGAATTACGTGTTATGAAAACTTGGTACCGTATGGCCGTACCTTGCTTAATGAAAATATCCTTTGTATAAATGTACCCTTTTTAAATGTATGTGTTATGTAATGTATCATAAACTATACCTATTATAGTTTATCAACCAAGGGTAGTACGTAGTAATGTATGCAAACTATATTCAAAATAGTTTATTAAATGTTTGAATGTATCGGTTGTACTTTGATTATAATCACTTGTTATTCTTTATATTTTATATGTCCAAATCCATTTGTAAACTGATGTGTGTCTAAATATTAAGATAAAATGTCATATATTGCAATAACATATAATCACATAAAGATATACACTTTGCTCAACATGTTACAAGGTGAAATGAAATTGACAGCAACTTTTCGTTGAATACAGTTCCTGTTACTGTTCTTAGAAACTTTATAGAAAAATCATCAAAGCTCTAAATCCAAATCCGCAAATTCTGAGAGTTTGGAATATGAGTCTAGTTTGTTCGTAAATTTTATCATGATTTTTAGTGATCTCTAACAGAGGTGAAAATGTCCATAATCACAGACTGGTCCGGGTTTGCCTCTGAAATGACAGGCAGTTTTGTAAAAATCACCATAAATTGTAGAAAAAATCATATGGAGATGTGCAAGTAGCCATTTTAAAGCTAAGAGTTTGAACTACTTGCACCTGGAACAGTTTTGAAAACTAAAATATTTAAGTTGACCAAAACAGTCCGTGATCGAAGTTCATCTTTTCTGATGTAATCTGATAGAAAAAGTTTAATTGTGTTCTTGATGATTTTACTTGTATTCCCCCCTTAAAACTTAAGAAAAACATGTAAATGTAGGGGTATGAACTCACCTTATGTGGTTTCAGTAGATGAAAGTGAGAGAGAGGAAGTATTCAACCCAAGAACACTAAGAAGATGTCTTGATGATTCGAGAATCTAACACCGAATAAGATGGAATTAGTGTAAGATATCAATGATTTGAGTAGAATGGAGTGTAATAATTATATGAATGATGAAGATACTTACTAATTGAAGAAATAAATCCCTGAAGAAAGCCTTGAAGTTCTTGAAGTTGAGAGAAAAGATGAGAGAATTTTGGAGAGTGTCCTTTGGTTGCTAAGTGTAGAATGAAAGAACTTTATGGAGAATGAGGAGAGAGGATCAATCCTCCAGCTCTTAGAACGTGGGAAGAGCTGGAGATTGGGTGTAAAGGTCCACTAAGGAGACAAGGGGTAGTGGGAAAGAGTGGTTGATCATAGAGTGAGGTGGTGGTGGTTTGCTTTTGCCATAAATTAAGGAAAAGCAAATATTCCCTCAATAATTAGTTCAACCACTAATTATTTTAATATATTTTTATAAAAACCCTGGAGATTTATATATTTTGGGGCCTTAGTTTATAAAATAAAGTTTTGGGTGAAAATCCCACGTTAAAATAATGAAAAACGGAGTTAAAACGAAGTCGTAGTCGAAAAACCGGTAAAAAGGGGCCGTCTGCGAGACCCCTCGCATGGAGGCCGGATTCGGACCCTCGCATGCGAGGCTGCTGTCTGATGGCTTCGGATTCGGTCTCCTGAGAGGCTTCAGCTTCGGTCCTGATGAGAGGCTTCGGATCCGAGGCCTCGGATGAGAGGCTTCGGTCCTGAAGCTTCAGTTTCAGGTCCTTAAGGCTATTTTACCCGTTTTTACCCCGTTTCAACCGATTTTTGACCCGGTTAAGGGTCGATATGACCCAAATGATTACAAAAAGTTAAAGTAACTTTTGAGAGAGATTTGGGAGAGATTTCAAATAGAAAGAGATAGAGTGAAAACGATTTAGAGAGGTTTCGTTTGTGATTAATTTGAGTGTCCGGCTTCACAACGCAAGGTTCGTAAACCCCGTTAAACCGTGTTTTAGTGTCGTACACAATCCCGATGATTGTGCAATAGTGTTTTATCGCTTTGGTTCGTTGTTTAGCACTGTTAAGGCTAAGGAAAATCAAACACATGAACTTTCCAAATGATGATTTCTCATAAAAATAGCGAATTGTATAGTGATTACATAACGTAAACCCTAACATACAAGGGTTATTGGAGTTGACCGGTTTGACTTGTTGACTTTGTTTGACTTTGACTTGACCGAAATTTGACGGTTGTCACATGTACAAACAAGGTTTTACATTTTCATTTGATAATAAAAATGGTGCTATTAATGTTTATTACAATGATGTATTTTACTTTAAAGCATTACCTTGTGATGGTGTATATGAAGCCGTGAATGTTGTAGACAATCTAGGAAATAATGTGTTGTATATTGATTCTTCAGATAGCTTGGATAAAGCATCCTTGTTGCATTGTCGTCTTGGACATGTTAACAAGAAGCGCATAGGCCAACTCCAAAAGGCTAGAGTCTTGGAATCATTTGACCTCAAGTCAGATGATAGTTGCGAGTCTTGTTTACTTGGAAAAATGACAAAGTCACCCTTCACAGGTACTTGTGATAGGGGTGAAGGTTTGTTGGACCTTGTACACACGGATGTGTGTGGGCCCTTCAGAGTTGCTACAAGGGATGCTAATCGCTATTATGTGACTTTTACTGATGATTACAGTAGATATGGATATATTTACTTAATCAAGCATAAGTCAGAAACCTTTGAAAAGTTCAAAGAGTTTAAGCAGGAAGTGGAGAATCAATTGGGCAGGAACATCAAGATGCTCCGATCCGATCGGGGAGGAGAGTATCTTAGCATTGAGTTCCTTGACTATCTTAAGGAATGTGGGATTGTCTCACAATTGACACCTCCCAGAACACCACAGTTGAATGGTGTAGCTGAGAGGCGCAATCGAACCTTGTTGGATATGGTTCGTTCCATGATGAGTCGAGCTTCGTTACCAATCTCTTTCTGGGGGTATGCCTTAGAGACTGCCGCCCATATCCTTAATCTAGTCCCTACTAAAAAGGTTGCCAAAACACCTCACGAGATGTGGACTGGGAAAGTTCCCAATTTGGACCACATCAAGATTTGGGGTTGTGAAGCTTTCGTGAGGCGTGAGACTCATGATAAGCTTGAACCTCGAAGTGAGAGGTGTATTTTCATCGGCTACCCACAGAGATCCTTTGGTTACCTCTTCTACAGACCCAGTGATAATGTGGTTTTTGTAGCAAGAAGAGGAGCCTTTCGTGAGAGAGAATTCATAAGCCAAGGGGACAGTGGGAGGCAAATTGACCTTGAAGAGCTTCAAGAGTCAAGTGGTGAAGGAACCTCAAATGCTATCGACCAACCTGAGGAGGAAACTCCTGTTGATCCGATAGATGAGTCTGTACCTCCAAGACTTTCCACTAGGGAGAGGAACACACCTGATTTTTATTATGGTTATCACATCACCACTGAAGGTGATACATTTATTAGTGACAGTACACTAATAGATTTGGATGAACCTAATAATTACAGGGAAGCCATGGCAGGCCCTGAGTCTGCTAAATGGAAGGAGGCTATGGACAGCGAGATTCAGTCCATGTATGACAATCAAGTTTGGAACTTGATTGACAATGTACAAGGTCGTAAGACAGTTGGGTGCAAATGGATCTTCAAGAAGAAGACCGACATGGATGGAAAGGTACATACTTACAAAGCGCGACTGGTTGCGAAGGGCTTTACTCAAACTCCGGGAGTTGACTATGATGAGACCTTCTCACCAGTAGCTAAGATTAAGTCTATTAGAGTATTGTTAGCCATAGCTGCATTTCATGATTATGAAATATGGCAAATGGATGTCAAAACCGCTTTCCTTAATGGAAAGTTGGCTGAGGATGTTTACATGGCTCAACCAGAGGGTTTTGTCGATACAAGATACCCTAATAGAGTGTGTAAGCTTGATAAATCCATTTATGGATTGAAACAAGCATCTCGCAGATGGAATCTTTGCTTTGATGAGAAAGTCAAAGAGTTTGGCTTTTCTAGGAGTGAGGATGAGTCTTGTGTGTATGTCAGGGCTAGTGGGAGCATAGTTAGCTTCTTGGTGTTGTATGTGGATGACATACTTCTCATAGGAAACGACGTCCCAACCTTGCAGGAGGTTAAGTCCTGGCTTGGGAAGTGTTTCGCTATGAAGGACCTTGGGGAAGCTGCATATATCCTAGGGATAAGGATATTGAGAGATAGGAGTAAGAGACTAATTGGACTTAGTCAAAGTACTTACTTGGATAAGGTGCTGAAGAGGTTCAGCATGCAAGAATCCAAGAAAGGGGAATTACCCGTCCAGAGTAATGCCAAGCTGAGTAAGACTCAGAGTCCGAGTACAGAGGCTGAGATAGCTGAGATGAGTCATATACCATATGCTTCCGCTGTGGGCTCGATCATGTATGCTATGACTTGTACTCGCCCTGATGTGGCCTTTGCTTTGAGCATGGTCAGTAGATATCAAGGGAACCCTGGCAAGGCACACTAGACAGCGGTAAAGAACATTCTCAAGTATCTGCGGAGGACTAAGGATTGGGTCCTTACCCTCGGAGGCAGTGATGACTTGAGAGTGGAAGGATATAGCGATGCTAGCTTCCAGACTGATAGGGATAATTTTCGCTCTCAGTCAGGCTGGGTCTTTATCCTAAATGGAGGGGCAATTACTTGGAAAAGTTCCAAGCAGGAGACAGTAGCTGATTCTACTTGTGAATCAGAGTACATAGCAGCAAGTGAAGCAGCTAAGGAGGCGATATGGCTAAAGAACTTCATCGGAGACCTTGGAGTTGTACTGGCCATAAAGGAGCCAATGGAAATTTTCTGTGACAGCGAAAGTGCGGTTGCTTTGGCTAAGGAACCGAGAGATCACGAGAGATCTAGGCACATTGACAGAAAATACCATTTCATCAGACATCGAATAGAAGAATGACTCCTCGTGGCTAAGAGGGTATCATCAGATGAGAACCCGGCAGATCCCCTCACGAAGGGACTGAGCAGGGTTAAGCATTTACAGCATGCGAGGCGCATTGGGCTGAAGGATGATATTAGTTTCAATAATTAGATTCCTGAAACTTGTAAAATGTAATTGACATTTGATGATAAATAAAAGTTGTTATTTATTTATGAGTAAGGTGTTACTATCTTGTGTTGATTGTTTACTATGTTTCAATTTTGCATGTTTTTACTTCCAGAATAATTATGTTATTATTCAAACCATCCACAGTCAGTCAAACTTTGGAAGTAAGTATTGATTTAAGACTGTCATGAATTTGGCTTGTATGATTTGTCTAAAAGTGCTTTGGACAATGCAATGGTTGCTACAACATTCATGAGTACTCATAAGGGCTGAGTATTGGATCCAACCCACGCTCACTTGCATCACTTCATGGAATTTATCTCGAGTGATCGTGAGACGGTAATATCATATAAATCTTCAAACCTAGAGATATGAGTTGTTGACTATGAGTTGGTTATTCATTGATTGTACGAAAACGCATTGGTAACTCGATGTTATAAAACGTGCCTTTGTGAATAATTCAACAAGTAGTTAGTACAAGCATATCAGTCGAAGTTTATCTGTTCCTTCTAGAAATAGAAGCGATATCTGGGCCCCTCGATGATTTGGTTTTGACCTATGTACCGGGCCCGGTCAGAACCTAATTGATGTGTTCAATTTAGTTCTATGTCGAAACAAATCAGAGATCGAGAAACAAATGTTGGACAATAAGTAAGACCATGTTCCATGTGATTTTCCGGCTGATATCATGAGAATAGAGGATTATATGATCACTTATCTTAAATGGCGTATCATCATCATCTCAGTTCCGAGAGACTTTGAAAGAGCTACGATTGCTAGTCGGATTTTGAAGTCATATTTGCAAATATAGTTATTAGACTTATCCAAGTGGGAGACTGTTGGATATAGTGTCTAAGTCCATAACTTTATTTGGTATGTACTTGACCCGACCCGGCATGGTCCATTTGGGTTGCATGGCATTGCAATACTTGGATAGACTAGATGAGAGAATAAGGCACTTATGATTATTAATATATTATAAGTTCTAATATATTAATAATAGTATTATTTAATTAGTATTGATCAAGTATTAATCTAGTATTAATTTGGTGATCAAAGTGAGACTAATTAAATATATAGGGTTGATTATGACAATCATCAATTCTTTTATGGTGGATTAATGATCCATGGTTTATGGGTTTGGTTATAACCATATGGAGCTCCATGCATAGTCCATGGGAGTTACAAACCCATGGGTCATGAGAAATCAAGAGTCATGACAATTAAGGGCATTCATGTGTAAACCCTAATTATGACAACACTATAAAAGGAACCCTATGGCTAGCAAAATCGTGACCTAGGGTTACTAGAGAGGGCATAACAGATTTTGAGTGCTAGAAGTATTCTCTCAAGTTATTCCAAGTCTTGTGGTGTTGTGTGAAGCATTTGAGGCACAACATTTGGGGTGCTAGGCTCACAAAGTCTTGAAGGAATCCAAGCAACAACAAGGTATGTATTTCTACTAGTTTTATGTTCTATGTAATCCCCATGCCATGCTAGTTAGGAAATAACCTTGAAAAGAAATTTGCATGTATATAGAGAAAACATAGATTCAAGGTTATTAGGGTTGCATGTACACTTAGGAAGTGTTAGCATGCTCAAAAACCATCATCCATAACATACACGACATACCCGGCGCAGCCCTGCTGTAGGTAGCGCCTAGCCCTTGCTGCTGAACACACTGTGGGTCCACGCTATTGCCTCTCGCCGTGGATCACTAACTCTCCCCCACCTGGGGTCCTGAATCGCACTAGCTGCTATGCGTAATCTATCACCGCCCCATTAGGGCTCAACCAGTCCATGCCTATAATTGTTGGAGTAGTGTCTAAGTCCATAACTATATTTGGTATGTACTTGACCCGACCAGGCATGGTCCATTTGGGTTGCATGGCATCATGCACTTGGATAGACTAAATGAGAGAAATAAGACACTTATGGTTATTAATATATTATAAGTTCTAATATATTAATAATAAGAATAATAATATTTAATTAGTATTGATCAAGAATCAATTTAGAATTAATTATGTGATCAAAAGAAGACTAATTAAATATATGGGTTGATTGTGTAAATCATCCATAACTTATATAGTGGGCCAAAGCTCCATGGATAATCAAGTTGGGTTAAACCCATAGGATACTCCATGGATGCTCCATGGAGGTTACTTAACCCATGGGTCATGGAAATGAAAGGTCATGACAATTAGGGTTCACATGGTGTAACCCTAATTGTAACATACTATATAAGCATCATATTATTCACCAAAATCGGGACTATGTGTGAAAAAGAAGGGCTAGTCGATTTCTTGAAGTGTGGATTTCTCTCTAAGTTATTCCAAGAGCATTTGATGTTGTGTGAGCCATTTGAGGTGTCACATTTGAGGCACTAGGCACTCAAGCCCCATGGAGTCAAGCTACACTACAAAAGGTATGTATTCTATCTATATTATTACCCAAGTATCTATGATTGTATGCTAGATAGGGTAATACCTTGGAATATTAGCATTTGCATGTATATTAGAGAAAACATAGATCCAAGGTATTTAGGGTTGCATGTACACCATAGGAGTGTTAGAATGTTCAAAACCCAACAGTGGTATCAGAACCTAGGGCTGTTTTCAATTATACTTGATGCAACTTATTTTTCAAGGCTGAGAATCTGTCCAGACAGAAAACTCGACGAGTTCTGGCCATAAACTCGACGAGTTCATGTGTTAAGGCATGAACTCGATGAGTTTCCTATAACAAATCGACGAGTTTGTGTCCCAGACAGCATATCTTCGACTGTGTTGGCTGGAATTGGACTAGGAACATTACCATAAGTTGTTTTTGAACTTATAAACTTGTTTTTGATATGGTAATGTTCATGCTAATCCAATTTCAAAGATAATTGTCAATAGATTCATGTTTTGTATTAGTTTAAGTGTTATGCTAATTACATGAAAAAGTTTGATTCCAATTATCTTGTCCATATGAGTTGCTTAGATTAATAGAAAAGTTAATTGAATAGTTGTTTTCAATCCATTTTAATCTAAAAGTTGATTCTAAAATGTGTTTTTGTAACTTGTCCTCAAGTTATATGAAAAGTCACATTTAAGTTTCATAAAACTCATAAAAGTTGGCAATGGTTACAAAAATGAAGAGTCTTGTCCTCAAGTTATGGAGATTCAAGAGTCACTTCATTAAGTAATAAAATGTGTAACCTTAATTAGTTCCATAAGTTACAAAAATAAAGAAAAGTTACATTCTTTTATTAGTTTAAAGTCTTCCACAACTTGTCCTCAAGTTATGGAACTTGAAAAGTTTTTTAATTAAAACTACTTTAAACACATAAGTTATGGAATTAATTAGTTTTGAATATTTTCAAAACTTGCCCTCAAATTTTGGAATATGTAAAGTTTCCCTCAAGAATACTTTAATTCCAAGTTAATCCCTTAGAGTTTTAAAAGTTAAAATTCAACCCATATACTTTATAATATTATAAGTTAATATATATATATATATATATATATATATATATATATATATATATGTATAAGAGCAAGTCAGTCTTACCATTAGTAGGCCTCATTCACGAAGCCGGTCTATAAGGGGGGTATAAGGTTGTTTCCTATAAAATGGCAGCTTAATGGGTGTCTACTCTCACCCACCGCTTCCTTGAATGGTGGAGGGTCGTTAGCCGAACGGGTAGGACAAAGATTATAATTCTCCCTTCATTAAAAGTATTAATGATAAATACTAAGTAACTAAACATTTATAAATTCCCAATCTTAGTTACTTAGGAAAATGTGAATAAGGTGCTAATCCATGAAATTACACTTTGCACTTTGTTTAAGCCGTTAGTGGAGCGTGTGTGGTTAACCGGCACACTAACCTGGACTTAACAAGGTAGGCAAAGGGTAACTTAATGTTTATCATAGTATCGATGGAGCGTGTGTGGTTAACCGGCATATCGATTGAGGGGTAAACACTTAAGGGTACCAAGTAATTTGCATGGTTACTTCACACCTTGTTTTGTGATCCTCGGCATCCCAGTCACAAAACCTGAAGGGCACACTCGAGATTGAAACATGCCATTGAAAAGTTCAATGAATCTCAAAAGATCTAGGAGTTTCAAATCCAATTAAAACCTAATAATACATTTCGTTTATCTTGGTGGAAATTGGTGAATCGTCATTCACCTACCTTCAAATATTTTATAGCTTGGATTACGGCATCCCTCTTCTAAGTTATAAAATAGTTTGTTGGGTCCTAGCCTTAATATTTCATATTGGGTGTCATATTAAGGACTTTAGATCAACTATCTTGAATATCTCCCAAAAGATGTCTAAGTTCAGACATCTATGATCTTCCCAAATCTCTTGGAACTTTACTTCCTCCAACTCCTCCAATTATTCTCCCTAACCCACAAGTTTAAAGGTCACTCGATCCCTATTGGCAAGCAAGGTCTATGTGTGATCGCATCTTGGAGATGAAGTCACATATTGACAAACTGGGAGAGTTGGGTGTCAAAGTCTTAAGAAGGTTGGATGTTCAATCACTTTCTAAGTCACATAGTAAGTTCCTTATGGACTACCATGTAAAGGACTATGACATGACCCTTAATGATCTTATCTATTTGCTTTGGGGTGCTTAATCAGCAATGATTTAGAGCACTGGCAGAGCAAATCCGATTAGTAGATCAACTCCCAAAACCTTCAATGGACATTGACAATGGTAACATTGGATACCCAGAAAAATCATTCTCTTCCCAATGGAAAGGGATTGGCCATAGTCAACCCGGTTGACCAAATGGTAAAGAGAAAGGCTAAGTCTGAGATAGTCCCATTACCAAAGAGTCCATATGTTTACCTTACCAAAGGAAGGGGCATTGATTGCGAAGCTGCCTATTTACCTGAAAGATCAAAAGGTTGATCAAGTCAAGAAGTTTGACTCTTCTTCAGGTAAAAGTCCACTATCTAACTCTGTTAAGTTTCTGTTATGAGATTCTCATTACATGATGTGACTGGGTCACATGTTGATGCTTTAAGAATCAAAGAAAAGTGAAGAAACTTAAAGGAAGTACATGCCGATTCTGATCACGAAGATGGATTTCGATCGCATCAGAATTTTTGAGCTGTTACTTAGGAGTTATGATATATTGCTTAGGAATAGATAACAACAAGTTTTTCATATGCATTTGCACTGTAAGGATAAGTTTTTTCCGCAAAGTTTTGAAATAAAATAAAAGGTTTTAATTTTATATTTATTTTAAATATCCTTACAGTGGCATTTGTGAAAAATGGTTGTTTATATGATTCCATTGATAGCAATATTGGAAAAATGGACTTAATTCTTCCGTTTGTGGTAGTGTCATAATTTACCAAATAAGGAAAGATTCTCATTCCCAAGGCTTCAGTTGGATAGAAACTTGGAATCATGCAAGTTGAATAGTATGATGAATGAGAACTTTCAAGCATTGGAAAATTACGACTTGTTCACATGGATGTGTGAATCAAGTGAAGGACTAAAGGGATCGAGTACACATTCTTGTGCACTGGTCATGTCCACCACAAAGCTCGTTAAGACTATTCGTCATGATTTACTAAAGTTTAGTAAATATGGTTATACTTATAAGTTTAAGTATAATTCTGAAGCATTGGAAAAGTCTCGATGTATGGCGGAACGAATGAGAAGAATCAAATTAGGCAGAAAGATTAAAGTTTCTCAAATCTGAAAAGATGGGAGAGTACTTTAGTATAATGTTTTGTGATCATCTTAATGATTAAAGAACCACATCACAATTGGTCTTCTAAGGACATCTTAGTGCATTCTTATGGATAAGAAGAGGAGTCATGAATTGTTGAAATGGTTAAATCAAGAAGATGAGTCATACCTCGTTCCAAAACAAGTCTTAGAGTCATACTCCAAGACTATAAGTTGAGTGACATATCTTAAAGAAAGGTTTATAACACTTGTCAAATGTAAGAGTAAAAGTGTCCTACTCTTGTACATTTGAAATTGGTAAGTTGTGATGTTTTGGGTTAAAAAAACACCAACTTAGGCCAAGTGTGTGAAGTGTTTGTCTTGATAAAGAATCCGCACTATCTCTTGTATATTTGGCAAGTGAGTCTTATATGTCAAGAGGACAGTGGGAGCCCTAAAGCTCTTGAACGTTTCAAGACCTAATCAAGAACAAAACCTGGAATTCTTCACTAGCACACGACTTGAGGTGTATAACCTATCGTGTTGACATTTATGTGCCTATTCAAGTTGACTTTGCATAGGAGTTCTGAAAGTTCTCAATTGGTTGCACAGCTACTTGGAAGCTATGGCAGGCCCTTGTGCTGCCAGGTGGCAAGAACTTAAGATTGCACAAGTTCAATCCATATGAGTTTGGATTTGTCACTAACCTTGTCTTGTGATTATGGTTTTGACAAATTCATATGGGTAGGAACTCATACACCATAAAAATCTAAGTGTTATAAGGTTTCTCTCCGATTCATGAAAATGATGGTGAGGAAACACTTTCACTAAGTAGATTTTTAAGTAGATAGTAATCTTTGCATTCTCAAAGTCGTTAGTAGAGCACACTGACATGGACTTATGAGAAATAGCAAAGGTCTAACCAATTGAGACTATGATTACGGCATCCCTTTTCATAGTTCTTAAATTGTTTAGACACTCCAGTGAGCTATTTACAATAAGGTGTATGATTTTGATAAAGTCTTATCAAAGCAATCTAGTATCAGAAATTTGAACTTTGGTAAGAAAGTCAATAAAGTATTGATTTCTAGAAGTCCACTAATTTCTGAATACATGTCAAAGCTAGTGGGAGCATAAGTATTATGCTGATAATCATCATGTTAGTGGGAGCATGATAATTATGATAAGTATTGCAAGTTAGCAATGTTAATTATAGAAAACAAAAGTTCAACTCGTGAGGTTGCAAGGGTTGAAAAAGTTGTTTTACTATAATTAAGGGAGAGGAAATTATACTTCATTTCAATTCTAAAAGGCTTAGATTGAGATTTTAATCATTTTAGTCAAGAATATATATATGAATTTCATGTTGGATTGGTTCAACTTAAGGAAATTCTATATATTGCGTTCTCAAAATTCGGTTATGATTACGGCATCCCTCTTCATAGTCAAATTTTGAAAACATGGAAAACAAAAGTTATTGTAGCAAAAGACTGGTCTAGAATCATGTCTTTATGTGAGACATCATGAATCGTGTCCCATTTGCTTTGGGTACAGGATCGATTGCATGTGCTATAATATTTGTCCTTTCTAAAATTTTTCGAATGCATGGGGCATTAAGAAGGGAAAAGGCCTAGAATTGGATATGACTAAAAGGATTAAGCAATTGTCGAGGACAATCTAAGGTTTACCAAAGATTGGTTGCTCAGGGACAGTTGGAAGTATAGTGCTTATTTTGGAAGGACCATATTGACATATTCTGAAAAGAGGCATCTCTTGTTCAGAAGTGATAGTCAAAATGAGAAGATGGATTTGTCTCCATAGGTGGAAGTTATCTGTGTAAGATTAGAAAACTTAATGCAAGAAGCATGTTCAAAGCAATGTACTTTGAATATGAGACTTAGTTTCCATGGAGTTGAACTCCATTGGAATACCTTATAATGATTGTTGACAAGTCTTTGTGACTTTGTACATATTCATTACAGGAGGGTCAGTGCATATAAGTTTAAAATCTAAACAGATTTCGATAAATGATAGGAATTTGAAATTCTCACATTTTTCGATAAGGATTTGGAGGTGTGAAATTAGAATCATTGAAATTATGTTCAATTAGTCTATTTCACAAAGTAAGGATCATAGACAAACATAGAGTGCATACTTGATGCATTGCAAAGCTATTTCTTAGAAAAACATAGTGTACATGCTTGGAGCATGGGACAACTAGTGTTTTCTAAATTCAAGTATAAAGTTGATAAAACCGAAACAATGAATAATGAGTAATCAGTATGGTGATAAATAAAAAGTGTTTTATTTATATTCATAGTTTGATACCATATTAGATTCATTTATTTTTGTGTTTCATTTTGCATGTTTTGACTTCCAGAATAAACTAGGTTATTCTTCCTGAATGACTAAGTTATTCAAACCATCCACAGTCGGTCATATGTTGGAAGTAGATATGAATCAAGACTATCATGGGTTGGCTTGTAGAGGTCCAAGTTGGTGGACAAAGTGGTGCTACAACACTCATGAGTGCTCATAAGTTCTGAGTATTGGATTCAACCGGCGCTCATTTGAATCACTTCATGGATTTTATCACGAGTGATCATGAGACGATAATATCGTATATTCTTCAAACCTAGAGATATGAGTTGTTACTATGAGTTGATAGTACATTGATTGCACGAAAACGCATTGGTAACTCGATGTTATAAAACGTGCCTTTGTGTATGATTCAACAAGTAGTAGAACAAGCCATATGAGTCGAAGTTTATCTATTCCTTTTACCTTCGGGATAAAAGCAATATCTGTGGGCCCCTCGATGATTTAGTGATGACACATGTGAGTGCTTGGCCAAGCCAGGACTGATTTGATTTGTTCAATCAGTCAATCGTCATAAATCGGAAATCGGGAAACAACAAATGGACAGAGAGAATGATTATAATCCATGTCTCAGTCCATATGATATCTAGAATGGAGGAATATATGATCCCTTATCTAATAGACAAGTCATTGACAAGGTTAGAGTTCAGTTACAAGGTTAGAGTTCGACAGCGGCTTTTGAGAGCTACGATTGCCAGTTGGTTCTTGAAGTCATACGAAATAATAGTTTTAGACTTATCCAAGTGGGAGACTGTTGGAGTAGTGTCTAAGTCCATAACTATATTTAGTATGTACTTGACCCGACCAGGCATGGTCCATTTGGGTTGCATGGCATCATGCACTTGGATAGACTAAATGAGAGAAATAAGACACTTATGGTTATTAATATATTATAAGTTCTAATATATTAATAATAAGAATAATAATATTTAATTAGTATTGATCAAGAATTAATTTAGAATTAATTATGTGATCAAAAGAAGACTAATTAAATATATGGGTTGATTGTGTAAATCATCCATAACTTATATAGTGGGCCAAAGCTCCATGGATAATCAAGTTGGGTTAAACCCATAGGATACTCCATGGATGCTCCATGGAGGTTACTTAACCCATGGGTCATGGAAATGAAAGGTCATGACAATTAGGGTTCACATGGTGTAACCCTAATTGTAACATACTATATAAGCATCATATTATTCACCAAAATCGGGACTATGTGTGAAAAAGAAGGGCTAGCCGATTTCTTGAAGTGTGGATTTCTCTCTAAGTTATTCCAAGAGCATTTAATGTTGTGTGAGCCATTTGAGGTGTCACATTTGAGGCACTAGGCACTCAAGCCCCATGGAGTCAAGCTACACTACAAAAGGTATGTATTCTATCTATATTATTACCCAAGTATCTATGATTGTATGCTAGATAGGGTAATACCTTGGAATATTAGCATTTGCATGTATATTAGAGAAAACATAGATCCAAGGTATTTAGGGTTGCATGTACACCATGGGAGTGTTAGAATGTTCAAAACCCAACAATAATCACCTTGTTCCCACGCAACGGAATGGGAACCAAGTCTACCAGGTAGCGCTCCTCAAATAACCTCAGTACGCAATCTCTGAAAACTGCTGATGCTCGTACCGATCGGTCATCGGCAATCTCTACCTCTAAAGGGTAATCCAACATGCCCGAAGACTCAGGAAACCTCTTGCTAAGTGCAAAGGAAACAAAAGATCGAGTGGCACCTGAGTCAAAAAACACCTGTACTGGGATACCGTTCACATGGAACGATCCTAAACGCATACACAGAGCACATATCAATATCATAAGCATCAAATAAATAAATCAGAGGGAAAGAATCATACCCGTTACCACATCGGGTGCGGCGCGTGCCACCTCGGTAGTCAACTGGAAGGCCTGAATCCTCACCACTAGAGCCTCTGACTTGCCCTGCCGGCCATCAGTGATCCGCATGGTCGTTGGGCTGGCGCCTTCACTGGCGATGCTGCTGTCAACTAGGGGCAATTGGCCTTCTTATGACCCCTCTGGTTGCAGTGGAAACACAACAACTCGGACGTCTGAATAGTGGGTGCAGGGGCGGTACAATCCCTGCTGAAATGCCCCGTCTTGCCGCACCTGGAGCAGCCCGACGATCCCAACCTGCATGCCCCCTCGTGTGGCCTGCCACATTTCCTGCAGCGGCCCTGTCCTGACTGGCCTTTCGGCCTACCATCTGATCCCTTGGGCTTCTTCCACGAAGCCCCAGTCACCTGCCCCTCCTCTACCTTCCTCTTCCGGATGTGCTCCAGATCAATCTCCATCTCCCTTGCCCTGGCAATCATGGAATCCAGGGTAGGGCAAGCTGAAAAACTAACATGCTCCCGAATGTCGGCTCGCAACATGTCATGGTAGCGGGTCCTCCTCGTGTCCTCATCTCCCGCATACTGGGGCACCAGTAACGCCCTCTCCCGGAACTTGGCAGTGATCCCCGCCACAGTCTCCGTAGTCTGTCTCATGTCTAAGAACTCCCTAGCCAACTGCTGGAGCTCCACTGCAGGTGAAAACTCCGCCTTGAACCGGGTCACAAAGTCCGGCCACGTCATAGCCTCAACAGCCGAGGCTCCCAGAGAGTCACCAACTGACTCCCACCAATCTTTGGCCCCGTCTCTCAAGCACCCTGCTGCATATCTCACCTTCGACCCCTCGGGGCAGAAGCTGGTCAACTGTGCAAACTCAATGTCCGCAATCCATCGCCTGGCTGCAATGGGGTCCTTCGCCCCATGGAAATCCGGCACACCGCTGCCCCTGAAGTCCTTAAAGGACAGTGTGCGTGATCCCGACTGGCTGGTCGCCATGTCGCTCCTGAACGCCCGAAGGCGATTCTCCATCAGCTCGACAATCCCTTCCTTGATCGACCCAAAGATGACTGGGGTCGCATCAAGGATGCCTCTAGTGATCTCGGATGCGATGAACTCGCGTAGCCTCTCATCTACCGGTTCGGAACCTGAACCCGAACCCGATCCCTCTCCTGAGCTGCCAACTGCTGGCCTCGGACGTAGTACCACCATTCTGCAATACATAATGACAACCGTCAGTGATACTGATACATCTAGAGGGATCACATCTATCACAAGTTCCCTGGTCTTGCCTCAGCCTTCCTCGATTCAAGTACGGATCCTCTGCTTTCAGTAGTACAGGCCCATACTACCTTCCACATCTATCCGTACTTTCCTCAAGAACTGCCTTGACTCCACCAAGTCCCTTCTACAGCTACTGATCTCTGCTACTCTCTTCCTAGGCTTGCCCTAGGGTAATCACCAACCCACTCTCCGCGATCAGCTGCGTAAGAAGTCCCTGCTTTCTTCCCCTAACTAGCTCGCAAATACTATTACATATCACTCAGACTAGATAATTCTTCGAATAAGAGATCCTACCCTACAACGGTTGGACTCAGACAAGAGCTGCGAAATAGAGCTAGACATAACCTTCTGAAATTATTTAGTCCTTGCAATATGTAACTTAACATATTTGTTTACTAGCTAGTGAAAGACAACTAGAACTCCTAAAATCACAAAGCAAGCAGCATTCGGACATCGAGTGCACATAAGCAAGCATATACTACTCAGGCTATCCTCCTGACTAATCTGTACTAGCATGCAGTTCTCATAAAGCTGAAACACATATAGCAGGCACATAAGGCATCCTCCTAGATCATTAGCCCTAATCTAGCATGCTGTTCCACTAAAACTGATAATCATAACATAAACTTGTATGGGTAATTTGGGGAAAACTTACTTGAGCTCGGCCGGTCGCGCACATCACACACCTTGTTCTTTCTCAAATCTCTTTTAACTTATCTTTTAGAAAACCATTTTCTTGTAAAAATCTTTTAATCCCTCGATTTGAGTCCAGACACCCCCGAGGGTGTGTCCGAATCCCTCAAACCAGAGCTCTGATACCAACTTGTAACATCCCATTTTTCGAGTCCAAAAATTTTGATTTTTATATAACGACTTAGAAAACATTCATAAGAAAATATCATGAAGTCATATCATTTCATAAAAACCATAATCTCATGTCTGAAAATCATATCGTAAAATTAGTAACAATGTCAGAGTACAATCCCAAGAAATCTCATAATGCGGAATCCAATGTGTGTATGATGTGCAGCTACCGTGCCGACTCCTTCCCCTTCGCTGAAGAGGTACCTGAAACAAAACTGAAAATTGTAAGCACGAAGCTTAGTGAGTTCCCCCAATCGTACCACATACCATACAATCATATAGCATACATACTGCCGGGCAATTCTGGGGTGCCCGACCTACCCGGTATGGCCATTCTGGGGTGCCGACCTACCCGTGTCAAGCCATTCTGGGGTGCTGACCTACCCGTCGGTCCTAACAACCGACCATCGGGGACTATTCCACCCCCTACTGCTACTATCACATATATCATAACATAAACATACTATAAGACATATATGGGGTGTCCGAACTACCCTTCGGTCCTAACAACCGAACATGGGGACTATTCCCCTCCTACTACCACTATCACATATAACATATCATGCCAGCATATAAACATATCATCACATATTGTCAGACATATCTGGGGTGCCTGACCTACCCTTCGGTCCTAACAACCGAACTCTACTACTATCACATATAACATAACATAAACATACTATCAGACATATCTGGGGTGTCCGAACTACCCTTCGGTCCTAACAACCGAACTTGGGGACTATTCCCCTCCTACTACCACTATCACATATAACATATCATGCCATCATATAAACATATCATCACATACTGTCAGACATATCTGGGGTGCCTGACCTACCCTTCGGTCCTAACAACCGAACTCTACCACTATCACATATAACATATCATGCCAGCATACAACATATAAGGTAGTAGGAAACCTAGATGATATCACAAAGACGATCATCTAACATACAACTCCTACTGGTGGGCCGGCATTGTGGCCGTAGACCCACCGCTACTAGAAGGTAACTCACCTCGTATGAGTAGCTGCTGAAAATCTGTGCGGGAAATCTCTGTCTACTGCTGCTCCGGAAATCCTCCGGCTATAATCCCCACAAAACACTCAGTCAGAATTTGATATCTACTCTTAGGGTAAAATGACTATTTTACCCCTGACCAAGTCCAAGTCAAAGTCAAAGTCAAAGTCAACTTCCAGTTGACCTGACTCGCCGAGTTGGGCCGCCAACTCGTCGAGTCCCTAACCTTTTAACTGTCCTCATCCACGTCTCTACTCGTCGAGTTTAGAAATGACTCGACGAGTTCTCCTTCTATACGAGCATTGAACGAACCTTCATCCGACTCGTCGAGTTGTATGAACAACTCGTCGAGTTCATCCTCATCCTAAGAACCAATCCTATCCTCGACTCGCCGAGTTGTATGAACAACTCGTCGAGTTCATCTTCAAGAGTTGGGAGATTGCCTTGGACTCGCCGAGTCTGTTCATGCACTCGCCGAGTCCTATGAACTCCAGAACTATCGCTTAGCCCAATACGTTGGGTCACTCCCCTGGACCCTCTAAAACCTTTCCAGCACTCCACTGGGTCTCTTTGACCCATAACAGAAAAAGGGAGTCTAACCTCGGACTTGCCGAGTCCCAAGAACGACTCGCCGATTCGATACTGTCCAAGTCTATTTCCTTCGATTTCTGGCGTACAACTCTTGTCCAAATGATAGATCTAGGTCCCTAAACTCGATCTAGCACGTAAAGTTACGAACTTTACGTGCATGCATGGGACTTTGAGCCTAAAAGGCTCTAAAAGAGACTCTTAAGTTGCATGGGGGCTTCCATGGGTGCAAAAGCAGCCCTTTTCTGCCTTGTAACTCCTTCATGGACCTAGATCTGAAGCCTCAACCCCCAACCATGCTTGCAATCATGGTTGGTCACCAAGAATGGCTTATAAAAGCCCTAAATCTCCCCAAAAAGGGATCTAGGAAATGAAAAAGCAAGGTACCGACTTTATACCTTCTGGGAACTGCAAATGATGCACAAACTTGAACTCCCTTGGTCTTCTCTTGATCCCTCTAGGCCCTTCCTTCTTCCTTGTGATCAAAACCACCAAAAATCACCACAAATGCCTTTAGATCTTCACACACACAGTTAGGGTTTGCTATGGGGGTTTCTGGAAGCAATAGGGACGAAGGGTGGCTGAATGAGATGCTTAAATAGGGTGCAAACCCTTAGATTAGGGTTTTGTCCAGTCAGAGTCTACTCGTCGAGTCTGGAGGCCAACTCGACGAGTCCGTCACTTAAATCTCGTATCCAATCCGCTTCTACTCGACGAGTTGGGCCTTCAACTCGCCGAGTCCCAGGCCAAAAATGCACAATACTTAAATAAAATACATACCAGGAACCAGGTGCTACAACTACACTAAAACATCATGAATGTCGCAAGTTGATGATATACAGTCACCACGTTTACTAAATATATGTGGCTACTGACGGTTTAACGCTACAATATTGGATATTTAAGGAACAAGATTTCGTACACATTTGACATACTTTTATAATATGGCCACATGTTTTCATATCATACGAACACTACATTTTAAAGTGACCATAAGACCCATACAATGACTTCACCTTCCGTCACACTTTCAGTGGAAAAATAAAATGTCACTATACGTATATGGTCACACTTTTTTGGTGTGACTGTAAGTCATTTTTCTTGTAGTGATAATCTATAATCTCTCATCAGATCTTCGCATCTATACTCTTGTGTCACTACATGTAATACAAGAAACTGAGTGAGTCAGGATTGGGAGCCTGGTGAGTACATATGGTTTTCAACCCACAATAAATAAGTTTATTATTTTCAACAATCATTCAACCCGATTACCCATTCCCGTTATCCTCACTTTACGTCCTTAAAGCATCTATTATAAGGGACCTAGCCTAAGGATTTTTCATCGGGGTGACAACACTGCTTAGGCAATTCCTCAGAAATACATGTCAAATAAGGCAACCATGAGGGGAATGGAGTACACCTAGTGAACACGTAGTTCAAATAAACACCGACAGGTTGCGAGCCTGCTAGCGTTCAGCTGGACTGTCAAGAAAAGTCTATGGTCGTCATCCATACTCCACTAGATGACTGGATCATCGTCAAAATTGAGGCCTCTCGTCCTTTTTTTTCATCACACATAAACTATTTCATCTACCCATGCTTTACCCAACATATTTTTAGATATAAAACACATATACAGTTTAGGTCTGGAAAAAAAAGTTTAAATCTTTCATCCAGTATAGATCTCAAGATATAAAATACATATACAGTTTAGATCTAAAAATAAAGTTTAAATCTTTAATCCAACATAGATCTCAAAATATAAAATACATATACAGTTTAGATCTGAAAAAAATAATTTAAATCTTTCATCGAGCATAGATCTCAAGATATAAAATACATATACAGTTTAGATCTAAAAAAAGAAGTTTAAATCTTTCATTCAGCATAGATCTCAGGTAAACAGTTAATATGCACACATAGCACGTAATTTATATAAAATACTTCATATCTATGTGTAAGATGAAATTAACTATGCACTCACTTGATAAAGTGGTGATTCCAACTTGGACAGCGCTTCGCTTCGACGAAACCGGAAGGTTTGTTTGAAAACCGAGCTCTACGGGGGCAGAGTTCCGAGTCGAAAAACTCATTTTCTCAGAGCCTTCGGGGCGCTATGGGGCTTTCTTCTATTTCTAGGGAAGTTTCTTAGGCTTGGGGGTGTTTGGGAGGTTTAGAGGATGAGAGTAGAGAGAGGAGTGAATGAGTTTTGGTGTGAAATATGAAGATTCTCTCCGATGGGTTTTAAAAGCTGGAAAAGGGTCCAAATCGTCGAGTTTCTGGTCCAACTCGTCGAGTTGGTGCCATTTGCCACCATTCTAGTGGAGGGCAAGTAGTGGCCTATATTGTGCCACGTCACCCCCTTCGCAGCAGCACCCTTCCGACTTCTAAACCCCGTAACTTTCGCATACGAGCTCCGTTTTTGACGTTCGTTATATCCAAGTGTAGGTGGGAACATACTCTACAACTTTTGTTTAGACTCCGTCGGCTAATTATGATTTTATTTTTAAAAATTTATATTTTTAACAGGCCGGGACAGGAAAAGTCTGTTAAAAAATCATAACTTTGTCATCCAACATCCGATTTCGTCTGTCTTTTTATTGTTGAGCTCCTATTGATGAGATCTTCCATTCTCGTTTAGGTTGTGTCGGCTAAAAATCGCTCGATCTAAAATTCGAACTCCGAGTTGCACACTGCTATGCAAAATCTTAGAAAATTCATAACTTCCTCATACGAAGTCGGATTTGGACGTTCTTTTTATGCACACTCTCGGTTTAACGTATAATACGACTTTTGTTTAGATCACTAAGGCTAAAAAGTAATTTGTCAAAAATTCACTTTTTACGTTACGCGGTGTTGTGCGGGTTTAGCCGTAAAACTTCGACAGGTCATAACTTCTTCGTTATAACTCGCATTTCGGCGTTCGTTATATCTCCGGAATCCTTGTCACGACCACTACAACTTTCTTCATAGATATCGGGTTTATCTATATTTTTATTTTTGATGCTTATTTCATTCTTAATTTGTTATATCTTATAAATAAGTATAATGCACATAAAATCACATAATTCACATAATATTCAAGTAATTCCTCTTTATTACTTCAAAATAAGTTACATTTGTTGACCCTAACTATTACATCATCATATTAATGCTTAGCCTATAAACGTGAGCGTTACATTTCTCTCCCCCTTAGGATGATTCCGTCCCGGAATCATGCATCAGTCAAACAGATGCGGATGACGACTCATCATGTCACTCTCCGTTTCCCAGGTGAGGTTTGGCTCATTCGTATGTTTCCGTTGCACAAGCACTAAGTCGACCATCTTGTGTTGCAACTTCTTAGTCTTCCGATCAACAATCGCCTTCGGCTCTTCAATTAGCCTCTTATTTCATCCATCCTTAACTCAGAAATTGGAATTATGTCAAGAACTTCTCCCGTGAACTTCCTCAAATAACACACATGGAAAGTGTTATGAATGTCATCTAGTTTTTCTGGTAGTTCTAGCTTGTAAGCTTGGTTCCCAATCCTATGAAGAACTTTGAATGGTCCAATAAACCTTGGACTCAACTTCCCTCTTTTCCCAAATCGTATCAGTCCCTTCCACGGTGAGACTCTAAGCAAAACTGAATCTCCAACTTCGAATGTCATTGGTCATATTTTCTTGTCAGCATAGCTCTTTTGACGATCCTGGGCTGCTAACATCCTTTCCCTAATCACTTTCAGCTTTTCAGCAGTCTGATGGACTATCTCGGGGCCCATGAACTGTTTTTCTCTAGCCTCAAGCCAACAAGACGGCGTACGACACTTTTATCCATACAAAGCTTGACAAGGTGCCATCTTGATGCTCGAATGGTAACTATTGTTGTAGGAAAACTCTACCAGGGGTAAGTGATCATCCCGGTTACCTTGGAACACCAGAGTACACGCTCTTAGCATATCATCCAGTGTTTGAATCGTCCTTTCGCTCTTACCATCGGTCTGCGAATGGTAAGTTGTACTTAAACACAACTGCATACCCATTTCCTCTTGTAAGCTCCTCCAAAACCTTGATGTGAAATGACTATCACGATCTGATATAATCATTAAAGGAACACCGTGAAATCTTACTACATCATTCACGTAAGCATTTGCAAGCTTATTCATAGACAATCTCTCATTGGCTTCTATGAAGTGTGCACTCTTAGTGAATTGATCCACGGCCACCCAAATCATGTCGTGACCATTCTTCGTCATGGGCCGTTTAGTCACAAAATCCATGGTGATGTCTTCCTATTTACCCATGGGTACAGGTAAAGGTTCTAAACTCCCATAGGGTTTCTGATGTTGTGCCTTAACTCTCGCACATGTTACACAATCTGCCACATACTTTGCAACATCGAGCTTCATCGTCGGCCACCAGTAGTAGGGTTTCAGATCCCTATACATTTTGGTGCTACCGGGATAAATCGAGTACATGGTCTTGTGAGCTTCTTCCATCAGAAGATCTCTTACTCCTCCCGTCTTAGGTACCCAAATCCTATTTTGGAATACCTTCAATCCTTGATTATTCGTACCGAACACCAATGTTTTGCCTAAACGTTCTTCTTTTTGGTCATTTTTCTCTAAAGCTTCTTCCTAAGCTTTCTTAATGCTTTCCACAATCGCTGAGACAACTTCTATTCTTAACGCTCTTGGTCTTTTCCTTTCAAGGCTTACTTTTCGACTTAGAGCATCAGCTACGACATTTGCTTTACTAGGATGGTAAAGTATCTCACATTCGTAATCTTTGAGTAACTCTAGCCAACGTTGTTGCCTCATATTCAAATCTTTTTGATCAAAGAGATACTGGAGACTTTTATGATCAATGAAAAGTTTGTACTTCGTGCCGTAGAGATAATGCCTCCAAATTTTTAGTGTGAATACTACCGCTGCCAACTCCAAATCATTAGTAGGGTAGTTCTTTTCATGTTCTTTCAATTGTCTCGATGCATATGCTATCACCTTATCCCTTTGAGTCAGCACACAACCTAACCCAACTCCAGATGCATCGCTATAAACTGTGAACTCTTCAACTCCGTCAGGTAAAGAAAGAATCGATGCTTCACATAAATTCTTCTTTAGCTTCTCGAATGCTTCTTCGTGTTTCTCACTCCAAGTATAAGTAGCTCCTTTATGGGTCAAAGTTTTTAATGGACCAGTTATCGAAGAAAAGCCTTAGATAAATCTTCGGTAATATCCAGCTAATCCCAAAAAGCTTTGAATCTCCGTGGGGATTTTTAGTCATTCCCACTTCATCACAGCTTCAATCTTTGTTGGGTCAACCATTATTCCTTCTTGGTTAACCACATGACCCCAGAATTGGACTTCTCGAATCCAGAAATCACATTTGGAGAACTTTGCATACAACTTAACCTTCTTCAAAACTTCTAACACTTCTCGCAGGTGTTTTCCATGCTCCTGTTGGCTCTTTGAGTAAACCAGGATGTCAACTATGAACACTATCACAGATTTATCGAGGAATGGTTTACAAAACCTGTTCATCAAATCCATGAATGTTGCTGGAGCAGTGGTTAGTCCAAATGACATAACCAAGAACTCATAGTGTCTGTATCTCGTTCTGAATGAGGTTTTCTCAATATCTTATTCTCTCACCTTCAGCTGATGATATCCTGACCTAAGGTCGATCTTTGAGAAATAGCTCGAATCTTGCAGCTGATCAAATAGGTCATCAATCCTTGGTAATGGATACTTATTCTTCACCGCTGCCTTGTTCAGCTCTCTATAATCTATGCACATCCTCATGCTTCCATCTTTCTTCTTCATGAATAACACCGGATCTCCCCATGGTGATGAACTAGGTCTAATGAAACCGTTGCCCAATAACTCCTGAAGTTGCGTCATAAGCTCCTTCATCTTTGTCGGTGCTAATCGGTATGGTGCTTTCGCTATTGGCGTTGATCCTGGCAACAAGTCTATTCGAAACTCTACTTGTCTATCAGGGGGCAATCCAGGAAGATCTACGGGAAAGACTTATGGATAGTCACACACCACTGGTATTCTTTGCATCTCCTTCTTAGCATCTATCTCAAATGTCAAGTATGATGTGCATCCTTTAGACAAACATTTTCTGGCTTTCATCAGGGAAATGATTCCAGAATTTACTCTGCGTTTGTCCCCGTACACCATAAATGACTCTTTTCCAAGAGGGTTCACTCTTACTATCTTTTTCTTGCACAGTATCTCGACATCATTGGCGCTAAGTCAATCCATTCCCAGTACGATGTTGAAACCATTCAACTCAATGGATAATAGCTCCTCGTGGAATTCGTTTCCGTTCAAGTCGATGACATGTTCTTAATGCACTCGCTAACAGGTATGCATTTGCCACTGGCAACTTCTACAGCTAGAGCATTATCAAGTTTATCTACATGCAATGCTAGTCTTCCACCAAATTTATGTGATATAAAGGAGTAATTTGCTCCGGAATCAAACAATATATTAGCAGGAAATCCATTTACAAGAAAGGTACCTGAAGCGACATCTGATGCATCCTTTGCGGTTTCCAGGGTCATATGGAAAGCTCTCGCATTCGGCTTCGGTGGGACATTGGGCCTTGCTGCCTCCTTCTTCGAGCAGTCTTTAACAATGTGCCCTTCTTCGTTACATACATAACACACCTTCTTATTGGATGTGCACTCGATAGCGTAGTGCCCTGTCTTTCCACATTTGTAGCAAGTCACCTCCTCACTACATTTCCCGAAGTATTTCTTTTTACACTTCTCGCACCACTTCGCTTCGTTTCCTCCTTCTCCAAATTTCCTTGAACCATACTTGCTCTTCTTGTTGGTCCTTGCAAATCCCTCAAACTTCATTTTTTCACCAACCTCAACCTTGTTGGCGGCTCTTCCATTGGTCATCTCTTCAAAGAACTTGGCAACCCAGATAGGTGCCTCCAGAGTAGGTGTCTGGCGTATTGGCACCGCGTACTCCCATGGAAGTCCCTTTGCATACTTGTCGATTTTTGTCAGCTCGTCTGGGACGATGCGCAAAGCAAACTCCATTTTGTCTGTGAAGGCGTTGGTATATTCATCAATGGACATGCTTCCTTTCTTCAATGTTAAGAATTGGTTCTTCAACTCAAGCAGATTTTGGGCCGAGCAGTACTTGCGCTTAAAGTGCACCAAAAACTCTACCCATGTCAGATCTAGTGGCTCGGTAGGACTTATAGTCTTCCCCAGAGTGTTCCACCAGCGAACAACGCCACCTATGAACTGACGTATTGGATATGTGGTTTGTAGCTTGCCCTTGCAACCACATGTTATGAAGGCCAACTCCATCTCCGAGATCCAGTCCATAACTCCAATTAGATCTTCTTTCCCAGTGAAAGTCGATGGCTTGCAAGTGGTGAAGTCCTTATACTTTAATTTATTCCTTTCGACTCCTTCATCTTGGTTGTTCCTCCTAAACACTGGCGGTTCAGCTTGACCAACGGTCCTACTGTAGTTCCCTTCTTCTGACTGTCTGTCATTCAATTCTGGTTGTTCAACAGGCATCGAAGGTTCATCCCTATTATTCAACAGCATTTGTCTCGTCTCTTCCCTCTGTTCGGCCATCATAGCCCGAATCATGGCTTGTACTCCAGCCATCATGACTGGCTCAGGTGCAGCTGCTAGTATCGGTACTTGCTCAATCACTTGGGTTTGTGGATGTTGATTGCCATTTACATTGGCATTTCCGGCTCCACTTCGGGTTCTTTCCATTTCGATCTATACACCAAATTAGGCGAATTTAGATCTTTATTTATGATAGACGTTTAAATTATTCTTATCACCCGAAACGTTACATGCTAGTTCTAATATCGTAGTCGAACGTTTAGAATCCTGAACACATAAGGTTTCCAGATCCAGTCGACAAAAGACCATAGATCCGATCAAATAATAGCATATAAGGCATCTTTATATCTATAACATAAATCGTTTAGCACATAAAAGCATTTTAGGCATCTTTCCTAAAATAAACTAGTGCTCGTGTCTAAAATATGGTAGACACTCATCTCACAATCATCGCTTAGCATTCTAAGTTTAAGTCTAGAAATCCTACAAATTCCTAGTTCGCTTAAACTAATGCTCTGATACCAACTGTGAAATCCCCAAATTTCACGGCCAGAAAAGACCGATCTGTTTATGCTTTATTCGAAAATCAGAGTATAATTTTAAAGAAATATGTTGCGGAATTTGTTCCCAAAAATATGATAAAGAATTTATCAAAGGATTTCCGAATAAATGTATTTTCATTGAATTACAAACCTCGGGATGTGATTTTCAATACAGATCAAAAGCATAAACAAAAACAACATATGCCTTATAAATATTCTATTTATTTCTACTGGCCTATAATCCATAATCTCTCATCAGATCTTCGCATCTATACTCTTGTGTCACTACCTGTAATACAAGAAGCTGGGTGGGTCAGGCTTGGGAGCATGGTGAGCACATAGGGTTTTCAACCCATAATAAATAAGTTTATTACTTTCAACAATCATTCAACCCGATTACCCATTCCCGTTATCCTCACTTTACGTCCCTAAAGCATCTATTATATGGGACCTAGCCTAAGGATTTTTCATCGGTGTGACAACACTGCTTAGGGGATTCCTCAGCAATACATGTCAAATAAGGCAACCATGAGGGGGATGGAGTACACCTGGTGAACACGTAGTTCAAATAAACACCTACAGGTTGCGAGCCTGCTAGCGTTTCGCTGGACTATCTAGAAAAGTCTGTGGTCGTCATCCATACTCCGCTAGATGACGGGATCATCGTCAACATCGAGGCATCTCATCATTTTATTTCATCACACATCAACTATTTCATCTACCCATGTTTTACCCAACATATTTGTAGATATAAAATACATATACAGTTTAGATCTGAAAAAAAAAAAAAGTTTAAATCTTTCATCCAGCATAGATCTCAAAATATAAAATACATATACAGTTTAGTTCTAAAAAAAGTTTAAATCTTTCATCCAACATAGATCTTAAGATATAAAATACATATACAGTTTAGATCTGAAAAAAAAAGTTTAAATCTTTCATCCAACATAGATCTCAAGATATAAAATACATATACAATTTAGATCTAAAAAAAGAAATTAAATCTTTCATGCAGCATAGATCTCAGATAAACAGATAATATACACACATACCACGTAATTTATATAAAATACTTCATATCTATGTGTAAGATGAAATTAACTATGCACTCACTTGATAAGGTGGTGATTCCAACTTGGACAACGTTTCGCTTCGACGAAACCGAAAGGTTTGTTTGAAAACCGAGCTCTACGGGGAAAAGTTCCGAGCCGAAAAACTCATTTTCTCAGAGCCTTCGGGCGCTCCGGGGCTTTCTTCTAGTGCTAGGGAAGTTTCTTAGGCTTGGGGGTGTTTGGGAGGTTTAGAGGATGAGAGTAGAGAGAGTAGTGAATGGGTTTTGGTGTGAAAAATGAAGACTCTCTCTGATGGTTTTTAAAAGCTGGAAAAGGGTCCAAATCGTCGAGTTTTTGGTCCAACTCATCGAGTTGGTGCCACTTGCCACCATTCTGGTGGAGGGCAAGTAGTGACCTATATTGTGTCACGTCACCCCCTTCGCAGCAGCACCCTTCCGACTTCTAAACCTCGTAACGTTCGCATACGAGCTTCGTTTTTGACGTTCTTTATATCTACGCGTAGGTGGGAACGTACTCTACAACTTTCGTTTAGACTTCGTCGACTAATTTTGATTTTATTTTTAAATATATTTTTTAACAAGCCGGGACAGGAAAAGTCTGTTAAAAATTCATAACTTCGTCATCCGACGTCCGATTTCGTCTGTCTTTTTATTGTTGAGCTTTTATTGACGAGATCTTCAATTCTCATTTAGGTTGTGTCGGCTAAAAATCGTTCGATCTAAAATTCGAACTCCGGGTTGCACACTGCTATGCCAAATCTTAGAAAATTCATAACTTCCTCATACGAAGTCAGATTTGGACATTCTTTTTATTCACACTCTCGGTTTAACGTATTCTACGACTTTTGTTTAGATCACTAAGGCTAAAAAGTAATTTGTCAGAAAATCACGTTTTACGTTACTCGGTGTCGTGCCGGTTTAGCCGTAAAACTTCGACAGGTCATAACTTCTTTCTTATAACTCGGATTTCGGCGTTCGTTATATCTCCGGAATCTTTGTCATGACCACTACAACTTTCTTCATAGATATAGGGTTTATCTATATTTTTATTTTTGACGCTTATTTCATTCTTAATTTGTTATATCTTATAAATAAGTATAATGCACATAAAATTACATAATTCACATAATATTCAAGTAATTCCTCTTTATTACTTCAAAATAAGTTAAATTTGTTGACCTAACTATTACACCATCATATTAACTATTACACCATCATATTAATGTTTAGCCTAAAAACGCGGGCGTTACACATCGGGAGTGATTTTCGAGGAAAAAAAATTATTATATATCTATTCTGACGACTAATCGTCGGTATAAATATCACCTTTACCGATGACGTCGTCGGGACAGGTGAAAGCAATCAAGACGACTTGTCGTCGGTAAATATGAAAACCGTTTTTACAGTTAAGAGTTATACCGACGACATGTCGTCGGTATAACTTTTAAAAAAAAATATTTTTCACAGTTTTTATTATATATATCAAACCTTTTTTTAAATCCAAACCGTATATATGTATAATAATATCATTTAATAACCTTAACCAACCATTAAAAATCAAATTCAAAATCCACTACATAGCCAAAAAAAAAAAAAAAAAAAAAAATCTTCAACAAACATTGTTCAAAATAACATAAAAGATCAATCAGAATCTTCATTGTTCTCGTTCTCGTTCTCCCCAAGCTCAGTGGTTGGTTCGGGGGTATTTTGTGAAATCATATTAGGATTGAATGGAAATTGTGGCATTGGTTGTAGTTGGAAGTTCGGAATTACGGACGCAAATGTGTTATTACCACTACTACAAAATCAAAAATAAAATACGATTGAAAAAGTAATTACAATATGGACATTAAACTGTATTCTAATAGAGCGTGTTCTATTTGAAGAGGCAATAAAATACGGTTGTAGAACCGTATTCTATTTTGAATATATAATACGGTAAACTATGCATAGAATACGGTTGTAGAACCGTAATCTATAAGAATATATAGTACAGTAATTTAAGTAATATAATACGATTGTAAAACCGTAATATATAAGAAGACTTAGTACGCTAATCTAGGAAATAGAATAAAGTTCGGAAATTTAGTAATGAGAAATTATAAAATTGACCAATACAATTAAAAATAAGCATAAATACATTAGCTTTTACGAAAGATAACAACTAGTCATTCTAAATAATAAAAAGTAACTATTATAAAATAGTAGTTAAAAATAAAGTACTAAGACACATAATCATGCTAGACTTAAACACAAAAGAGAAGGACCATTGTTTTCATTACAAACCTATGACACCCTAAAAAAACTAAAAATTAAAAAAAAAAAATCTTCTTTTATTTTTTTGCAGCTTTCTGGTCACTATGGCTCCAATGTTCAAAGACTCGAACCAACAATCAGCAATGAGAAAACTAATCAATAACCAAAAGCAAAGATAAGTCAAGATTTTCTCTTTTTTGTGTAAAATCAAAGAGCATATGATACATGACTTTGTTTAAACCGTAGAAGGTTAAAAATCAAACAAAATAATTGAGAGCATAATGTAAAAAACTTAAACAAACTTATTCATCCAATAATAACAAGTGTAGAAAACAGAACTAACCATTAAACACAGGCTTCATTTCATATATTTACTTTGAAAAATAGTCATTCACGCATTGACCACGTCGTCCAACAACTTTTCTGGAATGGGGTTTCTATCATTGCAAAACTTAAACAAACTTATTCATCCAAAAATAACAAGTGTAGAAAACAGAACTAACCATTAAACACAGGCTTCATTTCATATATTTACTTCGAAAAATAGTCATTCACGCATTGACCACGTCGTCCAACAACTTTTCTGGAATGGGGTTTCTATCATTGCAAAGGTTCTATATGCAGAATAAAAAAAATGTTATTGAACAAAAGAGACAGCTTAATGCAATAGACAAAATGAAAAAACGATATTACAAACGTTACTTACATTCGGGAATGCATATTGCATATACATGACAAATCACGCATCCATTTCAACACTTAATAGCCACTCTCCCAATTAGACGATTGTTGGTTGTATTAAAAAGAAAATAAACATGAGAGGTTTTCTTATATATATATATATATATATATATATATATATATATATATATATATATATATATATATATATATATATATATAGAGAAAGAGAGAGAGAGCTAGGTTCAGGTTTTAGATAAATTAAATAATTTAATAGATAATATAAGGGTACTATAGTAATCTTATTATTAGTTAATTATGGTATAATAGATATATAATTGGATATTAGATGTACTGATAAGTCGCAAAGATTCAAAACACTATATCTTTATAAGTTCGAGCACGACTTGTAGAATAATAAATCCTCCCTAACCCTAGCTCCAAAACAGATAAAATATACGACTTCAATTCTCCCTCCGCCACCACCGTCAACAGAGACGACAAAGGATACGAAGAAGAAGATGATGAACAAGTAATCGGAGACCCTTTCATTCAAAACGAAATTCAGCTTGAAGCCCCCAAACCCTCCAAAAGGGTTACTAAAATTGTGATTCAACCGGAGGTTTTGGTTCCAGCGAACTGGAAAGACGTTAGACAGAGATTAATATCATGAAGAAAGAGAGGAGAAAGATGGCCTAGGGAATGGAATTCGGGAGCAGATTACAAAAGAGGAAAGACGGGTTAAAACCTATATCGATGGGGTATGAGAGTATGAAAGAGTACAAAGCTACAAAACTAAGGGAATTGAAACCAGTTGTGTTGAATAATCCTCAGTTTTTGTTGGACAAGAACGAAGGTGATGGCATCGAAGATGAAATTGACGAGGGCGAAGGTAGCAGCGGCATTGGAGTAGCCCCTAGGAACCCTGAAATGGTTGTGTATGGCCGAAATTTGGAGGATATTTTACGATACTTTAACTCTGGCATGTATGATCCTGAAGCTGCCAAAGATCCAGAAGGTAATTTCATAACATTCCCACTAAAATTGGCTCAAATAGTACTCAAATTTCACTTCTATAAAGCTGAATTCTTACATATAATTCCATGAGTTGAAGAAGAATTTGTGTTATTATAACCTTGATTAGGTCCTCGTAAGTTGTTTTCAAAAGACGAGAAAGTCCTTATGAATAGGCGGACTCCTGATTTGGCAACTGCTACCTCTGTAAGCTTCTTGTTACATGCTAATTTAACATGAAAACTTTCAGAAATTGCAATTTTCATTGCACAATTGAAAATGAAATTGTTTAAATCTTTGTGTTGATGATTGTTTAAACAGGATAAATGGCAACCTTTACACACTCTTGCTGCATTAGGAGAATTTTACCTTGTTGATACTTTGATGAAATACAATGTAGATATCAATGTCCCTAATCAGGTAAAAATGATGACTTTTTCCTTTTTCCTTTTTTTATTATTAAATCGACAAGTTTTCTAAGACTTTTTTTCATACTAGGGATAAGAAGGGCATTCACGTCTTTTTTGTCATTTTTCTTTTTGTAGGAGGGACTCACAGCACTTCACAAAGCAATACTTGGCAAAAAGAATGCCATTTGTAATTATCTATTGAGAAATTCAGTCAGAATGTTGTTAAAATGTATCATTTTGATGACATTCTATTAGAATATTTACAATTATATTCATTTTGAGAAATTCAGCCAGAATGTTGTTAAAACGTATCATTTTGAGAATGTTATTCTTAAGAATTATATTCATTTTGATGAAATTCTCTTAGAATATTTACAATTATATTAAAATGTATCAGTATGTAAGATTATTTATGAATTTGTATTTAAGTTCGGATGTGTATGAATATATTAGAATGTTGTTATTATTAAATTTTAGATTCAAGAATTTTATTATTCTTTTTTAATATTCTAAAAGAATAACATTCTAAAAAAAACAATATAATAGAATATCATTCTAACAGAATAACATGCTGACAGAATTAAAATTGAATTAATTTAAAAAACCAGAATTCAAAAGTATGATGATAAAAAATCCCTTAAAATCCGAAAATTTCCTTGTTAAATTTGTGTTTCCTAATTTGAAAGTAATGTAAATGTACATTTTTACCCTTCTTTTAATTAAATGGTATTATTGTGTTTTTTTTAAATTTAATAATATAGATAAATGTCTTTCTTAAAATAACTAAAATGATTGGTCCAGAATTATTCCTACATCCACACAATAATTAGTTAGAATAGAATAACCTTATATATATATATATATATATATATATATATATATATATATATATATATATATATATATATATAAAGAGAGAGAGAAAGAGAGGGAGAGAGGGTCAATTACTTCAGCAATCGTCCATGTAATTGGATGTGATGTTTCGAAATCTTCATTAAACATCTCAACATCCCTAAAACAAAAACAAGTAAGATTGTTATTATTTATAGAAAGAAACGCCATCCAGACATACATAAAAAATCTTACTTTTCAACATGTTTATGACTTTGTAAGAAGCAGTTGGATTTCCCGACTTCTTCATGGAATCCAAAATGTAACCAGTGCGTTGATAAGGGCAAATCACAAGCAGCAACAAATGTCGACTAGAATGTTTAAAGTGCTTAGGATAAAAATCAATGAACTAAAAACATACAACAATGAATATAGTAGAATGTGGTACATTTGCCAATAAGGGGCAAGAAAAAAAGTCTTTTTCTTGATGGAAATTCATTGTTTCAGCGATCTCAGTTGCAACACGATTTTTGCATTGGTTTGTCTTGTCCTGCTCGTCATGGACATACTCTGTTTCAGTGTGATCGACTGTGGGTTTATAAAAGTGCATCTGTTAACCCTATTTGTTGTAAGAATCGAATGTAGCACACTAAAACAAAATAGTATATATTACAAAAATAAAATATTTTAAAAGTTTAATATTACATTTGATACCAGAGTGTACAACTAATGTCAAGCTCTTTACTATTCAACGTCTCTAAAATCACATCATGCCCAAAGATACCAGGTTCCGACTCAACATGAAATTGTTCAACAAATTTGTTGCTTGTAAAACTACTATACCATAATCGGTCTGCTTTGTAGTTTCTTTTGTGTCACAAATTTTTGTGTTGTCCTCTTTGTAATTGTTGGCAGCCGCTTGGTTGCTTGCTATTTTTTGGTATTGTTGGACTTGTTATTAACAGGCCATTTGACTGTCACATAAGCTTCAAGAATTTCAAAGGACTAATACTAGTTTTGAGCAATTGCCTGGTTATCCATAACAGGGCACCTTGTTTGATGGGATGACTTGCATCTTTTTCCACAGATGGAGGCGAGTGGGAGGTCTAGTAGATAGTCAAAGAAAGTGATTAAGATAATTAAGGATGTAATACTACAATGTTTTTCATTTAAACTTTTGCCCTCCCCGAGCTCTTCTTGCATCAACATCTTCTCTTGTTGAAATTTTTCCTAAAATAGAGAAAACAATAAACATACATTAATTAAAACAAATAACTAAAATTATACACTAAAATAATAATAATAATACCTTAAAATAACTATAATAATAATAATAATAATAATAATAACAACATATTTATCAAAGAACATATTAACTTTGTTTATTACTACCCAATCTACTTCTTCTTGTGGTGTACACCAATCCCGATTCTATTTAAAGCACATTGCTCTCTATAATAAGTCAAAAACAATTAATATACTTATATAAGTGTTAATAAAAATTTATATAATACAAATAAGTTTAATTACCTCATCACGGCGTCTGTCTACATATGATCTGCTTCCATGAGAACTCGTATGTAGAAGTTTGGCCCTACTTTCTTTACCTTTTTAGCACTGCTTCTTATAACCCTCGTCCAAAAAAAGAAGATCAATCATGTCATCCCAAGCTTGGTCATTCATATCTTCCGGTGGACATTCTCTTGCACCTTCCACATCATTATATCCTCAACTTCATCAAATATCTTTTCACAACATATTTGTGTTCTTTATAAGCTCTTTAGCATTCGCTATTTACTGCCGCTCGAACGGCTTCCTACATATATGTACCCCGATACATATCAAGATAAAAAAATGTCTGCAATAAAAAATATTTATTAGTAAAAAAATATTTAAAAAGTATAAAAATTTTCACATATAAGAAGTATTGTGTACTTACTTATATATCATGATACATAGGTTCATAGAAATAGAAAGTAACACGCCTCCAAGACCTAAGATGGAGTGGTACATGTTCTACCACATAATTTGAGATAAATCTTGTCAACATTTTGCCATTTTGACCTATGAATTTATAGGTTTCCCCATCTCTATCAACTTCCATCGGTAAAGGTTTTCCACCGCCGCTCGAGAACTTTTTTCGTATATTTAAACATCTCCCCTTGCCACGCCAACGCGTCGGGTTTGCTACATTGACACATAGAATTGAAAATTTTGAAATTTAAAAATTTAAAAATATACCTAATATATTTTACAAATTCATGTAACTTACAAGATTCACAACTTGCTGGTATCTTGTCTGCGCCCCCGTGTGGAGGTCTTTCCTAGCCGTCTTCTCCATGCTCTTTCGCGAGTTGTGTTGTCATCTGTTTAATAAGTATTAGAAAATATACTAAGAATACTTTAAAAAAACAAATAAACACTTTTAAGCAATCAAAATGTAAAACAACTGTAACATACCAACAATCAGAATCATCACTATAACAACCGTAACATTCCATTAAGCTCTTCATTCAATCACAAAATCAAATAAATTAAGCACTTCATTTTAGCACTTCATTCCTGTTTAATCAATTAAGCACTTCATTTTATACATACAATACCACTTTCATACAAGCATACAATACATCTAAACACAAAAACAAACTACTTATACCACAACTTCATACAATTACCAAACAACTTTTACCACTTTCATACAATCAATTTCAAACAATTATACAAATTATCATAGTAGGCATACAAGATATCACAATTTCATAAGATTATCCAACCAAAATAAAAAAACAGAAAATAAAGAAAAAAAACATAATTGTTCTATGGCAGTGGTAGCAGGATTTCTCTCAGGTTTGCTTCAACGGTGGTCCTCTGGTGGTGGCTGGTGGTCACCGGAAAACAGCATATCAGTAAAAAACCAAATCAAACATCCTTACCTGTTGGTAGTGGTAGCTGGATTTCGGGGGTAGGCTTCAACGGTGGTCCTCCGGTGGTGGCTGGTGGTCACCGGAAAACAGAATCAGTTAAAAAAAAACAACTCACAAATCAAACATCTTACTTGTTGTCGACGGTCAAAGAGAGGTTAGAAGGATAGTGAGGTCGGCGGTGGTCCTCCGGTGAGACCGTAACCAAAACACAAAGGAAAAAGGTGGAACATTAAGCACACAAATCAAAATGAAACCTCAAAAAGGGAAGAAAATCGGAATTATTGAGTGATTTTACCTATATCGGCGGTCAGAGGTGAAGGAGGCGCCCGGAGTTCTCGTCTGTAGGTGGGATTTCGAGAGAGAATAAGTGAGATACGATAACTATAAATGTGGGAGATGAACCAGTCATATTGGGGTTAAAACCATATACCGACGATATGTCGTCGATGTAGGCATTAAGTTATACGACGTCGTATCATTTTCTGGCAACTAAAAAAATAATAATAAATAGGAACCCTATACCGACGACATATTGTTGGTACAGAGCTCACACGGATCACCATTTTGTTTACCGACGACTTGTCATCGTGCAAAGTTACACGAAAACGATGTCGGTTTTATTTACTGAAACACGAATTATAAGAAAATTGGAAATTATAATTTTTGTTACCTATACCAACGACTTATCATCGGCATAGTTTTCTGAAAACCCGTGAAAAAACTTTTCGTTCCCGCTTAACCTATTCAGACGATATGTCGTTGGCATAGCTTTCCAGGTCAAAGAAAGTTGGTCAATTTTGGTCAACTTTATACTGACGACATGTCTTCGGAACAGGTTGAACTTTACCAACGACACTTGTCGTCATATAGATGTCGTGTAGTAATTCTTGTAGTGAATTATAGATTATATATGATCTATGAACTTTAGATATAATTTTAATACAAAAATAATTATAACATTGTCATTATAATACATATTAATTAATAATAATAATATTTTCATCTCAAAATTCAAACATAAAACATAATCACGTGTTCAACATGTTAATATAACCAACACAAATCACACGTGTAGTAATATCTATGAATTATTTACTGAAAATAAAACATATTAATAATAATACAATGTCACATGTTAATATCATATTAATATGGGTCCTATATCTTAAGATAAATAAATCGTAAACCATATAGAATAGCTAGAACAAAATAATCATAAAATTCGTTTCATATTATCTTCAAATAATATAAACAAAATTCAAAAGGTAATTTTAGAAATGAAAAATAATAGAAATTCAGATCTATACAATTATTGATTATATTATGTGTCCTACTAAATGATGGACGAAAATTACGACATGTCTTAAGGTGAATTTTTTTAATATACAACAAAATTTGTGGACATAACTTTATTATCAACAAAACTTTCAAATACATGGGTTTAACCATATTCTTTTTTTATTATGACATGTGTTTTAAACATATGTAAATTTCAATATTCCTTTTATATCTAATGAGAACTTGTTGATGTGAATATGTGGTTGGTTTCATTTTTTTATCTTTATATGAAAATATTCATGATAATAAACCTTTTGCTTATCACAAAATTTCTTGAGATAAATAATAATTTATGTGTTGGATTCTAAAAAACAACTAACTTTTTATATATGGCTTATATTAAATTATAACTCATTTTAAATAAACCTTTTATTATTAAAAGTATTTTAAATGTTAGTAGTTTGTAAGAGACAAATTTCTTGTACATGTGATCGGTACTCATTTGTGTAAGTTTTTTTAGGTGATAGTTAATTTTATGACGGTATGTTTTAAAACAAATGATAAAAAGTTCAGCAAAACCAAAACAATATAGAAAATCATAAATATTTACGTAAGATTTGAGACATGATTCTTATGTTCGAAATATATAGGTTGTATCTATTTATCTAATAATCTGAGAATAATATATATTTTAAAAGACATATAATCATTTCCTTTTATATAATTACATAATACAACAAAATCAAATTTTCGTAAAAACACAAACATTAAAAAGTAACATACAAAAAAAAAACAATCCACTTTTGATACGAAAATACAAATAATTCAAGTTATTACTTTGGCTTATTGTTTTATCCGACATATCTTTCAAGGAAACGAATACGAAGGGCATCGATTTGACCTCACTTATACAAATTTACATCTTTGAAACTTGCATCCTACTCTTCTTCATATAAAGTTTTAAGTATTCTCAAATAGTTTTTTATCTTATCAACCAACCTCTAGTAAACTCATCTACATATGTGAACTATTTACATTTTTAGATTAACCAATTAAATATAATAATTACCACCTATTAACCACAAGTTAAAAAAAATCCACTTGTGTTATTAAATTACTTTAAAGTTGATTTCATAAATACTCATAACTAATCATATATGTACATAAGTTACAAAACTTTTAAGTTGTAGTGATTAATTAGTTCTTAGTTAAAAAACATTTTGATATATTGTGAGAGTTTCAAATGAATATGACTCAAGGAAATTGGCCTCTATTTTATATATATATATATATATATATATATATATATATATATATATATATATATATATATATATACATTAGGCAAATGTCCGCGCGTTGCGCAGAAACACCTATATAGTTGAAATCTTTATAAATATATGTTTTTTTAAATATAACAATAACATTGTTGTTAAATTTGATATAATAATTCGTACACTAAATTGATATAATATATTAATTATTTTGAATTATATGATTATATACATCTATTATAACTGTATAATCTCAACCGTTTGAATGACTTCTACCCGCGAGTTACTCATGAATAAAATTAAATATAATATATGACTTAATGTTATTTATAGATTTTGTTATTGTTAATTAATTTTTTAAAATTTATTTTCTTAACGTTTTAATTTCTATCATTGTAATTATTTAAAACACCAGACATTGTTTTTTGATTTTAAATGTAATAATATAATCATTTATATAGAGTTATTTTTAACTATTGTTATTGTAAGTTATTTTAAGCTACTTATTTTAAAACTTATAACGATTATACAAATATATTTAGGAAATATTTTTGTTAAATTGAGATTATAATTTAGCTTTTGCATTTAGCACTACAATTTATCACTTTTAACTTTTCACAAAATATTCATTGGGTGTTTTAAGTGGAACTGAAATTTATATTTAAGTTGACATTGTAATATTATATTTAAATTAACAGTTTAACTATTTTGTCCAAACTGTTCAAAAGTTGTAGCTTTAAATTGATAATGGTTTACATACAACAACATATTAAATCTAATAAACTAAGTATAAAATTCTAAAGTTAAAGTCATAACTTTATAAGTAGAAGTAAAGATATTATTTTAATATTGAAATTTAGTTTATTTATGATTACACTTTAGGTTTGATATTTATATAACCTTATTAACCAAATTATAATCATTATTAGAAAGACACTACAATTTATCACTTTTAACTATTTACAAAATATTATTTGGGTTGTTTAAGTTAAACTAAAATTTATATTTAAGTTGGTCATGTAATGTTATATTTAAATTTATAATTTAAATATTTTATACAAATTGGTCAAAAGTTGTAGCTTTAAAATGATAATTGTTTACATCCAACAATATATTAAAACTAATAAATTGAGTATAATATGTAAAAAGTTAAAAACATAACTTTATAAGTAGAAGTAAAGATATTCTTTTAATATTGAAATTTAGATTATATATGATTACACTTTAGGTTTGATATTTATTTAATCTTATCAAGCAACTTATAGTCATTATTAGAAAGAAATTGAAAAGTCATGGGAGTTTCAAATGAATGTGGTGAAAGGAAAAATGCTTGGGAGTTTCAAATGAATATGGTGAAAGAAAAAAATATTTCATTTATAATATAGTATGATATGATATGATATATATATATATATATATATATATATATATATATATATATATATATGTGTGTGTGTGTGTGTGTGTGTGAGAGCATGATAACCCTCCAAATTTTTACGAAATCGGTCCCAAAATTAGAACTTACCATTTCTAAAATGTTAGAACAGATGTTAGATGTGGCAAAATCGGAGACCACATGAAACCCGATATCAACATGACACAAAATCAACGTGTTTGGGTCGCATGTGAACGCGCCACGCCCAAGTATTAGGTTTGACATTTGTGTCCTTGACGAAATGGGTGATGGAGAATTATTCTCGCAGCTCTCACCATTTTTCGAGTCATCACCGAAGTCGGACCCTATATATATATATATATATATATATATATATATATATATATATATATATATATATATATATATATATATATATATATATATATATATATATATATATATACTAGAAAAGTACCCGAGCGATGCGGCGGCGCCAAATAGTTGCTTTCGGCAAATAGTTTCCAAGCGGCAATTAGTTTCCTTTTTGCGTTAAATAATACGTTTCAACCTTTTGCCTACTTGTTTTGTGTTAGATAGTTATTTTCGATAAATATTTTCTAGCTAGGTGTGTAGCTACAGTGGCCGAATAGTTTCCTTTCCGGTGACCTCTATTGCTCTAGTTTTTACTTTACAATTATTTTTTCGGCTTACTAATTTTTTGAGTGGTCATTACAGCATTAGAAAAGTTCTTCATTACGACAACGATTAGTTTCATTTTCGTATATTATTTTGGGTTAAACTAAAAGTACGTTGTTGTGTTGGGTTAAAAGAAAATATATTGTAGTTTGTGTTAAAAATATAATTACGTTGTTGTTTTGGTTAAAAAAAATGTTATTTTAGGTTTAAAAAAATTGGTTATTGTAACACTCGATTCGGTTTTGTGGCTCGGTCATCATAAGGCTTTGGACCTTGGGGAAGAAAGGATTTGACACTTTTTGGATGTGGGTATTATAGTCTAAGTGATTCGGGCGTTCGTTTGTGTTTCGGAGCCCAAGGGTATAATCGTAATTTGATATATCGGTCCTTTATGAATTTTGGGTTTTTGTTCGGAAAGTTCTTAGGCTGAGATGAGTTGATAGAAGTGTAGGGCTTCTCGTCACCTTGTCGTGGATATAAAGTTTGTTGGAAACGGGCTTATAACGAAAAAGTTATGGCCTTCGGAAGTTTGGTGGTTTTAAGGTTTAGCCGAATATGCGGGGAGTACATAAAGGGTGCGCGGGGGGTACTAGTGAAAAGGGTAGTACGTGGGGAATACCTTGGTGTACGATGGGCGTACTGACCAGGATGGTCGCGGATGCTCTTCGGAGTACGCTGGGTGTACCATATGTACGTTGGGCGTACTCCAATCAGACCCAAACCCTATTTTAGGGTCTTGGACCCTATTTAAGCTCCTTATCTCATAAACTAACCCTAATATCTTCAGCCTCCATCCCTCAAACCCTAGAAATCGACCCTTAGCCCCCATTTGAGTGATTATTGAGCTTCAAAGTGATTTATGTGTGTTTTTGGTGCTTGAGGAGGAAGAAGGAACTTCTTGAAGAGTCATTGCTTGACTTGGAGCTTTTGGATCCAGGATTTGTTCACCTAGATCTAACTTCTGGAGGTATAAAGTCTCAACCTTGACAAATCTTTCTTGTAGATCTAGCTTGGTGGCACTTTGTTATGATTTTGGTCCCTTTGTGGTGGTTCTTGTGAGTAGAAGTTACTTCAGAACCTTTGAGCTTCATATTTGGCCCTTGTTGGGGTTATGGAGTCATAAAGTTTGGATCTTGATGAGTATAAAACTTCCATGCATGATTGGTAGTCTTTTGGTGAAGCTTGGGACTTAGGGTTTTGATTTGGGTTCCATTAAGTCAGGAGCTTTATGACTTAAGAAGTCCCTTTGAATCAGATCTGGAAGTTTGGACTAAGGTCTTAAGGTATTAAGAAGTTTTCAAGACATTTTTGGAGTGATTTTGACCCTTGGAGTTCATCTTTGGTGTTGGGATTCATTAAGCCATGCAAAGGTTTAAAGCCTTCGACTTTATGGACCAAGTCACTTATATTTAGTTATTCTGAGGTTTTGGACGTCTTGGCTTAAGGGATTAAGACGTTTTTTAGATTGGTTGTGGGCAGGGTCAGTACGCGGGGCATACATCCTCGTACGTAGGGCGTACTGGGTTTCTTGGTCATACACTTAGCGTACTCACTGAGTACACGAGGCGTACTCAGTCAGATGGGATTTTGCAATTGGGCTTTGAGTTTGGGCTTTCTTTTGGGCTTGGGTGTTGGGTTATTAATGGGCCATCTGAGTACAAGTGTTTTGGAATAGGAAAAATGGTTGGGCTTTAGGATAAGGCCCATGTAAGGGGTTTGGGCCCAATTTGCAAAATTGGGCCATATTTGGGCCTTGGTTGATTATTTGGCATTTGGGCCTTTCAGATTGTGAGTTTGGGCCTTAGTCTTCGACCAAGCTAGGTTAAGGGTAAAATGGCCAATTTACCCCAAGTATGGATTTATGGTTATGGACTGGAACCCAATTGTTGATTGGGTGTTGTTCTGACTTTGATAGTTCGGGAATCTGTCAGCCAGCAGCTAGGGATTTTCTGTTTGATTCGGTAGTGCGAGGTGAGTCTCCTCATTGTACTCATGGGTCGAAGGCACCAATTTCGGCCCATTAGATTGTGCTAATTGTCTTTGTAAATTTTGCATGTGTGTTTGGGTTGAAATATACCCTAGGGCGGGGCCCACTATGTTTTGATCGGGTTGAAATATACACCAGGACGGGGCCCACTGTGATGTGTTCGGGTTGAAATACACCCCAGGGCAGGGGCCCATACTTGCTTTTTGGGTTGGAATGAACCCCAGGGTTGGGCCCATTTATATGATTGGTATGTGGTATTTTTGGGGGAACTCACTAAGCTTTGTGCTTATGGTTTTCAGTTTATGTTTCAGGTACTTCGGTTTTCAAATGGAATAGCTTAGGATGATTGCAGAGCACACACCACATGTTTCCACATTCTATGAATTACTCTGATTTAACGATGTTTTGCTAAATCTTGCTTATCTTGTTTATGCGAAAGATATGTATTAACGATTTATTAATCTAAAAACAAAAAAAATTTATGTCATGATTTTCGGGACGTTACAAGTTGGTATCAGAGCCTTGGTTTGAGGGATCCGGACATACTCTCGGGTGTGTTTGAACTCAAGCTGAGGATTTGGTAAAGTTTTCAAAAGAAAAATATTTTTAAGAAAATAAATTTTCTAAGATAAGGAAAGGATGTGGTGCATGCAATGAGCCGACCTCAAGTAAGTTTTCCCAAAATACTCATCCATGATATCTGATATGATTTGATTTATGAATCTGTGAATCGCATGCTAGTTAGGACTAAGGATCTGCTCAGTTTTTTCATGATAGAATGCTAGGAGAGATGCCTTTGTATGTCTATTGTATGAGCTGGTAGCTTGTATGCTAGAGCTGATTAGTCAGTGATAGATTGGCCGGACATGTGTGATGTTTTGTAGTCTTGGGAGTATTAGATGCTATGATATAATGGAAATATCTATTGGTATCAGTAACTGCTAAGTGTATGCTTTAAAAATTGTATACGGTTAAGATCCTATAGCCCAAGAATAGTTGATTTTGTTGGATTAGGTGTCTAAGCCCATAACTATAATTGGTATGTACTTGAATTGATAGCAGCACAGTCCTTTTGGGTTGCCCTCAACCTAGCAACTGGACAAGGAAATTATGAAAGGAGAGATATTAATTTATAAGATTAATAAATTAATATAAATGATTTATTAATATGTTAATGGATTAATATATTAATTAGAAATCATTATGTTTAATTAATTGTTAGCCATAAATTAATCAGAATTAATTTTGGGGTTAAAAGAATTAATTATAAAGTGCAGGGACTAGTTTGCAATTAACTAATAGTTGAGTGGAAGGTTCCAGAAACCTCTTGGAAGGGGGTGGACGAAAACCCTAGGGGAAACCCTAGAGAATTCGTCCAAGGGCTCCAAGATAAGGCCTTGGATCTTGCTTAGGCCCTAAGCAAAGGATAACTAGGGTTTTCCCTAAACCCTAGTTCCCTCAACTATTTAAGGAGCCTCCTGGCTCACATTTTGGGTACTGAATTCTTTGGAAGAAACCCTAGTGGCCGAAATTGCATACTCCCTCCCCTCTCTCTTCTTCTACTTTCCTTCTTGCTAGTTCTTGGGTGTGACTCTATTAGAGGCATTACACTTGTGGTGCTAAAGCTTCCAAGAAGATCAAGATCAAGATCAAGGGAATATCAATTGTTTGCTATAACAATTGAAAGGTATGTAAATCCTAAACCCTAGTTTACTATTTTCGAAAATAGCCCCTCTCCTCTAGGGTTCTTGTTTTGCAATTCAAAGTTGTATGTTCAATAGTTAAAAACATAGATCCAAAGTAGGTTGCATGTGAACTTAGGAATTGTTTTCTAGTTTATTTGTTGTACCTAAAACCCATCAGTGGTATCAGAGCCATTGTTGTTTTAAATTGAATTGCTACAATTGTTGAATTGCAAATTAGGGTTTATAGTTATTAAACCCTAAAGGCCAAATTTTCGATTTCTAGGGTTTTGGATCAAAGGGTTTTTTCGAAAACCCTAGCCTCCAAAGAACCCTAATGGAAATTAGGGTTAGGGTTTTGAAAACCCTAGCCTCCTCCCTTGTAAATTTCGAAATTTGCTTAGAAGTTTTAGGGTTTCTTGTTTTGGATAATTGTTACTTAATTAGATTAATTGGATAATTATCCTTACCCTATTTTTCGAAATTTAGAGGGATAAGGATTAGGATTAAATTAATGGATTAATTTAATTAGATAATCCTTACAAGATTTAATAATTTGATTAATAGTTAATTAAAAGATAAATATTAAATCTAGTTAATTGGTTTATTTAAATTTAAATTTAACAGCTTAAATTTCGAAATTTATAAACCCTTGAAGTTTTAAAATGTTTTAAAACACACCTTATATATATATATATTATAATTAAAAGTTTAATATTATATATGTATAAGAATATGGTCAGTCAAATCGCTAGTATGCCTCATTCACGAAGCTAATCTATAAGGGGGGTATAAGGAAACTGCCAATAAAATGGTAGTTGAATGGGTGTCCACTCTCACCCACCGCTTCCTTGATTAGTGGAGGGTCGTTAGCAGAACGGATTTGATAGGACAACTACTTCTCATTAAAAGTATAATGATATTAAAGAAAGTACTAGAACATTATTTTCAAAATCCCAACTCTAGTTACTTTAGGAAAAATGTGAAAAGTATGCTAATCCATGAAATTGCACATTATGCTTTATTGGTCGTTAGTGGAGCGTGTTTGGTTAACCAGCACACTAAAAGGCACCAATAAAGAGTAGTAATGGGTATCTCATAATTGTCATTTTGATGGAGCGTGTGTGGTTTACCAGCACATCAATAGTTAATGATAAAGACAATGAGGTTACCAAGCACATTTGCATGGTTATTCACATCTTGTTTGTGATCCTCGGCATCCCAGTCACAAATAGAAGAGCATAATCTGAGATCAAAACATGCCATTGAATAGTTTCAATGTATCTCAAAAGAATTAGGAATTTCACTTCGTTTGTTTCGTCTAATGGTGGAATTGGTGAATCGTCATTCACCTACCTTTATGAAATTTGCACTTGGATCTCGGCATCCCATTTCTAAGTTGTGAATCTTCATAGTTGGATCCTAACCTTGATATTTTATCTTTGGGTTATTATATTGAGGTATCTTGAAATCTAACTAAAACTTTCTTTCTTTTCAGATGTCTACTCCTGGAAACACTTCTGCTTCGTCCTCCTCCAACCAAAACTTCTCTTTGCTCAATATATGCTCCAAAGTCGTTATGGATGGCTCAAACTATAACGATTGGATGCGCAACATCAAGATGGCTCTTCGTTTCGAGAACAAAGAATATGTTCTTGAAAAGGAGCTCAAAGAGCTTGATGAGAATGAAGCTACTCCTAAAGATCTTGCTGCCTACAAGAAACATTACGATGATGCTACCAAAGTGGCATGCATCATGGTGGCAACTATGTCCCCAGAACTGCAGAGGTACTATGAGGACTACTGGCCTTTCGAGATGAACAAGGACCTTATGGAAAAGTACCATAAGCGAGCTCGTCAAGAAAAGTTCGAAGTAGTCAAGTCACTCATGGCTTGCAAGATGAAAGATGGGGAGTCGGTTGTGTCACATGTGCAAAGAATGCAACGCTACATAGAGCGTTTGGTCAAGCTCAATATTCACTTTGATGAGGAATTGGCCATTGACATGGTCTTGAACTCACTTCCTGAATGTTATGGTCAGTTTATTCTAACTTACCATTTGAACAATACTGAGCAGACCTTGGCCCAATTGCACAACTTGTTGCAGACAGCTGAGGCAGGGATGAAGGGTAAAATTATACCCTCCACACCTACGAGTGCCCCTGTTTTGGCTATTGGACAGGGAAAGGGGAAAAAGAGGAAAGGTCCTCCCAAACAAAACTGGAAGAGCAAGGCTCAAGCTGGGTCATCTAGTAATGGCCCAAAGGCTAAGCCCAATGGTTCCACTCCCCATGTTTCTGATCCAAAAGAGGCAGTTTGCTTTTACTGCAACCAAAAGGGGCATTGGAAGAGATCTTGCCTACAATATCTGCAAGATATCAAGGATGGCAAAGTGAAGCCATCTTCGGCAGGTATTTACACTATTTCTGCTAATAACTCATTATCTTCTCGTTCATGGGTCCTTGATACAGGATGTGGTTTTCATATCTGTTCTGATTTGCAGGGTCTAAAGGAAAGTGAGGAGATAGAGCGAGGAAGGATAAACCTGATCATGGGAAACAGAAAGTCTTCACCAGTAACCAAGATCGGAGTTTATCAGCTTCTGCTTAGTAATGATGTTAGATTAGATTTAATAAATTGTTGCTATTCGTCTGAGATGACGAGAAACATTATTTCATTTCATGCATTGTTCAGACAAGGTTTTACATATTCTTTTAATGATTTGAATGGTTCAATTTCTGTTTATAAGAATGGTGTTTTTATGTTTGAAGCTTTGCCTTGTAATGGTGTGTATGAAACAGTGACTTGTGTTGATAGCCTAGGAAATAGTGTGCTTAATATTGACTTGTCTAATAGTGTAGACAAGGCATGCTTGTGGCATTGTCGTCTTGGACACATTAACAAGAAACGCATAGCCCAACTCCAAAAGGATGGAGTGTTGGAATCATTTGACCTAAAGTCAGATGATATGTGTGAATCTTGTCTTTTGGGAAAGATGACAAAATCACCATTCACAGGGTCTTGTGAAAGAGGTGAAGGTCTGTTGGATCTCATACACACAGATGTGTGTGGGCCCTTCAGATCAACTACAAGAGATGCTAATCGATTCTATGTGACTTTCACTGACGATTATAGCAGATATGGATATATCTACTTGATCAAGCATAAGTCAGAAACTTTTGAAAAGTTCAAAGAGTTCAAGCATGAAGTCGAAAATCAATTGGGCAGAAAGATAAAGATACTTAGATCCGATAGAGGCGGGGAGTATCTTAGTATCGAGTTTAACGACTATCTGAAAGAATGCGGGATAGTCTCACAATTGACTCCTCCTAGGACACCACAGTTAAATGGTGTAGCTGAGAGGCGCAATCGAACCTTGTTAGACATGGTTCGTTCTATGATGAGTCGGGCTTCGCTTCCTATTCACTTCTGGGGGTATGCCTTAGAGACAGCCGCCCACATCCTCAATCTTGTCCCTACAAAGAAGGTTGCCAAAACACCTCACGAAATGTGGACAGGGAAAGTTCCCTCGTTAGCACATATCAAAGTCTGGGGTTGTGAAGCTTTCGTAAGACGAGAGACTCACGACAAGCTAGCAGCTAGAAGTGAGAAATGTGTTTTCATTGGTTACCCAAAGCAGTCTTTTGGATATTTGTTCTACAGGCCTAGTGAGAACGTGGTCTTTGTAGCACGAAGAGGAGTCTTTCTTGAAAGAGAGCTCATATTCAAAGAGGACAGTGGGAGCACTATTGACCTTGAAGAAATTCAAGAGTCAGCCAATGAAGGAACCTTAGATGACACTAGCACTCAACCAGAGGAAACAGTTCCTGTTGAACCAATTGATGACTCATTACCTCTTAGAAGATCCACTAGGGTGAGTGTGCCACCTGAGTTGTATGGTTTTCATATTACTTCAGATGGTGACACATTCATAAGTGACAGAACACTGGTAAACTTAGATGAACCAGTCACTTATAAGGAAGCAATGGCAGGCCCAGAGGCTTCCAAGTGGAAAGAGGCAATGGACAGCGAGATTAAGTCCATGTATGACAACCAAGTTTGGAATTTGGTTGATAGTGCACCAGGTTGCAAGACAGTTTGGGTGCAAATGGATCTTCAAGAAGAAGACAGACATGGATGGAAATGTGCACACATTCAAGGCTCGACTGGTTGCAAAAGGTTTCACTCAAACCCCAGGGGTTGACTATGATGAGACCTTCTCACCAGTAGCTAAGATTAAATCTATTAGGATATTGCTCGCCATAGCTTCCTTTCATGATTATGAAATCTGGCAGATGGATGTCAAAACTGCTTTCCTTAATGGGAAGTTGGCTGAAGATGTTTACATGAGTCAGCCAGAGGGTTTTGTTGATGCAAAGTTCCCCAATAGAGTGTGCAAGCTTGAGAAATCCATTTATGGATTGAAACAAGCATCTCGTAGTTGGAATCTTTGCTTCCATGAGAAAGTCAAAGAGTTTGGTTTCTCTAGAAGTGAAGATGAGTTTTGTGTGTATATCAAGGCTAGTGGGAGTATAGTAACTTTTCTGGTGTTATATGTCGATGACATATTACTCATTGGTAACGACGTTCCAACCTTGAAAGAAGTTAAGTCTTGGCTTGGAAAGTGTTTTGCCATGAAAGACCTTGGAGAAGCTGCCTATATTCTTGGGATTAGAATATTGAGAGATAGAAAGAAGAGACTAATTGGACTTAGTCAGAGCACATACTTGGATAAGGTACTAAAGAGGTTTAGTATGGAAAATTCCAAGAAGGGAGAGCTACCTATCCAGAGCAATACCAAATTGAGTAAGACTCAATGCCCGAGTACAGATGTTGAAATAGATGACATGAGTCGTGTACCTTATGCTTCCGCTGTCGGATCGATCATGTACGCTATGACATGTACTCGCCCTGATGTGGCATTTGCTTTGAGCATGGTCAGTCACTATCAGGGAAACCTAGGTAGAGCTCATTGTTGCGAAGGACAAAGGACTGGGTTCTTGTGCTTGGTGGCAGTGATACTTTGAGAGTAGACGGTTACAGTGATGCCAGCTTTTAGACGGATAGAGATAACTTCCGTTCTCAGTCGGGCTGGGTATTTTTACTGAATGGAGGAGCAGTTACTTGGAAGAGTTCCAAGCCAAATACGGTGGCTGATTCTACTTGTGAATCAGAGTACATAGCAGCAAGTGAAGCGTCGAAAGAAGCAGCTTGGTTGAGGAACTTCATCGGGGATCTCGGAGTTGTTCCAACCATCCAGGAGCCTATGGAACTGTTCTGCGATAATGAAGGAGCGGTTGCCTTGACAAAGGAACCGAGAGATCATGGTAAGACCAGACATATCGACAGAAAGTACCATTTCATCAGACATAGAGTTGAAGAAGGCCATCTTATAGTAAAGAGGGTGTCATCTGAAGATAACCCAACAGATCCCCTCACAAAGAGTCTGAGTAGGGCTAAGCATATTCAGCATGCTTGGAGCATAGGACTGAAAGATGATATTAGTTTTAGTAGTTAGATTAGTTTTTGAAACTTGTAACAAAGTAAATGTAATTGACTTTTGGTGATTAAATAATAAAGTATTATTTATAAGTTTGGCTACTACCTTTTGTCAATTGTTTATTATTGTGTTTCATTTTTGCATGTTTTACTTCCTGAATAATGAGATTATTCAAACTCCACAGTCGCTCGTACTCTTGGAAGTAAGTAGTGAATTAAGACTGTCATGAATTGGATTGCAGATTGTCTAAGGATAGACATGGCAATAGAATTGCTGCAATGTTCATGAGTACTCAGAAATTGAGATTTGAGTATTGGATAAACCCTCGCTCAGAGTATCACTTCATGGAATTCATCACGAGTAATACTGAGACGGTAATATCTTATAATCTTGAAACGAAGATATATGAGTTGTAATTTACAAGTCGGTTGTGCATTGGTGATACGAAAACGCATCAGTAACTTGGTGTTATAAAACGTATTGTCATGCATAATTTGATGAGTAAAAGATACAAGCATATGAGTCAACGTTTATTCGTTCCTTTTGCCCTAACAGGAAAAGCGATATCTGTGGGCCCCTCGATGATTTGGTGTTGACTTATGTGCTGGGCCCAGCCAGGACTAATTGATGTGTTCGATTAGAAGTCCTACATCATCACAAATCAGGAATCGGGAAACATAGATTCTGGACAAATAGATTGATTACATTCCATGTCTTTTATCTGGGGATATCAAGCAGAACGAAGGGTTATATGATCACTTATCTTAGGACACGTAACTGACTGGGTCAGAGTTCGGCAGCAGCTTTTTGGAAGCTACAATTTGCTGGTCAAATTTAGAAGGCATACTAGCAATTATAGTTACAGACTTATCCAAGTGGGAGACTGTTGGATTAGGTGTCTAAGCCCATAACTATAATTGGTATGTACTTGAATTGATAGCAGCACAGTCCTTTTGGGTTGCCCTCAACCTAGCAACTGGACAAGGAAATTATGAAAGGAGAGATATTAATTTATAAGATTAATAAATTAATATAAATGATTTATTAATATGTTAATGGATTAATATATTAATTAGAAATCATTATGTTTAATTAATTGTTAGCCAGAAATTAATTAGAATTAATTTTGGGGTTAAAAGAATTAATTATAAAGTGCAGGGACTAGTTGGCAATTAACTAATAGTTGAGTGGAAGGTTCCAGAAACCCCTTGGAAGGGGGTGGACGAAAACCCTAGGGAAAACCCTAGAGAATTCGTCCAAGGGCTCCAAGATAAGGCCTTGGATCTTGCTTAGGCCCTAAGCAAAGGATAACTAGGGTTTTCCCTAAACCCTAGTTCCCTCAACTATTTAAGGAGCCTCCTGGCTCACATTTTGGGTACTGAATTCTTTGGAAGAAACCCTAGTGGCCGAAATTGCATACTCCCTCCCCTCTCTCTTCTTCTACTTTCCTTCTTGCTAGTTCTTGGGTGTGACTCCATTAGAGGCATTACACTTGTGGTGCTAAAGCTTCCAAGAAGATCAAGATCAAGATCAAGGGAATATCAATTGTTTGCTATAACAATTGAAAGGTATGTAAATCCTAAACCCTAGTTTACTATTTTCGAAAATAGCCCCTCTCCTCTAGGGTTCTTGTTTTGCAATTCAAAGTTGTATGTTCAATAGTTAAAAACATAGATCCAAAGTAGGTTGCATGTGAACTTAGGAATTGTTTTCTAGTTTATTTGTTGTACCTAAAACCCATCAGATTTGGCCTTATTTCCTGTTCCTCGTCTGGTTGTGGTCCTAGGGTAGAGTCTTTTATTTGACAGTCTATTTGATCCTTATTTGTGTATAATTTACATGCATAAGGTAACTGGCAGTGAGGGTGGAAGTTCCTAGAATGAGTTGCGGTGTGGGAGTTTGAATGTTCTTTAAAATGTCTATGGTTTGGAGTGTTACTGCACGAATGTTGCTTGCTTTTTGCTTTGTGGAACTCTTAGGTAATGGGAGTTAACTACTAAGTGAATATGTCAAGTCACATGTGGCAAGGGTTGAATAATCTCAGAGTGATGGATTTGACCCTATTGCACAATTCTTGTCTGAGTCCAACCGTTGTAGGGATGAGTGTGTTACTCGAAGGATTATCTAAGATTTGTTGCATGTGATTATATTCATGAGGTGGGTGACTGGCATTATGAGGAATTCTTCAACAGCTCATGGCAGGGTGAGGTCGGGAACCTAGGAAAGCCTAGGGATTGCTTCGGTGGATTTTGTTGTGCGGGGTAGTGAGTTTTTTGTGTATGGATTTGAGAAGGTGACTTAGAGGATTCGAGAGGATTCTTGGGGAAAGTATGGATAGGTGTGGAAGGTAGTATTGGGCCCGTACTACTGAAAGCACAAGATCCATACTCGAATCGGGAAGAGTCTTGGAGAATCTAAGAAGTCGGTGGGATGAGGATTCTTGGGTATAATCAGATCTTTTACATGTTGTTTCAGTATGGTGTTGAGCACTCAGGAATGAGATTCAGATTCTGGTTCCGGCTCAGGAGCAGGCACTGAGCCGATCGATGCGCGGTCGCGGGAGTTCATCTCATCAGAGATTACTCGCCGTGTTATGGAATGGACCTCGTTGGTATTTGGTTCAGCTACGGGATGGATTTTGGAGCTCTTTGATGGTCATTTCGGGGCCTTTCGGGTCGGGATTGTGGTAGGGTAGTTGGGGGCTCATCCGAAGCCCAAAGCTTATGGATCTCTAGAATCCTTCAGGAAGAAGGATCCTATTGTTAGTTCTTGTCATTTGGGATTAGAGGTGAGCTTTGTGCATGACCTCAAAATGGTCGGGGTAACTCAGGAGGAGGAAGTCAGGATTCCTTCGGATTCTTATGCGGGTATGTCATCTTCTGTTTTCTTCGGGGTTGATATCGGGAATTTGTATTGCGTTGGATCTTGCTTGGGTTGAGCAAATTATATCTCGATTTGATCCTCTGCTATTTTCTGGGTTACCGTAGATTGTTATATGCCATTCTGCATGCCGAAAATCTTCGATGAATCTTTAGTGGGTCATATCTTGTTGAGCAGGACTCAGCGTGTTCAGTTGTTGTTTCGGGTCCTTGTCGGGATCAATTCAAGGGAATATTTGGAGGATCGTGGTCAGGGTTAATGGGTTAGTTCTCCAGTGAAGTCAGAGTTCAGTGGTTTATTATCGGTTCTAGTATGACCAGGGTTGCATATGGAAGAAATTTTGGGTTCAAACCCTACTGTTGCTAGGGGATGAGCGGTAACATGAAGATAGTTGTGTCAATTGCATGAGTTGTTTGGTTATTGGATGTGTCATGGGATTTGTATATTCACATGGGTTGTAGGCGGTTAGAGTTCAGTGGTTCTTTGAGAATGGAAATTGGAGTGGATGCTCGTCAGTGCATGGCAATGGTTGTGGGTTTTGGTCGTCATAACTTAAGGAATTGGTAAGGTATCATGAGAAGTGATTTGGATTATCAGACCGGTTAATATTTCAAGAGTATTATGCAGGATTTCAGGAATTAGGCGATCGTTGAGTTTGACTAACAATGGAATGTTGGTACTGATTAGTGTAGGATGTAGGCAGTTCATGTTATATGAGGTTGATGGGTTGGGAACCTATCGGATTTAAGGGATGAGAGAACTTCGTCGAATCCAAGTGGGGGAGAATCGATCAAGTTTTCCAGAAGGCAAGAAGGGTGTGAACTAAGGCAAGTTGCACATCTTGTCCAGGAGGAGAGACGGCCCAAGGGGCCGTTTAGATTGAGGTTGTGTAAGTAGGAATTCAGGAAACTTCCAACCGCTGGCTGGCGTCTCCTTTATTATGCATAGTAGGCTTGTGGTTGGATCTAGGTTGAGGGATTTGGAATTCGAAATATGTCCCGAACATCTGACAGGATGCAGTTGGATGCAGGTTTTGACTCAGGATGTGTGGGGTTGTGATAGTTAGGATGTGGTAAGGCCATGGGTGGTAACCATGGTTGGTTAGGATGTTTACATGGCTCAACTAGAGGGTTTTGTGCATACCAAATTCCCTAATAAGGTATGCAATCTTCATAAGTCCATCTATGGACTGAAACAAGCATCTCGTAGCTGGAATCTTTGCTTCCATGAAAAAGTCAAAGAGTTTGGATTTTCTAGAAGTGAAGATCAATCTTTCATGTATGTCAAAGCTAGTGGGAGCATTGTGACTAACAATGGAACGTTGGTACTGATTAGTGTAGGATGTAGGCAGTTCATGTTATATGAGGTTGATGGGTTAGGAACCCATCGGATTTAAGGGATGAGAGAACTTCTTCGAATCCAAGTGGGGGAGAATCGATCAGGTTTTCCAGAAGGCGGGAAGGGTGTGAACTAGGGCAGGTTCCACATCTTGGCCAAGAGGAGAGACGACCCAAATGGTCGTTTAGATTGAGGTTGTGTAAGTGGGACTCAGAAAACTTCCAACCGCTGGTTGGCGTCTCCTTTATTATGCATAGCAGGCTTGTGGTTGGATCTAGATTGAGGGATTTGGAATTCGAAATATGTCCCGAACATCTGATGAGATGCAGTTGGATGCAGGTTTCAACTCAGGATACATGGGGTTGTGATGGTTAGGATGTGGTAAGGCCATGGGTGGTAACCATGGTTGGTTAGGATGTTTACATGGCTCAACTAGAGGGTTTTGTGCATACCAAAATCCCTAATAAGGTATGCAATCTTGAGAAGTCCATCTATGGACTGAAACAAGCATCTCGTAGCTGGAATCTTTGCTTCCATGAAAAATTCAAAGAGTTTGGATTTTCTAGAAGTGAAGATGAATCTTTCATGTATGTCAAAGCAGTGGGAGCATTGTGACTTTTCTAGTTCTGTATGTGGATGATATACTCCTAATAGGAAACAGTATTCCAGCCTTGCAAGAAGTCAAGCCTTAGCTTGGGAAATGTTTCGCTATGAAGGATCTAGGAGAAGCCACATATATTCTTGGTATAAGAAGATACGGGAACAAGCAAGAACGATTAATAGGATTGAGTCAGAGAACATACTTGGATAAACTATTGAAAAGATTCAATATGGAAAATTCCAAGAAGGGAGACTTGCCCATGCATCACACTGTTAAGTTGAGCAAGGCTCAATGATAAGGAGATAGATACTATGAGTCGGATTCCATATGCTTCGGCTATAGGATCGATCATGTATGTTATGACATGTACTCGAACTGATGTGGCTTATGATTTGATCATGGTTAGCAGATATCAAGGAAATCCTGGTTTAGCTCATTGCACGGCAGTGAAGAACATTCTTATGTATTTGTGAAAAACAAAAGATATGATCATAGGTTTTGGCGGCAAAGATGAACTTAAGGTGAGTAGATATAGTGACGCCAGTTTTCAAACAAATCGAGATAACAATTATTCTCAATTTGGCTGGGCTTTCTTATTAAATGGTGGAGCGGTAACTTAGAAAAGTTCCAAGCAACAAATGGTGGCTGGCTCTACTTGTGAATCAGAGTATATCGCAACAAGTGAGGCAACAAAGGAGGCTATGTGGTTAAAGAATTTTATTGGGGATCTTGGATTCGTTTCATCAATCCAAGAACCAATGGAGATTTTCTGCGACAACGAGGGTGTGGTAGCTTTGGCAAAAGAACCTAAAGATCATGGTAGATCTAGGCACATCGATAGAAAATGTCACTATATTAGACATAAGGTTGAAGAGGGTGCACTCGTGGTAAATCGTGTATCATCGGAAGAGAATCATGTTGATCCTCTCACGAAGGGTATGGGCAAGGTCAATTAGTTTGAGCATGCTAGGAGAATTGGACTGAGAGACGATATTATATTTTAGATGTTAGTGTTGATGTTATTTTGAAACTATATAACAATTCAAATTGAATATTTATTAACTAAATAGAGATTTCATTATATTCAATGTGTATGATGCTATTTGTCAATTAATTTATTATTGCGTTTCACTTTGTATGTTTTCCTTCCTGAATATTAAGTTATTCGAAACACCACAGTCGATCATACTTTGGAAGTAAGTAATTATTTAAGAATGTAATGAATCATTTGTAGATTTCCTATAGAGAATGGACATTGCATTAGTATTGCTGCAGAATTCATGAGTACTTAGAAATAGAGATTTTAAGTATTGGTTAAACTCGCGCTTAGAGATTACTTCATGGATTTAATCACGAGTAATTCTAAGACGATAATATTCTCTATTCCTAAAACGGATATATGTAAGTAATATTTTACAAGTTGGTTGTACATTGGTTTACTCCAACGCATATCGTAACTGCGTGCTATAAAGTGTAATTCCATGTATGGCTCGATGAGTAAATTTGTATGATTATATAGTTGAAGTTTATTCTTTCCTTTTACCTTAATAGGAAAAGTGATATATTTGGTCCCCTTGGTGTTTTGATATTGACATTATAGTGTTGGGCCCAGCCAGGACTAAATTTATGTGTTCAATTGGTAGTCTGATGACGTCATCACAAAACGAGATTATCGGGAAACTGAATATTGGGAAAGAGATTGATTCTAATCAATGTCTCATGTTCATATGAGATCGGGAAGAACGAAGGTCCTACTAGTGGAATCAGTGTTGGACTACGGTGTCTAAGGTCCTAACTAAATTGGTATAATGTTGATGAATAAAAGTAAAGTCCTTTTTGGGGTTGCCCTCATAACCAAAAAATTGTCTAGATTGATTTTTGAGAGAGATAAATGTTTTTTTAATATATTATATGACTAATATATTAATTAGAAATAGTTATAATTAATTTAGAATTAATCAGAATTAAATAGAATTAATTCTGGGTTAATTGGAAATAATTAAAAGTTGAAGGACTATAGTTGTAATTATTCAAAAGTTGAGCAGAGGTCAGGTTCTAGAACCCTCCTGTGTGGGACGGTTTTAAGGCTCCTCTTGGAGTCTTCTGGAAACCTTCTTAAAGATAATTAAGGGACTAGATAATTACCTTATTTGAAATAATATTATTTTATGTTCAAAGTAGGGTTCTAGGTGTTTCTTAATCAGCTATAAATACAACCCTACACTTGGAATTTTCGGCCAAGTTTTTCTAAGAGACCATTGCCGAAAATTTTATACCTCTCCCCTCTCTGCTAAATCTTGTAGGGTTCTTATGTTGTGGGTGTGAACCATTAGAGGCTTGCACACAATTAAAGCTAGTTTTCAAGATACTATTGGATTAATCAAAGGGTTTGTTTACAATAACAAATCAGAGGTATGTAATTATCCTTGTGAATATCGATTTCTATTAGGGTTAGAGTTTTGTTATTCAATAGTATGTTGCTTCAATAGAGTTATGACATAGATCTAATTAGGTTGCATGTACCCTTAATAGGTTAAGATATTTTCCACATTATTACGTGTAAATCCCATCAATCAGGTCCCACCCAGATTCGACTCCGGGAAACCATTTTTCCAGCCATCTTTTTGTTCAATGACAAGTTCTCCGGCGAAGCCCCAACGACTTTTCGGCGAACCCGACAACCACGAAAATCAGTTTTCCCGACTTGCTTTTGCCTAATCTACAACCCTTGAGTGTCGTTTTGTAAAAACGAGGTGCCGTTTGTGAAATCCTGAGTCGCGGTCCGGATCCCGATTTCCGATCCAAACTTCGCAACGGTTTAAAGCACGCTTCGAAAGTGAGTTCACGGCCCCATTTTAAACTATTTAATGTTTTCGAGGAAGAATACGTGCAAAATACTCGTTATGATTTTATATAAACATTTTGATTTATTATCCAAATGTTTTTATAAAAATGGTTATATTTGTTGATAAAAACTAGTTATTAAAAATATAGCACATTAGTTTTGTTCAAACCATATACACTATTTGATTTTTATTAGTAAAAATAAACGTTATATATTTATTATACACTATAATTACGAATGATTAAATCGTTACAATTATATAGTTTATAATATGCTAAATAGTTGTCGTATTGTTAAAAATAATAATTATACATCTATTTAGGCTAGTTTGTATATTTTAAATTGTTGGTTTTACGTTGGTTAAAACCTAGATTTGGTCAATTTATAGCAGTTTCGTTGCTTGATATTTACGGTCTAGTAACTTAGGGTTTTAGACACAGATTCACTCACTCACAAGTTATCAATTAATAAACGGGTCCCTCATAAAGCATTCATGACATCTTGGAGCTTAGATTATACTTTGTGTTTATGAGTAATCCAATACGCATATACATCATTAGAAATGTCACTACATTGTTGTACCAATAGGCATATCCCAATAGTCATAGCACTAGTATTGTCACAATATATCTTTGTAGTTCTTTTAATGCTTATCAGTAAACCTCCTTATCTATAATGTATATTGAGTTGACTTTGATGTAGCAATATACTTTGATTATTTGGTATAGTATGCAAATGTTCTGCTTGGAGCAACAATAATCTGCCACTCCTCAATTCATGATGAATATATAGCCAGATTGCATAATGAAAATCCTCTTTATCTATTTGGAAACATGAATCAATGTAACATTTTACTCTAAAAGCATCCTTTAAGCCTCCATAAACTAAGAACATTTATTTAGTCCTTTGTAAGTGATTTGGAATATTCTATACAATAATCAAATATCTACTTGTTATGATCAAAGAATATAACACATCTATTATAATACAAAATATAGTGTACATGAAACATACGTGCATATATATATATATATATATATATATATATATATATATATATATATATATATATATATAAGAAACTTGACAGATTCCATTCATACGTCTCACCTCATCAGGAGTGGTACGTGGGGCTCTGAGACTTTATCAAAACAATGTCATATTGCATTAAGAAGTTTCCATGCTTGCAATCTTGCATCTTGAACTATTTCAAGATTTTTGTCCAGGTCTATCTATACATCTTGATCCCTTGGAAGTACACTGTATTTCATAGATTTTTAATGGCAAAGCACTTTGCAAGCTTAGACTTTATGCCTTTTAAGATTAGAATGTCATTTCTCATGAGAAGTATGTCATTACATACAAGTTAAATAAAAAAACTACCCACTTACTCTAATGTAAACATAGAGCTCATCTTGATTTTGAGTAAAATTATACTCTTTGACTTTCTCGTCAAAACGAACATTACAACTCCAGGATACTTGTTTCAACCCATAGATGGATCTTTAAAGATTTCACACTTTATTAGGATGATTTGGATCCACAAATCCCTCTAGTTGCACTATATCCGTTCCCTTTAACGTGACCATTGAAGAAGTTCGTTTTGACATCTATTTTCCATAATATCTCATACTCATAATACACAACTATGGAAAGTTGTATCCTAATAGCCTTATTGTTTGTGGTTTGTGATGGTTTCTAGATAGTGTGTGTGTATGTATGTGTATGTGTGTGTGTATATATATATATATATATATATATATATATATATATATATATATATATATATGTCATGAGTTTGTGAGTAACCATTCGCCACAAGTCAGGACTTAAAGGTGTATACATTACGATCCATGTCATTTTTCATCTTGAAGACCTTAATTTTGCCTCCATCCTCCTTTTTTGGCTGACAACCAAATAAGCCAACCACACCCATTCCTTGTTGTCAATTTTGATCAAGAACATGGAAAGAATATTTTCCTTTATTGATTACTTGAAAAACTAGCATTTAGTGGTGTTTCGTGTGTGCTCATATAGATACTTATGGAGGTGTTCTTTCTTGAACATCTCTTTTACATTAACATCATCACCATTGATTTAAGTTATATCAATTAAACCATATATAATTGATTGTTGGTTAATTTATTAGATTCAATTGGATTTGTGGTTCAGGGTCGGCTTTACTTCAATAAAAACTAAGCAAGGGCTTAGGGCCCTCAATATTAAGGGGTCCCACTTAACCCAAATCTCGATTAATGATTCTCCATTCAGTATTCGCGCCGACAGTTCTTCTTCCAATCTTCCTTCTCCGCTTCTCTTTCTCTGATTCTCCATTCTCGATAGAAGCAACCATTACCAATCTACAACCTTGATTGAATATTGATCGAGTCTTCATTCTTGATTAGTTGATTCTCGATTCTTCTTCTTTCTCACTAAAAACTTCAAGGTTGTCAATTGTCGTCAAGAAGACAAGAAGATAAGAATTGAAAGTCTGAAACAGTGAAACAATATATTCTTGACTTCTTCCTCTGATAATTTGATTCTCCATTGTTGATTTCTTATTTCTCCATTAGTCTATTAGGCTTATGTTTGATATATTTTATATTTATAATTGTATATCATTTTTCGAACCTTCCATAGTTCCATTATCTGAATTCTGAATATATGAATCTGATTATCAGATTAATAGATTGTCTATTAAGGTTATTACTTGATAGGGGTTAATTTTTTTAATATTCATTGTGTCAATACCAAAAAACTGAACACTATGGTGGATCATTTGTTAAGTTTTTTTTTTTTTCATTTACGAATTATGACGTGGTTATGTTTTCTGTGGATGCTCTAGTAGTCTAGTTTCTATGGAAATATGTTCAAATTTCAACAATATGGTGTAAAGATGATGTTCTACATGAATATCTATCTTTGAACTAAATGTATAGTATATTACCATTTAATCATGTTTAGAACTAAATGTGTAGTACCGGTACATTACCAATGAATCATGATTTATAACATTAAGTATAGTAAATGACAAAAGACCCTGAAATTTTGTTTCGCTTAGAGCCCCCAAACAGGTTGAGCTGCATCTATTGTGCTTCTGGGGATTTTATTTTTAACAAACTATGTATTTTTTCAAGCTATGTTTACTTTTAAAATGTTTTAAAGAATCCAAAATTTCTAACAAATACCACCTAAGGCTCATTTACCCTGATAGTTAAAGTTTGGTCAACATCTCGTGTGTGTGTTTATATATATATATATATATATATATATATATATATATATATATATATATATATATATATATATATATATATATATATAGACTATCCTGCCATCCTGACTCCTGAGACCAAAATTTATATGTGTATTTATGGCATTTTTCGATCTAGTCGTTACTCAGACCAAGTTGACCACACAAACGGTTTTGCTTTCACTTGGTTCGTCTAGATATTACATCTTTTATACTAAAATGTAACACCGAGTGAAATTGTCCTTTATGAACAATAGAACTTTTTTAAACATTCAAAACTCTCATAGAGAAAATGCTACTTCTCCATTGAGATCATGTACTAGACACTTCGATAAATTTTCTAGAAAAAGTATATTAATTTTACTCTAAAGTGTAAGTTTGATCTTCTATACCTATATATGATCATATCACAAGCTCATAGCTCCAGGTTCTCACTTTCTAAACTTCTTACAACTCAAATACAACCGCTACCATTAATAATCCGCTCCTTTATGTGCTTAGATTTCTATAGTTTTTTTTTATCATATCAACGTACTTTGTATTTTTCCTGATTTATATTAATTAACCATAATTGCATAAGTTTGTCATTTAACTGAGTCCCACAATATATGAGCATATTCTCCCTGAAATTTGACCACAACACGCCACTTTCTCACCAAATCTCATTACATCAAATACTAATTAACATATGTTGAATTGGTTTCTTAATTAAGATATTTCCAAACACCATGTTTCATCATATTTTCAATTTGACAAAAATGTAGATGTTACATAAAATGTTGATCGTTGCAAAATTTGTGCATTGCTTGAAGATATGGTTGTCCTCTATGTTTATATATGGAGATGATGAAAAAAACGACTAACAAGTTCACTTGTTCTTTTGTTTCAAAAAAACTTCTTTGACAATCTTCAAAGCATATTATCATCAACAATCATACAATCACTCTTCAAGAAGAAATCAAAAAGGAAAGCACATAGGAAATAAGTAGACTGCTAAAACAATTCTGGATACCTGATAATAGTCATTTTTTAAAATTTTGATTGAAGAGTAAAATCAAATGTAACAATGTCTGCATCAAGAACATTGCTAGCTACGAATTATTTCAGTAAAATTGACATTATCGATTCAAGCAATCAACAACGCAAAATATGAACAAGGTCTTACAAGGTGTTCTGACCTATTCTTGTGCAAAAGTCATATTGATTGGGTTATAGAGCTCCCGTGTGTAGAGATCACCACGGCGTATGTTAGCAATGTTCAACCGTTCACCATCGTCATCTGTAGTAGGGCAGTCAATGTTCTTCTCATCCACCTGAGTAAATTCCTCGGTTGCATTAGCGGTCGATTTGGTAGCCAGTGAAACCCCAGGTATTTTCTCAGAAATCAACTCATACCTCGTTGCCGTCGACATGTGTTCTTCACGGCCACGAGGAGTAAATGCTGAATAAACCTCCGGCGGACGATGCGGTGGAGCCCCAGAAATAGAAATACCCTGCATATCCGTAGATATAGCAGAAGAGGGCACAGCGGATGTCATCGGCACTAATACCGGAGATTCAGCTATGTTGGAGGCCGGACGAGGCGTAGCAGCTTCCGGAACTGCTACCGTCTGATTTACAGTTAAATCGGAAGGCGGTTGAGGAGAGGGCGCGGTCATCGGAGAGGGAGGAGTGTGAACATTTGTAAGGTTTGTTGCTGCTGATTCATAACCGTGATCTTTCGTTGAATTCGACGCAACGTTACTTCCTAGAATCGAAGTCGAGTTTCCGGTATCCGTCAGAGATCTGAAGTCGATAATACCTTCCAAACCATGAACAGCGATATGTTCGTCGTAGAACAAACCAGGAAAAGCAATATCAATTCCTTCCACCACAACCGGGAATGGAAGCAGCAGAGGGTTCACTATATGAATCTCATGACCACGTACAAGCGATGGGAAAGAATTCGAACCATAAGGAAGCATCCGGAGGTCAGGAAGAGAGAGACGGTGAGGCACGCCGTGGAAACGCAGAGCCAGGGTGTAATCGGCCGCCGACATGCTCATGTCAAGAGAATAAAGAGCCGAATCGATCGGTGCGAAGAAGGTGAAGTTGCTGCCGGATAAAATGTCGTAGCGAAGGTCGGTGGTTGTGATTGCGTTAGCGAAGAGGTGATAGCCTCTGAATCTGAGAGCAGAGAGCATCGAGTAGTATTCACGTTCCGGAACGGCGGTGACAAGGATGGTGTTGGTGAAGATGAGGAGGAGGAGCGCGGCTGAGATGCTGAAAGTTGACGCCATTGTTAACGGTGGAAGGTGGATCGGATCGATGAAAAGTTGAAATGATTTTGGCGGGATTTTGTTTTCTGTTGCAACTGACTCCCATAGTCGGTGTTTTATACCCCATCAATACTGTGCCACGCTACCACAATTTTGATTATTCGATTCTGTTAAAAACAATGTAATTTTCTTTTGCATTTTCAAATGAGGCAAATTACAAGAACAAAATTATAAAAACCCTGTTTGATAAATGAATAATAGAAATCGATATATGAATAAAAAAAACTAATAATGAGTGATCAATTTTTAAAAGTTTTAATGTTTGAAAAATAAATTTTGTTTTTGATTATTTGATAATTTAGTGTTCAAAATAATAGTTTAGATTATGGACATGACGACACCGTATCAATGTCCTAAAACTTTATGAGAAATATGATATAGTATTATTAATTTGTGGTTTTGTCTTCAATATAAAAAATTAAAAATGAGTTGAACAAAAATCAGTTTTAACTTTTTATTAAGGGGGAGAGGGCGGCAAAATTTCAGTTCATATAAAAACCTCATTTTATGTTTTTGCCTTCGAATTGACACATGTATTTGGGGGGGGGGGGGGGGGGGGGGGGGGGGGTGTTGGGGGTGGTATATGTATTGACTGAGGGTTTAATATTTTAGTGACGCATGAATATAGGAAAATAATAATGTATGTTGAGGATAACGTGTGCTTTGATAATTGAGAGACCATGCAGGTTATTTAGTCATAGTTAATATTTAAAACGATAATAAGGTGAAAATGAGAAATATTTGATTTTACTTTCCTCTTTCTTCCACATTTGATCGAAAATCCTAGCTTTGTGTTTGCCATAGCTCCACGGACTATAGAGGTAATAATTTGGTTTGTTCTTATTTTAGGTTTTACATGTAGATGGGTTTGGCATAAGAAGTAGGGATAAAAGTGGATCCAAACCCAGATTGGATGGACCCGGACCCGGAAAACCTAGAACCGATTAACGGAATTTTGTAGAACTGGAAACCGGACCGGTATATAGGAACCGGTTTCGGGTACAATATCGGGTAAAGTGGGTCTAGAACTGGAAAGCCCGGAAACATCAAAGTAGATAGGTTGGAACTGGATAAAGTGGGTTTAGAACCGGAAAATCCGAAAAAACCGGAATCTTTTGGTAATTACTTACTACTTAGTGGGTTGAACTTTAAAAAATTTTATATTGATATACCGACTTCGGAGGACTATAAGTCATTGAATATGAAACCAAAATTGACAAAATTATAGTCTAAAATCATGTACAGACTCTAAACTACACTCTGGAAAAAACCGAATGTCAATCCGACTTTAAACGAATGAGATATGTATGTGTTAACGTTTTCACAGAACTCAAAGTACAAAAATAAATAGTTGAAAAGTTGAAAACTTTCAACTTTGATATCCTGACTTCGAGAGACTGTAAGTCATTGAATATTAAACTAAAAATTAAAAAATTATAGTCTAAAATAATGTACAAACTCTAAACTAGAAGTTGGAAAAAACCGCATGTCAATCTGACTTTAAACGAATTAGATATGCATGCTTTAAAATTTTCACGAAACACAAAAAAAATGAAAACTAAAAACTTCCAGCTTTGATAACTCGACTTTCTGGTACTGTAAGTCAATGAATATAAAACTAAAAATTACAAATTTATAGCCTAAAATCATGTACAAACTCTAAACTACACGTTGGAAAAAACCGTATGTCAATCCAACTTGAAACGAATGAGATATGCATGTTTTAAACGTTTCACAGAAACCGGTTACGGGCCCTAAAAGTGGTTTGGGTTCCTAACACCGGTTCCGGTTCATAGACCAGGTTTATCCGGACTCGATGGACCCGAACCCGAATTACTCGGAACCCGGATAAAGCCAATTTTTAAACCCGGAACCGGAACCGGTTCTATATATTCCGGTTCTAACGGTTCCGATTCCGGTTCCGGTCCGATTCCAGTTTTGATCCGGTTTTCTGGTTTTAAATTTCATCACCAATAAGAAGTATAGCTACCAATAGAGGGGAACAAAATCGGTCTTGGATCGGTCCCACGCTTTTTGATATTTTTTAGATTTTGATAGAATCGGTTTTGGTTGAGACCGGTCTGGTCTCCAACCGTCCTAACATTGTCTTTTTTCGGTATAGTCTCTTCTGGTCTGGTTTCGGTCTACAACAGTTCAATCGACGATCTTTTATAGCCGCCGGACCACACAAGAGTATTTAACTTTAAAATCGGTCCATTTTCAGTTTTATTTGTTATGTCCGGTCTTTTTTTAAATTTAATATAAACACTTTGATATTCAATTAATATAAAAACGTATAAACTGTTTTGTAACTTTACATAAGTTATAAAATATAAGCATATTATTGAAACAATATATAGAGGGAAATTCCAATGATTGTAGTTGTCGTTCGCTATATGCTGCGTATTTTAGCTGGGCCGGCGTTGAACATTATACGTGCTGCATAATTTGCACTTCATTCTTGAGTGTCGGCAATGAAGCTTTTTTTCGATATCTTCAATAGTGGTGTTATTATATGATGGCACTTCCGCTAATAAGCTTTCCGTTTCGTCTTCAAAATCTGATTTTTCAATGTGGGTCAAGCTTTCTTCAATATACAGGTGCTTTTGTGCTCTATCCATCTAATCATAATAGTTTTTAAGCATCACATACATTTTCAAGGATTCATACATCAACATACATCTTCTTAAACTTAATATTATGCCACTAAGTGAAAAAAAAATAAAAAATTATGAAGCTATGATACTAGCTTGGACCGTTGGTACATCTTCTAATTTGCCATTGTGGCTAAGACTGTATATTGACCAACATTTATTGTTTAAAATATCAAAGTTTACAATTCCTTCTATAGTTAAAGAGGTGTTTGAGACTGCTTTTTATAATTACTAATTAATATATTAGCTTTTTTTTAAAAAAGTCAATAAATTAAAAAGGTGTTTGGTAAAAGACCGATTTTTAAGCATAAAATGACATTTTCAAAAAGTCAGGAACACTTGGTTTGTCCAAAAAATTAATAAGGAGTTTCAAATGAACTCCGCAACACGCCCTTACATTACAAATTTACAATCGTAGTCGATTGCTTTATAAATTTATAATTCATCTAATAGTGTTTGAATTCTTGAATGTTTTTAAGATAATTCATTAAACCATGAGTTGTTGATACTCATAAAATACATGGGTGAAAATGGGTAGACCTGGAACCGGTAAAAGACCAATCAAAGCTTGAAAATGGGTATCAACCTGAGACTAGCGGTTTAGACTAGACATAGAACCCTCCATCTTAGACTAGTCAAACCTCGGTCAAAACTTCGAAATCCATTATGAGCGGTTCAAGTGATCAACCTAGCTAGTATTTTTTGTCCAGAAAACAAAGAGAGATTATTTGTTGGGTTTAATGAGTATTTTAGGTTTTAAGAAGTTGGTAGTTGTTATTCATGCTTTTAATTTATAATTGACTAGTTGTGAGACTCATGTATTACATGGATTAATTTAAAAAACAAGTAAAATATAAAAGTCGAAATATTTGAGAACTTTCAATTTATAAGAAAATAAGAAAAATAATAAATTATTATAATTGAAATGTTTTTTATCTTTTAAATTTAAACAAATAATTTAAATAAACAAACAAAAGAAACTATTGGGCTTTAGTTTTGGAAATTTTGAAATAAATATGTAAGTTGATTAATGAAATTGATATACATTTATTACTACATTTATTGTAATTATTATATTAAAATATTAAAAAACTCATAAAATGACACGTGGAAAAAAATAATTCAAAATAACCACAAAATGACATTGGCAAATTGAATGAGAGTGTGACAAGTGGCAAAAAAAACTTTCATTTATTATAGTAGATTGTCTCGGTTTTAAGAATCAAAATTTTTTTAGGGTTTCATGACTTACATCTAAGATATGTTATTTAGAGTTATGATGACTTTATCGGTAGTTTTACTTGATACTTAGATTATTTTCACGTGAGTTTGATGTCGATATACCTTTACATATAAGAGATACTTCAGGTGGTGTTTGCTTTTCAGCAAAAGCATTTTTTTTTTCTCTGTTTATGTATGCGGGCAAAAAGAATTTTCAACGAAAGAGTGTTTGTTTTTTTGGAAGATAAAAGACATAAAAATGTCATTTTGACCTCTTTTTCTAGAAAGGAAAATTGACTTATCAGGGTAATTACTTTATCGTTTTATTCACATTTGCATGACTTCTTTTTTTTTGTACACATCCAGGTAACGAATTTTTTGGAAGTGTTCAGATATAACCATTATGATCGGTTGTATAAAGTTATACCTTACATGGTATATATGTGACAACGATAATTACATAGGATGGTAATGAACTATTGGTCTTCTTCACATCTAGGTAATTTTCTTTTTTTATTTACATTTGACCATCCAACCTGTTGTGTAACATCCGGATTTTCAGGGATATTATTGTATATGTTAATCTTGAGGTTGAAGAAGAGACTCGACGAGTTAAGGGTCCAACTCGCCGAGTCGAGTCAAGATTGCCCGCATGGATTTAATGAGTGGACTCGACGAGTCAGAGGAGGGACTCGCCAAGTAGGCGCTGGGCAGAGAAACCCTAATTTTCCGAACTTGTGCCCTATTTAAATGGCTTTAAGCCCTTATTTCCGCCTCCATCATCTCCAGAGAGCCCTGTGGGAAACCCTAGATCAGTTCCATCCATTGTGAGAGAGAGAGAGAGTGGCTAAATTGGGTGTTCTTGTGCAATTTTGAGAGGGGATTTGGAGAGCATCTTGGCTTGGATCAAGAGAAGGCTTTGGATCCAGAGATTCTTCAGATTTATGCTTCAGTTGGAGGTAAAAAGATGTTATCTTGATCATTTCCTTATGAGATCTTGTTTTAAGGGAACTTTTAGGGCTTTCTTCCATTTATCTTGTGTCATGGAGTGATTTGTGTATGGTTTGAGGTTGGGACCTCAGATCTGGACTATGAGTGGCCTTGTGAGTCCAGAAACCCGAGCTTTATTGAGTTGGAAGCAAGCTCTTGTACATCTAGCCCTTATTGGAGCATGTTTTTGCATTATGAGTCTTATATGCCATGCATGAACGTAAAGATTGCAGCTTTACGTGCTATTCGAGCCTTAGAATAGTAGATCTAGTGGTTGGAGTGATATATCTGCCTTAAATCGTCTGAATGAGAAATTAGATCAAAGGGACTCGCCGAGTCCATGAGCTGACTCGACGAGTCGGCGAGGGTTTGTCCCGATGGATTGATTGTGCGATAACTCGGCGAGTTGGGGGTTAACTCGACGAGTTGAGCTAGACTTTTGAGACTTCTGAGGATACGAGAGGACTCGACGAGTCGCTGGAGTGCACTCGACGAGTCGGGTCAAACATGGACTGTTGACTCGAGTTGACCTCTGTTGACTTTAGGGTTTTGGTCAACATGAGTAATAGAGACCATGGAGGGGTAAAATGGTCTTTTATCCACTTCAAAGAATTAGAGAGAGAAAGAGTAGCCTTCGGTTACTTGAGTCGTGAAAAGAGTATTAATTAGAGATATTCATCCTTTGTGTTAGGCGGAGGCTAGTTCGAGATCCGAGCGCGAGGTTACCTGCTCACCTACTTGCGAGGTGAGTCTTCTCACTATACTTTACCTAGAGTGGTAATTATGTGTGACCAGAGGGTCTTATGTGCTTGCTTGAGTTATGCATGATTATGTGATACGTATTGTATGCTATATTATTTGTTGCTTAGACCGGACCGGAGGGTCCAACGAACTATGAGGCCATAGGGTTCTCAATCAGACCGGATCGGAGGGTCCAACGAGCTAGACCGGACCGGAGGGTCCAACGAGCTACGGGACTGGAGGGTCCCGCTGAGACACATAGACCGGAGGGTCTTACAGAGTATAGCCTCGAGTGGCGAATTGTTGTATGTGGTATTTTGGGGAACTCACTAAGCTTCGTGCTTATCGTGTTATGTGTTATGTGTTTCAGGTTGTTCTTAGGATCGCAGGAAGGCACCGGCTTGATTGTACACACCAGTGAGAGAGTTACGTTTTGAGGATCCTGGATTTTAGCCGAGTAATTAAGAAGTTTTGAGTTGTAAACTTAATAAAAGAGATTTTTGTGAAATACATTATGAGGATTATGTGATTTAAAATGAAAAAAATTGTTTTGAAAATTCACGTTGTTACATGTTGAAGTTGTTCACATAATATCATTGTTTCAGAAAGTTAAATCGTTAGTTGAAGTCATCCATCCAACTTGTTGAAGTTGTTCACATGATACCATTATTTCTGAAATCGGGACACTTGGTTCGATCTGACACAAGAACACCATTTTGTTTCTTAGGGTGGGGATCGAACCAGATGATTAAACTTTTGTTTTACGATTATTATCCTAATGGAAGCTTGAGCTTACTCCTCCATTGTGTTGGGACTGGGAAACAAGGAGCATAGTGGATGATTAGGTACGAGGTTTAATAAGTGGGAGAGTGGGATCCAACTGAGGTTTCTGGTTTTAATCTTTTGTAACAACAAGTCTAACTAGCCTAAAATCACCAAGGTAAGATTGTAGGTTCAGACCCAATAACACATTCATGACTTTGACATCTCCATGTAAAATAACAAGCACACAGTCATGATGTGGATATGCAAGAGCATGATCCATGCCTATTATAACCTCGTACCTAGTCTCCTACTTTGTTCCTCGTTTCCCAGTCCCTGCATCATGGAGGAGCAAGCTCAAACTTCGATTAGGATAATAATCGTAAAATATAAGTTTAATCTTCTGGTTCGAACCCCACCTAAGAAACAAACGATTTTCTTTTGTCAGATCGAACAAAGTGTCTTGATTTCAAAAATAATGGTATTAGGTGAACAAATTAAGTTAGACGAACGAATTTAACTACTGATTTAAATTTCTGAAACAATGGTATTATGTGAACAACTTCAACAAGTTGGATGGTTGAATGTGTAAAAAAAATCCTAGATGCGAACAAAAAAAATTGTCTAAATGTGAACAAAACCAATAGTTCATTACCCTCATGGATAATTATCTTTGCAACATATGTGTCATGTATACGCCACGTAAGCTATAACTTGCTATAGCAGGTAATAATGCTCATATATGAACACTTCCAACAAGCTTGTTGTATATATGTGTACAAAAAAAATTACCCAAATATGAACAAAATGAAAAGGTAATTATCATGTTAAGTCAATTTCCCTTCTAGAAACAAAAAGTAGCTTTTGTTTACGAAAGACATTTCTAACCATTAGGTTTTAAATTTGTCATCTTTTTCGATTTGTTTTTTTTCTATTTGATTTTTTTTAATTTTGAAAAATTAACTAAAAACACTTTTAGTTTCAGTTAATTTATTTGAATGATCGGTCAATTTCGAATATGTTTAGAGGGTGTTTCGCTAAGCTTAAAAAATGAGTTTGTTTAACTTGTTACCGGTTCCACACCGGTACAAGTTAAAATGAGTGTTTGGATATAATGTTTTCTAAAACAGCTTATAGCGGTATGGAACCGGAGATAAGTTATTTTTGATAAGTTACTAACCTCTAACTTATCAAAACTTCTTATAACTTATAGTTGTCTAACATTTCTAGGAAATCTTTTTTTACTCATTTTGTCAAACACTAAAAAGGGTTTATCAACTCATAGCATTTTGACACCAGATAAGCTAATCCACGCACTTTTTTAAAAAACTTAACACCGCTATAAGATAATAAGTTATAAATTAAAAAGTACTTCTCATTTTAAATAAGCTTAGTCAAACACCCTCTTAATCTCTTATCAATTACCGAAACATAAAACTTAGCTAAAAATATAACATATCTAAATTCTGATGCTATCAAGGTCCTTAGTCCTCTTATTTATAGAATCTTATTATTATTTTAATAGCACAAACACCATTGAAATGGTTTCGAAACATATGAATCTGATCTTTTTATTCAATCATTTGTAATTTAAATCACTTTGTGCATCTAAGAACTCATCTATGAAATTTGGAGTAAAACTCCATGTATCAAATCGTGTTAGTCTTCAAGATTAAATGATTAATCATTGATGATAGTGTTAGGCTTCAAGAACATTAGTAATCATGATAATGAATTAATGTGTGTTCTTCCAGATCTAAAAATGGGCCAATCGGGCTCGGAATTGGGCTGGATTTCTGTATTAATCGATAACCAAACCTTTTGTTGAGATCCAAAGTGCAAAGGGGAAGGTGGGTGGTCGATATGAAGGTGGGGGCCAACACCATGTATATATAACAAACAAGTAACAACTATTGATATATAATAAACATGGGGTTGACCCCAACCCATTTATGCCTAACCAGAAATCTTGTCAAACTGTTCCATTCATTTAATTCTTTTCATACAAAATCAACTACTACTTGAAATTTGCAACCTGTCTATGTCCATGACCTTCACACACATGATCATACATCCATTACATTAATATCATCATGCTCATGCCCATATGTCCATCATTACTAATATTTCATTCCCCTCTTAACAAAACATAACATGTTCATCATATATATCTTTTGTTTCCCTATATATTATTACTATTTCTTATAACTCAACACACGTATAACAGAGAAAAGTTATCCAGACAACACTTTATTGAAAAGTTAAAGAGAAAAAAATAAAATAACACCTGAGTCAAACAATCTTGGTTTCTTGGATACATATATAAGAATGAATGAAATTATCAAAAGCAACAAAAAGATAATACATAGGAAAAAAAGATTAATTAATGGGTGAACCCAAACCCAAACCCAAACCCAAACCCGGACCCAATAAAAATAACATAAAGAAACATGAATAAAGATATAAAGCACATAAAATGTATACTCAAACTACACAAATTACCATATTATTTTTACCCTTTTGACCATTTGCAAGATTATACCCTTCCAAGGATTTCAAGGCCTTCAGTCCTACAAGACATGATTTTCCGAAATACTTCTCTAAGTTGGCGTTCCAAAGGATCCAATCCATTCTTTAATGCATTACAAACTAAAGACGCCTCTTGAATTCCCATTTGCACTTCTTCTTTCTGTTCTTCGGTCAATGGAAACTGATGAATGGAATCAACAAAATCCGTGATCAAATGAATTGACTTTTCCATTTGGGAAATCTCTTTAAGAAGCCCAGCACTGTTCTTGCGTTCGCGTTTCTTGGATTCATCCATGATTCGGATGTGAAGAAGGTTTAATGGAGTCCCCCATGAGAATTGTCTTGGAATAGATAAATGGAATTGGAGATTCCGATCTTGGCATGGAATCGCAGCCACCAAAGCCCATAAAACAAACATCAGAACAAATCCCATTGTGTAAACGATTGTAGCTAAGCCATTAGTGGCAGAAATTTCATGGGGTTTAGGTGGGAGTAATCCATTAGCTATTGACTGAAGTTGCTTACTTGCTGACCATGAATTAGGGACACTCCATGAAAGTGACCTTGAGTGTCCTGCTTTTTGTTGATTGTCTTTATTCCCTTTGTTTAGACGCCCAAAAGATCGGTTTCTGGTTGAAAAAACGGATGCAGATTCTTTATTTTCATCGAGCATGATGATGGCTAAATCAGTCAAAGCTTTTTTTGCACGCCTAAATTGACCTTCAATCATCATGTTTCTTGGTTTTGAATCGAAAGCACTTGAAACAATGTCTAGATGTTTATACCAAAGTCGAATCTTTTCAATTCCATCACGGATAGCATTACAGATGTCGAGTGCCCTGATACTTCTATCGAAGAATTCTGTTAGAAATTTATCTAAAGGGGGTTTTGAGAGATTTGCTTCGTGGGTGGAGAGAATGATGTTGAAATCTTCTTCACAAGCTATGAAAGCATCTAATAATTTGGATACCCAATTGAGAGAAAGTAGTTCATCGGGAGAAGCTGCTGAAAGGGTGCGGAATTGGCGGAAGACTTGGTGTTCAAATGATCCGAGTTCACAATGGAATTCAGAACTGGAATCGCTGTTGACGTCCATGGAATAGACTTGATTATGATCGTTTCCAATCCCCATTATTGAACGGCGAAAGGTTCCGAAAGGCATCGCGTAACCACTTGTCGTCGGCATCTCAGTAGAACAGGAATTTTCCACTTGTCACTCGATTACTGAAAAAACCCTCCTGTCGAAATCAAATTTATCATCTCGAAATAAAATTAATATACACTACTTCGAACTCGAACTCAAACTCAAACTCAACTTCAAGCAACCCTGAGGAAAACATTTCCAATTCAATCAAGTAAAATTACGATAGCAGTTGTTGAGAGTCTATTCAGCGAATTAAACAAATTTATCACTAAAAAACCCTAAGATCCCAAACTCCCTGCACACAATCGCTCTGAAGCCACATGCAATTAAAGACTGTTAATAATGAATGTAACAACCGGAAATGGAAGAATTTGGAGAAATCCAGAGGAAACTACAGAATGAAATCGTTGAATTGACTTAGGTTGAAGTAGGATTAGATGAAGGAAAGTACCTGTATGAAGCTTCCAAAGATATAGGGAAAAGAGGAACCCTAGCGAAGCCTTCTTACGAGTTCCGATACCATATTTTTGAAGAAGAGTAGAGAAGGGATGTTTTGCTTAAATGGATACAAAGGACTGTAAACGTTTCAAACATGGAGAACCCAAAGACCAAAGTAACAAGCGGACATAAAATTTCAACTCATTGTCAGATAAATATAATAATATTAATATTTATTCATGTATCATATCCAAACAATATTTTATCAAATTATTAAAAGTTCTCCAACAAATGTGAATTGTTGTGACGAAAGACAAAAGTAATTTATTATTGATATATTTTAATTAAAATTGACAATTAATATTTTAACACTTTCTTGAAGTTATAAAGTTCATAACTCGTATAAAACAAGATAACACTATTATTTTAAGTATCAAGGGCTTTTAATCAAACATCATTTTTTTTGGAAAGGGAACTTCCCTAACGAGGGTTTCCGGGCCAGCTTTCGCGCACCGACTAATCCCCCGCTGCAAACATGAGGCTTTGTCTCATGCCCTGGAGTCACTGCAGGCGAACCTCCATGAACACAAGGGCTGAGTGGTGTCAGGATTTGAACATGGGTCAATAGGTTATCCACCATATCTTCCACACGTCTTACCAAGTCACCACAACTCAAGTGGTTTATTTTTTGTTGTTAATTACTATAAAAAAAATGATAAACCTATCGGTTTGAGACTACGGCTGTGTTTGGCGCGTCATAATTAGCTGAAAAGCTAGCTTATTTTTCGAGCTTTTTTAAATTGTCATGTTTGGAATGTCAAAAAGTAGTTTATAAGCTAGTTTATAAGCTAGCTTTTTAAAAAACTACAAAGACTAGCTTTTTAAGATGTTTTTTTAATTTTCCAAATATATCCCTTAATTAATTTTTCAAATATATCCTTTAATTAATTGCAAAGACATTGTTAATATTATTTTTTACGTAAAAATTTTTTTATTTATTTAGTGATAATATTTTTTTTAAACGGCTGAAATTTTATTAACTGACAAGAAAATAGACAAAAAAAAAAAAAAAAAAAAAAACATCAGAATATTAAATACAAAGAATAGTAGTGCAAAAAGAGATAACTAACCCAATTTATTTTATCATTTGTGTTTCTATTAAAACCCAAAAACAAAATTGTGACACAATATCAAATAAGACCGCAAAGTTATGGAAAATCCAAAAGGTTTTTATGATAATGAACAGCTCATTGACTAACAATCATCGTCATATTGTCCGTCTAAGGGGTCGTTTGATAGTTGCTAATTGAGTAAGAGCTGACTGGGTTAAAAGCTGACTGGGTTAGAAGTTCTGACTGAGTTAACTTCTGACTGAAACTTGATGTTTGATTTCGCATCTGACTGACTGTGAAAAATTACTATATTACCCTTAAACAACATTTTTTATAATAATCGTTTATGATTTACCATTTAATTTATAACATTACATTTTTATAAAAACATTCAATACTATTAAATACTATTTACAAATCAAATGAATTAAAACATTAAAATTACATTGTTTTAGCTAAATAACATGCTTAAGTTGCTTTAAATTGTTCTTGATTTGGAGTTCCTTTGACAAAAGCATTATTCAAAACTTACAGCAACATTCTTTTGGCTCATTTTTGCTTTTACTTCCCCTGCTCCACAGTCACAATTTTTATTTTGTTAAAAAAAGTAGTATACGTGAATAAATTCAAATATTCAATCCTTGAATATACAGTGTTTGATTTTTTTAGTTCATGAGAGCTTTGTCATTCTTAAAACATAATTCTCGTGTTTATTATACACCAAATTATCAAAACTTTTAGTGGAAAACAAAGAGCACAACAACAAATTGAAAAGGAAAAATTCTGCAATAACAAAACAACAATCCTTACGATTTAACCCTTTTGTTTGCCCCATTAGAGATTAAAGATAACCCCAATCTTATGTTCTTTTCCCTAATGGCTTTCATAAGCTGTCAATACCAAATAGCAGGATATGATTATGTGAATGAGAATTGAATTCAATAATAGGTAAATCTCTTTGATACAATATTTCAATACAGGAAAAAAACAAAAACAAAACATATAATCCACATAAATCAGAAAGAGGAGGAAGATAGAATACCGACGGCGACGCTGCTAGCTGCGGCGGTAACAGGAGGAGCAAGAGTGCAAGACGATGTGACTGGTGCTGGAGAAGTCGACGATGCATAGTCCGCTGAAGAGAAATTATGTTTAAGGTGTATTAGGGCTATGGGCAAAGGAGTTTGGTCGATTTGTTTGGAGGCATCGCTGGAGGAAGGCCGATCGATTAAAGGAGTCAAGGAACGAGGTGGAAGATGAAGAAAATACGACGAAGGTTAGAAGAGGAGAAGGGCACGCGAGGGAAACGAGGGAAAAGAAGGCGTCTGGTCTCGGTCAGCTTCTTTTTTTTTCATGACCGGGTAAGAGACTAATGGACCGAGTAAGTGATTTATTTACTCAAATCAAACAAGCTTATTGGACTGGGTCAGACAAAAATGTCTGACCGGACCCAGTCTGAACCAAATCAAACACCCCCTAAGTAATCTAATCTTTGACAATGGTAAAAGTTGGAGATTAGATTATCGATATGTCTATCGGTTTGACACCAAGACTTAGAATCATAAGATAGTCAATCGTCTCAATATGATTGATGTTCATTTCTTATTAACATAAATATACAAAGAAGACTCGATCTTTAGTAATAAAGTAAAACGTGATTATATATATATATATATATATATATATATATATATATATATATATATATATATATATTAGATTTGTGCCCGCGCAAAGCAGCGGCGATAATAGTTTTTTTGACGAATATTTTTCTTACGGGAAATATATTAGATTTATGTAATAAAAAAGTATCACTTTTAAGTTAAATATTTATGTTTAGACTTTATATTTATATTGTCTCTTTATATATTTGATGTAAATTAATTAATATCGATGTCTAGTTTAAAAAATATAAATTAATTTATATATATGAATTACCATTTAATAACTTTCCTTAATTCAAGTCATTAAATTTTTGGCAAGTATTAATAATTATTTATGCATAATTAATTTGTACAAAAAGCTTTGTATCTTATACCTCTTAAAATTCAAGATATGACTAATATGCTTTATACTATAGTACAAGATATATATATATATATATATATATATATATATATATATATATATATATATATTCACTTCATATGTTTTTTTTATAAAAATCTATAATTACCTATATATATATATATATATATATATATATATATATATATATATATATATATATATATATTCACTTCATATGTTTTTTTTTATAAAAATCTATAATTACCTATATATTAAAAGCCAAAGTAAGTGGCCACTGACTTCAGTTTTTTATTTTATTTGATTTTGACAATTTAAGTCTTTCTAATATCATCCATCTATTTTGTAAAATAATATTTCAACTGTCTACTTTTTAAAATGTTATTTTTACCCTCTTCAACTTTGAATTTTATAGAATATTACTTTCAACGCCTTTATTTTCTACATTTTTATATTTATTCCCCGTAATATATAAAATCGAGTCACATAATACATTTTGGATTATTTGAACTTACGTACGTAAACTTAAAAACAATTAATCTTATTTGTTTATTTTTATGTATATGTCAATGTAAATTCAAGTTGTTTTATTATGTTTAGATGTAAATTTTACATAAGTTTTCATTTTCATGCTTCTTTTTATTTGCTATTTAGTAACTTTGAACATCCTCATAAAAGATGTAATGTGATAGTCTATTCATTCCCACATAATTATAGGAGTAATTACACGGATGGTCCCTCTAGTTAGGGGATACTTGCATGTCTGGTCCCTAAAAAGTTTTTTTTAACTTGGATCATCCCTAAAGCCTAAATTTGTTACCCGCCCAATCCCTAAATTAACTTTGCCATCTATTTTGTTGTTATTAACCCCCATGTGATTAACATGTTGGGGATATTTTTTTCCTTTCATGTTTACAGTCACTTTAAAACCCACCAACCTTCTTTTTATCAATTTCTTTTTTCTCGTTCATCTCTGTGCACCAGGAAAATCTTTTAATAATAATCTTCATAATATCATGACATGTACCCGAGTTGTGAAGGAGGAAAGGGGGAATAAAGTCAAAAATGTGCTGGGTTCGAAAGTGTTGTGAGATGTCGAAATTGTCTAGGACATTCTGAGTGTTGAAAGTCAGTTTGTAATGTTTATTATAAGGGCATTTATGTTTCGAAATTGTAATGTCGAGTCCCTTATATTTTTTGTGTGCTTTCAGTGTCCCTATAAATATGGGATAGATACATGTTTAGAGATAGCTTGAATACTGGATTCTACTCTCTCTTATTCTCTTGTATTCTCTGAAAGCAATATATTGAGCCAACCATATTATATTTAGATTTCGTGTTCTAAATCTTTTCTTAACTCTGATCTCGTGTTACTTACTCGATTCAATCTACACTACATTTGGTATCAGAGCAGGAATCATTTTGCGTTGATCTGATTTTCTCTAGTTTCAAAAGTATTTTGAGTCTCGTTCTAGATTCAAAAGTTCCCGCACTTTTGATTTTGAAAATATTATTAGATATTATGTAGTGATTCGATTCTGCGATTAGATTGTTTAGTCGAGTGTTCGATTTCAGTTTTCTGGTTAATTCATCCATTAATTTTCAAATTCTTGAAGCTTTTCTCAAAAACCTTCCGTACATCAATGGCGAACTTTAATATGAACACCATGAACTCCTTTTCTCATCTTCTAGGATCTTCTACAAAGATTCCTATGTTAATTCCTAAGTACTACGATCAATGGGCTGATCGTATAGAGGACTACTTAAATGGAATTGATGAGGAACTCTGGAAATGCATCACTGATGATATTCATCCTCCTTATGCTATTCGTAGTGTTGGAACTTCTGCTACAAATCCAAATGTTAATGAACAAACTGAAAGATTGCTGAAGAATGAAAAGAGATGTATGCGAGAACTCCGTGGTGCTCTTCCACCTGTCGTATACAATTATGTTCGTAGCTGCAAAACTTCAAATGAGATCTGGAATACTTTGAGGGAAAAATATCAGGGGAGTGAGAAAACAAAAATCAGTTCAGTAAAACATTGTCTGTTGGAGTTAAGAGAATTTAAACAAAAAGAAGGTGAATCCATCGAATTGTACTATGATCGTCTGAATGAAATCATATACAAGTGCAATACATATGGGATCACCAGGCTGACAATGGAGTTCAATCTCACATTCATTATGGGGCTTCGCAAAGAGTGGTGAAATGTTAGTCTGATGGTGAAGACTCAGCAAAGCTTTGATTATTTCTCTTTGAATGATCTTTACAATCTGTTGAAATCTCATGAATCCGAAGTAAATGAAATTGCTGAAGAATCAAAGATCAGTCTGAGTGGTCCGCTTGCTTTGGTTTCGAAAGTTTCTGGAAGAGAGAATGAGAAAAAAGTCATTGAGAATGAGATTTCGGAAGATGAAGGTGTGATCGTAAACTCATATGACGAAGCTATAACTTTTTACTCAAACAATCGAGTGAAAAAGTTTTATAAAAAGCCATTCAATTCAAAGACAAGAATTGGTGAAACGAAGGGTAGCTTTTCTGGAAAGTCTGGAGGTGAAGAGAAGAAAGTAGAGAAGAAGGAGATCAAGTCTGAATAAGCGAAAGTTGAGAAAAAAGATTAAAGGTGATTCTGGATTCGACTGCCATTATTGTAATGGAGCGAATCATATGGCCAATGATTGCATGTTGCAAAAGAGGGATGAAATGAAGAACAAGGTCAAAGATGAAGCTTATTACGTGGAGAGATTGGAGGAAGTAAGAGCAAAAGAGAAGGGGATGTCACTGGTAGCCAGGGGTATGGATGAAGAAGAGGGAACCTACCAAATCTGGTCCTCAGGTTCTGACGATGAAGAGATGCGAAACCCAACACATGGGGCCATGTTCGCGAAGTATGAAGAAGAGGAGGAAAAGAAAGTCACTGGAAAGTGCTTTGTTTCGAAATCAACTCCCAAATCACCAATGACATCTCAGGTACGTTCTCTTTTGCAATCATTTAACATTCCTTCAAATTCATATGATTCAATTTTATCTGATTTTGATGTTGCAATTACTTATGTTAATGATCTACTTAACTCTGCTAGTGATGATGCTAAAAGGTCTAGTACTCAACTGCTAGAAACACAAAGGATTTTAGAGTCGAAGAAAGCAAGAATAGATCATTTAGAATTACAAATCACGAATATCATGTGTGATATGGATAGCTTAAGTGCAGATGTAAAGGACTTGTTAAAGTAGAGAAACATCTATTGTAACACTATAAAACATTTATATGCTAAAATAACTGCTTTACATCATTCATCTGATATAAGTAAAGAGCAGCATAGGAAAATTTTGCCCTTTTTAGCATTTGAAAGGGAGAAGATTGATTCAACTTCCTATGACTGTGAGAAAACAATCTGTTAGTTTGATATGGTTCTAGATGATAGATATCCATATGGGATTGTGAAAATTGATGAATGTTTAGATGCAAATGAATTGGTTGATATTGTGAATAAGACTTCGACCAAAAACAAACAAATCAAAAATTTTGAAAAGAACTGAGAATTCGACATCTAACTCTCAAAACAATGTTGCTGATATCGAAGATGATTCTGACAATATTAGTGAAATTGACGAGGAAGAAGTTGTTGATTGTTCTTAATTTTCTGTAATTAATGTCACTTCTATGGCTAATGGTAAAGAAAAATGTATTGATTCTTCGGTTAAAGGTGACAAAGACCAACCCTCTACTTCGAAAGTTTATGATCCTGACTATGTGACTGTCGAAGATAGTCAAACCGATAGTGATGGTGATGAAGAAGTTTCGAAGGAAACAACAATTCCCCGAGTTGTTGTTGAACAGGTCTACAAAGAAACAGAGAAATTCGACAAAATCTTGAAAGAAAAGGGTTCTCATTATCTTGAATCAAATTCTGTTGTATATCCAAATTTCAAATGCTCTGATGATGTTGTTTTTCCGAATCAAGTATTTGTTACAACTGGAAATGGAGAGAAAGTTAATCCTGAAGTTAACAAAATTGTTGAAGAGGACAACAAGAAAGCTTCGAATGAAGGATTTTTCTCAAATCAAAGCACGGTTGAAAATAATCTCAATAAAAATTCGTCAACTTTTCAACGTCAAAAACCAAGTCGAATTTGGACTGTTAAAATTGGAAATTCAAAGGTTGACCAACATACAAATGCCAATGTTTTTGAAAAACCGAATCAAAAAGTTAAAATTTCAAATGAGGATATTTTGAAAATGTCTAAAGAAAATGGAATTTCAATGAACAAAACTCGAAAGAGAGCTTATTGGCAGGATTATGAAACTAAAAAGAAAACAACGTGCTTCAACCAAAATGTCTGAAAAGAAAAGGATTGTTCCTGATAAGACAAAAACTCAAAAATCATTTGGTGTTCAAAACAAACCAAATTCAAAACCCACTCAATCACAAAAAGATTTTTCTAAAACCAAAGCACCCGTTTCGAATTCAAATGTTCAAATGTCTTATCATGAGAATTACGTGAAACACCAACAAACAAAGAACTTTGATCAACATTATCAAAACAAAAGGTTTTCACAAAAAAAAATTCAAAGAAGAGGTTTTCAATCAAATGAACATCAGAATTATCATCATGTTTTTCATAAAAATCAATTTTTGAATTCACAAAAAGTTTTTGCAAAAACAAAAGTTGGGTATCGAAATCATTTTCAAAATCGATTTCAACCTAATGTTTCCACAAAATCACCTTCAAGAAATTTTGACAAGTTGAAGGTGTTGGATTAGATGTCTAAGCCCATAACTATTATTGGTATGTACTCGACCGAGTGTAGCATGGTCCATTTGGGTTGCATAACACCAGGACAATTTGTTAGGATGGACTCTTGAGAGAAGGTTATATATGATTTGTTAATATATTATAAGTTATATTATATTAATATGAAATCATATGTTTTAATTAGTATTGATCAAGAATTAATTTGGAATTAATTTAGTGATCAAAAGAGACTAATTAAATCTATGGGGACTAATTATGGTAATTAATTATATTTATATGTGTTAGGCTTATGATCCATGTTGGACCAAGTTTATGTATGGATACATAAAGAGTTGGGCCACATGAACCATGGATCATAATACCCATGTGTATGGATTTGGGTTATACCCATGACCCTTGAAATGCCACATATAAATACATACTCCATTGCCCAAAATCGCAACTTGCAAGTGCTTCATTTTCTTAGAGAAATATGGAGGTGTTTTGGTGCATGGAATTCTCTCTCAAGAGTCACCTTTGTCCTAGGTGAGTTGTGATTCCATTTGAGGTGCAACACTTGGGGCACTAAGTTCTTAAAGGCCAAAGTCCTTCTAGCAACACCAAATACATCAAGACTTCAAGCCACATAAAAAAGGTATGTTACTCTAACTAGTATCTTGTATTGTTTATGTCAAATTGCATGCTAGTTATAGGTTTAATGCCTTGGAAACTCCTTTGCATGTATAATTAGTGAAAACATAGATCCAAGGTATTTATGGTTGTATGTGCACCATAGGATGTTGTAGTATACTAAGACCCAACAGAAGGTTCAAGGGAGAAGACATGAATCTTTTAAGACTGAACAACCCAAGTTTCCAAAACCACCTTCGAAACAAACAGGTAAAGCGTAATTTGTTAAAGGAAAAACAGATGTGAAGAATATCAATCACTAGTTGGAAGGAAAAGGAAAAAGTTTTCAATCAGGGAAATTCTCTTAAGAACAGATCGAGGAAGCTTATGAGAAGAATTTGAATGAATCTTCTCATGGAAGTTCGTCATCCAAGTAGTTGAATCCTACTGTTGAACAATGGAGAGTTGTTTCGAAAGAAAAGTTTGGCATGATGAATAGCACGAAGTTGAGAGTACCAATGGCAGTTGGAACAAGACTTGGTCCTTCGTTGGATAAACCAGCTGTTGATCTCACTTTATATCGAAGCATGATAGGTTCTTTACTATACCTCACGGCTAGTCGACCTGATATTATGTTTTCTGTGTGCAATTGTGCTAGGTACCAATCGAATCCTAGAGAACCTCATCTTACTGCTGTGAAGAACATTTTTTGCTATCTCAAAGGCACAGTTTCGTTAGGATTGTGGTATCCTTCAAAAACAGGGTTTTTCATTCAAGCATTTTCGGATGCTGACTTGGGTGGTTGTCAACTTGATCGCAAAAGCACAAGTGGAGTATGTCAACTATTGGATGGGAAGCTTGTAAGTTGGCAATAGAAAAAGCAAACCTGTGTTTCGATTTCCACAGCAGAAGCATAATATGTTGTTGTTGCAGCTTGCACTTCACAAATCATATGGATACAAAGTCAACTGCGTGATTATGCAATCAATATGAAGAAAATTTTGTTGTATTGTGACTCACAAAGTGCCATTCGTATCTGTCATAATCATGTGCAACATTCGAAAACCAAATACATTGCTCTTCGTTATCATTTTATCAAAGATCACGTTGAAGATGAAAACATAGAAGTTCATTTTGTAAAGACAACATATCAGCTTGTTGATATCTTTACAAAACCATTAGATGAAAAATCTTTCGTAAGAATACTGACGAGCTTAGGAATGATCGATGCAAATTCAGTTCCAGGACTGATTTCGTTAGAATGACAAGCCAAAGTGGTGGAAAGATGTCGATTTAGCGGTTACTGTTCACAGTCAATGCTTTGACGCTTCGCTTTCAACATCATGCACAATGGTTTGACAAAATCTTCGCTACTTTTGTTATTTTTCTTATTTTCGCTAATCATGTACATTTCTTTTATGTTTGCTATTTTTCTTTAAAAATCAAAAACAAAAAAAGATTTTTCATTTTTGTCTTTTTTCTTCAAAATTCAAAAATATCAAAAATATTTTCTTATTTTTGTAATTTTCTTTTATAAAATCAAACATCCAAAAATATTTTTGTTCTTTTAATTTTTCTAGTGTAGCTTTTAGCGAAGATTCTTGATGGCTCATGCCTGTTGCTTTAGGGAAAGTGTAACATCCCGATTTCCAGGAATGAGATTTCAGGTATTTTCAGGCAAATAAGAAAGCCTACTCGACGAGTTGGAGGCACCAACTCGTCGTGTAGAGATTAGTTATCGTGCATGAATTTCAGGATCTACTCGACGAGTTGGAGGACCCAACTCGACGAGTAGGAGCTGGAAAGTGGAAACCCTAATTTTTAGGGTTTGCACCCTATTTAAAGACCCTTAACTTCTCTCCTCGGCCTCCCTTTCCATCTTCACGAGCAGAAAAGAACCCTAAGCGATCTAGCCTCCATTTTTCAGCGTGTGAGGTTAAAAGAGAGTGTGTTTAGAGCATTTCTTGAAGAGTCAAGAGCTTGGGACAAGGAAGAGCTTGTAGATCCGGCCTTTCCAATGTTGTGGAAGCAAGATTGAGGTACAAAGCTACCACCTTGACATTTCATTGCTTAGATCTTCCCTTGTGAAAGAAAATGGTCATTTCTAGGGCAAAATGGAGTCATTTTCGGATTTGAGCTTGTCACAAGGACATGGCTTCAGATCTGGACTCCTCTTGGTCCCTATAGCCATAAAGTTACCTGATTGAGCAAGCTTGGGCATTTCTCTTTGAGTTAAACCTTTCCTTTAGTTTGATTTTGGCATTTAGAACCATGCATGTATGTAAAGTTTGCAACTTTACGTGGAAACCGTGCCCTAGGAGGTTAGATCTACAATATGGAGCTTTAGGGTGGCTTAAAATGTATGTATAAGAAATGGATTGCATGAACTCGACGAGTCGCATAGCCGACTTGGCGAGTCAGATGAAGATTGCCCATATTTGATTCTGCATGAACTCGGCGAGTCAGTAAGAGGACTCGACGAGTCAGTTAGGGTTTTCCCCGACATCTGGACACGTATGGACTCAACGAGTTGGTTGGAAACTCGGCGAGTCAGTTAGGGTTTTATGACTTCTTGATTTCTTAAGGAACTCGACGAGTTGCTAGTTGCACTCGACGAGTCGGGTCAACATGGACCGTTGACTTTGACCGTTGACTTTGACTTTTACCAAGGGTTGACCAGTTGGACTTTTGAGGGTATTTTGGTAAATTGGGATTTTGATGGACTTGGACCTATGGTGGCTATAGGTGGTTGAGTTTGTGACAGTGATTCGGGAGTTTGATTTTATCGCTACAGCTCGACACTTGTGAGGTGAGTTATCTTCACTATACTCAAGGTTCTATGGCACCAAGGCCAGCCCTTTGGATGGTTATCCTAGTTATCTTGTGATTATATGTTGTGATGCTATGTTAGATTTGTATCCTGGTTATAGGATGATGCTATGATTAGTGACCTGTTAGATCTGTATGAATATCGGTACATGCTAGCTTACACGATTTAAAGGATCTTAGGCTGAAGGGTTGGGTTCTGCTGCGCAGCTCTCGTTTGAGTCTAACCGTTGTGGGATCGAATCTTTTAGCCTAAGATTGTTTAAACTGTGGGGGAATGTATGCTTAGTGACCCGCAAGTCGGTTTGACTGTCTGTAGACTGTTATGTGATTACTTGCTATATGTGCACATGCTTGATTGGTAGTTGAGGGTATTCCATCCTGAGGATGATTGGACCCTAGTATGTTGTCTCTGTAGACTTTTATATGATTATATGATATAGGTGCACATGTTTGATAGTATGTGGGCATTCCAACCCGATGGTTGTGGGCCGAGAGTATTCCATCCCGAGGATGATTGGACTCATAGTATGTAGGCATTCCAACCCGATGGTTGTGGGCCAAGAGTATTCCATCCCGATGATGATTGGACTCATAGTATGTGGGGATTCCAACCCGATGGTTGTGGGCCAAGAGTATTCCATCTCGAGGATGATTGGACTCATAGTATGTGGGCATTCCAACCCGATGGTTTTGGGCCGAGAGCATTCCATCCCGAGGATGATTGGGCTCGTAGTATATTGGCATTCCAACCCGATGGTTGAGGGCCTGGGGGTATTCCAACTCAATGGTTGATTGGACCCATAGTATGTTGGCATTCCAACCCGATGGTTGAGGGCATGGGGTATTGCATCCCGATGGATGATTGGACTCATAGTATGTTGTTTGTTATTATATGTGTATTGTTGTGTGTATGAGTATTTTGGGGGTAACTCACTAAGCCTTCGAGCTTACTTTTATCGATTATTGTTTCAGGTACTTCTGATGATCTCGGGAAGGAGAAGGCGTGATCGTACACCACCTCATGTTTTTATGATTTGATTCTGGGGATACTCTGATGTCTAAACTATTTTGAAAACACTTTATAATTATTAATGATTTTGAATGGTTGAAAAAGTTTTAAATTGGCTTGAATTTTATGGATGTTACAGAAAGGTATCTTTTCGACACTTTGTCCTAGTTAGCATGTCCCTAGAAGCATGTTGCAGCATGTCGACCCAAGCCTCCATGACTCGATGTGTTTTCGAAAGCCTTAATGGACTTTTCATCACGAAAATTCCTTCCCAATTAGGTTGTATTCACATTAGTCCCTGAGCTACCTTACTCTTCTCACATGAGTTAAGAGTTTACTGCTTGGTCCACGAATAGCAGAGGTACTTTCGATTCTTGAACCAATCTTTTTCATCAAATATTCTTACACGATAACACACCATGACATATGTCCAAGAGATCTCTGGTATAAACCAATCAGTATTTAGGCATAACAAAACTCTGTGTTTATGATCCTAATTCATGAGACCGTGAAGAAGGTGAAACCCCATCTTTTCGAAACAATTAAGGAATTGACGGGGAACATTTGCTCCAGAATGCAACGAAACATTTGTTTCAGTACCTTTGATATCCAAAATCATATTTCTTCGTTCTGCGTGGTCTTGGTAAAATGTTCGACACCCACGACATTTTTACCCAACATGATCCAAAAAAAAAATTTGGAATATGATTTCCGTCTGGATATTAATTTTATTCTTCGTCACTTGAAATATTTTTCCACAACCTACATGTCACTGACTACACTGGTCATACATGTCATTTTGTTTACAATTTTTCACACTTATTTTAAGTTGTGAATTGAAACGAAATGTTAGCCAACCCACGAAGATTTTTAAAAGATGCCCTTCGATACTCCTTTATGAGTATTCGATTGTAATTCACATGAAACCACACAAGCTGTTCGACATCTCTCTTGATGTAGAATGAAGCGATCTTTGCCTGGGGTCTTACTGCTTTTGTGTCGATTTCTAATTGACATCACAGCTCCAAATTTTTTTTAATTGCTTCTTATCTTATTCTTCGGAACACATTGCACTCATGAAACCCTTGTGGTTCTGATTAATATCAACTCAGGCTGATGATTTCGAAAGTCTGGCACATGATTTCGCTTTTCAACCCAGAAGTAAAAGAGCCCAACCTCCATGCCGAAGGTTTCTGACGGTTCTTATCCTCTTGGTACAATCGAATAGACTGATGGAAGAGACGTTCTGGTTACTACGCGGGTTTCAAGGAAAAGTGATCATCACTTTTTCAGACATGGCTACCTTTACGACATCAGGTCCGCTTTTCTTGGTGACACATGGCTTAGCATTTAATGCACAAACCGCTTCAAAATCAAATGGGGTTTAGATATAAACGGGATTTTTGGGGTTTCATTCCAATTTTACACATTCAAGATATCCCCAAATTAATCTACTCTCTGTTCTTCTCAAACTTTCAAAACCCTAACCATGGCGGCTAAGCATGTTGATTCACATACAACTAAAGACGTTTCTTCTCAACCCATCATGAAGATTCAAAGCACCAATTATCAAGTTCAATCCGCTGTTAATGCTTACCCAGAGGAATTACAGATGCTAATTGTTTCTCTTCAAAATTCAGTGTTATCCACGGTAATGTTTAGTTCTTTTTCTGCACCGCTATCCTGATTGTCACTTGCTGGTTCTACGACCACTTATAGCAAGACGATGAAGATTGTGACATTCCAGATGATGAATGACAAGAAGTTCAGGATAACGAAGAAACTTTTTGCTCAGATTCTCAATATTCCAAATGTTGCACCCTTCTACAAGGTAAAAAATAAACAAGTCATTCATATGTTCAACGAGATGGGTTATCAACCTACTCTTACCAAGATCAGTGAATTTAAGAAGTCTAGCTTTCCTTGTCTCCAGAACTTCTTATTTGGCATATACCTTCGATGCTTGACGGGTCGAAGTGTGGGGTTGGATAAAGCTAAATTGGAGGTTTACGCTATGGTGGCTGGTATTTACTATGATTTATCAGCGGACTATGCAACCTAATTGTGGGATGAGTTTGTAAAAAGAATCGGGAATACAAATGTTGTAGATGGGATATCGTGTGCTCGCTACTTGAGCCTAATTCTGCAATTTGTCTATGAGAAGGAAGGCATTATGGTTCCTGAAAACGAACTGAATTCTCAATGTATCATTATCCCAAAACCGTTTAAGATAATATTGATGTATTTCCAACTGTTGCTCATATCCCAAATGCGATGCTTCGAAAAGTTGATCAAACGAATCCAATATTGGTAGCTTACTTGCAGACTATCAATCCACCAATTGAGACTGGAGTGTTGTTACAAAAGTCTAATGAAGGTTCTTCGAAGAAGTGCAGAGGATCAAAGAAGGATGATCAGGCTAGTCCCTCAAAACCTATTCCTATACCAGTTGAAAAGTTGGCTAAGTCACCCAAGAAAGTTGTTAAAGGAGAAAAATCTCCGAAGAGAAATCCCAGCCTGTAGTTGAAGAAACTTTAACACCTTCGAAGGAGGTGGTACCTTCAAAGTTAGGTGTGTTGAAATGGTTGGAGAAAATGGCTCATAAACCACGCCATTCACCTATACGATCAACAAGTTTTTCACCAAAACTTACTCACAAACCTCAACTTAATAGAAAGGGGGTTGTATTTCGCGAAATCCCAACACCAGCATATCCAGCATCGAAGAAAAGGCGTGCTGAAGACATGACAAAACGAATTTCCAAGAAGCAGAAGAAACAAAGGAAGCTTCGAATTGTTGAAGATTCTATGGATGAGGATGTAGTTCATGAATCTCCACTTAGAGATAATACAATGGGAAAATCTTCACCTAAGAGGGGTTCTCCAATCAAGTCGAATCTCGAGGCGATTGGAAATCCTGGTGGCAATGTGGAAGCTTCTAAAGTCGACACAACCATCAATCAAGGTGAACAATCGATGAATTCTACTCCTATGAAGACTATTGTCATACAACTCGGAGTGTCGACTGCCGAATCAATTTTTGAGGAGGTTCGCACTTCAGGCATCACTGCGAACATATCTAATATGGACGTAAATGCCAATAAGGGTGAAGGAGTATCGAACGAAGAAGCCCAAGGTTATCCTTCTCTTATTATCTCTTCTACTTTTAAAACATCTGGTGTTGATACCACAGTCTCTTTACCATCATTTCATATTCCTACTTTATCCAAATTACCTTCATCAACCCATTCACCTACCTTCGAAAACATCATGCAATAACCCATCGTTTCTTTATTCCCATCCCAATCCATAGAAGGTCCAAAAACCGTTCAGGATGATGAAACTGATGATGGTGGATTCATGGGTTCCTTTGCTGATATTGAATTCGACTCTGAAGAAGAAAACATACCAGATCACATGTTGATGTCTGGGAAGCAATTTAAGATTCTAAATCGGAAGCTTAATTCCTTGCTACAATTACAAGCGGATGCAGGGGTAAACATTTAGTATCTGGAATAGAAGTGGATGTGATGTTGAAAGCTCAAGAGCATCGTATTCAGAATAAACTTGATCAGATAGACAAGAGCAGTGAGTTAAGGGTAAAAGCTCAATCTGATTCCTTTAAGGGTGTACTTAGTGACTTGAAGGCAGTTACAAAAGAGCGACATGTTCTTTTTATTCAAGATGTCAAGACTGTTCGAGAAGATGTGAATAGAAAAATCGAAGAGTTACGAGCTGATATGGAAAAGTAGATTAACGATTTGACTCACATTTATTCTTCTCTTCTCACGAAGGTTGATATAATTACTGAGGCAGTAACGAAAGTGATTCAATGGTATAACTCCATGGCTCCGAAACTTGATAAGAAGGCTGAAGTTCATGCTACAAGTTTTGGGAATGTTGCTAAGTTGCTGGGTGATTTAAAGGATCTATTGTCAAAATATGGATCTTTTTCATCTTCATTACTCACTCTTGAGTTTTAACTTAGAAGATTCACTTGTTAGAGTCAACCATTCACAACGAATTTGCTCCGCTTGCGAAACTTATCAATTTGATGCCAACGGATGCCCCGCCTGTTGTTACAAGGGTGCAAGGGGGAGAAAGGAGGAATGTTGGCATAAGTAAAGGTGAAGGAGGTTCTGGCAAAATAGGTGATTATGCGAAGGTAGTTGGAAAAGTTTTAACTACTCAAATTCCGACTTCATTACCAAAAACATCCACAATAACAACATCAACAACAACAACAACAACAAAACCAATAACCAAGGGCATTGTGATTGGATCTGCTGGTGGAGGTTCAAGTTCTTTGAAACCACCTCCTACTACTCAAGAGATGCAGAAAAAAGGAAAGGGTATAATTACTGAGCTTTCTGCTGAAGAAAAGAAAGTTGCTCTTGAAAAGGAGATAGAGAAACAAAAGCAAATCCAGTGTATTCTTCGTCAAATAGCAAATGACCCTCCTGGTCTCAACAAAGGTGATCCTACAAAGCTTTATTCGTATGAGAATATCGAAGCTTTGACTATTGTTGGGGAGATGCATGACTTCGAAAAGGCACCCAAGAAAAGTTACAATACAGAGAACACCAACTTTAATCAGTTGGACTTTCCAATCAACAAAATGATGTTATTGGATGAGCAGTTTGAGATTGCTGATAAGTATAAAGACAAAGTTGAATTTAAGCATTTGAAGTTTCGATTCCATGTTGTGCTTGGAAAAAGGGAGGAGGAAATATGGTCTCTAGTCAAGATAGTTCATGTTCTCGGCATATCTAAAGATGTTCTATTCGAGGGTGTGTTGCAGAATTATCAATATCATGCAGTCCGAGCCAACAATGTTGTATTTGACTTCTCGGTTGCAGACTTCCCTTTAATGAATCTTCATGATTTGTTGGTTGTCGCGAAGATTTTTCAGAGTGTTGATGTTTCAAAGCTACAAGTGACGAACAAAGAAGATTTTGTGAATGGTTTTGCTCACTTGAAGGTGTTTATTGATGGATACTATGGAGCTTTGGCATTAACTGATGTTGAACTGGCACAAGCATTGGACAAAGAGATTACTGTTCCTCAAACTATACTAAAGAGTAAGGCTAGTTTGAAAGATTTTGAAGATGGAGAGATTTTCTTGAAACCTCTAGGAATTTTGTTCGTTGCCAAAAACAAGAAGGGCAACAACTCAAAATTTTTGTTTCAAGTGTGTGATGTTGAGAGGTATACCATGCCTCATTACACAAATCTCATGGTCCGAATGAACAGATGTGCCAAGAAGAACGAAAAGGAAAAGGCTGAAATTCGAAAGGTGATCAATTGGTATGCTGAAATTCGAAGAGTTATTTATCAAGATGCTACGATGCTAATGTTATAGATTCGATATTTCTCACAAAGGGGGGGGGGGGATGTTGGGCTCGAAAGTGTTATGAGATGTCGAAATTGTCTAGGACATTCTGAGTGTCGAAAGTCAGTTTGTAATGTTTATTATAAGGGCATTTATGTTTCGAAATAGCTTGAATACTGGATTGTACTCTCTCTTATTCTCTTGTATTCTCTGAAAGCAATATATTGAGCCAACCAGATTATATTTAGATTTCGTGTTCTAAATCTTTTCTTAACTCTGATCTCGTGTTACTTACTCGATTCAATCTACACTACAAAATAAACCTTGTTTTTTGGTGTACAACAACAATGGGTAGCAATAATGGGTTTAAAGGGTAAATTTGTTTTAGTAGCATTCTTCTCCTTCGATTCTCATGTAGGTTGAAATTAGGCACCTACACTGAAAAATCCTTCTTCATTATTATCAGTCTAAATTGGAACTTCACCTCTTATACAAAGAGTTAACAACAGATAAAATATAAATTCAAGTTTCTAACATGTCTTAAAACTAGGTTCAGGGACTAACTTGATTTGGACTGACTAATTCCTTCCAACTAAGCAATCCATATAAGTTTTACATCATAAAATCAAGTTTGCATATTGCAAACTTCTAAAAGATGTACATTACATTGAATTGGAAAATTTTCATACAAAGAATTCCTAAATCATACTTCGCCAAGTGCTAGAATCCAAATTGATAAAACCTCATCTCTCTCTCTCTCTCTCTCTCTCTCTCTCTCTCTCTCTCTCTTTCTCTCTCTCTCCAGCCAAGAAGGAGCTCTGAAAGCACTTGTCTTCGAATTCCTGATGACTGCCTCTGTATCCAGACAACAAAATACTTGTCCGTGTTCCTCTTCCTAAATAGATCCCCAGGTGCATGACTGCCTTTATATGGATGAATCCTCCTTAAAGCTTAAGACATGTTGTCATTGTGAATCGTTTCCAAATCCCAGAAATCAGTGACAATGTTCCTTGTTTCCACAACCTAGAGAATCGGTGATGTTTATTTTTTCGAACCTTAGAAATCATCGGCATTGTTTATCGTTTCTGTAGACTCCTCCATCATCAGCGTTCTTCATCGTCTCCACGCCACAAAAATCACAACCATCATCAGCGTTTCCGTAGATTCCTAAATCGATCTATGCGTTTACTTTTTATTGTGACGACCTGTTGTTCGATTTCAAGGAGAAGAAGGCACTTGCGATGTGGTAGACGATTTGGGAGAAGTGAAGAAAGAAGAAGAAGGGTGAGGACGTGAGGGGGTGGGTGGCGGTGATTTCCTTATCTATTTCTCTCTACATATATTAAATATAAAAGTAAGGGTAGATATGTCTTTTCACCATGGTTTAACAACAAAACAAACGGAAAATTATTTTAGGGAGTGGGCGGGTAACAAATTTAAGTTTTGGGATGGTCGGGTTAAAAAAAAAAACCTTTTAGAGACCTAACCACAGGGACCTTACATGTAATTTACTCTAATTATAGATATGGTTACGACCGGAGCCCTGCAATAAAACAAGGGTCATCATCCAAATAATTAAATTCTTCTATTTTGTAGACTCATAATGCTTCTATATCTGTGGAGATTTCTTTTGGGTTGAATTTTATATATTAGACGAGACATAATTGCTCTTTAGTTTGTCTGTAGGTTTTATGAAAAAAAATCAAAATATAAATTCTTATTAATTCTTAGAAGCTGTTGGTGATACTGATTTTAATTAATATTTTTTTTAGTTTTATTTATATTATTTTATAATATACTTATATTGAAACAATCTAAATTTATCTGTAATCTGTACAGTTAATGCTTCATTTGGACTGGACATAGAGAGTGACATTTCTTTCCTTCAATGTTCCGTTGGCATGTAGTGATCGAGACTTATTTATCAGAGTAAATGCAATAGCCACGTTCATTCATGTATCTGTGTATTATAATATTTAATTTTTAAATATTTGATCGTGTATAAATTCATAAAAGATGTAGGCTCAAGTTTTGGCATCTCCTTTCTTGCTACGTGAACATATTGATTTATCCCCCAAATGCTTACTGTGGCACCCCTTTTACTTTCAAATCTTTCTATTACAACACTGAAGTTCAATTTTTTTTAGTAAGGCATTGTTGTGTGAAATATCTATCCAACAATAGCATTATACTTTTAACTTTTTTTAATATAAGAACATTATATACTTTAAAGCGTTTACACCTTTAGAGTAGCGACTACGATTTTCATTTAGATGCATGTAATCACATTGCTTCTTTAAAATATAATATTGTTTCTTTTTGGAACTGTAAATTTTTATTAGATCGCTAACAGCACACTAAAAATAAAGGAACATTACAAAATAGAAATAGTTAAAATGGAATCTTACAACCAACCAACTTAGTTTCAATTACAATATATGTTAACATTCGAAATCAAAAAAAGAAAAAAAAAAAGAAAAAGAAGAAGAAGAAGAAGGAGAGAGAGAGAGAGAGAGAGAGAGAGAGAGAGAGAGAGTCACTAGTACAAAACTGTGCTATGGCGTCAGTTTTTGAAAACCGGGTCTTCTCAGTTTTTATATTTCTCATCACTAAAGGTCATAAACTAATTCACATGATTGTTTACATGACAGTGTACTGAAAACGAGTCACCATTAGACATCAAACTTCACACATTCATGTCGGTTTTACATAAAAAAAGTAACAATTAGTGCGACAACCTAAAACGGTGGGCAAATGTCATCTGTTTATAACGGGTCAGTTATTAAGCGAGATAAAAGGTATTGAGGTTTCATTTTAAGTGATTCAAATCTTATATTGAAATTTGTAACCTGAAAAAACTCGGGACAAGTCGTGCCACGGTTGAAAACCATGGCCAAATGTCATCTTTTACAATGGGTTTTCTTATGTTATTTGTACATTTACCTTGTGTTGGGTATTAAGTGAGACGTAAAGACATAAGGTAATAAATACATAAGGTGTCGAAGTTTCATTTTAAGTGATCCCCTCTACTTATTTAGTTTAGATAAATATTAAGTAAATAGGTAATATGTGTTTTGGATTTCATTTTGAACCTCAAATTAAAAAACATTTAGGTGGTGGAAAAGTCAATAAGTCAATAAGTAGTTTTTGATAAAGTGTTTCTCCATTATTAAAAGATTGTTCACAACATTAATTTACAAATTAACTGTTATCCATTATTAAACATCCTTAATAATTTGTACCAGCAAGAGAGTGACACGTGGCGGCTTCCGGATGGATCCACGAAGCTTAGGGGCGACGCACACAGATAATTACGTCGCGCGCACCTCAAAATCCTGCTATAAATAGGAGTGTCTGCAGACCCCATCTGCACACCATTCCTAAGCAGCTCTCTCTCTCTCTCTCTCTCTCTCTCTCTCTCTTGTCGAAGTCGCACCATCCCGAGGCGATCTATGAGGTCTTGAGCACGAATCTACCCTACATCAAAGTATCATGCTTCTAGGGTGAGTTTCACGGCCCCACTTTTTATGTTTTCAAATGATTTGGGTGGGGGGGATACATGTTATAGAACTATTTCAATGATTTTACAAAAGATTATTGCTTGTAATATATCAATAGTTTTCAAATTGCATGCAAACGTTAGGATAATACTATGTCCGGTAGTTACCCTACCTAAGCTTTAAGAATAATATTGTACCTAGTCATTATAATGCCTAAGATTATACTAAAAGATTATACCTAGTTGTTATGCTGGTATATTTCCTATAATAACCTAGTTTCTAGTCGTTATGCTAGCAAAATTTTATGATAAGCATTGTACTTAGTTGTTATTATGCCTTAATATCCAAGAACCTAATAATTATTTTATAGATATCTTATAATATATATACGTATAAGAATAATTATTGAATAAACTATATAAAAAAGAAAACTTAAGGGTAGGCTATGTACTTAACTGTACAATGCCCTAATATCCTATCAATGATATCAAAGCAAAGATAATTATTATATACTAGGTGTAAGACTCATGTATTACATGAGTTAATTAAAAAAAATTAAATATAAAAGTCTAAATATTTAAGAACTTTGGATTTATAAGAAAATAAGAAAAATAATAAATTATTAAAATTGATTTTTTTTATCTTTTACATTTAAATAAATAAACAAAATAAACTAGAATTTGAAAATTTTGAAATAAGAAGATAAGCCCATTAATGAAATTGATATTTATTTATTACTATATTTATTGTAATTATTATATTAAAGTATTATGTGGAATTTATTAAAATAGAAAAACCTATAAAATGACATGTGGAAAACAAATTAATTCAAAATAAACACAAATTGACATTTGGCAAATTGAATGAGAATGTGACATGTGGCAAAAAAAACCTTCATTTATTAGAGTAGATAGGGTTAAGTATATATATGAATAATTATGTAAGGAAAAGTGTATTAAAGGAAACACTGAAGAGGAAAATTTTCAAGTCATATAGCTCGGTTATAGGGACCAGGGGCGGATTTAGCCTGGTCCCGGTGTTGCACCGGTAACACCTGCTTTTTCTGTCTGTAGTGGAAAAAATTTTGACTTTTTTTTTGTTTGTACCTATTTTTCATGTACCAACAACACATATTGTCACAACTAGTATTTTTAACTAGGTAATTCTGTCCTCATGTAAACATCAACTATTGTAAGACTTGTGCTAACACATTAAAGTTTACATTAAGGTTCCTAATGAACCATGTATTGTTATATTACAAAGCATTTATATCTCTCTATCTCTCCCAAATCTCTCTATGTATCTCAAATCTCTCCCAAATCTCTCTATGTATCTCAGATCTCTCCCAAATCTCTCTATGTATCTCCCTTAGTCGAAACAACTCAAAACGAAAGGAGAAAACTCAAAAGAACAAGCCCATTCTGGAATACACTATTCATTCTCGGAGCCTCTCTTCTTGGTCCGGAACCCTCTTGGTCCAGAACCCTCTTAGTCTGGAATACCTTCTAAGGAACCGGGAAGATTCGCATCTCGGAACCCCCCTGCTTCGGACATCCTCGCAGCTCCGGAAGGTTTAGCTTCGGAAGATATCACATTGACTCGCTTCGGAATTTCTAGCCGCCTTCGTACCTTCGGCCCGGACCTGCTAACTTCACATCTGACTCCGGAACCAAGGAAATACTCCGGATTTTACTATTTTCACTTCGGAATTCGCCCTTTTAACTCCGGATTTTGCCAAATGACTCCGGAACTCCCTAATACACTTTGGACCCTCGCAGATTCCGGACTACACTCCAGATTTTAGACCATTTCGGAACTTTTCTTCATTTTAAGGCAATTTGACGTCGGGAATCCCACCAAACTTGTATTTTTCATAACTTAGACCCCTTAAACCTTTATTTTATGCCAAATTTGAATATTTAAAACATATTTACATAAAATAATATTTAAGATTTATGAAGGTATTGTTTAAATCAAGATAAGAATAAGATAAGGATAAGAGGGTTTGACTTTATGATGTGATGTAATCCCCCATTCTCCATGCAAATCATAGTAACCCATGCATTACCCACCAAATAACAATGCTTGAACCATCAGATTTCCATGCACATAGTTTCCCCCTTTTCTTTATTCCTTAAAACAACGACAGTAGAAGAATATCAAACCCCCACCATTTCTCTTATTCCCTCATATTCTCTCAAATACTTCCCTCAAGAGCAAGAGCAAGGATTTTGTTAAGGTTTAACTCTTCCAGATCTCCTTAAGATTTTTAGGTAAGATATGCCATTAATCTAGTATTTTACATCTTTTGCAAGATAAAGCCATATTATTTTACTCATAATAATATGTGATAAAAACCCTTAGGACAACATTCCTTCCAAGGAAGTTCCTCAACCCATCTAAGAGCTTAGGCTTGAGATCTTCACCCCATCACTCCAACCAACTCATCAACCAACTAAAGGTGAGCTTCATACCCCCACTTTTTCGAGTTTTTATATTTTTGGGGGAGAATACAAGTCAAGCCTTGTTTAAATCTTGATACATTTGTTTGTTGTGCATGTATGCTAAGTTTTATGTGTTAAGGTTATGAAAACTCCATGAACTCGAAATCTTGAGCAAATCTCAAGAGTTTGAGCCATATTTTACAAAACATGTATAGAAACAAAAACTAGTATATTACAAAGTAGAAGTCACAAATTCCTATGACAAAAATCATAAGGATTTACTTCAAAAATCGCTTAAACAAGTATTTGAGAAGAAATTGGCCATTTTCAACAATTCACCTAGTTTTGAACCACTTATGACATCTTTTGACAAATATGAGTCTTATTTGATAAATCATAAAAAGGGCCATTTTTGCCAATATCGATAAATCTTGGGTCATTTTGATAATTGTGATTCAAAGCGGATTATTTTCGATAAAACGAAAATGATAGATCTAGTCATCGAGTACGACTATTATTATTTCTTTAATAAATAATGGATTCCAACGATTTGCTAAAAAATCTGTTAGTATTCTAGTCAGACGAATCTTCACAGTACCTATATATATATATATATATATATATATATATATATATATATATATATATATGTAATAGTGTACGCTTAAAGTCCTGTAAGAGTTATAACCAGAGTCTCCTGGAGGGGGAGCGGGAATTTGTGCATAGATCTATACGGGGTTGCACCCCGCACCTTCGTTGTTCGCTACAGCTAGACCGGACAGTCTAGGGTGACAAATGTCTTGAACAAAACTGACGCCTGAAGAACGTCAAAACAAGCACTCCGTCATATTAGTATGGTTATAACGACTCACTAAGAATGTAACAGTATGTTTCTAGAAATTTACTCAAGTTACACCTTTCGATTATAGACAACTATTGTTTTGGGTACTATAAACGAAGCTTTTATCACACCAGTCTTAGGGTTTTAAGACCACCACCTTATGCATCAGAAAATATAGGATTTTCTGGGAAAAACGATTTTATGCGATTTCGAAAAACGATAAACTAAAACACACATGCAATTATACTTGATTAGAAACAAGACTTACAACCATTTGATAAGAAAATATGGGATTTTCTGGTTTTCCAACTACCATGGATTTTTATACAAAATGCTTATGAACTCACCAACATATTTTATGTTGACGCTTTTCAAACGACTTGTATTCTCAGGAAATCAATAAGCAGGTTAATGGAATGCGGACTCAAGATTATTTTGATGTAGTTTGGAATTTATTTAATGTTGTCTCTTTTGTGTATTTCAAGAACATGAACAATATGTAAAAACAATGTAAGTTTGTTATATTGATGTATGATGTTTGGATTTGCTATGTTTCATTTATATTCAATTGTTATGATACTGCACAATGAAGTCACCCGCCTCCGGACGTTTCCACCATTCTGGTCCGGGGGTGTGACACATATTTCATCTCGACAACACCTACTATGTAATCCTGCGTCCGCCCCTGATAGGGACTCATTGTAACATTACCCATCAAACTTTTCAAATAAAACTACCTAGAGGAGAATGCCTAGGGAGTAATTAAAGTATGAAAATATAAGAAAAAGGAAATATAAATCTATAAAACAGAAAGTTATAGGGTATATACTAAAAGCGTAGTTTATCCTAAGAAAAACAAAATACAAAGAATGGAAACCCTTTTTAAAGAGTTATAAGACTATTCTAAAAAGTATAACTCCGTAAAAACTTATGAACTTACCAACATTACGTTGATGTTTTCAAAACCCATCTTTCTCTGGAAATAAGTAGCAATGGAAGTAGAGTGACAAAGGAAGTCGTCGACTGGTTGATGGAAGTTTTATTTTTTTTCTTGTTGTTTAGTTTAGGTTTACGGAGTTTTTGGAAATCGAACAATATAATCCTTTTCGATAATAAATAAAAGAAGTATTTGTATTATATTTCCCTGTAATGTTCAGTATACTTGTCTTCAGATCCAACATCCCTAAACGTCGCACAGCCTGGTGTTTCCGCCGCTGGTCGGGGGTGTGACAATAGCCTTCACGAATGCCTTCACAAATGCCAACACCGGTTTCAATATTTCCATACTCAACATTCTTGTTATTCACAAGAATTTGATATATACATCACAACATTGGATACATTCTTAAGGAAGTTTGAGTATTTCAGGATTCTTTTGGAAAATTTACATAAAAATCATGGAAAGGTTGTGCAATAAAGTATTCTTCAATATTTTTCCAAATTAAAGAACTTTATCAGGTTTTATCTATCCTGAAGTTAATCTTGAATTAAGTTGTCTTTTGGAACATACATTTAGTTTTATCTTTAAAACTAAATTGATAAGTATTATCCATATTTAACATTTATGTTCATAGCACAAGATTTTTAATCTTATACACACTCGAATCCTCTTAAGATCTTATAATTTTAGGCATTTTCTCATATTTTGAAATTTAAAATATAAATTTTTATCTAAACTCAGATTTTAAGGGGCAATTGTTGTGGGTGAAAATTTATAACTAACATCTTCTGTAGGATTCGAAGTAAACATGTTGTTCAAGATCATGGATATGATATTGGTCAAGATTATCAAGTGTACTAAATTAATTCATTATTCTGTATTTTATTCTCTTGTATGATTCATGTGCTGAAAATATCAACGAAGACCCGGTCAAATCAGAATTATCATAGGAAACGTGAAAAAAGACTTGGTCAATAGGAAATTCGGGATAAGGGAAGACTGATCATCAAGAATCTCAAAAACAGAAGATAATGTTGAGATTCTAGGGGTTTATCTTAGAACCTTATGTATAAATAGATAGTTGTACACACATAAAATGCTCACGACACACTCACTACTAACAAAAGACACAACCTCTCGTTTTCTCACTCTCTCTAAGCTTTGTAAACACTTTGTATTCCTTCAATTATTATATAAAAACATCAAATTCAGCCTGGATATTTCCGGCTCCCGAGGTTTTATGTCGAAGACTTAACCAAGATCAATGGCTTTCCTTGTATAAGTTGTGTCGCGTCTTGAATATTTACTTTTATATGTTCCAAACATCTCTAATCTTTTACTTATCTTCAACATCTTCGTGTTTTTATTCATTTTTATATATTTGAATCATCTTAAATTGTAACGTCCCGGTTTTCAACCCAAAATTTACATTTTTATTTATTAAATATATCAGAGTATAATTACATTATACGGAAACATGTTGCGAATACGCGCGTGTACAGTCAAACCTTTCCCTTCATACGAGTCAATAAAGTACCTGAAAATCATTTATAACCAATTAGGAAAGCATGTAGCTTAGTGAGTTCCCCAAAATACCATATACCACATTACACATATCGGGCCTCGCCCGCTAAACATATAAACGTGCCCCGCCCAAACTACATAATGGTCCCGACCAACCTACATATAAACGGGCCTTGCCCAAACTACCTAATGGGCCCCTCCCGACATACATAATCATATTACACATATAGAGACCAGAGACTACACTTTAGGCTCTACTAGTACAAGCATATAGAGGCTACAATTTCCATTCTACTACTAACTTTGAGCACACTAACATTAAGCACCGAGGAACTATACCATCAGCTCTACTCCACTAGTTCTTACAAACTAACACATATGGATATGTATTGTAATATATAGTATAATGAGATAACTCATCTAGAAAGTTACTTAGATGATTAAAAGCTATCTGGGAGATCCTACTGGCGATCCAACTGGCAGGTAATGCGACTAACAAGTATTAATCTATAATATTATTACTTATTAATATATATGACGACCTGGTAATGAAAGTTAGATCTTTCACTAATCCCAATGAATACCGAGAGTTCTATCAAATAAGGATCAGCCAGGCAGGGAATTTGGGAGGTAGGATCATTTCGACATATAGCCTTTCCAAATCCAACAACCAAACCAACGTGACAATTCTAGACACCTCTCTCGTAAGTAGATCAATTAGTATAATGACATAGAATTATTGATAGATCTTATTTATAGGTTCATAATAACGATTATAACTATAAATATAAGTTACACTTGAAACAGAATAAGTGTAGCTTAACTTACAGAGTTTCTAGCAAAAACCAAGAAATTATGATGGCAGAATCTCGACTCGAGAGCTTCTAATAGTTAAGCCTAGATGCCTACAGTTTCACTAAGCTAAGATACTTCAAAATCCCGAAGGAATACTTCAGAAACCGAGTTTACAAGTAGAGAGAGATTAGAAAAGTGTGAGGAATGAAAGAAATCGATGACTTCTATTTATAGCAGGGCTACACGTCGTGCACCTTAGATGTGTGTCGCGCACCCTAGCTGCGCGTCGTGCATCTTGTCGGGGGTGCTGAATTTTCTTCATTCATAGAGTGACATGTGGCGAAAATCCGATTGTCTGCATTGGGCTTTTGGTGCGTACCGTGCACGCTATCGATGCGCGTGAAACTTTATTATTTTTAAAAATCCATATCTTCTTCATACAAAATCCGTTTTCGACATTCTTTATGTCCACGCATAGCTATAGAAGAGTTATACAACTTTCGTTTAGGCTCTATTGGCTAATTCTCACTTTATTTTTAAAGTTATATTTTTATAGGCTTAGACTGGGAGTAGTGGTAGTGATTTCGGATCCTTATGGGAGTAGCTTGTGGGCTGGGAGGTGCCAAGCCTCTTACAATAGGATTAAATGGTCTCGGAATACTTGATTTGACCCTATTACACAGCTCTTGTCTGAGTCTTAACCGTTGTAGGGATAAGTCTCCTACTCGAAGGATTATCTGAGCTTTCTGTCAAGTATAAGTGTACTGCAGGGAAATTTGGCATGTGAATCTGTTTTCTAGTAGGAACCTCAAGTTATCAGAAGTTGAGTAGCCAGTTGAGAAATAAGTGCAGTGGATTCGACAATGATTCAGTGTGGGCGGACTGTCAGGGAGTCAGACCTTCTCGAGATTCCAGATTTCAGGATTGAGCGGTTGTGTTATATTCGCAAGGGATTATTGTCGTATGGTAAAGGGAATTCGTTCATTTACGGATTGGAGAGCCCTGCGAGGGTTGGTTTCGGTTGCCTTGGGAAGGATATGGTATGATCGAGACTTTGGTCATGTTGATCAGGCTGTTTTTGCGTGTCGGGGTTGGTAAGGAATGATTTTGAGGACGAAATCTAATGTAAGTGGGGGAGAGTTGTAACACCTCGTTTCGAAGACAAACCCTAAAATCCGAGATTGCATTTCAAGTATTATTTTATTCCGATATATATGTTTTAAATGAAAGAGTTTTAGTATAAAGGGTGTAATTGGCATTAATATTTGTCTTGGAAGGCTAAAGGGTACTTTTGGGGTTTGTAGTGTTAAGAATATATGAGCATGCGGCTTAGAATAAAACATTTAGACTTATTTTGTAGCCGTCGGACTTAAATTGAGGATTTTGGAGGCTAAGGGGCTGAATGGTAAATATTCGAGTTATGTTGAAAGGTTTTGGTGGAGGAGGGGCCAAACGTGTAAAAATGGGTTGATGTTTGAAAGGAACACGGGTTTAGACCCGGGCCTCCCTTCCCTTCCCGCTTCAAGATACATCATCGGGGGAACCCTAACCCTTGAGCATCTTCACCAGCCGCCACCATGAGGGAGCCTTCTCAGACGTCGCCGCTTTGCCGATGAACGCCACCACCACAGTTCCACTATCGGAGACGCTGTGATCAGCCGGAATGACCATCGAAGGCCGGCGAATGGGCCATGTTTGTTGCTGTGTGGGTCGTGAGCGAGCGGGAAACCTCGCGTATGTCCATCTGTCACTCCTCTCTCTCCTGTCCTTCTCTCATCTCGGTGAGTTGACGTCGTGTACGTCGGTTGTTGCCCCCGGTGGCCCTTTGGTAGTCGTTTCTGCTTGTTCTAGCGTCCTCAGCCGCCTAGTCAGTGGTTGGGAGCTGTGGTCTCGTGTCGTGAATGGATAGGTGTTGCTGTTAGAACCAAGATGTGTTTGTGCGGGTGTTTTTTGGCCGGTAACCGAGAAGAACCACCATGGCCTCCAGCCATGGTGGCTGCCGTTTGTACCATCTCATTTGCCGCCACCAGCCACCGTGGGGGTGGCTGTGTGCGTGATTTGGTGTGTGTGTGTGTGTGTAAGCATATTTTGTGAGTTTAATTTTTTATGGATTTCTCTTGGCCAGGAAACCGAAGAAAACTCATCACCACCACCGTGAGGTGGTGGCTGCCACCTACTGCCGCCATTCTACTACCGCTAGCTACCATCTCCGGTGGCTGTGTGCATTTGGGTGCTTTTGGACTGTTGTTTGGGGTACTTTTGGTATTGTTTTGGGCCATTTCTTGGACTAAGTTTTTGTGGACCTTCGTGGGCCAATTGGAAACAGGTTTCTGGACTAAGGAAATTTTTGCGCTTTAGGATAAGGCCCAATGGAAAGGCTTGGGCCCAATTTGGAAAATTGGGCCATAATTGGGCTTTAATGATTATGAGATATTGGACCATCGGAATGCCAAGTGTTTGGACTAGAATAGATGGTTGGGCCTTAAGGTAAGACCATGTAGAGGTTTGGGCCCAATTTGGAAAATTGGGCCATATGTTGGGCCTTGGTTGATTATTTGGCTTTTGGGCCTTCAGAGTGTGAGTTTGGGCCTTGGTTTTGAACCAAGCTAGGTTAGGGGTAAAATGGTCCTTTTACCCCAAGTGTGGATTTATGCTTATGCATTGAAACCCAAATGGTTAATTGGGTGTTGTTTTAATATGGACAGTTCGAGAGTTTGTCATCCACCAGCTAGAGTTTTATCTGCGGGACTTCGGCAGTGTGAGGTGAGTCTCCTCACCATACCAATGGGTCGAAGGCACTAAGGTCGACCCATTATGCGATATGTGGTATTATAGTTGTCTTTGTGATACTTGCATGGAAGACCCCGGGGGGGAGCCCATGGCACTTGGAGATCAGACCATGTGGGGGAGCCCATGACATTCCAGGTAAAGACCATGGGAGGAGCCCATGACACTTGGATATCAGACCATGTGGGCGAGCCCATGGGATTCCAAGTAAGACCATGGGGGATCCCATGGCACATAGGTATAAGACCCTGGGGGAGCCCACGGCATCATGGAGTAAGACCCTGGAGGGAGTCCACGGAATCCTTATATGTTTATATGCATGGTTTGTGTATGCTAGTTGATTATGTGATATGTGTATGCTAGTTGATTATGTTATATGTGGTATGCTAGTTGATTATGTGATATGTGGTATGCTAGTTGTTTATGTGATATGTGATATGCTAGTTTTCTTTGTGATACTTGCATGGAAGACCCCGGGGGGAGCCCGTGGCACTTGGTTATCAAACCATATGGGGGTGCCCATGGCATTCCATGTAAGACCATGGGGTGCCCATGGTACATAGGTGTAAGACCCTGAGGGGGAGCCCACGGTATCCTGGAGTAAGACCCTGGAGGGAGTCCATGGCATCCGTATATGTTCGTATGCATGGATTGTATGGTTGATATGGTTTATGTGATTATGTGGATTAGGTGGGGTATATTATGGGGAACTCACTAAGCTCCGTGCTTATAGTTTTGTTTATGGTTTCAGGTATCATTGGTTTGGAAAGGAAGGGTCTGGCTTGATCGCAGCGCACACACCCGTGTTTTCCGCATTATGTGATTTTGGGATGTAACTCTGATAAATGTTTTAATTAAGCAATGTTTTTAAATGGTTGGATTAAGTAACATTTGTGTTTGACTATAATGAAAAATGAAATTTTTACCCTGGATTTTTGGGCCGTTACAAATATATGTGTTGGGTATTTTGGGGAAAACTCACTAAGTATTAGCTTACAATTTGTTGGTTGTTTCAGGTACTTCAGGATCTAAGGGCAAGGGCCCGGCATGATGGCACAACACGCACTCTCCAGTAGTTTGTTACGGACACTCTGATCTTTTGAATAATTTAATTGATGTAATGAATATTTGATAAACACTTTATGGTTGTAACTTACAATTAAGGAACATGGATTTCTTTTTAAATGAAAATTTTTATTTGAAAAATTGGGTTGTTACAAATTGGTATCAGAGCCTTGGTTTGAGGGATTCGGGCACGCTCTCGGGTGTGTCAGAACTCAAACTGAGGAGATGGTAATTTTTTTTTCCAAAAATCAAAAGTTAAAAACTTTTTGAAACCGATTTCTTTGTAAGAAAAAGGGAGAGTGCAATGCGCGTAATCGGCTGAGCTCAAGTAAGTGTTTCCCTAATATGTTAGCGATGCTATAGTTATATTTGGAAATTGATAATTGGATGGAATTTTGCTATGTGTATGCTTTCAAAGTTGTATACGTTTAGGATTGCATAGTCCTAGAATGATGAATTCTTCCTTATTACTGTTCCTTGTCTGGATTGTGGTCTAGGGTAGAAGCTTATTTGAAAATCTATGTGATTCTATTTCTGTATAACTTGCGTGCATAAGGCAACCCGTTATGATTGATTTGAGTTCTGTTTTGATCTTAAGATGGCCTAGGATTCGAGTTATGCGGTATTTTGTGGGTCATGTTATTGTTTTAGGGCAAATTAGAGTTTTTAGGTAGAGCCTTGAGGAAGGTACAGGTAGGTGTTGAAGGTAGTATTTGGTCTGTACTACTGAAAGCACATGACCTGTACCCGAACCAATGTTAGACCTGGAAGCTCTAAGGAGACCGCTGAGGATGAGGGATTCCTTTTCCGAATATATTTATCAATTTGTTTTGTGGTATTTTCATTTGAGGATGGTGATGATCACTCGAGGTTCTGTATCAGGATCGGGATTTGGGTCGGGCTCCAGTGCAGGGCCTATTGATGAGAGGCTGTGCGATCTTATCGCAACCGAGGTGACACGTGGCATTCTTGACGCTACCCCAGTTATTTTCTTGACCGTCAAGGAGGGTATTAAGGAGATCATGGAGGAGCGACTCAGGTCTTTTCGAGCGGAGATTGCTGCAGTCCAGATTGGAGCCCGAGCTCCCTCGTTCCGGGAGTTCAAGGCGTGTGGTGCTCTTGAATTATTTAGGGTTAGGGACCCTATTACGAGTCGACCCTGGGTGGAAGACATGGAGAATGCCAAGCGCACGAGTTTTTTCCCCGAGGAGGCAAAGGTGGGATTCGCATCTTGTATGTTGAGGGACAGAGCTCGAGACTGGTGGGAGGAGGTTACCTGCGAGGTGGGGTCAGCAGGTGTGGCTGAGATGACTTGGCAAGAGTTTGTGAGGATATTTGATCAGAAGTTTGCACCATCTATCGAGTTGCAGCGGTTAGTGAGAGAGTTCTAGGACTTACAACAGACTACCGAGATTGTGGCAGAGATCACCGCCAAGTTTTAGAAGCAAGCTTTATTGGTTCTGCAGTACGCTGCGGACGAGGAGATGAAAAAGACCAGATATCATTCCATGCTGAGAGATGACATTCGAGACTTCGTGAGTTTTTCAAGGTGCAAGACCCTGAATGACATGGTGGAGAAGGCTCGGGAACGGGAGATTGAGTTAGAGCTCCGCACGAAGCGAAATCTGGAGCAGGTGCAGACGGTTATGGGTCAGGCTAAGAAGCCTAAGACCTCTGATTCTTCCAGCAGAGGCCAGCAGGGCCGGGGCCGCTATCATCATCTTCTCAGTTCCGAGAGACCTTGAAAGAGCTACGATTGCCGATCGGTTCCTGAAGTATTGCAGTTATAGTTATTAGACTTATCCAAGTGGGAGACTGTTGGATAAGGTGTCTAAGTCCATAACTATTTCTGGTATGTACTTGACCCGACCCGGCATGGTCCATTTGGGTTGCATGGCACCATGCAATTGGATAAACTAAAATGAGAGAAATAACACTTATGGTTTATTAATATATTATAAGTTCTAATATATTAATAATACTATTTAATTAGTTTGATCAAGAATTAATTTAGAATTAATTAAGTGATCAAAAGATAACTAATTAAATATATGGGTAGATTATGTAAATCTTCCATATCTTATATAGTGGGCTAAGAGGCTCCATGGATTATCAAGTTGGGTTCCACCCATAGGATGCTCCATGGATGCTCCATGGGAGTTACAAACCCATGGGTCATGGAAATGAAGAGTCATGACACATTAGGGTTTACATGGTGTAACCCTAGATGTGTCAACACTATATAAGAAACCCATTCTCCACCAAAATCGGCTACACATAAGAAACAAGAGGGCTAGGCCGATTTTAGAAGTGTGTATTCTCTCTAAAGTCATTCCAAAAGCATTTGGTGTTGTGTGAAGCATTTGAGGCATCACACTTGGGGTGCTAGGCTCACAAGGTTTCAAGGATCATAAGCAACAACAAGGTAAGTTATTCTATCTTTCATGCAAGTTAAAATTTGTTCCCCATGTATGCTAGATAGGAATATAACCTTGGAATTCAACTTTGCATGATAATTAGACAAACATAGATCCAAGGTTATTAGGGTTGCATGTACACTTAGGAAGTGTTAGAATGCTCAAAACCAATCAGTGGTATCAGAGCCTGGTTCGTTTGTTGTTTTTTTTGTGTGCAAACAGCTTGAAAAAAAATCGTTTTTCTGTTTTCTACTCGTATGAAAGTTTGCACATTTGTTGCTGGAAATGGACTAGAAACATTACCCTAAACTCTTTTGATGTTTTAAAGCTTGTTTTAGATGGTGTAATGTTTATGCTAATCCATTTACAATGGCAATTATTAAAATTACAAGTTTTTTTTAAGTGTAATTTTTGATTCTTGAAAGTGTTCATATTCATGTTCTTGAACTTATGAAGATTAGATGATCATAGGAATTGTTTGTAACCTTCATGGTAGTTTAATTCATGATCATAATGTGTTTTAATGGAGTCCATAACTTGTCCTCAAGTTATGGAAAACCAAAAGTCTCACTTTTATTAAAGCCATTAAAAGAACACAAGAGTTATAAAAATGAAGTGTCTTCATTTTTATTACTCAATTAATTCATAAGTTATAAGAAATGAAAAGTTTTGGAAGTTTACAAAACTTGCCCTCAAGTTTTGGAACATGTAAAGTCTTGATTAAAACTTTAGTTCCAACCCTTAGAATTTTAAAAGTTAAAATTCAACCCTTATACTTTGTAATATTATAAGTTACTAATATATATATGTATAACATCAAGTCGTCTTACCGCTAGTACGCCTCATTCACGAAGCCGGTCTATAATGGGGGTATAAGGTTGTTGCCTATAAAATGGCAACTTAATGGATGTCCACTCTCACCCACCGCTTCCTTGATCGGTGGAGGGTCGTTAGCCGAACGGGTAAGACAAGGACTTATAAATTCTCATTAAAAGTATGATGAATATTATAAAGTAACTAAATGCTTTTATTAAATTCCCAATCTTAGTTACTTTAGGAAAATGTGAATAAGGTGCTAATCCATGAAATTACACTTTACACTTTGTTTAAGTCGTTGGTGGAGCGTGTGTGGTTAACCGGCACACTAACTTGGACTTAACAAGGTAGGTAAAGGGTGACTTAAGGTTTACCATAGCATCGGTGGAGCGTGTGTGGTTTACCGGCACATCGATTGAGTGATAAACCTTGAGGGTACCAAGTGATTTGCATGGTTACTTCACACCTCGTTTTGTGATCCTCGGTATCCCAGTCACAAAACTTGGAGGGCACACGCGAGATTGAAACATGCCTTTGAAAAGTTCATTGAATCTCAAAAGAATCTAGGAATTTCTAAGAACCAATTAAAAACCTAATATTTATATTTCGTTTTTCATGGTGGAAATTGGTGAATCGTCATTCACCTACCTTTCAAATATGTTATAGCTTGGATTACGGCATACCTCTTCTAAGTTATAATATATTGTGATTGGATCCTAGCCTTAATATTACATTTGGGTGCTTTATTAAGGACTCTCTTAATATCTAAACTAATCTTGTTCTCTTCTTTCAGATGTCTTCAAACAATGCTGCTTCTGGCTCTAATCCTAATGGCTCCTTTACCCTTATGAACTTGTGTAGGAAAGTCACTTTTGATGGATCCAACTTCAATGAATGGATCAGAAACATCAGGATGATTACCCGCTACGAGGACAAAGAATATGTCCTTGACAAGGAGCTTAAGGAGATTGATGAGACCACATCAACTCCCCAGGAGATCGCTGACTTCCGGGCACATGAAAGGGATGCTACAAAAGTGGCATGCATCATGTTGGCCACCATGACAGCGGAACTCCAAAAGTCCTATGAGGACTTCTACCCTTTTGAAATGCACCAAGATCTGATGGAAAGATACCATCAAAGTGCACGACAAGAGAGGTATGAAATCATATGCTGTATCATAACAACCATGATGAAGGACGGGGAATCCGTCACGAGCCACATGCAGAAAATGCAAAGGTATGTGGATCGGTTGCTGAAGCTTAATGTGAACTTCCCTGAGGAGCTTGCAATAGATATCATTTTGCACTCCTTACCATCGTGCTATGATCAATTCCGCATGACATATCACATGAATAAGGAAGAGGTCACACTCAGCAAACTTCAGGGACTCCTCAAGACCGCAGAAACAGATCTTAAGGGTAAGTCGGTTGTTAACACTCCTACTCCAAACTCCGCCCCGGTTTTGGCAATCGGGAAAGGTAGAGGGAAGAAGAGGAAGAGCTCTTCGAAGGGTACCAAGGCTAGGACCCTTGATGGCTCTTCTTCAAGTGGAACCAAGAAAGGTTTTGTCACTCCTTTTTCTGACCCTAAAGAGGCTGAATGCTTCTATTGCCATGAAAAGTCACATTGGAAGCGGAACTGCCCAAAGTACCAGCAAGATGTGAAGGATGGGAAAGTTAAACCCAACCATGCAGGTATTTACACTATCTTATCTAATAACTCACCCTATTCTAACTCTTGGGTCCTTGATACCGGTTGTGGTATTCATATCTGTTCTGATTTGCAGGGACTAAGAAGAAGTGAGAATGTGGAGCATGGAAGAATAAACTTAATCATGGGGAATAGGAAAGCTTTACCTGTCACCAAGATTGGAGTTTATACTTTATCGCTAAGTAGTGGGTTTAGTTTAGATTTGAATAAATGTTGTTATTCGCCAGAAATGGCAAGAAATATTATTTCCTTTCATGCATTGTATAAACAAGGTTTCACCTTTTCATTTGATAATGAAGTTGGTTCGATTAATGCTTTCTTTAATAATGTTCTTTATTTTAAAGCATTACCTTGTGATGGTGTGTATGAAACTGTATTTGTGGTTGATAACTTAGGAAATAATGTATTGTGTATTGATTCTGTTAATGATAATAACTTGGATAAAGCATCATTATGGCATTGTCGTCTTGGACATATAAGCAAGAAACGCATAGGCCAACTCCAAAAGGATGGAGTATTGGAGTCATTTGACCTAAAGTCAGATGATAGTTGCGAATCATGCTTACTTGGAAAAATGACAAAGTCACCCTTCACAGGTTCTTGTGAGAGGGGTGAAGGTTTGTTGGATCTTATACACACGGATGTGTGTGGGCCCTTCAAACATGCCACAAGGGATGCTAATCGTTATTATTTGACTTTTACTGATGATTACAGTAGATATGGATATGTCTACTTAATCAAGCATAAGTCAGAGACTTTTGAGAGGTTTAAAGAGTTTAAACAGGAAGTCGAGAATCAATTGGGCAGGAACATTAAGATGCTTCGATCCGATCGAGGTGGTGAGTATCTTAGTTCAGAGTTCCTCGACTATCTTAGGGAATGTGGGATTGTCTCACAATTGACACCTCCCAGGACACCGCAGTTGAATGGTGTAGCTGAGAGGCGTAATCGAACTTTGTTGGATATGGTTCGTTCCATGATTAGTCGAGCTTCGCTACCTATCTCATTTTGGGGGTATGCCTTAGAGACTGCCGCCCATATCCTTAATCTAGTTCCCACAAAGAAAGTTGCCAAAACTCCTCGTGAGATGTGGACTGGTAAAGTACCCAAACTAGACCACAATAAGATTTGGGGTTGCGAGGCTTTCGTGAGACGCGAGACTCATGATAAGCTCGAACCTCGAAGTGAGAGGTGTATTTTGATCGGCTACCCACATAAATCCTTTGGTTACCTCTTCTACAGACCTAGTGAGAATGTGGTCTTTGTAGCTAGGAGGGCTTTCTTTCGAGAGAGAGAGAGAGTTCATAAGCCAAGGAGACAGTGGGAGGCAAGTTGACCTTGAAGAAATTCAAGAGTCAAGTGGTGAAGGAACTTCAAACCCTAGCACTCAACTTGAGGAGGAAACTTCTGTTAAGCCAATTGACAAGTTTGTACCTCTGGCGTTCCACAAGGGTTAGGAATGCACCTGTGCATTACTATGGATTCCATATTACTGCGGAAGGTGATACACTTATCAGTGATGAGACACTGATAGGTTTGGATGAACCTAACAGTTACGCGGAAGCCATGGCAGGCCCTGAGTCAGCCAAGTGGAAAGAGGCAATGGACAGCGAGATACAGTCCATGTATGACAATCAAGTTTGGAACTTGGTTGAGAATGTACCAGGTCGTAAGACTGTAGGGTGCAAATGGATCTTCAAGAAGAAGACCGACATGGATGGTAATGTACACACTTATAAGGCACGACTGGTTGCAAAGGGTTTCTCACAAACTCCGGGAGTTGATTATGATGAGACCTTTTCTCCAGTGGCCAAGATTAAGTCTATTAGGGTTCTGTTAGCCATAGCCGCATTTCATGACTATGAAATATGGCAAATGGATGTCAAAACCGCTTTCCTTAATGGAAAGTTGGCTGAGGATGTTTACATGAGTCAGCCAGAGGGTTTTGTCAACACAGAGTACCCTAATAGAGTGTGTAAGCTTGAGAAATCCATTTATGGGTTAAAGCAAGCACCTCGCAGATGGAATCTTTGCTTTGATGAGAAAGTCAAGGAATTTGGCTTTTCTAGGAGTGAAGATGAATCTTGTGTATATGTCAAGGCTAGTGGGAGTATAGTTAGCTTTTTGGTATTGTATGTGGCTGACATACTACTCATAGGAAATGACATCCCAACTCTGCAGGAAGTTAAGTCCTGGCTTGGGAAGTGTTTCTCTATGAAGGACCTAGGAGAAGCTGCCTATATTCTAGGGATAAGGATCTTGAGAGACCGGAGTAAAAGACTAATTGGACTTAGTCAGAGTACTTACTTGGATAAGGTGTTGAAGAGATTCGGCATGCAGGACTCCAAGAAAGGAGAGTTACCCATCAAGAGTAATGCCAGATTGAGTAAGACACAAAGCCCTAGTACTGAGGCTGAGATAGCAGAAATGAGTCGAATACCTTATGCTTCGGCTGTAGGATCGATCATGTATGCTATGACGTGTACTCGACCTGATATAGCCTTTGCTTTGAGCATGGTTAGCAGGTATCAGGGGAACCCTGGCAATGCACACTGGACTGCGGTAAAGAATATCCTCAAGTACCTACGGAGGACTAAGGACTGGGTCCTTACCCTCGGTGGGAGTGAAGACTTGAGAGTTGTAGGGTATAGTGATGCTAGCTTTCAGACTGATAGGGATAATTTCCGCTCTCAGTCAGGCTGGGTCTTTACCTTAAATGGAGGAGCAATTTCTTGGAAGAGTTCCAAGCAAGAGACAGTGGCTGATTCAACTTGCGAATCAGAGTATATAGCAGCTAGCGAGGCAGCAAAGGAGGCGATATGGCTGAAGAACTTCATTGGAGACCTTGGAGTTGTACCAGCTATTAAAGAGCCAATGAAAATTTTTTGTGATAGTGAAAGTGCAGTTGCCTTAGCCAAGGAACCAAGGGATCACGGGAGATCCAGACACATCGACAGAAAATACCATTTCATCAGACATCGAATAGAAGAAGGACTCCTCGCGGCAAAGAGGGTATCATCGGATGAGAATCCAGCAGATCCCCTCACGAAGGGACTGAATCGGGTTAAGCATCTCCAGCATGCTGAGAGCATAGGGCTGAAGGATGATATTAGATTTAGTAGTTAGATAACCTTGAAATTTGTAAAGTGTAATTGACATTAGATGATGAATAAAAGGTGTTTTATTTATGAGTAAAGTGTTGCTATCTCTTGTCGATCGTTTACTATATTTCTTTTGCATGTTTTGACTTCCAGAATAATTATGTTTGGTATATCATATTATTCGAACCTCCAGAGTCGGTCATATGTCGGAAGTAGGTATGAATCAAGACTGTCATGATTGGTTGCAGAGGTCTAAGTTGTTGGACATGGCTACAACACTCATGAGTGCTCATAAGTTCTGAGCATTGGACTCAACCCACGCTTACTGGAATCACTTCATGGAATTTATCTCGAGTGATCGTGAGACGGTAATATCATATAAGTCTTCAAACCTAGAGATATGATTTGTTACTTATGAGTTGGTTATGCATTGATTGTACGTTAACGCATTGGTAACTCGATGTTATAAAACGTGCTTTTGTGTATAATTCAATGAGTGGTAGCACAAACATATGAGTCGAAGTTTATCTGTTCCTTCTTGGATTAGAAGCTGATATCTGGGCCCCTCGATGATTTTGTTTTGACCTATGTACCGGGCCCGGTCAGAACTAAGTTGATGTGTTCAATTAAGTTCTTTGTCAAACAAATCGGAAATCGGGAAACAAACTGCTGGACAATAAGTAAGACATTGTTCCATGTATTTGTCCGACTGATATCTAGAACAGAGGATTATATGATCACTTATCTTAAATGGCGTATCATCATCTTCTCAGTTCCGAAAGACCTTGAAAGAGCTACGATTGCCGATCGGTTCCTGAAGTATTGCAGTTATAGTTATTAGACTTATCCAAGTGGGAGACTGTTGGATAAGGTGTCTAAGTCCATAACTATTTCTGGTATGTACTTGACCCGACCCGGCATGGTCCATTTGGGTTGCATGGCACCATGCAATTGGATAAACTAAAATGAGAGAAATAACACTTATGGTTTATTAATATATTATAAGTTCTAATATATTAATAATACTATTTAATTAGGTTGATCAAGAATTAATTTAGAATTAATTAAGTGATCAAAAGATAACTAATTAAATATATGGGTAGATTATGTAAATCTTCCATATCTTATATAGTGGGCTAAGAGGCTCCATGGATTATCAAGTTGGGTTCCACCCATAGGATGCTCCATGGATGCTCCATGGGAGTTACAAACCCATGGGTCATGGAAATGAAGAGTCATGACACATTAGGGTTTACATGGTGTAACCCTAGATGTGTCAACACTATATAAGAAACCCATTCTCCACCAAAATCGGCTACACATAAGAAACAAGAGGGCTAGGCCGATTTTAGAAGTGTGTATTCTCTCTAAAGTCATTCCAAAAGCATTTGGTGTTATGTGAAGCATTTGAGGCATCACACTTGGGGTGCTAGGCTCACAAGGTTTCAAGGATCATAAGCAACAACAAGGTAATTTATTCTATCTTTCATGCAAGTTAAAATTTGTTCCACATGTATGCTAGATAGGAATATAACCTTGGAATTCAACTTTGCATGATAATTAGACAAACATAGATCCAAGGTTATTAGGGTTGCATGTACACTTAGGAAGTGTTAGAATGCTCAAAACCAATCAGTGGTATCAGAGCCTGGTTCGTTTGTTGTTTTTTTTTGTGTGCAAACAGCTTGAAAAAAAATCGTTTTTCTGTTTTCTACTCGTATGAAAGTTTGCACATTTGTTGCTGGAAATGGACTAGAAACATTACCCTAAACTCTTTTGATGTTTTAAAGCTTGTTTTAGATGGTGTAATGTTTATGCTAATCCATTTACAATGGCAATTATTAAAATTACAAGTTTTTTTTAAGTGTAATTTTTGATTCTTGAAAGTGTTCATATTCATGTTCTTGAACTTATGAAGATTAGATGATCATAGGAATTGTTTGTAACCTTCATGGTAGTTTAATTCATGATCATAATGTGTTTTAATGGAGTCCATAACTTGTCCTCAAGTTATGGAAAACCAAAAGTCTCACTTTTATTAAAGCCATTAAAAGAACACAAGAGTTATAAAAATGAAGTGTCTTCATTTTTATTACTCAATTAATTCATAAGTTATAAGAAATGAAAAGTTTTGGAAGTTTACAAAACTTGCCCTCAAGTTTTGGAACATGTAAAGTCTTGATTAAAACTTTAGTTCCAACCCTTAGAATTTTAAAAGTTAAAATTCAACCCTTATACTTTGTAATATTATAAGTTACTAATATATATATGTATAACATCAAGTCGTCTTACCGCTAGTACGCCTCATTCACGAAGCCGGTCTATAAGGGGGGTATAAGGTTGTTGCCTATAAAATGGCAACTTAATGGATGTCCACTCTCACCCACCGCTTCCTTGATCGGTGGAGGGTCGTTAGCCGAACGGGTAAGACAAGGACTTATAAATTCTCATTAAAAGTATGATGAATATTATAAAGTAACTAAATGCTTTTATTAAATTCCCAATCTTAGTTACTTTAGGAAAATGTGAATAAGGTGCTAATCCATGAAATTACACTTTACACTTTGTTTAAGTCGTTGGTGGAGCGTGTGTGGTTAACCGGCACACTAACTTGGACTTAACAAGGTAGGTAAAGGGTGACTTAAGGTTTACCATAGCATCGGTGGAGCGTGTGTGGTTTACCGGCACATCGATTGAGTGATAAACCTTGAGGGTACCAAGTGATTTGCATGGTTACTTCACACCTCGTTTTGTGATCCTCGGTATCCCAGTCACAAAACTTGGAGGGCACACGCGAGATTGAAACATGCCTTTGAAAAGTTCATTGAATCTCAAAAGAATCTAGGAATTTCTAAGAACCAATTAAAAACCTAATATTTATATTTCGTTTTTCATGGTGGAAATTGGTGAATCGTCATTCACCTACCTTTCAAATATGTTATAGCTTGGATTACGGCATACCTCTTCTAAGTTATAATATATTGTGATTGGATCCTAGCCTTAATATTACATTTGGGTGCTTTATTAAGGACTCTCTTAATATCTAAACTAATCTTGTTCTCTTCTTTCAGATGTCTTCAAACAATGCTGCTTCTGGCTCTAATCCTAATGGCTCCTTTACCCTTATGAACTTGTGTAGGAAAGTCACTTTTGATGGATCCAACTTCAATGAATGGATCAGAAACATCAGGATGATTACCCGCTACGAGGACAAAGAATATGTCCTTGACAAGGAGCTTAAGGAGATTGATGAGACCACATCAACTCCCCAGGAGATCGCTGACTTCCGGGCACATGAAAGGGATGCTACAAAAGTGGCATGCATCATGTTGGCCACCATGACAGCGGAACTCCAAAAGTCCTATGAGGACTTCTACCCTTTTGAAATGCACCAAGATCTGATGGAAAGATACCATCAAAGTGCACGACAAGAGAGGTATGAAATCATATGCTGTATCATAACAACCATGATGAAGGACGGGGAATCCGTCACGAGCCACATGCAGAAAATGCAAAGGTATGTGGATCGGTTGCTGAAGCTTAATGTGAACTTCCCTGAGGAGCTTGCAATAGATATCATTTTGCACTCCTTACCATCGTGCTATGATCAATTCCGCATGACATATCACATGAATAAGGAAGAGGTCACACTCAGCAAACTTCAGGGACTCCTCAAGACCGCAGAAACAGATCTTAAGGGTAAGTCGGTTGTTAACACTCCTACTCCAAACTCCGCCCCGGTTTTGGCAATCGGGAAAGGTAGAGGGAAGAAGAGGAAGAGCTCTTCGAAGGGTACCAAGGCTAGGACCCTTGATGGCTCTTCTTCAAGTGGAACCAAGAAAGGTTTTGTCACTCCTTCTTCTGACCCTAAAGAGGCTGAATGCTTCTATTGCCATGAAAAGTCACATTGGAAGCGGAACTGCCCAAAGTACCAGCAAGATGTGAAGGATGGGAAAGTTAAACCCAACCATGCAGGTATTTACACTATCTTATCTAATAACTCACCCCATTCTAACTCTTGGGTCCTTGATACCGGTTGTGGTATTCATATTTGTTCTGATTTGCAGGGACTAAGAAGAAGTGAGAATGTGGAGCATGGAAGAATAAACTTAATCATGGGGAATAGGAAAGCTTTACCTGTCACCAAGATTGGAGTTTATACTTTATCGCTAAGTAGTGGGTTTAGTTTAGATTTGAATAAATGTTGTTATTCGCCAGAAATGGCAAGAAATATTATTTCCTTTCATGCATTGTATAAACAAGGTTTCACCTTTTCATTTGATAATGAAGTTGGTTCGATTAATGCTTTCTTTAATAATGTTCTTTATTTTAAAGCATTACCTTGTGATGGTGTGTATGAAACTGTATTTGTGGTTGATAACTTAGGAAATAATGTATTGTGTATTGATTCTGTTAATGATAATAACTTGGATAAAGCATCATTATGGCATTGTCGTCTTGGACATATAAGCAAGAAACGCATAGGCCAACTCCAAAAGGATGGAGTATTGGAGTCATTTGACCTAAAGTCAGATGATAGTTGCGAATCATGCTTACTTGGAAAAATGACAAAGTCACCCTTCACAGGTTCTTGTGAGAGGGGTGAAGGTTTGTTGGATCTTATACACACGGATGTGTGTGGGCCCTTCAAACATGCCACAAGGGATGCTAATCGTTATTATTTGACTTTTACTGATGATTACAGTAGATATGGATATGTCTACTTAATCAAGCATAAGTCAGAGACTTTTGAGAGGTTTAAAGAGTTTAAACAGGAAGTCGAGAATCAATTGGGCAGGAACATTAAGATGCTTCGATCCGATCGAGGTGGTGAGTATCTTAGTTCAGAGTTCCTCGACTATCTTAGGGAATGTGGGATTGTCTCACAATTGACACCTCCCAGGACACCGCAGTTGAATGGTGTAGCTGAGAGGCGTAATCGAACTTTGTTGGATATGGTTCGTTCCATGATTAGTCGAGCTTCGCTACCTATCTCATTTTGGGGGTATGCCTTAGAGACTGCCGCCCATATCCTTAATCTAGTTCCCACAAAGAAAGTTGCCAAAACTCCTCGTGAGATGTGGACTGGTAAAGTACCCAAACTAGACCACAATAAGATTTGGGGTTGCGAGGCTTTCGTGAGACGCGAGACTCATGATAAGCTCGAACCTCGAAGTGAGAGGTGTATTTTGATCGGCTACCCACATAAATCCTTTGGTTACCTCTTCTACAGACCTAGTGAGAATGTGGTCTTTGTAGCTAGGAGGGCTTTCTTTCGAGAGAGAGAGAGAGTTCATAAGCCAAGGAGACAGTGGGAGGCAAGTTGACCTTGAAGAAATTCAAGAGTCAAGTGGTGAAGGAACTTCAAACCCTAGCACTCAACTTGAGGAGGAAACTTCTGTTAAGCCAATTGACAAGTTTGTACCTCTGGCGTTCCACAAGGGTTAGGAATGCACCTGTGCATTACTATGGATTCCATATTACTGCGGAAGGTGATACACTTATCAGTGATGAGACACTGATAGGTTTGGATGAACCTAACAGTTACGCGGAAGCCATGGCAGGCCCTGAGTCAGCCAAGTGGAAAGAGGCAATGGACAGCGAGATACAGTCCATGTATGACAATCAAGTTTGGAACTTGGTTGAGAATGTACCAGGTCGTAAGACTGTAGGGTGCAAATGGATCTTCAAGAAGAAGACCGACATGGATGGTAATGTACACACTTATAAGGCACGACTGGTTGCAAAGGGTTTCTCACAAACTCCGGGAGTTGATTATGATGAGACCTTTTCTCCAGTGGCCAAGATTAAGTCTATTAGGGTTCTGTTAGCCATAGCCGCATTTCATGACTATGAAATATGGCAAATGGATGTCAAAACCGCTTTCCTTAATGGAAAGTTGGCTGAGGATGTTTACATGAGTCAGCCAGAGGGTTTTGTCAACACAGAGTACCCTAATAGAGTGTGTAAGCTTGAGAAATCCATTTATGGGTTAAAGCAAGCACCTCGCAGATGGAATCTTTGCTTTGATGAGAAAGTCAAGGAATTTGGCTTTTCTAGGAGTGAAGATGAATCTTGTGTATATGTCAAGGCTAGTGGGAGTATAGTTAGCTTTTTGGTATTGTATGTGGCTGACATACTACTCATAGGAAATGACATCCCAACTCTGCAGGAAGTTAAGTCCTGGCTTGGGAAGTGTTTCTCTATGAAGGACCTAGGAGAAGCTGCCTATATTCTAGGGATAAGGATCTTGAGAGACCGGAGTAAAAGACTAATTGGACTTAGTCAGAGTACTTACTTGGATAAGGTGTTGAAGAGATTCGGCATGCAGGACTCCAAGAAAGGAGAGTTACCCATCAAGAGTAATGCCAGATTGAGTAAGACACAAAGCCCTAGTACTGAGGCTGAGATAGCAGAAATGAGTCGAATACCTTATGCTTCGGCTGTAGGATCGATCATGTATGCTATGACGTGTACTCGACCTGATATAGCCTTTGCTTTGAGCATGGTTAGCAGGTATCAGGGGAACCCTGGCAATGCACACTGGACTGCGGTAAAGAATATCCTCAAGTACCTACGGAGGACTAAGGACTGGGTCCTTACCCTCGGTGGGAGTGAAGACTTGAGAGTTGTAGGGTATAGTGATGCTAGCTTTCAGACTGATAGGGATAATTTCCGCTCTCAGTCAGGCTGGGTCTTTACCTTAAATGGAGGAGCAATTTCTTGGAAGAGTTCCAAGCAAGAGACAGTGGCTGATTCAACTTGCGAATCAGAGTATATAGCAGCTAGCGAGGCAGCAAAGGAGGCGATATGGCTGAAGAACTTCATTGGAGACCTTGGAGTTGTACCAGCTATTAAAGAGCCAATGAAAATTTTCTGTGATAGTGAAAGTGCAGTTGCCTTAGCCAAGGAACCAAGGGATCACGGGAGATCCAGACACATCGACAGAAAATACCATTTCATCAGACATCGAATAGAAGAAGGACTCCTCGCGGCAAAGAGGGTATCATCGGATGAGAATCCAGCAGATCCCCTCACGAAGGGACTGAATCGGGTTAAGCATCTCCAGCATGCTGAGAGCATAGGGCTGAAGGATGATATTAGATTTAGTAGTTAGATAACCTTGAAATTTGTAAAGTGTAATTGACATTAGATGATGAATAAAAGGTGTTTTATTTATGAGTAAAGTGTTGCTATCTCTTGTCGATCGTTTACTATATTTCTTTTGCATGTTTTGACTTCCAGAATAATTATGTTTGGTATATCATATTATTCGAACCTCCAGAGTCGGTCATATGTCGGAAGTAGGTATGAATCAAGACTGTCATGATTGGTTGCAGAGGTCTAAGTTGTTGGACATGGCTACAACACTCATGAGTGCTCATAAGTTCTGAGCATTGGACTCAACCCACGCTTACTGGAATCACTTCATGGAATTTATCTCGAGTGATCGTGAGACGGTAATATCATATAAGTCTTCAAACCTAGAGATATGATTTGTTACTTATGAGTTGGTTATGCATTGATTGTACGTTAACGCATTGGTAACTCGATGTTATAAAACGTGCTTTTGTGTATAATTCAATGAGTGGTAGCACAAACATATGAGTCGAAGTTTATCTGTTCCTTCTTGGATTAGAAGCTGATATCTGGGCCCCTCGATGATTTTGTTTTGACCTATGTACCGGGCCCGGTCAGAACTAAGTTGATGTGTTCAATTAAGTTCTTTGTCAAACAAATCGGAAATCAGGAAACAAACTGCTGGACAATAAGTAAGACATTGTTCCATGTATTTGTCCGACTGATATCTAGAACAGAGGATTATATGATCACTTATCTTAAATGGCGTATCATCATCTTCTCAGTTCCGAGAGACCTTGAAAGAGCTACGATTGCCGATCGGTTCCTGAAGTATTGCAGTTATAGTTATTAGACTTATCCAAGTGGGAGACTGTTGGATAAGGTGTCTAAGTCCATAACTATTTCTGGTATGTACTTGACCCGACCCGGCATGGTCCATTTGGGTTGCATGGCACCATGCAATTGGATAAACTAAAATGAGAGAAATAACACTTATGGTTTATTAATATATTATAAGTTCTAATATATTAATAATACTATTTAATTAGTTTGATCAAGAATTAATTAAGTGATCAAAAGATAACTAATTAAATATATGGGTAGATTATGTAAATCTTCCATATCTTATATAGTGGGCTAAGAGGCTCCATGGATTATCAAGTTGGGTTCCACCCATAGGATGCTCCATGGATGCTCCATGGGAGTTACAAACCCATGGGTCATGGAAATGAAGAGTCATGACACATTAGGGTTTACATGGTGTAACCCTAGATGTGTCAACACTATATAAGAAACCCATTCTCCACCAAAATCGGCTACACATAAGAAACAAGAGGGCTAGGCTGATTTTAGAAGTGTGTATTCTCTCTAAAGTCATTCCAAAAGCATTTGGTGTTGTGTGAAGCATTTGAGGCATCACACTTGGGGTGCTAGGCTCACAAGGTTTCAAGGATCATAAGCAACAACAAGGTAAGTTATTCTATCTTTCATGCAAGTTAAAATTTGTTCCCCATGTATGCTAGATAGGAATATAACCTTGGAATTCAACTTTGCATGATAATTAGACAAACATAGATCCAAGGTTATTAGGGTTGCATGTACACTTAGGAAGTGTTAGAATGCTCAAAACCCATCATTAAGTTCCCGTCAAACTTCTTGGTTTAGAAAATCATCTAGTTTTATATAATTAAATTTATAAACGAGTCAGAACCAAAATCGTGAGAAAAACCCGAATCTTCTTGAAAAATCAAACGGTTTTCGGCCTAAGTGAGTTTACGGCCGTAAACCCGTGTACGGCCGTACACTCGTTTACGGCCAACGTCGGGTGGACCCCACCACCGACCATGAAAACCCCTATAAATACGAGACCCTACCCCTCATTTACACTTTTCTGGCCGAACACTCTCTCCTTCTCTCTCTAAACTCTTGACCGTACACCCCAAAAACACCCTTATCCTTCCGAAAATCATCGAGAATCGTCATTGGGAGTTGATTTGGAGCATCTAGAACACGTTTTTCATCGAATCCAACATCCTTGTTCTTGAGTGTACGGGCGTACACCCTTCAAGTCTGCAAATCTTCATTGACCGTACACCAGTTCACGGCCGCACACACTTTAAACCGTTCACGACCGTAAACCCCGTTTACGGCCGTAAACTCCCTTCACGGCCATAAACCCCATTCACGGCCGTAAACACTTCCTAAGTGGTGCATTAGACTGAAAACCCACTTTCCTCGATTCAATCAAATCCCGGTAACATTCCTTAACTGAAAGCAAGTGTTTTTCTAACACTTTATCTAACGAAATCGCTAATTTAGATACATATATGTATTTAATTGTTATTAGGATTCCGTTAAGTGCCAAACACTACAACTCGAGGGCCTTCATTCCAGTTCGTTGATTCGACACTTGTACGCAACTAACAGTGAGTTCATACCCCTATGCTTTTATGATTTTTAATGTTTTCAGGGGGGAATACAAGCCAAACACAAATGATTTTGTGAACCAAAACAAAAGGTTTTAACGGGTTTAAAACTTATGCAATTGATACAGTCAAATGATTCCCACGTTTTATAAAATATTTAGATATTTTATCCCTTTTGTACTATGTTGAGCATAAGGGACACTTTTATCTTGGAAACACAATTGCATAATTTCCAGAATAATTTACAAACCAAGTACATAACATTTCAAGCAAACTATAATGGGTATAGTTTGGGGAATTCAATACACAACTTTTACCGATTCAGATTTCATATATGGGTAAACATATAAACTATGACAGATTTAGTTTATGCTATACATTACTGCAAGAGTACAACATTTAATAATTGTATAAGTATAATTATTACCTTATACAGTATACAACGGATTCAAATACAAGAGAACAATACGGAACCACACGTAAACTAGTTAATACAGGATTGTGAGACAACACTTCAAATGTACCCTTCGGGGTACAGATTAAATCCTATCATAGTATAACCAGAGTCTCCTGGAGGGAGAGCGTGATATTTGTGAATAGATCTATTCGGGACTGACAATCCCACACCTAAACTGCTAGCTACAGTTAGGCAGTCATGCCTGGGGTGACAAATGTCATTTAACCGACACTTGAAGAACGTCGTAAAGGTCACTAGGTCATATCAAGCATGGTTATACGACTCATAATAGTATAAAATAACCATTTGTTTACGGGATTTCATTTTTCATTAGTTTTATTTTAAGAAATGAAACTACTATACATACTGGTGGTAGGCAGGGTTTTCAAACAGAACATACTATACATATTGGTGATAGCCAGGGTTTTCAAACAGAACATACAATACAAAGGTTTTGTACAAGAATACACACATACTACGATTGGTAGTAACCAAACATACAAACTAATGTTTTTCCTAGACTACAACAGGATACGATAACAAACATTCATAGTTAATTCTATAATTACTTAGTTTAGGCATCAGGGCTATGTATGAAGAATATTCGATAGACTGTAGAATGTGTGGTTTCCGCCTCATTTCCCGTTCCTTGTTTTGTTGTGGGCTTAGGGCAGATCCATATAATCAACTGTTTGTTCGATATTGGTTTATACATGGCTAGCATGAACTAAGTGGTTATAGATGGAACTGATATTATCACATTCTTACTAAAGAAAATATTGGATTTTCTTGGAAACATACGAAGATTTTTACAGAGTCATCAACAGGTTTTCATTACAAAAACATCGCTTATGAACTCACCAGCTTTATGCTGATACTCTTTCAAAACTGCTTGTATTCTCAGGGAATCAGTAGACAGGTACCTTCTGGAGTTTTGAGAAGACGGAGAGTATAGAGTCACGTCTTTTTCTTTTGATTATACTTTTGATGTATAAAAACAAGAATCAAACAGATGTAAATAGCTTTTCATATATGTATTCAATGTTATGGTTGTGTTTACTATGATCACTATGATGCAATTGTTGTGATACTACATATGACGTCATCTACCCCCGAACGTTTCCGCCATTCCGGTTTGGGAGTGTGACAGATTGGTATCAGAGCTCTTGTTTATAGTGAACTAAGTATATCGAACCTTACATGGTATACAACTATAAACACTATGGGGCCAAAGTGCTCTGAACTAAAAGTATACTTTTAAAATATAAGTATTTTATAAGAAGTATACAAGTATACGTAAGTACCAGAAACAATATCATAAGTAGAACAAAACAAAAGTATTTGGATGTTGAACACTGCGGTTAAACTGGATAGTTATGTAATCATGTCTGGGATCAATATAGCCTGATCAACTATATTTATTTGAGACATGACCAACATGTGTCTGGGAGTGATCATGGTGTTGCAGCAACCCTAAAACTTACCAAGCTATATACATCAAGATATCGATAGAACATAGCATACAACTTAAAATACTATAGGAGTATTTTAGCTAGAGCCGAATACAGTATAGAGATTCATTCCAATTGTTGCTACTTATTTCTTCCTAGCGATAATTTACTTGCACTGGTAACCATTCTCTGTTTATCGCTTAGTAGAACACTTTATCTATCAGGATGAGATATATCTTGTTTCATATCTCTTAATTTAAGATCTAGGGGACTTACCATCCTCTTCTTCCTGATTATTTTTAGAAAAGATGCCTCCTAGAAAGAGACCCAGCAGGAAGAACAACGACCCTCCGCCGCCACCACCTCCTCAGTTCGATCCTGCCATGTTCCAGGCAGCAGTTACAGCCGCCGTGACTGCAGTAATGGCACAAGTAAACCCCGGTGGGGCTAGCGGATCTGGAGGTGGTACTTATCCCCAGAATCTCGGTGATCAGGTACATCAAAAGGACTGTTCCTATAAGGATTTTATGAATTCGAAACCCAAATCCTTCGACAGCAATGGAGGAGTCATTGCCTTAACCCGATGGTTCGAGAAGATCGAATCCATTTTCGAGATTTGCGCTTGTTCCGAGGCAAACAAGTTGAAGTTCGCCGCTTGCACCTTCACCGACAGAGCACTGACCTGGTGGAATGGTCGAGTTAAATCCCTAACTCTGTCGGTAGCGAATGCCATGGGTTGGGAAAGCTTAAAGGAACTCATCCTTGCTGACTACTGCCCAAGGGGCGAGATGCAGAAATTAGAGCACGAGCTCTGGAACCTGAAGATGAAGGGTTCCGACATTTCCGCTTACATAGCTAGATTCTGCGATCTGGCTCTTCTATGTCTGGGCATGGTCACCCCGGAAAGCAAAAAGATAGAAAGGTACATTTGGGGATTGACGCCCCCAACTCAAGGGAATGTTTTGGCTGTTAATCCTTCTACTTTTGACAGCGCCAAGTGCCTGGCGCAGGCCCTGATAGATCATGGGGTTGATCTTGATGAACTGACAGTCGCTCCCGAACCACCAAAGGCAAGTGGTCGGAAGAAAAAGTTCTGGAACAAACGAAAGAGGAAGTCTTCGCAGGAGCCCTCCAAGAAACAACAAACAGTGGCAGTCCACGCTGCTACTACTCCTGTTGCTGTTCCAACCACCCAAGAACCTGCCAGTAGGTATGCTGGTACTCTTCCAAAGTGCGACAAGTGCAACTTCCATCATCATGGGCAGTGCCGGGAGATGTTGTGCAACAGCTGTGGTAAGAAGGGATACACAGCTCGATTCTGCAAGGCACCAGTCCAACCAACCAATCAGGCTCCTGGAGCGGGCGCTGGTCAAGCCTGTTATGGCTGTGGGGAGGTTGAGCATTTCAAGAGAAATTTCCCCAAGGCAACAACAGTTGGCAACACAGGGAGAGTGCTAGCGATGGGACAGGAGGAGGCAGTTGCTGATCCCACCATTGTTATAGGTACTTTCCTCCTTGACAACTCTTATGCATGCATTCTTTTCGATTTTGGTGCGGAGAAGAGTTTTGTTAGTCATGCATTCAACCATCTACTCAAGTGTAAATCCCAACCTTTAACCGAAACATTTACCGTCGAGATGGCTAACGGAAAGAAAGAGAGCACTAACGACATATTCATAGGCTGTAGCCTTACCCTAAACGACCATTCCTTCCCCATCGATCTTATGCCAGTTTCCATAAAAAGCTTCGACGTCATCGTCGGCATGGATTGGTTGAGCCCCAATCGTGCTGATATCCTTTGTTATGAAAAAGCCATCCGTCTCAATCTACCCTCGGGTGAAGCCCTCATAGTTTACGGCGACAAACTCAGCTCGAACCTCCATATCATTTCATGCATTAAGGCCCAGAAATATCTGCGAAAGGAGTGTCATGCATTCCTAGCCCATGTCGTTAACGAAAAACAGGAATAGATCTATTCGTGACAGACAATCCCACACCTGAACTGCTAGCTACAGTTAGGCAATCATGCCTGGGGTGACAAATGTCATTTAACCGACACTTGAAGAACGTCGTAAAGGTCACTAGGTCATATCAAGCATGGTTATACGACTCACAATAGTATAAACTAACCATTTGTTTATGGGATTTCATTTTTCATTAGTTTTATTTTAAGAAATGAAACTACTATACATACTGGTGGTAGCCAGGGTTTTCAAATAGAACATACTATACATATTGGTGATAGCCAGGGTTTTCAAACAGAACATACTATACAAAGGTTTTTTACAAGAATACACACATACTACGATTGGTAGTAACCATACATACAAACTAATGTTTTTCCTAGACTACAACAGGATACGATAACAAACATTCATAGTTAATTCTATAATTACTTAGTTTAGGTATCAGGGCTACGTATGGAGAATATTCGATAGATTGTAGAACGTGTGGTTTCCGCCTCATTTCCTGTTACTTGTTTGGTTGTGGGCTTAGGGCATATCCATATAATCAACTGTCTGTTTGATATTGGTTTATACATGGCTAGCATGAACTAAGTGGTTATAGATGGAACTGATATTATCACATTCTTACTAAAGAAAATATTGGATTTTCTTGGAAATACGAACATTTTTACAGAGTCATCAACAGGTTTTCATTACAAAAACATCGCTTATGAACTCACCAGCTTTATGTTGATACTCTTTCAAAACTGCTTGTATTCTCAGGGAATCAGTAGACAGGTACCTTCTGGAGTTTTGAGAAGACGAAGAGTATAGAGTCACGTCCTTTTCTTTTGATTATACTTTTGATGTATAAAAACGAGAATCAAACAAATGTAAATACCTTTTCATATATGTATTCAATGTTATGGTTGTGTTTACTATGATTACTATGATGCAATTGTTGTGATACTACATATGACGTCATCCACCCCCGAACGTTTTCGTCGTTCCGGTTTGGGGGTGTGACATGATGGATCAACAGAATCTGAATATGCGGCAGAGGAGATGGCTTGATGTAGTAAAAGATTATTATTGTGAGATTTTGTACCATCCCGGAAAGGCCAATGTGGTGGCTGATGCCTTGAGTCGTAAGGAGGCAAGTGCTCCGATCCGAGATGTTTTCCTAAGGATGACGGTGGTTTCGCCTCTATTGGATATGATAAAGGAGGCTCAGGTGGAGGGACTGAAGAAGGAGAACTGCAAGGTTGAGCGGATCCGGGGGCAGATTCCATTATTTTTTCGAGACAGTCGGGGTTTATTGACTCAGTGTGACAAAGTTTGGGTACCGGCATCAGGGGGCGTGAGACAAAAGATCTTGGAGGAGGCGCACAAATCCAAGTTTTGTATCCATCCGGGGGCCACAAAGATGTATCGAGACTTGAGATTGAGTTATTGGTGGCCCTGCATGAAACAGTAGGTTGCCTGGTTTGTTGAGCAGTGTTTGACCTACAGGAAGGTCAAAGCCGAGCATCAGAGGCCCCACGGCAAGGTTCAGCCCTTGCCTATCTCCACATGGAAATGGGAAGAGATTACTATGGATTTTATCACGAAGTTGACCAGGACGGCTCGGGGTTGCGTATTTGATTTCGGAGGGAGTTGGGATACTTACCTTCCATTAGCAGAGTTCTCATATAACAACAATTATCATGCTAGTATTGACCGACCCCCGTTTGAGATATTGTATGGTCGGAGGTGTAGGACTCCAGTTTGTTGGGGTGAGGTTGGGCATCGAGTCATGGGAAGCACCGAGGTGGTGCTTAAGACCACCGAGTTGATTCAGCAGGTGTGCGACAGGTTGCGGGTCGCGCAGAGCCATCAGAAAAGCTATACTGACCGGCGTCGTTCGGATCTAGAGTTTCAGGTGGGAGATTTTGTGTTGTTGAAGGTGTCACCTTGGAAGGGTGTTATTCGGTTTCGGAAGAGGGGTAAGTTGGGGCCCCGATTCATTGGTCCGTTCAGGATTTCTGCCCGAGTCGGCAGGGTTGCTTTTCGATTGGATCTTCTGGATGAGCTGGTCCAGATTCATAACACCCTCCATGTGTCTCAGCTTCGGAAGTGTGTTTCTGACGAGACCGCAGTTATTTCTTTGGACGACATTCAGGTGGATGAGAGCCTGAATTATATTGAGAAGCCCGTTACAGTTTTGGATAGGAAGACTAAGGCCCTTCGTAACAAAGATGTGAAGCTAGTAAAGGTGCAATGGCAGCATCGAAAGGGCTCGGAATGGACATGGGAGCCGGAGAATGAGATACGAGAGCATTACCCAGAGTTTTTTGCGTCTACGGACTTCAAGGACGAAGTCTAGTTCAAGTGGGGGAGAGTTGTAACACTCCAAATCAGGTAATCATTCTTTTCCCTTTAAATGAAGTAAATTTTGCATAAAGGGTCCCTTTTTGTACGTTGCACGTACTTAATTGTACACTTAGCATACTATGGAGGAAGGATCGCGAAGGAGCATCGCGTACGTGATGGTACGTCGGGTCGGGCGTATGTTGTTGATGGCCAAACCCTAAATTTCGGACTTGTAGCCTATTTAATCATCCTTAACTCATTTGAGCATCGCCCTAGCCAGCCTCCATCACTCTCAATCGTCCCTAAAACCCTAAAATCATTAGTGTGTGTTTCTTGAGCTTGTGAGTGCCTCTAATACCATATTCTTGGTGTGTTAGCTAAATGGAAGAAGAGGAAACAAGCTTGAACGAGGAAATGGCTTCTGGATCTTGCATTTAGAGCATCTTAGGAAGCTTGAGGAGGTAAAAAGCTTTCTCCTTGGTTATCATTGTCATTTCTAGAGCTATGGTTTTTTATGTAGTTCCCCTTTTGAGTTCATGAATCATTTCTTGGGAGTTTGAGCAACTCCAGAGACTATGGATGGTAGATCTGAGGTCCTTTAGCTCGTCCATGTCATAAAAATGCAGACTTGTTGGTTGTTTTAACCCCATGCATGAGTTAAGACCCTTGGAAAGGTCTTAATGGGTTGTAAAAGGTTGTTGGGAGCTTATGGGGCATGCAAAGGCATAAAGTTGCCAACTTTGTGCCTTAGGACTCTTCAAACGACCTAGATCTGAGTTTGGAACGTAAGGTCTTCATGCATTAAGCACTTAATGAAGAATGTGCTTATTCTGTTTGTACGTTAGGCATACCAACCTGTACGTTGCACGTACAGTCAAGAGCTCAGTACGCTGAGCGTACTTCTGAGGAGCGTCGGGCGTACGCTCAGTTGTGAGATTTGGGCTTCGGTGGACTTGTGGACCATTTGGACTTCACTTTGCTTTTGGGCCTGGACCGTAGGATGATATTGGGCCTTGGGAATCTCTATGGGTTTTTGGTGTTTGGGTTGGGCCTATGTGGGGCATGAGTCCCATTATAGTTTGGACTTGAATTTTGGGCCCATTGTTTTAAGTAGGCTTTTGGGCTCTTAGCTGAATTTGTGTCATATATCTAATTAGGTTAATTTGTATATTTATACCGTTGGGGATTTGGGCTGCTAGTCGAGTTATATCGTGTTCAACATACTGAGGTGAGTCTTCTCATCATACCAATGGGTTGAAGGCACCAATGCCGACCATTAATAGATGTGTAGCGAGTAGTTGATATTCATTGTATGCTTAGTTGTACTGATTGATTTATGTGAAGACCATGGGGGGGCCCATGACACCTGGTTATCAGACTCTGAGGGGAGCCCAGGGCATTCCAGGTCAAGACCATGAGGCGAGCCCATGGCACTTGGTTATTAGACCATGGGGGAGACCATGGCATTCCAAGTAAAGACCATGGAGGGAGTCCATGGCAATCTATGTTTGCATATTTGTTGTATGGTTTCATGTGAATATATGTGTTGGGTATTTTGGGGAAAACTCACTAAGCATTAGCTTATAGTTTGTTGATTTTTTCAGGTACTTCGAGATCTAAGGGAAAGGGCCCGATATGATGGCGCAGCACGCACTCTCCAGTAGTTTGTTATGGACACTCTGATCTTTTGAATAATTTAATTGATGTAATGGATTTTTGAGAAACACTTTATGGTTGGAACTTACAATTAAGGAACATGGATTTCTTTTTAAATGAAATTTTTTATTTGAAAAATTGGGTTGTTGCATGAATTTTAACCAGAACTACTGTAACGAGTTTATTGACTTGAAAACTATGGAACTAATACTCGCATATTGATGGCGGGCTTATTGAAAGGCTTGCTTATATTCCATCTTACTAGATTATAATGAACACTAGGACATCTAATAGCCCTCTCGTAAGGCTCTAACTACATTACCTATATCGAGGTACAACTATTGTTCGAGCAATTCGTTCACGGTATATCGTGACACTTATGTAACTACTGGGATTTTGATGACAGGTCGCTCTTGTAATTATCCCCCCTCCTCGGGTCTGAAGACTCACAATCAATCCTTTGGTAGTCTTAAAGACTCACAACCATTATCTAACTGTCCTAAAGGACCTATTCATTCTCATTCCTTGAAATCTACTTATCACAATAGATCTTTGCCTTTTAACCTTTGAGACTATAACTGATTTAGAGGTTTTTAATCTACATTATACGATGCTAAAGTCTAACTATGTCTATCTATAATGTTAAATTTTGATCCTAGTTTTATATTAATTCTTATGTTTATCGACTAAAGGAATAACTAAACTAAACATGTAGTCTACCGTGAAGCCTAATATAACATTGAAGCATTACCATATGTTTAATGGGCATAGTTCTTGTCGAATGCTCCCCTCCTATAGCTCTCTAATCATACTTACGAAAACACTCTATCTCTAAGTTTGGTATATGTCTTGAGTACTTGACGCTTTTTATGGCAATCTATGCGACCTACGGAATTTATTATCTAACTAATTCTCAATGTATTTTTAAAGTTATATTTTTATAGGCTTAGACTGTTAAAGTCTGTATGAAAATCATAACTCTCTCATACAATATCCGTTCTCGACTGTCTTTATATCAGCGGATAGGTATTGACGAGATCTTCAACTCTCGTTTAGATTGTTTTTCCTAACAATCAAACGATCTTAATTTTGGTTTCTGTGTCGCACGCTGCTATGCTGCAACTTCTAAAAATTATAACTTCCTCTTATGAAGTCGGATTTGGACGCTTTCTATATGCACGCTCTCGGTTTTACAATTACTATGACTTTTTTAAGAATATTTATTATAAATCGTCTTCTATCAAAAACTTTTATTTACGTGACTGGTCGTGTATACTGTAAGGAGAAAATGGGGTGTTACAGAAATCTTTCACGGATCTTAAACATCTCTGTAGATTTACATATCTTGAACGCCTTGGGACTTTTCCAGCATATTTAACATATTTCAAACACTTTACACGTTTTGTCTGTTTCTTACAGTAAAATATTTAGAACATGTTTTTCTTTACATTCCATATATAATTGAAATTCAGAATATCTCAAGAATATAAAACATTTAAAATATTTAATTGCATCTATATTTTATCTTTAAGATCTTGATTGTTCTTCTAGATCTTCAGTATCTTTAAGATCTTGAAAATTCTTGAAGATCTTCAGTATCTTTAAGATCTTGAAAGTTCTTCAAGATCTTCAACACTTTTCAACATCTTGAGCAGATTACAATTTTTTTTTCCTAAATTCTTTTGACAAAACATCATGCCTCACATACTAATTTAGTTACAAAATTATTAGTTAGATTTTTGACCAAAACACCTGATTATACCAAAAATGAATTGATGGAGAACTTTGGTTCTAAAATTAAACTGAATCGTCCATGATCTTTCTATTAAAAAACATAAGATAAGCGAGACACAAATTGTACATGGTGTCATTGATCTCATCTATTGTAACCATAGATTGAGGTATGTCACCTAACCAACCCTCCCTATTATAACACTAAGGAATTGATTGTTCATTCTAGACTGAAACTTAGGATATATCAATCTATATCAAGCATCAGTGGTCGAGTTATTCTATCAAGCAAGCCATTCTCTAATAATTATTTCAAGAAGGGGGAGAATCACATGTTGAGGGAGAGCATAAAAATTTGAGGCACATGTTGAGTGGGAGCATGCATCTTCAGAATCATCTCAGCTCCCTGTTGAGTGGGAGCATGGCATCAAGAAGCTTCATGAAGACCCGTAGAAGTCCAAGCCCTGAAGAATGAAGATAACATCCTTACGTGTTAAGGATTGTTTTGAAGATTGGATTTCCATAACAGAAGTCTCCCAGTTTGTATAGGATTGTGTTTCCATGTTTATCTGTCATGTATATAAGGATAAATCTTTAGGTCGTTTGTTATATATTGATACCCAATTGTGTAAGCGGTTATCGATCAAGAGTGTGTATGTAATCAAAGTTTGTTCTCTGATTACAAACTGTAATCAAGAGTGTGTATATAGATAGTATTGTGTTTCCATGTTTCTCTGATTACATAATATTTTGGTTTCATTACTCTTTCCTGTTATTGTTTCTATTCGTATTCTTTACTTGTTGAATTTGTTGGTTAGGGACCAACATGGGGTAAAGCCATTAAGGTTATTCATGGAGTTGGGATGATAAATCAACTCCATGATTTTAGCGTTATTCCGTAGTATTTAAAGAGTTGTGTGAAATGGTTCAAGTATATTTTTATGGAAAGAGAGGTGGGTTTGAGATGTTCCTTTAATGTATAGTTTCCCTGGACTCTTCCTTTTGGAAACAAATCGGATTGTTTGGTTGTAGATCGTAAATAAGAAAACACATGGGAGTTAGATGGCGGCGACATCTTAGACGTTGAGCCGACACAGATCGAATGGAAAGGTTGTATAAAGTCTTGCAGAATGTCTCTTTTTCAGATCATCGTGATGACTAGAGCCGCAATTTGAATAATACAACTATTTTACGATAAATTCGACAAGAAAAACTATAGATGATGTAAATCATCCTAATAGTTCGGTGATCACGAGATGGAATAAATTCACCCCTAAAAAGTAAACATTTTGTTTGGAGAACTCGTTTGATAAAGTGTCTTTGTGTGCAAACTTGGTGGATAGAGGTGTAGAAGTCCCTTTCTCGTTGTGCCCGATTTGCTTGAATTCTTTAGAGTGGATTGACTTATTACATCTCCCGGGCATGAAACGCAATGCAGTGGATGTGATAACTATGAAAACATTTGGTACTTTCGTAATTGCTTGGTGTTTGGGACGCGAAGGATGAGATGTGATTCGCTTTTTGCAGCAATTGGTAAATTTCCGTTCACTTGGTTTGTGAATAGGAATAGTAAATTAAATTTTAATTGGGCCTCGTGGGTTCTTATCTTAATAAGAGGAGGCTATTCATATCATCATATGTAATTGTTTTTTTTTTCTTTTTCTGGCTTTTATATTTATGTATAATCATTGAGGTGTTCAAAAGAAAATAATTTTAAGTTCGATTTTTCTTATCCAACTATTTCACAAGATGGAGGTGGGTAACCCCTTTGATTAATGTTGCATTAGTGAAGACGGGCTCATGTGGCCTACCATATTCATTGCCTTACAATAATAGCATTCACCTCGATATCAAACACTTAAAGGATATGACAATCAAGTCCTTTTGAATCATAAGTGACAATTTAGGTGGGTCGGATAGAATCATCAATAATAATTGATCGTTAAAGAGTATTTTAAAAATAATGAAATCTATTTTTATAGCAGTAGGCAATACAACCTCCTTGTCAAGGCTGACATTATGGGTTACATAATTCTTCTATCGATAATTATATGTATTGTGTGGTAGCCAAAACAATGGTGGTATTTTTATCGTTTGAAGGTAACCACTTTGAGTTAGGTCTTTCTTTGTTCTTTTTCAAAGTTAATATTTAAATGTGAACAAAAACTACCAATAAAGGCCCAATATTTTTGAATAAATCAATTGAGAAGGTATCCTCCCTCCCTCACTCACTCACTCACTCACTCACTCACTCACTCACTCACTCTCTTTGTTTTAAAAAAAAGATTACTTATTGCTCCGTCGCGCAGCATTTGGCTCTTCGCAACCGTTTGTTTTTCAGAAGACTTCTGACTTAAAAACTGTTATGCGTGTGCTGCGTGACACAGCAGACCCTCTGCTTCAAACATCTTCACTCCTTACTTTAACCTATTACAGCAGTCTACAGATGTTAAAAAACAAACAGACTTATTATTACATGCTGCAGCCGTTTGGTCCAAACAGACTTATTATTACATGCTGCAGCCGCAGAGGATTCCAGAGGTGATCCGCAGACGTCATGCATTTTCGCTTCGAAGAAACAAACGGCACCTCAATCACTCACTCATGGGGTGCTTGAGCATACCATGCCTTCAACTTTAGGCTATTCTCTCACCACATCAACACCACATCAGCATACTTTCCTCACACCCCACAAAAGGACTACTTCCTAAAGCTAGTGATACAAATCTTAATGTATGAGAAAAAAAATAGAAGAGAAAGAAATAAAAGAAATGAGGGGAGAAGGGTTCGGTGGTGCCTGCCCACTCGACCTCCTCAAGCTCGAGGTCCAAGCACCTAACTGTCATGGTATAGCCGAACTGACCCCGAGCTCTACATAGTAGTTATTAATTTCTACAATTTCCAGAAAATACTTGACATATAATCATTTTTTGAAGACCAGTTTTTGTCCTAATCCTTAACCAGTCCATATCAAGTCCTAAGTTTCAAAAAGATTAGTCATAATCATTGGTCCCAATCTTATTAAATACACATCACAATCAAGTCTTAAATAGTCGACATGACACTCAACCTATAAAACCGAACTTATCTTTTGGAAATTTAAACAAGTTATATCTCAATAGACATTTTAGTAAAATTAGTTAGTATTAAACTTAACGCAATATGATGTAATGAAAATATATATCCATTTGCAAAAAGAAACAACGAAAACTTGAGCTTATAATAGAGTTTTTTTTTCTTTTTTTTTACTTCAAAAACACAATAACATCTCAATAACAACTGTTGGACAACAAAAGAAAGCCATTCATTCCTATTTCCTTTCTTTACCCATTTCATTCATTCATCTGAAAACCCTAGAGTTAATTTTTTTTTTTTTTGTTCTTTATTCTATTCACAAGCTAATTTGGTGTCAAAGCTGCTTAAACAAATAGCAAAAGCTTGAAATGCTGATAAAGGGTACCGATAATCCATGGTGAACATATCTTTCCCAACTTTACCAAACTGCAATATCACTTTCTCATGCTCCGGCTGCCCCCCTGCCTGAGCCTGAGAAGACGACGAAGGTGGTGGTGCCGCCGCCACTACTGGCGGCGGTTGGGCGGCGATCAACTGAAAGTTTTTCACAGAAGCAATCGTCACCCGCCCTTTGAAATTCAAACACCAGCATTGCAGCTGCTCGTGCCACCTAGGCGCCTTGTTCTTCAACACCAAGGGCATTTTCGACTTTTCACCATCCGGAACATCATTCGACATGGCGGCACCGACGATTTCGGAAAACCGGGAGCTGCTGAAATCGGTGGAGCGGTCGAGGGATTTCGAGAAGGAAATGCTCCGGAAAGAATCCGATAAGGAATTCGAATTTGAAAGAGGAGGAAGGAGGGCCTCTGGCTGACCTGGCACGGTGCCACCTGGCACGAGTGCTGACGTGGGTATCGAGTGCATGATGCAGTGCATCCTACGTGGACCCCGTGTACCGAGTACATTGAGTTCGTATTTGATATGGGCAATATTGTAATTTCCGTTTGGGACTTTCGGTGAGACTTTTTTGGTGTAAAATCTTCGACTCGATCTGCCAGGTGGCGGGATTGAAGCCCTGGAATGCGGGGGCTGCGTGTCGTATATTATAAACTTTGTTCCAAGAAAATTAGATCTGAAATATAAAAACAGTAAATTCAATTTCTCTTTTTACTTAATAATAAAAAAAATAAAAAACTCTATACCTGAGTTTTCCAATATAAGTGCTACTTGATCTTGAAATATTTTCAGCATCCATGGATATGACATATTCAGTGCAAGTAGTTCTTCGAGTTCTTTTAGCAGATAGTAAAAATTTACCATTTTCAACTAGCAATGCTGCTGTAAAAAACCAAATTTCAGTAACTTTTTTAAGAAAAAAAAAATTATAGATTTATATCAACCAATTTATAAGCTCACCAGGGGTAAGGCAAAGGAAAAGATGATATGTCAGATTGGATTTGTCCCTCTTAATGAAACATTGGATAGTGGTGTCACGTGGTCCCGGCTGGATAGGTAAAAAAACAACCATTAGAAACTAAGACTAAATGCAAGAAATAGCAATTTACTTTCATTTACTTTAAGACATTATAATTTGAAAAATCTAACCAATTATAAATTATAAATTTATAATATTAAATACCTGTTTTAAGGAAACCGGGAAAGTGAGCTTCCCAGAGGATTCAGGGGTTCTGACAATTTCTTTACACATGCTTCTCCAAGATCTACAAACAGCAGCACAAGCCACCACATGTTTTCTTTGAGGCCAAGTACTTTCACTCTCTTCTAATCTTTTAATCACATCACAGAGAAGCTCAGGTGGAAGATTAGCCCACCTACTGTTTTGGACAACAATGGAGGCTTGATTATCGCTTGAATTTGAATCATTTACAGATCCTTGAGATTTTCCTCTTACATCAAAACTCCGCCTTGATATGCTCCCAAATCCATCTCTCACATCACGCATTATACTCCGGAACGACATTTGGAAAGAGGAAATGAAAGGGGAGTCGGTTTTTTATGGAGATGAGAAAAGATTTGACATTTGAATCTGGCAAAATAATCAGAAGATTGTGGAGTGTTAGTGGGATTAAAAAAGTGGAAAAAAAGAAAAGAGATAAGAAGAAAAGAAGGTTTCACATGGTGTACCTTTATCAGGGACTAGACTTTTTCTATTTTTAAAACATATGCTTTCTGGTTTCAATTTAAAGTTGGTCAATTTATGGAACTAATCAGCGAAAGAATCCTAAGAACTACAAAGTTTTGAGTTTTGACCCTTTCATCCGTCATCACGTGAGTGAAACTGGTCTTGTATGCATATAAATTATACGAATTTAGAAGGGAAGATTGAAGAAGGGTTTTTGGCAATGAAAAGGTTGAATTAAAGTTACCAGGAATTTTGAAATTTTTTTTTTTCTTGTTCTTGTTTTGGAAACTGGGAATCGACTAGATTCTCATGTTTCCCAAACGAATATCATCAAAGTACAACTGTGAAAAGTGAAAAAGAACTGAACTTAGAAAAAGAAAAAGAAAAGAACACTCGAAAAACGAACCTGATTATGGTAAAAGCTAAAACACCATCGAATCAGCACAGCAAAGAGCTTGCGATGAAGATCTGAAGAATCCATGTGAAAGTATAAGCAAAATGTCAACCGAAAGATAAAACCCATGAAATCAAAACCACAAGCTTTTCCGTGCGGAATCGCCGATTATATAAAGATGTTGATTAGAAAAAGGGGGAATTTTTTATTTTTTTTTCGATTTCTTTCTCATCCAAAAACCCATATTGGGTTCAAATTACAGTAAATAACGAACAAATTATGAATAATAATGCAAGATCAGAGATCTATACGCCTATACCTTATGCGAACAAAAAAAATTCTCGAAACCCTTCAGTAATCTGATGATGGGTGCAGATATGTTAGTCGTGTGCGTCTATCCGAAAATCTTTCTGTGAGAACTTTCTACAAACAGATGGAAGGCAAGAAATAAGCAAATCAGACTCAAGACCAAAAGGGAAGTTCACAACATCTCTCGAAAACCCTCACCGGACTTAAAACCAACATTAGATCTAGCTCAACTAACAGGGGAACAAGAAAGGGGGAAAAGTAAGAAAAAAGTCTATGGTGATTAAAATATTGATTCTTTTAAATATAATCATATAAAACTAAGACTAGTAGTGTATATTTTAATGTGAATCGGAATAATCAAAGAAGGGTGTGACATAAACAAAAACAGATAAACATCATCAATGATTTATATAATACCGGCTGCTGCTACAGATGCAGATAAGTCGATGATCGAAAGCAAACACAAACACGCATGAGGAGATTATGAAATTGGGACTTTTCTTGGCAGTTTCTTGTTTTGTTGAGGAAGGAAAGGAAACTCGAGTGGGGTTGGTGCGGTCCTTGCCTCTTGGCCATTTCCCTGCGTCAACGGTACTTATTATGACTCCCAACAATCAACGGGAACAATTGAATGCACGATGCACCCCATCAAAGTTTATTCAACAAATAAAAATATTGGGTTGAATGTGATATTATTTTTGAATTGACAATTTGTTATTGTTATTTGATATGATATTTTACTTTTTATTTTTAATAATATTATCAGATTAATGATTTCATGTTTAACAAGTAAACTAAAAGTAAAATAATTTTATAGATCAGAATCAATAGTAGGGTATTAAAGGTCAATGTTATAAAAGTCATATATTTTAAGCATCATTGGCAATTAGCATCAACAATTTTAGGGGGTGTTTGGATAAATAGTTTTTAGCTTATTAGCTTATTGCTTATTTGCTTATTGGGGTGGGAATAAACACTTGTTTAAAATATGTTTGGATTAGCTTATTGCGGTGGAAATAAGCAATAATCAATAAGCATGTTAAGTGTTTGACAAACAAAACAGCTTATATGAGTAAAATGACCAATAAACAATAAGCAATAACCATTCCCCCCTGCTTATTAAAATCAGCTTATTTGGCTTATTCATACCGCAATAAGCTGATTTTTAAAGACTTCTATCCAAACACTTAAAGACTCTCTTGCTTATTAAAATCAGCTTATCTGTCATTAGTTTAGGAAGCCCTTAAAAATAATAAATTATAAAATATTATATGGATCATAATATTTTATAATATTTTATCTTCGTTGTTTCAAAACTGATAAATGTCATTATAGTTGGTTAATGTTTGGCTTCTGATACCGATTAGGTACTTATTTGTTTTTTTTTTTCGCACAATAAGTTATTTAAGTTTTATTTGACTTGTCAATTAAGTCATTTAGACGCAATTTAGCATGCTAACCGGTTTTGGGACAAGTGGAAGACAACTCATCCTAAGTGTGTTTACGATGCATCGATTCCAACTATAAGGTTATTGCCTTATATTGATTGTCTTCTCATTCCTTATTCTCTTAAGCTACAAAAAAAAAAAAAAAAAAAAAAAAAAAAACTTAATATGACATCCTTAAATTTCACGGACAAAAAAGACCGATTTATTTATACTTATTTAAATCAAAGTATCATTTTTAAAGATTATTATTGTGAAATTTGTTCCAAAAAATATGATAATAATATTATCAAAACATTTCGAATAAATGTATTTTATGTATATTGAAAACGTTGGCATGTCATCGTCAATACAGTACATAAGCATAAACGAAAATAATACAAGCCTTACACTAGTTTATATAAACTATGGGCCTATAAGCGTCCTTAAATCGCTCATCATAACATCACACTTGTGCTCTCGTGCCACTACCTGTATTATAAGAAACTGAGTGGGTCAGACTTGGGGTCTGCTGACCACATAGGGTTTTCAACCCATAATAATTAATTTAATTTCATCAAAACATTCAATCTGATTACTCATTCTCGTTATCCTCACTTCTGTCCCCTAAAGCATCTAATTCAGGGACCTATCATAAGGAATTTTCTTCGGGATAGACAATACTGCTTAGGGGATACCTTAGCAATATATGTCAATAAGGCAATTGGGGGGGATGGTGTACACCTGGTGAACACTTAGGGGTTATTTGGCAGGATCTGAATTTTTAAGAGATCTGAATTTCTAAGAGAGTCTGAAATTTTAAGAGCTGAATGTTTAACATGTTGTTTGGTTGGGACTTGGGACCTCTGAATTGTTGTGTTGAATTATTAAAATGATCATTTTACCATTCTGTTTTATTTTTTATTGAATTCAAGTGTTTGTTTATAAAATAACCTAATCAATTTCTTAAATAAGTATAAAAAAATATAAACACCATATAAAATCCAAATTTAGCATAAATCAAAATTAAACACAAATGCAAATCAAACATAAATATTTTTAAATCCACAAAATCATACTAAAATCCAAATAAAATCATACAAATTTAATTTGACCCCAACTGATTCGCAATCTGGTCACACAAATTATCCATGTATTAGTTGCCTTGTGGACCCCATTCCATATCGTATACGTTTTGGCCATCATTCTCTCCCCATTGTGTTTGACCATTGTTCTCCTCGAACGCCATAAATAACTCATCATTAATATTGCATTTCCTTATGAAATTACGGACTGCAAAACAAGCAACGATTATGTCTCTTTGCACTGAAAAAGGAAAAGGAGCCATTTAATTTAGGATTGGGAATCTCGCATTCAAAACATCGTAAGCGCGTTCAATAACATTTCTGAGTTGCGCATGTGCATGATTGAAGTTTTCTACCTTAGTTAACGCACGTCGTCGTCGATAATCAGATAACCAATACATCGTGTTGCGGTAAGGAGTCATAAATCCACAAGTGTTGGTATACACATGAGTGAAGGAAGTATTATATCTAGAAATTTTAAATCGCATTTCAGAATAAATTTAAAAAGAATTACAAACCTGGAGGAGGGAACAGACAGCCTGAAGTCGGGTTAAATGCAACTTATTTCAAAAATCGCGAATCATGTGTTATGCCCTCCCAACCGGCCCATACGAATGTGAATATCATATCAAAATACAAATTCCTAAAACATTTTGAAAGCATTCACCTTTTCTTCTTCCCCTGTAGCGAGTTTGTTGATCAGCAGGCACGACTGCATGTACAAGAGTTCCATCTAACGCACCTATTGCTCCAGGAAATATTTCTTTTAGCCTACTATGTTGTTCTGAGGAATTCACGGTTGCATTATAATGCGTTGGCACAATAACTTCTTTTGCAAATGATCATTGCATTTAGTACCTCATGAAAGCATCTATGAACAATTTCTGTGGAGTGTTGAAACCTTCGTTTGATAATCCTGAATCGTTTATTATGTGCTATAGTTGTCAAGAACATAGGCATCTTTTCTTCAATGCTTATATGCCTACTACTTTGCAACCAATTGTTTCGTCTAAAATGATTGCATAAAAGTACATACGCTTCACGTGAAAAACGCATCAGCTCATGATATTGTGTAGAAGTTCCATGTAACAATTCTTGTGTATATTGATGATCGCTCATTTCCAAATCATATCAATTGCTCTTCTAACTGTATTGGATGCTAGATTCAACCAATAGCAACATAGTAAAATGAAAAATGCAATTTCTTCATCCGGGGCTTACCCAAACTTGAAGCCCAAACTCCTAAACCCAACAGGCTGAGTACGCGGGGCGTACCCAACTGTACGCTCAGCGTACTCCGCCTTGACCAAGAACGCGATGCTGACCACCTACGCCCAACGTACGCCCTGGTACGCCCATCATACGTGGTGGCCATGCAAAACTTTGAATAAGAGCTTATTCCATTCAGTCCAAACGTCCAATAACCATATCCAAGTCCAAGAAGGTGCTCTTAACCATAAAGTTTCCAACTTTATGGTTATGCATGCATTATTAAGACCCAAAACAACCTCCTAGCTGGTCTTAACCACTAAGGACCTCTACACTTTTCATGCAAGCACTAAATAAGGCAAGAATGCATTTTTATGACTTGACACAACTCAAATCTTCTAAAAAGGTAGCTCCTTTGGTCTTAGAGTAACATTTACTCATTAAGTCCAAGAAAAGGGGACAAACTCATAAAACTCCATATGGATAGATCTCTAAGAAATACAAGTAAAGTTCAAGACTTTATACCTTCTAGAGCTTCCTAAAGAGATGAAGATCTCAAATCTACAAGCTTGAATCCCACACCAAAGCTTCTCAAAGAACCCTTTCATCTTTCTTCAACACTAAGAACACACACACACTCAAGCTCAACACACACAAGGGCTAGGGCTTGCAAAATCAACTCAAAGAGGGTGGAGGCTAAAAGGGTGAGGGAAATGAGGTTATAAGGGGGATTAAGTAGGGATCAAACCTAAAAATTAGGGTTTTCAATGTCTGATGAGTATGCCCCGCGTACTAGGGCGCGCCCTAGTACGCTAAGCGTACACACGTTCGCATGGCGTACTCCCATTCCTTCCAAATTACGGTTTTTCCATTAGGGCTTCTCATTGCTACTTCCTTCTATTACAGGGACCAAAATGGCATAAATTAAAACCATAAGGATGAATTTGAAAGCACCTGAATACCAGGGTGTTACATAATCCCTATTTAATAGATAATTGTAAAGTTTAATGGTCTATTACGTAGAAAAAAAACATAAGTAACTAAATAGGACCAAACACAAAATTTTATTGTGTTACGGTGACATTTTTCGCATTTCCAAATATAGAGACTTTTGTAAAAATTTATTATAAATATAGTGATTTTGTGATAGTTATCCAAAATGTAGTGATTTTTATGAAGTTTTCATTAATGGCCACATTGATAAAGTAATTATCTTTAAAATTAACTATGTTTTTTAACAGCTTGAAAAATCAATGAATATTTAGTTTAAAGAATATTTATGCTTACTAAATCATAATCCTTAGTTATATTGATTATGATACATTATATAACGGAGAAGGCATGAGATGTGAACTTGACACCTAAAAGAGTACATTCATTTGCAAAGGCTCTATGGAATCTTCAAAATCTATAAATGACAGATGATACTGATCAGCTTTTGATATTTATTTTGAGGTTTATTTTTTATACTTAAAAATGTAATGAAAAAGAGGATGAATTTTTTTAACTATATGAATTTAATGCATATCTCATATGTGTTTTCTTGATTCTTGATCATTTTTTTCGTTAATGTTTGTAGCTTTAATGTTGGTAGAGTAAAAGACGGCTTCCTTCCTTCCTTCAACTATGTATCGCAATAAATTGTCGTCTTCTATTAAATTCTAAAGTTATTATCATTTACAAATGAGATAATTCTCTTAATAGGAAAAGTTAATATACTCTTAACGGTATATAACCTTAGGTACCCAAACTTATCATAATACTTCGTTTTTTTTGATATATTCATTATAATGTTCTTAAACTTTAATCCCTAACTTATTTACTTTTAAGATTTTCGAAATTTCAGTGTTATATTCTTCTTACATCACATTTTTTTACTGAACACCTAGTAGACTATATATATTATAGTTGAAAATGAAAATTATGCAATAGGACGATGAATGTGAAATTTATAAAAATCTTGGAAGTAAATCAAGTTAGAAGTTGAATTATAAAAACATTGGACAATTACAATGTATATATGATACAAAACGACGTAGTAAAGTGAGTGTGGGTACCTAAATGTATATACCCTTAAAGGGTATATTCACTTTTATATATATATATATATATATATCAGTTTTGACACTTAAATATGATATCACCAAATAGTGTCACGTCATCATGTCATGTCACGTCATCAAAATCTGACAAGTTAGTATGTCATATCAGACCAGTTTGGTTATCCGGTTAAATAGTCAGATTTATAACAAATTAATAAAAAAATCCAGTTTGAATAATAAAATCATGTTATTAAAGTCGATTCTTTATAAAATTTTATTCCTTTTGTGTAATTTGCAATAATTAATTTACATGTTAATTAAATGTAAAAACCAAATATAGCAATAGCCAACAAATACATCACTATCATAGTCATTCACCAAATTTCTCCCGCATTAATCCTGAATTACTAATTGCTCAAACAAATTATTCTTCTAGAAAGATTTGACATCGTTATTGGTCTCTAATACAAATAAAATAAATTTAACACATTTAAGGCATGTGTACACACGATAAAAGGCAATGCTAGAATCGCACCAAAGTGGAGACCGTTTAGAGGTTATAAAATAATTTGATATGAAAATAACTTTTAGTATAGGATTTCTTCGATTATTTTAAATTATTCTTATAATGAAGTGTTAAAGCCCAACCTAATTATTCGATTAATGCTTTCAATAAAAGGCGCAATAGTTTATTAATACTTTTAATAGAAAGCTCAATTATTTAATCAATGTTTTTGATAAAGTAATATTTTTAATAAAAAATTACATAAAACATAGTTTCCCAACACCAACTTTATTAGTGATGTATAAAAAATATTTAAATTATAAATTAAAAATGTTTAATTTGGTTTGTCTTAACTAAGTAATTAATTTTTTTTATACATATCACATATACAAAAAAAATCGTACTTAAACATATCACATATACAAAAAAAAAATCGCACTTAAATTATCAGGTAATTGTTTGATTAGATTATATTAACATGACATGTATGTATGGGGTTTGTCTAGATTGTGTTGGACGTGCCACAACTAGCTGATAAGCTAACTTATTTTTCGAGTTTTTTAAGTTGTCATGTTTGACAAGCTAAAAAGTAGCTTATCATCTAGCTTTTTAAAAAACTATTTAGACTAACTTTTTAGGAGTTTTTTAAATTTTTTTCCAAATATATCCGTTCATTAATTATAAAACACATTATTTTAAATGTCATTTTATATTTTTCAGCTAGCTTTTCAGCCAGTTTACCGAACGACATTTTTAATCAACTAGTTTTTCAACTATCAGCTAGCTTTTCAGCTAGTACGTCTTAATTGGTGTACAAAATCTAGCTCGAAATTTCTCCGTAAAGAAGTTACTTTTCCAAAAATTGGTGTTTGGCTTCATTATATTTTCATAAGATTTAAATACATAGTTAAAATATTATTATTGTTGCTTTATTTTCATTTTTTGGGTTTATGTTACCTTTTGTATGATGATCGTAAGGAAGAAAATTAAATTATTGCATAAAATACGAAAAATATAATCCGTCTAGGATTTTACTTCACATAAAAGAACAAGAAAACAAAAGAAACGAGTCAAAGAAGAAAAAGATGTTTGTCATCTAAAATTTGCATCAATACTATATGAATGAAATTAAAGAACTAGCGAATGTACAATGGCCAATTGTGTATTGGTGTATTGCTTCCACAATCATATAACACTAAGTTTGAAAAATCATTCAAAAATACATGTCATGTCAAGTTTATTGTAACGATACGAGATGTGATAAAATTTGGGTGTTGGTTAAAAGAAAAAAAACTCCAATGATATGTGTGTGGGTATATGTGTGAGCCCTACATATTTTTTATATAAGACTAAGCTTGTTAAAACAACTTATTATCTTATTAGAGGTCCACACCACTATAAGTTAAAAAGTGTTTTGATGAAAAAAATAGTTAATTTCGGTGGAGAACCTCTAATAAATCATTTATTCATAAGTTACTTCTCACTTATTTATTAGCCTATAAGCTAATAAGCAATAAATTTTTTTCGCCAAACACCCCCGATATATCAACTTTCCATTCACTCACATTTCACTCACCAAAATTCAGGAAATGGTCACCTATCACTAACTCTAATATATATATATATATATATATATATATATATATATATATATATATATATATATATATATATATATATATATATATATATATTATACTCGTTTTTGTAAAGAGTTAAAAACCATGAATTTTGATATATTTTTTTTATAATTTTTGAATATATATATATATATATATATATATATATATATATATATATATATATATATATATATATATATATATATATAACAACCCGTTATTTTTCAAGTCAATAAAAGTCAAACCCTTTAAATAAAAACTCGAATTTTATTGATTTTGTTGATTAAGTTAGGAACATAAGGGTTAAATATGATTTAAATTAGACAAAACTACAAATTTGGTCCCTGTGGTATTCAAAAAACTTTGGATACGGTCCAAAAAGTTTTCAACTTGCATGGAAGGTCCAAAATCAAGGTTTTTCTAGGTATTTAGTCCAAAAAAACTTAAAAAGACGGTTATGCCCTTTTGATTTCTTTTTCCTTTTTCTATAAGTATTTTAATGTTATTTTGATTTTAAAAAAATCCACCCCACCCACACCGTACTCTCTCTCTCTCTCTCTCTCTCTCTCTCTCTCTCTCTCACCATCTTTTTCCATCTTCTTCTTCCTCATTTATCGAATCCGGAAAAAAAACCCAATTTTTTTGCTACTTGGCTACCAGATTATACGGACTGGTTTGTTAGAATCTCAATCAACGACATGAATGAAATCATCATAATGTGTAACAGATTACAGTCATGATACTGAATGTTGATCTTAAATGCCCCTGCTGCTACAAGAAGGTCAAGAAAGTCCTTTGTAAATTCCCTCGTGAGTTAATTCCACCTTGCATCTCCGTAAGTATAAACAAAATCTTGTTTGATTACTTCCTATATTTTTGTGTCTCACAAGATTTTCTACATCAAAGATGATCTTGATAATCTTGTTTGATTACAACTTGAGAGGCATAATGTACAAGTTGGGTTATCTTTACTATAAAGATGAGAACTGACTTTTTTTTTCCTTGTTTTGGGGTGATAGAAATAAGAGATCAAGTGTTTGATGAGGACAAAAATAAGGTTGTGATCATAGTCGTATTCTACGATCCTGAGAAGATCAGAGACAAGCGTTGTTGTAAAGGTGGGAAAGCAATATAGAGCATTGAGATCGTAGAGAACAAACCGGAAACACCGAAAAAACTTAAGCCCGTCGATAAACCGAAACCCCCAGAACCTGAGAAGCCGACGGTGATCGAGAAAAAACCAGAACCCAAGCCCCCTCCAGTTGTAGTTCTGGTGTCGGCGCCGGCACCGGTTGAAAAGCCTAAAATGGATCCTCCCAAACCCGATCCCCCAAAAAGCCGATCCCCCAAAACCTGATCCACCAAAACAGGATCCACCGAAAAAAAACAGATCCAGTTCCAGTTCCAGCTCTGATGCCACCTGTTGTTGTCCCACAGTCGGAGCTAGTGAAGATGCCTGAACCGATGCATGGATACTCGCAACCCTTCTGTCAACCGTAATTTCCTGTTTCAGTGTGTTGCCAGGAGTTCTGTGAAGGTCGCATCTGTTCTAGCGAGAACGGTGGCGTATCCTCAAGGTTAACCGGTGGTGGTTATGGTGGTACTTTATTTTTCTGAAATAGGAAAGAGAAATATGTGTAATATAGCAGCCTAACAGGAGAGAGAGAGAGATAGTATAGGTCGGTGAGGGATAATACATTTCTTTTCTTTTTATTTTTAAGTTAAAATGGTATTAGAATAATTGTAAAAAATAAAGAAATAATAAAAGGGTATAATCGTCTTTTCAAGTTTTTTGGACTAAAAACCTAGAAAAACCTTGATTTTGGACCTTCTATGCAAGCTGGAAACTTTTTGGACCCCATCCAAATATTTTTGCAAACCACAACGACCAAATTTGTAGCTTTGTCTTTAAATTATATGAATGAAGTTTTTATATAAGTATTTGGAATAAAATACACTTAAAAATCAACATTTTTCTCTTTGGAACGGAGAACCCTCAGACCGAAAACCCGTTTTCGGCCGAGAACCCTCGGACCGAAAACGTCTTTCCGGCCGAAAACTCAACCGCTATATAGATTTCCCCCGAAAAATATGTCATTTTCTCATTTTTTTCACTCGAATACACTTCCATTTTGCTCTCAAGTATCATACAAAAACCTTCCAATCTTCAAGAAAAATCCTTCAAATCTTCATAATTTTCACCAAGGACACAAAGAACACCAAGAACAATCTTCAAATCTTCAAGCCGACCGAAGACACTTGGACCGAGAACTCATTTACGACTGAAAACACCATAAGACTGAGAACCAGGTTCTCGGTTGAGGTTTTAAGACCGAAATCAAGGGATTTCGGTGAAGGGTAGACCGAAAACCCTTCCCAACACTCCAAATAATTCTCGGTAATTATTCCTTACATAAATTAAGTGTTGTCTAACACTTTAATTGATTATTTTGCTAATTTAAATACGATTACATGTTTAAATATTATTAGGATACCGTTATTTCCACGTACGCTAACCCGAGGATCATCTCTACAGTTCCGCTATCCAGACGCGAATACACTAGATGTGAGTTCATACCGCTACGTTTTCATTATTTTCAATGTTTTTAGGGGGAGGGATACAAATAAAAACACAAGGACTCTTGTGTTAGCATCCAAACGATTTCAAACCATTTCAAATCATTTGCAATTGTTCCAACCCGGTTTATCACTGCATTTACAAAAAAATATATTTTTATATATATTTTTAACCCTTTTGTAGCATGTCGAGCAAAAGGGTATTCTTCATAAATCTCTTACTACAGCTTTATACATACTATTAAATTGCAAATGTTTCAGTTCATTACAGGGTATACTTTTAAACTATAGTTGGTATAGTTTATGAACCACTACACTATTTTGCTAAGTTCAATAAACATTACAAGAACATACATTCAAACTATAATAGGTATAGTTTGGGAGACACTACACTATTTTACATACTCAAAGAACACTATACAGGAACAAGAACATACATTTAAACTATAATAGGTATAGTTTATGAAACACTACTCTATTTCACTAATTCAAGGATACACTACTAAATAACTATTGAAGTATAATTATTTTACACTACAAAGTACACTACTACAAGGTTATACATTTAGTTTCAAGTACAAGAGAACACTACTACACTACACGTAAACTAGTTAATACAGGGTTGTGAGGCACTACTTCGGGGTACCCATCAGGGTACCGGTTCAAGTCCTATAAATTATAATCAGAGTCTCCTGGAGGGAGAGCGTGAATTTGTGTATAGATCTATACGGGACTGACAATCCCGAACCTGAGTTGCTTGCAACAACTAGGTCGGTAGGCCGGGGGTGACAAATGTCATAACATTCCGACGCCTAAAGAACGTCGTAGAGGCCACTAGTCATATCAAGCATGATTATATGAAACTCACAATAATATTATCTAAAACATTTGTTTACGGGATTAACACTACTTCAGGAGTTTTATTTTTAACTAATAGAACTACAGTACACTATTTTACACCACAACTAGTGGATTCCAGGCTCTCATACAAATTGTTTTATTTTAATTAATAGAACTATAGTACACTATTTTACACTACAGCTAGTGGATTCCAGGCTCTCATACAAATGGTTTTATTTTAATTAATAGAACTACAGTACACTATTTTACACTACAGTTGGTGGATTCCAGATATACATACAATGGGGTTTTCATACAAACACTACTACAAACACTACCACAGACACTACTACAGTACACTACTTTCCTAGTACATAGTACACTATGTCACACCCCCAAACCAAGGATGGCGGAAACGTCCGGGGGTGGAGGACTTCATGTATAGTATCACACCAATGATTATAATAGTGCTCAAAGTAAATACAACCATCATAAATATAATTGAAAAGGTTACATCATAGTATATGTTTACATGTTTCAAAATCAATTACATTATGATGACAAAATAAACTGTTTGACGATTTAACGTCCCATCCTCAAAGTGCTGATGTTTTCCTGTTTCACTGATTTCCTGAGAATACAAGTAGTTTTGAAAAGTGTCAACAATTAAGTTGGTGAGTTCATAATAGTTTTGTTTGAGGAAGAAACCGTTTTCCTTGTAAAAGCGATAGAGTATGATTTCCAGAAATCCAATGTTTTCTTAGTTAAGTGTGAAATGAATGCTCCTATGTTATGCGATAATGATCCCTAGAAAGACCCATAGATTCCTCCTATAATCGCCCAACGTATATAAGTTATATAAAATTTAAGTTAAATAAACCGTTGAATATAATAGGTCTGCCCTAGGTCCACAACCAAACAAGGAACAGGAGAATAGGCGGGCCCACCAATTCTAAGTCGATTGTAACTAGATTCTTATATAACTCTAGCATGTACACTTAGCAATTATAGCTGAAGTCTAACAATTTTAGGTGAAATGTAGTTTTAATAGAAATATGTTTCCAAAGAAGATCCCATATTTTCCTTATAAAAGTCATGTGGTCCTAAATCCCGGGACCGAGAATATATGTGTGTTTTGTACTTATAATGTTCATAATAGTAATGTGTTTTCAAAGAAAATCCAATATTTTCCTTATAAAAGTCATGTAGTCCTAAATCCCAGGACCGATAATATACAAGTATTTTTTCATACTTAAAGTAATTTATGCAAGCTTAAATCGACATAAACTCGTTTAATTTAGAAGTAAAACCCCTTTTTAAAGTAGAATTTTCCCTGTAAACTTGAAAGCTTGTTAACTCCCTATGTGAGTCGCTATAACCATACTATGACGAGAAATAACCTGCACCACATTTTTTAGACGTTAAGATACTATGACTCTTGTCACCCGCAGACCTGCCGGTCCGGCTGTAGCTAGCAGTGAGGTGTAGGGTGTCAATCCCAAATATAGATCTATACACAATTATCACGCTCTCCCTACAAGAGACTCTGGTTATAACTTACATGAATTGGGATCCCGTACTCGAACGTACGGGGAGAGAATTGCCTCACAACCAAAGTTAACTAGTTTACACATAGTTTGATATTAAAACCTCTTCCGTGGAGGAAGTAAAATCACCTTTTATGAATAAATTAGTGATATGAAATCCTTAAACTATTACTATTATAGTTTATCATGTACTATATGAAAAACCCATTTGTTTTGAGAGTAAAACCTTTTTCATGTAGTAAAAATCCATAAACTATGCTTATTGTAGTTTATTATATGTGTTCGAAATGAATGAGTAAGCATTATCATGAATGACTAAATTTCAGTTTATGATGATAAACTAACAAGGAAATACATTCAATACTTAGAACTTATGGTTATACACTTTGCTCAACATACTACAAAGTGTTATGAAAGTTGTAAGCTGTTAACTAGTTTTTAACCTTTCAGCACTGTTTTAGAAAAATCATAGAAAAATCATACCAAGTCGAAAACTGAATCCGTAAATTCCGAGAGTTCACAAAATATGTCTAGTTTATTCATAATTTTTATTATGATTTTTAGAAGTCTTTAACTTGTGTTAAAATGTTCATATTAACAGACTGGTCCGAATTCGTTTTTGAAATGATAGACAATTTTGTAAACAAATCACCATAAATTGTAGAAAAATCGTATGGTGATGTGCAAGTAGTCATTTTAAAGGTATGAACCTGAACTATTTGCATATTAAACCGTTTTGAAAGATATTACGTTTAAGATAGTCTAAACAGTCCGTGAATAAGACTCAACTTTTCTGATGAAAGTTGTTGTTTGAGTTTAGTTGTGTTCTTGGTGTTTTAACTTGTATTCCCCCCCTTAAAACTTAAGAAAAACATGAAAAGATAGGGGTATGAACTCACCTTGCGTGATTTCAGTAGATGGATGATGAAGAAAGGAAGTGTTCAACTCAAGAACACTTAGAAGATTGCTTGAAGATTCGAAGTTCTAACACAAATATGATGAAGTTTGTGTAAGAAACCTATGATTTGAGTAGAAATGAGTGAAATAATCATATGAAGGATGATAATACTTACCAAAAGTAGAAGAAAAGCTTGGAGAATAGCCTTGAATCTCGAAATTTAGAGAGAGAAAGTGAGAGAGAATGAAGTTTGTTTTTTGGTGGAAAAATGAGAGAAATGTGAGGAGAGAGGGGAATTTTCCAGCTCTTGACCAAGTGTGTGGCTGAAAAATGGTGGGAAAAGTACTATGGAATGACTAGGTATAGTGGAAGGACAAGGGCTGGTCATGGAGTGGGCATGGGTGGTGGCTTGTGTCATACACTAAAGTAAAGTCAACACTCCACCAATAATATCCCACCCACTCTTCTTGGATAAGGATTATACCCCAAAAACGTGATTAATTATGAAGTATGAGGTTCTATATGTTAAAATACGATTTTGGGTGAAAATCCCGCGTTAAAATCGTGTAAAACGGGCCTAAAATGAAGTCGTAGTCGAAAACCGGGTAAAAATTGCCAAATTCCGAAATTCAGGGCCGAAGGTGCGAAGGTTCGGCTCCTTAGGAGCATAGAACCGAAGGTTGATGGGGGAACCGAGAGTAGGGTTCGGCTCCTTAGGCTGTGCATCTCGGACCGAAGGTGAAGGCCTGGACCGAAGGTAGTCCTCTCGGACCGAAGGTGGCCTCTCGGACCGAAGGTTACTTTCGGTTCCTTAGTAGTCTCGGTTCTCAGGAGGTTCGGTTCCTAAGAAGGTTCGTTTCCTAAGAAGGCTCGGCTCCTTAAGAGGGTTTTTCGCGTAGACTTCTGTTTTCGAGCGGTTCTCGACTAAGTCGAGGGTCGGGATGCCCAGAGTGATTATAAAAAGTTGAGAGAGATTTGGGAGAGATTTCGCACACTTGGAGAGATTTCTCATATATAGAGAGATTTGGGAGAGATTTCACATACTTGGAGAGATTTCTCATTCAGAGAGAGATTTGGGAGAGATTTCACATACTTAGAGAGATTTGGGAGAGATTCCACATACTTAGAGAGATTTGGGAGAGATTCCACATACTTAGAGAGATTTGGGAGAGATTCCACATACTTAGAGAGATTTAGGAGAGATTCCACATACTTAGAGAGATTTAGGAGAGATTTCACATACTTAGAGAGATTTGGGAGAGATTCCACATACTTAGAGAGATTTGGGAGAGATTTCACATACTTATAGAGATTTGGGAGAGATTTGAGGTAGAGAGAGATAGAGTGAAAGAGATTGGGAGAGACTTCTTTTGTGACCTTTTTGAGTGTTTGGCTTCGTAACGCAAGGTTTGTAAACCTCGTTAAGTGTTGTTATGATTGTTATATGCCCCCGAGGGTTAATGAATAATGTTTTATCAAGTAGTTTCATCACTTGCCCTGATTAGGGTTTAGAATTTCCGAACACGTGAAAACTCTAAGTGATACTTTGTATTAAGATTGCGAGTTGTTCAATAAGGAACATAATGGAAACCCTAATATACAAGGGTTAGATGAGTTGACCGGTTTGAGTTGTTGACTTTAGTTGACTTTGACTTGGCCAAAAATTGACGGTTGTCACATCATCCCCCGGTTAGAAAGAATTTCGTCCCGAAATTAGTGTTTTGACTGGGACTTCAAGAATTTGGAGGAAAGATGGGGGAACTTTTCGTAGTACAAGAAATTGATTATGGTGGGGAACAACCGGCCTGATGTTAAATGACGACCTTGGAATTTCTTATTGTAACTTGAGCTGAGTCGATTTAAAAGGAGTTGTTGTTTTGGAATGATAGTGTATTCTACGTGTACCTTTATGCTCTCCGCTTTATACTTGGTATTACTACTATGAATATTTTATAATGTAATTTGCGAGTACCAGTATTACGAATGCTTCAACAATTTGTGATGAAATTTGCCATATAAGTCCTACCAGGTCTTTTATAATCGCTTGGTGTAAACTAATCGTATATCATTAAGATTGCAAGGGCGTTCGGATGAGTGACCCCGCCTTAAGGCCACAACCAAACAAGGAACAGGAAATGAGGCGGAATCACACATTCTAAGTCCATAGAATCTTAATGGTATATGACCATAATGTTTACACTAGCCATCATAGATTCACTAGTAAAAACCCTGCATTTTTATGTAGAAGATAAGACTTATTCGGGTTTTGCCGTGTTCTCGAGATTTATAGTTGATATACTTTAATCGATGCTAGTTTTAGTAATAAAAAGAAATTTAAAATTTAAATGTCGATGTTAGAAACACGTACTGATATTTACGGGCGGTTCCGGGGTGGTCTCTCCTGCGGTGATCGCAAGCACCCTTCCACCATCACCGGCATCTCTTGCCCTTGGGCAGTCCCTTTTAAAGTGTCCCGTTTCGCCGCACTTGTAACAGGCTGGGCTTACTCCAATGCCAGGGACCTGGTTGATGGGTTGTGCTGGTGCCTTACAGAAACGGACAGTGTGCCCCTCTCTGTTGCAATTTTTGCAATGCATCTTTCGGCAAGCCCCAGTGTGATGGAAGTTACACTTGTTGCATTTCGGAAGGGTTCCAGCGTATTGTTTTATGGGTGTTGGCGTGGCGAGGGTTTTGGCAGCATGAACAGCAACGATCTGTTGCTTCTTAGTGAAGTTCTGGACTGGTTGGTCCTTCTTGTTGTCCCAGAACTTTCTTTTGTTGTTCCCTCCTCTTGCTTGATTAGGGGTAGTTGTCATAGTGTCATGGCTGGCATGATGGTCGATGAGTTGTTCTGCTAACTCCTTGGCGCTGTCGAAGGTAGTTGGTCTTGAGGCTAACACGCTATCTTGAATTTGGGGAGACAATCCCCAGACATATCGTTCCAGCTTTTTGTCTTCCGGGGTGACCATAGCGGGACAAAGGAGTGCTAGATCACAGAATCGGGCAGTATAAGTCGTAAGATCAGAGCCTGTCATCTTAAGATTCCACAGTTCTTGCTCTAGCTTTTGCACTTTTCCCCTTGGGCAATATTCCTTCAGCATCATCGTCTTTAAGTCCTCCCAGCTTAACGAGTTAGCCACTGCAAGCGTTAGTGACTTAACGTGGCCTTTCCACCAAGTGAGGGCCCGGCCAGAGAAAGTGTAAGATGTAAATTTGACCTTGCTTGCTTCGGGGCATGTACAAATTTCAAAGACCGTTTCGGTCTTTTCGAACCATTGCATCAATGTGATGACGCCCTCGCTTCCATTGAAAGAATCGGGTTTGGCACTAGTAAAGTCCTTGTACGAACATTCCCTCGTACGTCCGGTACTATCCCCGTGGTTAGAGTTTGTGGATCCAGACCCAGCACCACCAATACCATTCGTACCAATTTGTGACATTGCGGCTGCCACGGCTGCTGTTACTGCAGCTTGGAACATTGCGGGATCAAACTGTGGAGGTGGTGGCGGAGGAGGTAGTGGTGCTGCTGCGCTGCCTGAAGGTTTGGAATTTTTCTTCGGTGACATAGTTCTGTCATAAGTTTGTAAAGATGAACAAACGGTAAGTTCCCAATAGCAGTGACAAGTCGGTTGTTATTGAACTAGATTTTTTTTTTGTATTATGTTCGACTTAAAAGTATCTTGCATGCAATTTATAACGAAATCCATATGAATGAATTTAGCAGTAGTGATTCGAATGTAATCTTGCGATTTGTTCCATGCCTGATCTACTCCTAAGATCACTCGATATATACCAGTCGTGTGTAATTAAGGTTTGATAGGCCGTTGAACTTAATGAGTCTGCCCTCAACCCACAACCAAACAAGGAACAGGACCCAAGGCGGACTCACCATTTCTAAGTCGATCGCCTCTTAATTACACATAACCCTGAGGTATACATTAAGTACTTTTAGAGTCATCATAAGCAAATTGTTTGTAATACCTTGTTATGAAATGTGTGGTAAACTCCCAATGAAATAAAATGCATGCCAATTTTTAGTGATATAATCTAGTTCATAGAGTTGAGGAAAGTTTGACCTTATAATAAGTCTACGTTTTTGTTAATGTAAGGAAAAACTTTGACGGTGACACGACCCCTTGAATAGTGTAGTCTCTACATTTGAAAGGTCGAATTTATGTATAGGACGAGGCAGTGTTTCAAATGCACGCCAGGAGTTTGAGTCTGCAATGATATGTCAGCAACGTACACATTACTCGTGGCGGGTGATGTTTCGTGGGGCGTGAAAGTCTGCATTGTCTTATCCTCTGCCCTGGCTTCTGCCATTTGATGTTCTGCTTTTACCACGCGTTTTCTCTAATGTTATGTGAAGTTCCTGATACTCCAAATCTCGGATATGGTTGCGGTCACTCCCCTCTGAAGGCTTTGATGTGGTTTCTGATATGTTCATGGTTTCCATCCAGGTGACGAAGGCGAATTGCGGTGATCTTGGTGGTAGTGCCAACCTCCATGATTTCGGCTGACCGATGCTCGTGTTTGTATGCTCAAGAGAATGATGCAGCGTATTATGACGAGGAGAGCTCTGTCTACTAATCCTCCTCTGTTGAGGTTGCAGAAGCCTCATCCATGTCATGGGGAGGGTGTCAATCTTGTTCCTAACTCCGTCTCTGTAGATCTACAGCTTATCGAGGTGTCAGACCATGGAAGCCTCGTCAGGGTGTGGCGACTGGAGGGTGTATTGTAGACCTCGGGCTCTTCGTCAGAGTCTTCTCCTATTTCTTCTTTGTTTTTGCCTTCTTTTTGGTTTCGCTTCCTCCGGATCTTCATCTGAATTGTCTTTGGGTCTTACTCTATTATTTCCTCAGGGTCCTCTCTGGGGCTTTCTTCGTTCTAACCACCATCTTCCTGGTTATGAGAATAGGGGTCTCCTGGTAGTTGAGCTCTTTCCATGTTGCTTGTGCGAGAATAGGGGTAGAAGAGATAATTAATAGGCGTCTAATCCTATAATTACTTATAGGGGGTGATCCTTATCAGTCATGTCTATAATCACATAGTGCATACCAGTTACACATAATCTGAGATAGAATAGACCTTCGAATAAATGACTCTACTCTAAGTCCACAACCAAACAAGGAACAGGAAGTAGAGCAATAGTCATAGATTCTGAGTCTATAATATCTTTAATTATGTATAACCTTAGTGTATGCACTCAGTCATTATAGACCTACTAATAGGGTCTTTAGTTTTCACATAAGTTGGTTATAGCAGCACAAAATACTCCTATAGTATTTTAAATGTTTGACTTATGTTCTTAATGTTTCTTGGTAGGTAGAGTTGGTAAGTTTTTAGACTTGTTGTAACACCACAACCATTCCCGGGCATATGCTAATCACTTCTGGGTTAGACATAGTTGATCATGCTATGTCATTCCCAGACCTGACTATACATCCCCAATCCTACTTGTGCCATTCAACAATCATTACTTTTGTTTTGTTCTAGTATGATGCTGACCTTAGTGTGCATGCATGCATGTATGATTTTAACAAGAAACTATTTATTTCTAAAAGTATATTCTTTCGAAAACGTTAAATCATAGACCTTAGTCCCAGTGCATTTATAGTTTGTATATCTTATGTGGTTCGATATACTTAGTTCACTATAAACAATGCTCTGATACCAATCTGTCACACCCCCAAACCAAGGATGGCGGAAACGTCCGGGGGTGGAGGACTTCATGTATAGTATCACAACAACGAGTATAATAGTGCTCAAAGTAAATACAACCATCATAAATATAATTGACAAGGTTACATCATAGTATATGTTTACATGTTTCAAAATCAATTACATTATGATGACAAAATGAACTGTTTGACGATTTAACGTCCCATCCTCAAAGTGCTGATGTTTTCCTGTTTCACTGATTTCCTGAGAATACAAGTAGTTTTGAAAAGTGTCAACAATTAAGTTGGTGAGTTCATAATAGTTTTGTTTGAGGAAGAAACCGTTTTCCTTGTAAAAGCGATAGAGTATGATTTCCAGAAAATCCAATGTTTTCTTAGTTAAGTGTGAAATGAATGCTCCTATGTTATGCGATAATGATCCCTAGAAAGACCCATAGATTCCTCCTATAATCGCCCAGCGTATATAAGTTATATAAAATTTAAGTTAAATAAACCATTGAATATAATGGGCCTGCCCTAGGTCCACAACCAAACAAGGAACAGGAGAATAGGCGGGCCCACCAATTCTAAGTCGATTGTGACTAGATTCTTATATAACTCTAGTATGTACACTTAGCAATTATAGCTGAAGTCTAACAATTTTAGGTGAAATGTAGTTTTAATAGAAATATGTTTCCAAAGAAGATCCCATATTTTCCTTATAAAAGTCATGTGGTCCTAAATCCCGGGACCGAGAATATATGTGTGTTTTGTACTTATAATGTTCATAATAGTAATGTGTTTCCAAAGAAAATCCAATATTTTCCTTATAAAAGTCATGTAGTCCTAAATCCCAGGACCGAGAATATACAAGTATTTTTCCATACTTAAAGTAATTTATGCAAGCTTAAATCGACATAAACTCGTTTAATTTAGAAGTAAAACCCCTTTTTAAAGTAGAATTTTCCCTGTAAACTTGAAAGCTTGTTAACTCCCTATGTGAGTCGCTATAACCATACTATGACGAGAAATAACATGCACAACGTTTTTCGGACGTTAAGATACTATGACTCTTGTCACCCGCAGACCTGCCGGTCCGGCTGTAGCTAGCAGCGAGGTGTGGGGTGTCAATCCCAAATATAGATCTATACATAATTATCACGCTCTCCCTACAAGAGACTCTGGTTATAACTTACAGGAATTGGGATCCCGTACTCGAACGTACGAGGAGAGAATTGCCTCACAACCTAAGTTAACTAGTTTACACATAGTTTGATATTAAAACCTCTTCCGTGGAGGAAGTAAAATCACCTTTTATGAATAAATTAGTGATATGAAATCCTTAAACTATTACTATTATAGTTTATCATGTACTATATGAAAAACCCATTTGTTTTGAGAGTAAAACCTTTTTCATGTAGTAAAAATCCATAAACTATGCTTATTGTAGTTTATTATATGTGTTCGAAATGAATGAGTAAGCATTATCATGAATGACTAAATTTCAGTTTATGATGATAAACTAACAAGGAAATACATTCAATACTTAGAACTTATGGTTATACACTTTGCTCAACATACTACAAAGTGTTATGAAAGTTGTAAGCTGTTAACTAGTTTTTAACCTTTCAGCACTGTTTTAGAAAAATCATAGAAAAATCATACCAAGTCGAAAACTGAATCCGTAAATTCTGAGAGTTCACAAAATGTGTCTAGTTTATTCATAATTTTTATTATGATTTTTAGAAGTCTTTAACTTGTGTTAAAATGTTCATATTCACAGACTGGTCCGAATTCGTTTTTGAAATGATAGGCAGTTTTGTAAAAAAATCACCATAAATTGTAGAAAAATCGTATGGTGATGTGCCAGTAGTCATTTTAAAGGTATGAACCTGAACTATTTGCATATTAAACCGTTTTGAAAGATATTACGTTTAATATAGTCTAAACAGTTCGTGAATAAGACTCAACTTTTCTGATGAAAGCTGTTGTTTGAGTTTAGTTGTGTTCTTGGTGTTTTAACTTGTATTCCCCCCCTTAAAACTTAAGAAAAACATGAAAAGATAGGGGTATGAACTCACCTTGCGTGATTTCAGTAGATGGATGATGAAGAAAGGAAGTGTTCAACTCAAGAACACTTAGAAGATTGCTTGAAGATTCGAAGTTCTAACACAAATATGATGAAGTTTGTGTAAGAAACCTATGATTTGAGTAGAAAGGAGTGAAATAATCATATGAAGGATGATAATACTTACCAAAAGTAGAAGAAAAGCTTGGAGAATAGCCTTGAATCTCGAAATTTAGAGAGAGAAAGTGAGAGAGAATGAAGTTTGTTCTTTGGTGGAAAAATGAGAGAAATGTGAGGAGAGAGGGGAATTTTCCAGCTCTTGACCAAGTGTGTGGCTGAAAAATGGTGGGAAAAGTACTATGGAATGACTAGGTATAGTGGAAGGACAAGGGCTGGTCATGGAGTGGGCATGGGTGGTTGCTTGTGTCATACACTAAAGTAAAGTCAACACTCCACCAATAATATCCCACCCACTCTTCTTGGATAAGGATTATACCCCAAAAACGTGATTAATTATGAAGTATGGGGTTCTATATGTTAAAATACGATTTTGGGTGAAAATCCCGCGTTAAAATCGTGTAAAACGGGCCTAAAATGAAGTCGTAGTCGAAAACCGGGTGAAAATTGCCAAATTCCGAAATTCAGGGCCGAAGGTGTGAAGGTTCGGCTCCTTAGGAGCATAGAACCGAAGGTTGATGGGGGAACCGAGAGTAGGGTTCGACTCCTTAGGCTGTGCATCTCGGACCGAAGGTGAAGGCTTGGACCGAAGGTAGTCCTCTCGGACCGAAGGTGGCCTCTCGGACCGAAGGTTACTTTCGGTTCCTTAGGAGGTTCGGTTCTCAGGAGGTTCGGTTCCTAAGAAGGTTCGGTTCCTAAGAAGGTTCGGCTCCTTAAGAGGGTTTTTCGCGTAGACTTTCGTTTTCGAGCGGTTCTCGACTAAGTCGAGGGTCAGGATGCTCCGAGTGATTATAAAAAGTTGAGAGAGATTTTGATAGAGATTTGGGAGAGATTTCGCACACTTGGAGAGATTTCTCATACAGAGAGAGATATGGGAGAGATTTCACATACGTGGAGAGATTTCTCATTCAGAGAGAGATTTGGGAGAGATTCCACATACTTAGAGAGATTTGGGAGAGAATCCACATACTTAGAAAGATTTGGGAGGGATTCCACATACTTAGAGAGATTTGGGAGAGATTCCACATACTTAGAGAGATTTGGGAGAGATTCCACATACTTAGAGAGATTTGGGAGAGATTTCACATACTTAGAGAGATTTGGGAGAGATTTGAGGTAGAGAGAGATAGAGTGAAAGAGATTGGGAGAGACTTCTTTTGTGACCTTTTTGAGTGTTTGGCTTCGTAACGCAAGGTTTGTAAACCTCGTTAAGTCTCGTTATGATTCTTATATGCCCCCGAGGGTTAAGGAATAATGTTTTATCGAGTAGTTTCATCACTTGCCCTGATTAGGGTTTAGAATTTCCGAACACGTGAAAACTCTAAGTGATACTTTGTATTAAGATTGCGAGTTGTTCAATAAGGAACATAATGGAAACCCTAATATACAAGGGTTAGATGAGTTGACCGGTTTGAGTTGTTGACTTTAGTTGACTTTGACTTGACCAAAAATTGACGGTTGTCACACACTAGTACAACATACAATTTCAAGAACATACATGACATAGTTTTATCTATTAATAAGACTACAGTTTACTATTACAAAGTACAACTCACTATTTCAAAGTACAGTTCACCATTTCAGAATACAGTAACTACATACATTTTGGTCTTAAGGTCTAAGACTACATTTCAATCACTAAAGAAAATATTGGATTTTCTGGAAGTGCACTATAACATTTTCAAAGAACAAGACAAGTTTTCCATCTCAAATACATTCTTATGAACTCACCAACTTAAATGTTGATACACTTTCAAAACCGCTTGTATTCTCAGGGAACCGGTAGACAGGTATACCCATAGGTTTTGAGAAGACGGAGCTTTTAGAGTTGCGTCTTTTATACTTTGGTTATACATTTTTGATGTCATACAAACTATGTATTGAACAGATGTAAATACTATATTTTATCAATGTAATGGTTGTGCTTGATTTGGTTACTATTATACTATTGTTGTGATACTGTACATGACGTCCTCCACCCCCGAACGTTTCCGCCGTTCCGGTTTGGGGGTGTGACAATATATATATATATATATATATATATATATATATATATATATATATATATAATTATATTTATTAAAAGAAAAAAACTATAAAGAAAATACAAAAAAATAGAGCTGACCAATCACATAAGAGAGAAAGAGAGAGAGGTGGAGTACCCTCCCATCACCCTTTCCTCGCACTACCTAAACCACAGCCCCGATATTGTGTGTCAGGATGCAGTTCCCTTCCCCGTAGCCCTTTCCCGCTCTGCTCCCACCAACCTAATATAATGAGTAATCTAACCACTTTTAGTGATTTCTTAATTATAAAAACTTTATTTTTGAAAAATAACCATTTGGTCCCGAATGTCTATTTCAAATTTGTATTTCGAAATGGGTAAACGAGTATAGTGATCCGACCTGGCAATGTGCCCCCTTGTTTAAATAGCATTTCGAACACACTTTCATTTCAGACTTCATTTCAAACTCACATTTATACAACAATTTAGATATCATCAAACTCAAACAATGTCTTATTCTAGCAATGAAGAGATTAAGTGTTTGTGGGTATGTGTCAATTATTTTTGTAATTATATGTTTTTATTTATGATTATATGTTAAAAAGTAAATATTTTCGTATTTTTTATAAGATTTGATTCAATTACATAGGTATTAATTGTTTCCTTCGAATTTTAGTACTTTTTAGGTTATTGTAGGATTATATGTGGGTATGCGTGTTCACTAGAACAACAAATCTATAAAAAAACTAATCATGAAATAGTCTGGAATGACTCCGAAATACGAAGATCATGTTCGAAATCTGTAGAACAAGTATGGAATGGTATTCCAAATTGCGTCAATCTGGAATACAATCATTGAAGTCCGGATGTTATTTTAGAATGATCTCTGGAACATGCAACAAATGCCTAATTATAACTCCTTTCATTGTAGCATGACAAAACATACGAAACGTTTGTCACTACAACCGGCAGACATGAACTAGGCCAGGATATCATGGCCTGTTTACACACACCACAACATGTTGCCATGTCCTTATTTTGGTGCTTATGTTAACATGTCGATGGATGTCAAATGTCACCCTTTACTATGTCATTATCTTATGTGAAAGGAAGCTAGTACTTATCCTTGGGTTGACCTGGAGGAGCTTCTATGTATGGTATACGACTACCGAGTTTGCTTTGATAGGAAAGCTATCTGCCTTATTACCGACTTACAGTTTGAGGACTATTTCCCATGTATTTCATTTTTGACACAGTTCAGACGACATGTATTTCCATTTTTGTTGCCTTTAGAGGCAGGGAAACTTGTTGACATTATTCAGGTGTTCAAAAACTAATTTCATCAATTACAAGATGCAGACGTTGTGTGAGTCTCCCTGTTGTATATTTTAGAGCAGATATTTTGTGGCAGATACACTCGACAGCCATTTAATGATGAATATCTTGCACTCGTCTTTAATTTATACAAGTTTAACAACTATAAAGTTATATATATATATATATATATATATATATATATATATATATATATATATAGCTAGGTTCAAATGTTTGTAGCAACTATTGTGTGCATGTATGCACCAATGAGAACTCAGGAAATAATTAAATCATTAATAAATAATAGAAGGGTATAAGAGTAATCTACACTATAGTTAATTATGGTAAAAGAAAACAAAATCAATTAGTATCCCATTAATTTAGGTTATCAGTTTCATAAACCTATAACATCACCACTGATTCCCCTATTTCTCTAAAAATCATCGTCTGGAACCACCATCATCTTGTTCTCTCTTTACAAACCCGAAAACCCTTCTCCTCTCCTTATTTCGACACCACCAGAGAAGTAACATCACCCCACACCACCGTAGAACCACCAACTTTATGGATCGGAGAACAAGGGGTTCTAGCAGCGCTTGGCGACCAAACAATTTCCCCTAGGTGCGAAATTTCTAGGGTTCGAAACACCCTCTGATAGAAGGTGGTTTCAGAATCGTTTTCCTTTTATTCATATGGCATCGACATTGTTATTGGTTATGGTATTCTTGTTTAGTGTCGTTGCTTTTCCACTTGTTGCTGCCGAGAAGATGAGAACTTTTGTGAGTTTTTTCATTGTTTAAAATTTCTCCAAATTCATCTGTATCTATGTGCAAGTTCCAAATATATTTTACAATTCTTTGGATGAAATTGGATTAAATAGTTTGTCTAAGAATCAATGAGTTAAATTATTGTCGTGTTTGTTCATTTTGGGTTCAAAATTGTTTAGAGTGAATAATCAACAGTTTTGTATTTCAATCTTGTTTTCTCTATTTTTTATTATTGTTTTTACTTTATTATCAGTTACCAAAATCTCATTGTATATGTTCTGGGAACCAAAATCTCATTCTCTCTGCATTGTCTATTTCTTCATTGGACCTTTATCAGCCCTAATTTCTTCATTTGTTCTTGATATTTGATTGTTCTAAATTTGTCTTTGATGAAAAGGGTTAAGCTGGCATTCTGTCAGAATTTTCATGAAAAGGGTTACGTATGGGATTTTTTTTTCATATCAGAATGCAAACACCTGTTCATTCTATGAGAATATAAATATTACATAAAACATGTATTGCAAATAATTCCGACAGAATACATTTATACATGCTTTAGAATGTTTATACATATAGAAGAAAAGACTATGATTTAAGTGCATTATGTAATGTATTCTGTCAGGATTTATTTATATAAATGCATTCTGTTAGAATGTCTTTGAGAATGTTTGTTAACAAGTTAACAACAAATATATTTGCTTAATTGGTAATACTAACGAGTAATGCATCTTATTCTTTCAGAATGACATGGAGAAGGAATTCAATATTGATCATACTAGATGAAGATTTGGAATCGAGTTCAACAACAAGTATATATTCGAAGAATTACATTCTTACGATAATACATCACATTTTCGTAAGAATATTTTGAATCAAGTGGATTACCTGGACTATTGAAGAACAAATGTGTATTCTAGCAAAATGTATTATGTCATAACGTACAAAGCGTTTCTTAAGAATAATATTCTTTCAGAATTGATTAATATTTTTGTTAGATTTTAATGTTTTTTTTTCTTTTTTTAACCATTCTTAGTTTTAATCTTTAAGAATAATGTAATTCTTAAACCGTTATTAGTCATATTTTTTTCAGAATGGATGTAATAATTGTTTATAGTCTTATTCTTTATGAATTAATGTTATTCTTGATAATATAAGTATAATTCTTTAAGCATATCCTCCCTAATAAATAAATAAACTTTTTTGCCACATGTCATGCTCTCCTTCAATTTGAAAAATGTCAATTTATGGTAATTTTGAATTAATTTTTTTCAACATATCATTTTATGAGTTTTCCTATTTTATTAAATTTCATATAATATTTTAATGTAATAATTACAATAAATATAATAATAAATTGATATCAATTTCATTAATGAGCTTACCTTCTAATTTCAAAAATTTTAAATTAAAATTTATTAGTTTATTTATTTATTTATTTAAATTATTTGTTTAAATTTAAAAGATAAAAAACATTACAATTTTAATAATTCATTATTTTTCTTATTTTCTTATAAATTCAAAGTTTTCAATTATTTATACCTTCATATTTAACTTTTTTTTAAATTAACCTATGTAATACATGGGTCTTACAACTAGTTAAATATAAAAAAAATATCTTGAATGAAACCATATATTCCACAAGAATAAAATCGAAAATATATTTCCTAGTTTATGGTTAACTTTATCATTGTGACGGAATAAAATTGGTTATTATTAAAAATTATATTAAAATTAAATTTGAATTAATTTAAAAAATTCATATTTTTAAAAATAAGTGAATTAATTATCCCTTAAAATCCGAAAATTTCCTTTTTTACTATAGGTTAATTGACCAAAGTACCATTATGCTGAAATTTGAGTGATTATATGGTGCATGTTACCCTATTGTAATATCATAGACTCTCTGATCATAAATTATGATTCTATTCCATCCGGTGATCCAGGTTTGTGCATACGGACACACAATAGTTAGTGAAAACAAAATAACCTAAGCATATATATATATATATATATATATATATATATATATATATATATAATGGTACTTTTAATTTATAGTTATTAATTGCAAGTATTGACACATGTTCCTATGAGATAGAGTGATATGAGATTTGACTTACAGATAATTGTTTGTTGTCTTTGATAGGATTGAAGAGCATTTGAACCCCACCGAGCCAAAAGTCGGCAGTTGAAATTTCACATACAATACAACTATTTTCTCATATATATATATATATATATATATATATATATATATATATATATATATATATATATATATATATATATATATATTGAAGGTTTGTAATATGATCGGATACACTGCAAGTACGAATGAAATAGAAAATAAATGACACAAGAATTACTCCAAATGTTCACTAAGAAAAGAGGTTTTGTCTTCACCAAGAAGATGAGGTTTGCCACAAAGACAATTGACACAAAGCCACGAACACAATCACTCGACCTCTCTACATTAGGGTTTTCCCTAATGTAGTATATATACTAATACATACATGTCTATCCCTTGATTGATGTGATTATATCTAATCTATACTAAGAACCGATCTTATCATAAAGATACAGGATCTGGTCTATTATATATATATATATATATATATATATATATATATATATATATATATAATAACTACCTAATATACAAAATATTACAATAAAACGACTATAAGCTGACACTGTTGAACTTGTTAAGCTGGCGCTGGCGCTGGCGCTGTCGACTCGTAGACGCTGACGCTGATGGATCAATGTTATGTGTTTGACTCATCAGATCATAAGGTGTGACCTTACAGTCTCCCCCTGTCTGATGATGTCAAAACTACTCTTGAATGAATTCTTTGGCTCATGCTCCCCCTGAGAATAAGAATGTAATTTTAACTCTTCAGCTTTAACGAATGCTCTTAACTCTTCAGCTTTAACAAATGCTTTTAACTCTTCATCTTTAACAAATGCTCCCTTGAGAATAGTAGTGAATTCTTGATGATGCTTGTAATGAAGAGCTGATAATGTTGATGTCAACTTAAATCCCCCTTGGAATGTGCTTTACTAGGTGGGATTTTCTAGCACATAGATTTCTTTCTATTTCTACCAAGATTCTTTATCTCCTCCTTTTTGACATCAACAGTTAATCTTCAAGCAGAATAGAATATCAACTTGTAGTCTAGTAAGATTGTGACGTCTCCTGGTAGCTTGGGCTAAAACTGCCATTCACTGACATAGTATTTTAAGATCTCATCAGCATGTGGTTTCATATGCTGAATCATAAGTCTCTTTTATTGGAAAAAATGGCAAGAGTGGATAGGTGCATGTACAACCCTTTGTCATTTAAGGACCTGACAAGTATCTCTTACGCTGATGACTATGCACTCAGGGTAAGCCATTGGGTTATGCTCAATGTTTTAGCAGAACATGAGACTTGATGCATACGATAAGCATGCTTCTAGGGACAGGGTCAGGTAAAGATGATTAACTTAAAAATAATAAACACCCTAGCCTTTTATCAATATATTTCATTTGGACCAGGCTATCTCACTTTTGAGAGTTTAGACTATTGGATTAGTGTCTAAGTCCATAACTATATTTGGTATGTACTTGACCCGATTGGCATGGTCCATTTGGGTTGCATGGCATCATGCATTTCGATAGACTAAAATGAGAGAAATAACACTTAAGGTTCATTAATATATTAATAAGATTATTTAATTAGTATTGATCAAGAATTAATTTGGAATTAATTAAGTGATCAAAAGGAGACTAATTAAATATATGGGTTCATTGTGTAAATCATCCATACTTGTATAGTGGGCTAATGCTTCATGGATTATCAAATTGGGCTAAAACCCATAGGATGCTCCGTGGATGCTCCATGGTGTTTTTGTACCCATTGATCATGGAAATGAAAGGCCATGACAATTAGGGTTTACTTGGTGTAACCCTAATTGTGACACACTATATAAGCATCTTATTCTTCCCAAAAATCGGCCACGATGAAGGAATGGTGAGGGCTAGCCGATTTCATGAAGTGTCTCATTTCTCTCAAGTTATTCTAAGTGTATTTGATGTTGTATGAACCATTTGAGGTGTCACACTTGAGGCACTAGGCTCTTAAGCTCCATGGAATCAAGCTACATCAAAGAGGCATGAAATTCTACTAGAATTTATATTATATGTTCTTCATATTATGCTAGTTAGAACAATACCTTGGAGAATTTGATATTTGCATATATAATAGAGAAAACATAGATCCAAGGTATTTAGGGTTGCATGTACACATAGGAGTGTTAGAATACTCAAAACCCAACATAGACAATGCTAGACAATCAGCGTGAGAGGGTGACTCAATGTTCTCAGAAATGGTCTCACTGATGAGAGACTTAGAGAGATTTAGTCACATACAACAGCATGCTTCTAGGGACGATGATGTGTCATAAGTTGCATACTAGGATCAATTTCCACCGTCAGATTCCTTTTATATAGAATGGTACAAAAGAATGATATAAGAATACAAACAAATGAATTAGTCAAACAAGAAATAGTTTAAACAGAAAAATATGCAGCTTTTCAGAAAAGTGATAAAGACTTGATCCATCAAATCTTTGGAATTCAATGGTCATTAATGCCCTTCCATTTTCCGATATATCTACCACTTGATTAGATATAATAGAGAGCAAACAAAGGTAAGTACATGTAACATCCCAAAAACACAGTCTAAAAATTTCGTTTAATTTAATAATAAAAACCATAGTCGATAAACATCATATAAAAATCATAAGCAATGTATCTCAAAATATTATAACAACTGTCAAGTATATCAGTGTATAAACATCCCAGGATGAACAAATGGTGTGTGCACTGCAATCTTCCCGAGCTCCTCTTTTTAAAACTGAGTACCTGAAACCAAAACTGAAAACTGTAAGCACGAAGCTTAGTGAGTCTCCCCAAACTACCACATACCATACAATAACATATAGAGCAACTACTGGGCCTTGCCCACTGCATCAGACCGAAGTCCGGAACTAACCAGGGCCTTGCCCTCTGCATCAGACCATAGTCCAAAAACTGCATCGGACCGTAGTCCGGGACTAACCAGGGCCTTACCCTCTGCATCGGACCGAAGTCCGGAAACTGCATCGGACCGAAGTCCGGAACTAACCAGGGCCTTGCCCTCTGCATCGGACCGAAGTCCGGAACTGACTGAACATAGCATAGCATAATCATAACTACTAGCATAAACACATATACTGCATACTGCATCAGACCGAAGTCCGGAACACATAACACAAAGACATGCTTGAATCACAAAGACATCAAGCACACTGAACTACTGCAACGGACCAAACTCCGGAACTACTGCTAACTAAACGGGCCGACATTGTGGCCGTAGACTCGTTCCTACTGGAAGGAAACTCACCTCACACTGTTGAAGTCCCGTAGACACAATCCCATACTGCTGAAGTCCCGCAGACCCAACCCCAGCTGCTGGATGACAGATTCCCGAACTGTTAACACCAAAATAACACCCAATTAATAATTAGGTTCCACTACATAACTATAAATACATACTTTGGATAATTACTACATTACCCCTAGCTTGGCTTACCCAAGTCCAAGGCCCAATCCATAGGCCCAAAGTCAACTAGGGATCAAAGCCCAAAATATGGCCCAACTTTCCAAATTGGGCCCAATCCTTCATATGGGCCTTACCCTAAAGCCCAACTAATTACTCTAGTCCATTTGATTATTATTGTATGGCCCATTAATAAACCAATTACCAAAACCCAATCGAAAGGCCCAACTTAAGGCCCAAGCGAAACTAGGGTTTCACATAAAATGACGATTAGGGTTAAGTGTTTCTTACTTAACCCATTAACGACTTAATCCATTAAGTCCTTTACTCTACTAGATCAATGATATGGAGAAATTGGGCTTACTACACAATCCAATCTCAATAGCCCAAAAGTGGGTCCAATAAGTCTAAGGCCCAATTACTCACAATTAGGGTTTTCTAAACCCTAATTAGGGTTTCCACTCAAACATGGCCCAATAGGCCCAAAATTAATCTTTAAGCCCATTAGGGTTTTGGCTAGGTCCATTAGGGTTTTGCTTGAGGGGCACCACCCACTACCACCCCGGGTAGTGGTGGTCAATGGCGGCTCACGGCGGCGGCCACCACCTTACGGTGGTGGTTACTATTATTATTTTCATTATTTAATGCTAATTAAAATTACAAGGCTTTTATCCAAAATACACACACTAACTAATACACACATTAACTAATACACACACACACACACAGCCACACCATGGTGGCCGACGGTGGCGCTTGGCGGCAGCCACCATGGCTGGCGGCCATGGTGGGTATCCTTTCCATTTTCCGGCTATCAACACTACCCTCAACACACAAACAAGAGCTGGACACATGAAACACACCCCATATGATCACAAAGCAACTCCAGCCACCCCCCAGTGGCGGTTAGCGACGTCAGCCCCAAGGAGAGGCGGCAGCTGCGAAATGGCCGTTGAAACGGATGCAGCGGCGGCACGACGACGATGGCTAGAAGCTTATGGACTCAACAACATCGAATATCCCTTCCTGATACGAGACCACCGTTCTAATCCATCGACTAGGCAGCTGGTGGCGTTGGAACGAGTTGAAATGGCGACTGAGAGCCATTTCCGGCGGCAACGACGGGTCATACGGGCGGCGGCGGAACAGCAGCGCCACCCCAGAGCTTATAGCGACTGAGTCTTCCCAATTGCGTCGGTTCATAGCAGCAACACTCAATACAGTGGCGGTTAGGAGGCTGACAGCGAACAAAACAAACCAAAGAAGAAGATGAGGCGCGTGCTCGAGTCCCCCGTCGGCAACGACGGGTCATACGGGCGGCGGCGGAACAGCAGCGCCACCCCAGAGCTTATAGCGACTGAGTCTTCCCAATTGCGTCGGTTCATAGCAGCAACACTCAATACAGTGGCGGTTAGGAGGCTGACAGCGAACAAAACAAACCAAAGAAGAAGATGAGGCGCGTGCTCGAGTCCCCCGTCGGTAGCTCCGTCTTCAATAGCTTGGCAGCAAGCATCGACAGCGCCCATGGAAGGAAGTGGCGGTGAATGCTGGAGAGGATGGCGGTTGCTTATTACTGCTAGGGTTAGGGTTTCGCATGCGTAATAAGGTGACGGGTTTAATACCCGTATCCTTTCCAAACTTCAAATGATTTTTACATATTCGGTCCTTCCTTGTATGATTCCTTTCAAAACAAGGCCACAATTTACCATTTAAACCCTCAGTATCAAAATCCATTACAAATTAGGTACAATATTTACCTAATAGCCCTCAACTTTTAGAATCTTTGCAAAACTAATCCAGGATTTACCTTATTAACCCCCAATTCTCAATTATGACATATTCAACCCTTCCCTTCTCTTTTCCTTTCAAATTAAATCCATATTTACCCAATTAGCCCCTCTTCTACAAAATATTTCCAATATAAGTCCACGAACTACGAAGCGAACCCAATTGATTACTCTTAAGCCATATATTCAAACATTCTTCCCACTACGAATCCCGAAGGCACTCTTAGACCTCCAAAACCGATTATAATGCCAGCTACATACTTTTCCACTAATCATAAATCAGAATAAATAACACTAAAAACACATTTTCTGATTTTAGGGTTTCTCTTGGAGACGGGGTGTTACAACTCTCCCCCACTTAAATTAGATTTCGTCCTCGAAATCCTTTTTTTACCATTCCTTACACACCAGACCACTCTAGTAACATGGTCACCATCCCAGGCACACCCTAGCCTTCCTAGGGTAGCTATGACCAATCTTTGTAAAGCCTTAAATTCCACTGGTGAACGGATTCCTCACAACAGTCTACATCTACTCTGTCTGATAACTGCTGCCTGGAGATGGTCTGATTCCCTGACAGACCACTCGTACTAAATCATTATAGATGAACCAGCCTGCTTATCTCTCAACTGACCCCTCAACATCTTGCTAGCTCGAAATTCCCACTACAAAACAGGTTCACAAACCTAATTATCCCTGTAGATCACTTATAATTGGCCAATGCTCAGCTATTTCCGTTGTGAGTGACTTGTCACTTCCCAATAAACCAGCTATCCTGTCTGTACTTGCACTTAGGGCACAATTACTAACATTGCCCAAACGCTGAAACTGCCCGAACATTGAACTGCCTGAAGCAGTATGTTGCCACATGGCTGCTCTCCAAAATCTAACGAGACCTCCCTGGTCTCAGTTCGATCACCAATTATCTAAAATACCAGGTCCCAACCCGACTGCGGAGCCAAAGGACTCCTTACTTAGCCGCCTCGCACGACTTCTGAACGAAATCCTTCTATGGATCTAATTGCTACTAACTATCTTGTCACTGTGGCCCTAACGGCCTTCTGATCTAATTGATTGGTTCCATGCGTCGAATCCTGACGTCACCAAACCCAAGGCTAAAAGTGATTGCTACATGACCATTGGTAGCCTTATGTCATAAATGACCTTAAGCAGTCCACTGCCTCCTTGCTCTCATAGCTGTAGTGGCGCTTCTACAGTCTTATCACTGGCTTAACCAGGTCTAACCCGTCTGGGTAATTCCGAAATCCAATCCGTGGATTTCCATCTCCTCACTGCTACACCCGAACTGGTGGGTACTATTGTTCTTTCCGCGTCCTAACAACACACTCACGCTATCTACCAATCTAGTGAATGCTACGGCTATACCCGCAGACTTACAACACTCTGACACTATCTGGCTGCTAGTGAATGCTACGGCTACTCCCGCAGACTTACAACACTCTAATACTATCTGGCTGCTAGTGAATGCTACGACTACACCCGCAGACTTACAACACTTTCGCACACTATCTCATTCGATGTTTATTAATCCGAACACATCCGACGTCGAGCATACACACGACCTCATCCAAAATTGAACCCATGTCCTGACTGGAATCCTTGGACTGATTCCCTAAGGCTTGCTAGCAAACATTCCGATAATGCGATCTCATCATTGGCAAGTTTTTTTTCCGAACTTCCATATCACACTCTCCTCGAACCATACAGCCACATGGGCTGTCTTCCTTTCAGACAAGGATGCAAAACTTATCCTAGTCTCAAAACTGCTCCCACTTCTGAATCCTTGGGCGATTCTCCCCCACTTTGATTCAGCTATTGCCTTACCACACACAAAACAAGAAGAATTCCCAATCCTTCTCACCACCCATGACCAATCTGCTAGAAACCACGCTTACCATTGCTAGTGTTTTCAACACCAGCTAATCCAAAAGATCACACAACTTCTAAAAATCCGAATAAATCTCCGGTAATAACCCGCTAGACCCAGGAAGCTCCGAATCTCAATTGGAGACCTCGGAATCTCCCACTGCATCACGACCTCTATCTTGGCCGGGTTGACTAGAATATCCTTCTGATTGACAAGGTGCCCAAGAAATTGCACCCCATGCAACCAAAACTCACAATTGAAGAACCTTGCGAAAATTCTCTCTCTCCTCAAAGTCTCTAGCACCTCCCTCAGGTGCTTCTCGTTCTGCTCCTCAGTCTTGGAATAAACCAAGATGACGCTGTACTTTCCCAATCCCGTAATCTGGGGAATTGCTCTATCATAATTCGCTAATGCTTCTCGGCATGCAATTGGCATATGACATCTCTTGAAAAATATAATTCAGACACAAACTGAGGATAACTCAGGGCTACACTTACTCAAACCCTTGAAACGAAAGGCTCCCTTGTGCAGTTTCCCGCAAGTACTGCACCGAATCTGGTCCTGCTGGCCTCTCAGAAGCTGATCTGAAATCTACGGTCTCCTCCCGAGACCCCTCACTATAAGCAACTGATCTGGTTCTCTCTTCCCAGTGTGCTCTAAGTCAATATCCCGCTCTCGAGCTATAGAAGTCATATCATTCAGGGTCTTGCACCCCGAGATACTCACAATCTCCCTGCTATCATTCTACAGTATATCTGATAACTTACCTTCTTCATTTCCTCATCTGATGCATACTGTGGCACCATATAAGCTCTTTCCCGAGAAGTGGCAGTGATCTCTGCCACAGTCTCAATCGTCTGGTGGAGATCTAACAACTATTGCGCCAACTGCTGCGCCTCAATCGCCTGGGCACACTCTGTCCAAAATCTGGTCTAAAAGTCATCCCATGACATAGCATCAACCGCATCATCACTCAACCTTCTACCAACCTCTTCCTATCAATCTCGTGCTCTATCCCTCAGGAGACAGGAAGTAAGTCGGATCTTGTCTCCTTTCGAGACAACGTCTGGTATGAAAAGTGTTACCAACATCTGCCAACCATCTGCTGCTAAGAATGGGGTCCCTAACCCCCATGACAATCTGACGCTTCACAAACTCTGAGTTCCCGAAACATCAACGTACGGGTCTCTATCATGACTGCTATCTCAGTGCAGAATGCACTCGGCCTCTCATTACAAATCTCTACACTGCTCCTCCTTGATCAAACTGAGGATCACAGGAGTCTGGTCAATGATACTGCACGTACTCTCAGATAGAATGAACTCCCTCATCTGACCATCAAGCTGCCCGGCTACAGAGTCCGAGCCTGATCCCTCGTCGACACCAGAACTACCATCTGGTTTACCACGTAGCGTCACTATACTCGGTAATATACCATCATTCTGAAAACACATCATGACAAACGTCGGAAACACTGATATATCACGAGGGATCGCTACTACTACAAGTTTCCTGGTCTCATCTCAGCCTTCCTTGATTCAAGTACGGATCCTCTGCTTTCAGTAGTACGGGCCCATACTACCTTCCACATCTATCTGTACTTTCCTCAAGTACTGCCTCGACTCCACGAAGTCACTTCTACTGCTACTGATCTCTGCTAGTCTCATCCTAGGCTTGCCCTAGGGAAATCTCTGACTCCACCCAATCCAATCCTCAGCTGCTGAAGGCCTCCTTGTAATGCCAATTAGCCATCACCTGAATACCATCACATGTGACGAGGCTCAGATAATCCTTCAAGTAAAAGACTCGTCCCTACAACGGTTAGACTCAAACGAGAGCTGCGCAATAGGGCTAAATCCAACACTCTGATATTATTCAACCCTGATCACATGTGACGTGACGTATTCACCTAATGGCTAACTCCCATCACTCCGAGTCCTACAAAGCACGAAGCAAGCAACATTCAGACACAGGAAACTACTCAAGCAAATCTATCCTCATAAAGAGAAACTGTACTAGCATACAATGCTAAGCTCATACTATCAGGCATAACCTAAACAGGTTATCCTACTGCTGTCTACTCAATACTAGCATGCAATTCTCAATAAGCTGAAACACATATAACAGGCACATAAGGCATCCTCCTAGATCCTTAGTCTTATTCTAGCATGTTGTTCTTACTGAAACTGGAACTGATAATTATAACATAAACTTGTATGAGTAATTTGGGAGTACTTACTTGAGCTCGGCTGATTGCATGCACCACACCCCTTTTCTCTTTCCAAAGCTCTTTTCTTTCTAAAAATTCTTTTTGATTTTCTACAACTCTTTTCTTTTTAAGTTTTCTTTTTCAAAAATTCCTTTGAAAACATTTTTCTTTTGAAAATCTTTTTACCATTTCCTTAGTTTGAGTCCAGTCACACCCGAGAGTGTGCCTGAATCCCTCAAACAAAGGCTCTGATACCAACTTGTAACATCCCAAAAACACAGTCTGAAAATTTCGTTTAATTTAATAATAAAAACCAAAGTCGATAAACATCATATAAAAATCATAAGCAATGTATCTCAAAATATTATAACAACTGTCAAGTATATCAGTGTATAAACATCCCAGGCTGAACAAATTGTGTGTGCACTGCAATCTTCCCGAGCTCCTCTTTTGAAAACTGAGTACCTGAAACCAAAACTGAAAACTGTAAGCACAAAGCTTAGTGAGTCTCCCCAAACTACCACATACCATACAATAACATATAGAGCAACTACTGGGCCTTGCCCACTGCATCGGATCGAAGTCCGGAAACTGCATCGGACCGAAGTCTGAAACTAACCAGGGCCTTGCCCTCTGCATCAGACCGTAGTCCGAAAACTGCATCGGACCGTAGTCCGGGACTAACCAGAGCCTTACCCTCTGCATCGGACCGAAGTCCGGAAACTGCATCGGACCGAAGTCCGGAACTAACCAGGGCCTTGCCCTCTGCATCAGACCGAAGTCCAGAACTGACTGAACATAGCATAGCATAATCAGAACTACTAGCATAAACACATATACTGCATACTGCATCAGAACGAAGTCCGGAACACATAACACAAAGACATGCTTGAATCACAAAGACATCAAGCACACTGAACTACTGCATTGGACCGAAGTCCGGAACTACTGCTAACTAAACGGGCCGGCATTGTGGCCGTAGACCCGTTCTCACCTCACACTGCTGAAGTCCCGTAGACACAATCCCATACTGCTGAAGTCCCGCAGACCCAACCCCAACTGCTGGATGACAGATTCCCGAAGCTTAGTGAGTCTCCCCAAACTACCACATACCATACAATAACATATAGAGCAACTACTGGGCCTTGCCCACTGCATCAGACCGAAGTCCGGAACTAACCAGGGCCTTGCCCTCTGCATCAGACCGTAGTCCGAAAACTGCATCGGACCGTAGTCCGGGACTAACCAGGGCCTTACCCTCTGCATCGGACCGAAGTCCGGAAACTGCATCGGACCGAAGTCCGGAACTAACCAGGGCCTTGCCCTCTGCATCGGACCGAAGTCCGGAACTGACTGAACATAGCATAGCATAATCATAACTACTAGCATAAACACATATACTGCATACTGCATCAGACCGAAGTCCGGAACACATAACACAAAGATATGCTTGAATCACAAAGACATCAAGCACACTGAACTACTGCAACGGACCAAACTCCGGAACTACTGCTAACTAAACGGTCCGACATTGTGGCCGTAGACTCGTTCCTACTGGAAGGAAACTCACCTCACACTGCTGAAGTCCCGTAGACACAATCCCATACTGCTAAAGTCCCGCAGACCCAACCCCAGCTGCTGGATGACAGATTCCCGAACTGTCAACACCAAAATAACACCCAATTAATAATTGGGTTCCACTACATAACTATAAATACATACTTTGGATAATTACTACATTACCCCTAGCTTGGCTTACCCAAGTCCAAGGCCCAATCCATAGGCCCAAAGTCAACTAGGGATCAAAGCCCAAAATATGGCCCAACTTTCCAAATTGGGCCCAATCCTTCATATGGGCCTTACCCTAAAGCCCAACTAATTACTCTAGTCCATTTGATTATTATTGTATGGCCCATTAATAAACCAATTACCAAAACCCAATCGAAAGGCCCAACTCAAGGCCCAAGCGAAACTAGGGTTTCACATAAAATGACGATTAGGGTTAAGTGTTTCTTACTTAACCCATTAACGACTTAATCCATTAAGTCCTTTACTCTACTAGATCAATGATATGGAGAAATTGGGCTTACTACATAATCCAATCTCAATAGCCCAAAAGTGGGTCCAATAAGTCTAAGGCCCAATTACTCACAATTAGGGTTTTCGAAACCCTAATTAGGGTTTCCACTCAAACACGGCCCAATAGGCCCAAAATTAATCTTTAAGCCCATTAGGGTTTTGGCTAGGTCCATTAGGGTTTTGCTTGAGGGGCACCACCCACTACCACCTCGGGTAGTGGTGGTCAATGGCGGCTCACGGCGGCGGCCACCACCTTACGATGGTGGTTACTATTATTATTTTCATTATTTAATGCTAATTACAATTACAAGGATTTTATCCAAAATACACACACACTAACTAATACACACATTAACTAATACACACACACACAGCCACACCATGGTGGCCGGCGGTGGCGCTTGGCGGCAGCCACCATGGCTGGCGGCCATGGTGGGTATCCTTTCCATTTTCCGGCTATCAACACTACCCTCAACACACACACATGCGCTGGACACATGAAACACACCCCATATGATCACTAAGCAACTCTAGCCACCCCCCGGTGGCGGTTAGCGACGGCAGCCCCAAGGAGAGGCGGCAGCTGCGAAATGGCCGTTGAAACGGATACAGCGGCAGCACGACGGCGATGGCTAGAAGCTTATGGAATCAACAACATCGAATATCCCTTCCTGATACGAGACCACCGTTCTAATCCATCGACTAGGAAGCAGGTGGCGTTGGAACGAGTTGAAATGGCGACTGAGAGCCATTTCCGGCGGCAACGACGGGTCATACGGGCGGCGGCGGAACAGCAACGCCACCCCAGAGCTTATAGCGACTGAGTCTTCCCAATTGTGTCGGTTCATAGCAGCAACACTCAATACAGTGGCGGTTAGGAGGCTGACAGCGAACAAAACAAACCGAAGAAGAAGATGAGGCGTGTGCTCGAGTCCCCCGTCGGTAGCTCCGTCTTCAATAGCTTGGCAGCAAGCATCGACATCGCCTATGGAAGGAAGTGGCGGTGAAAGCTGGAGAGGATGGCGGCTGCTTATTACTGCTAGGGTTAGGGTTTCGCATGCGTAATAAGGTGACAGGTTTAATACCCATATCCTTTCTAAACTTCAAATGATTTTTATATATTCGGTCCTTCCTTGTATGATTCCTTTCAAAACAAGGCCACAATTTACCATTTAAACCCTCAGTATCAAAATCCATTACAAATTAGGTACAATATTTACCTAATAGCCCTCCACTTTTAGAATCTTTGCAAAACTAATCCAGGATTTACCTTATTAACCCCTAATTCTCAATTATGACATATTCAACCCTTCCCTTCTCTTTTCCTTTCAAATTAAATCCATATTTACCCAATTAGCCCCTCTTCTAGAAAATATTTCCTATATAAGTCCACGAACTACGAAGCGAACCCAATTGATTACTCTTAAGCCATATATTCAAACATTCTTCCCACTACGAATCCCGAAGGCACTCTTAGACCTCCAAAACCGATTATAATGCCAGCTACATACTTTTCCACTAATCATAAATCAGAATAAATAACACTAAAAACACATTTTCTGATTTTAGGGTTTCTCTTGGAGACGGGGTGTTACAGTACATCATCAAGCAACTCACAATTGATGAAGTCTTTTATCGTCAAAGCGTCACATATGGATTTCAAGCTTCATGAGGGGCAAGAGAAAAGCGAAGATAAGTCTTTGTAACCAACGAGTTAACTGACTTGAATCCATAAAACCATCGTGTCTTCAAGATCAACATGAGGGAATACGAGGTTCTATTGGATTATGAGTGAGTAGATGAAGCTAAGACTTACTGCTTTGATGGTTGCTCTTTGCATCCATAACAGTGAGTGGAGGAGCAAGAGAGTATTCGTAAAAGGAAAAGGACACGATGCCACTGTTTTTTCTCAATACCAAGAGCATTGAGATCCTTCAAGACGGATTCAATCCTTTTAAATAAGATGCAGAAAAATATTAGATAGGTTTGAAAAGGAAATACATGTAAATACTAAATGTAACACTTTGTATTCATAATGAGAGAAGCACTTGTTTGTTTTTGAGTCTTTCATAAGATCAAAAAGAAGTTAATTAACAATTAAACCATAGAAAGCATGCCAAGATCAACAATTAATTTGTTTAAACTCTTTTAATCCAATGCCTTAGTGAAGATGTCAGCTAGTTGATCATTGAATGGAATATAGAACAATTCCACTTTTCCCTTTTGAACTATGTCCCTTATGAAATCATGGTGAATGTTGATGTGTTTGGTCTTGGAATGCTGCATTGGATTTTGACTCATCTGAATGGAACTAGTGTTATCACAGTAGATGGGTGTTTTTGAGATGTTCAGACCATAATCCAAGAGCTAATTCTGAATCCATAGAATCTGAGCACATCACCTTCTAGCGGCATCATATTCAGCCTCAACGGTAGAACAAGCCACTAATGTTTGATTTTTGTTGGACCAGCTTACCAATCTATTTCCAAGCACTTGAGTTGCTCCTGAAGTGCTTTTACAATCAATACCACACCCACCATGATCGGAGTCATTGTATCCCACTAGCTTGAATTCAGAGTCACGAGGATACCATAGCCCAAGATTGGGTGTATGTTTTAGGTACCGGAAGATCCTCTTGACAACATGAAGATGAGATTCCTTAGGATTGACCTGATAGCGAGCACACAATATGGTGGCAAACATAATGTCAGGGAGACTGGTTGAAGGTAGAGTAGAGAGCCTATCATTCCTCGAACCAGAGTTACATTTGCATTAATGTCACTTGGATCAGTGCCAATAGACGCTGATAAAGACATTGGTGTCTTTGTCGGTTTGCAATTGGTGAAACCATCCTTCTTCAACATATCTGCAATATATTTAGCTTGATAAACAAAAATGCCATCAGTTAGTTGTTTGACCTGCAAGCCCAAAAAGAAAGTTAGTTCACCCATCATGCTCATTTCAAATTTCTTGGCCATTTCCTCCGCAAATTTTGAACTTAGCTTCTAGATATCGTCTACATACACTTGAGCAAGAATGATATGAGATCCTGATTGCATTATGAACATAGTGTTATTGATATTTCCTTGTTTTAATCCTCTTGAGAGAATATAGCTTACCAACGTGTCATACCATGCCCTAGGAGCCTGCTTTAAGCCATAGACAGCTTTATCAAGACGATACACATGATCTGGAAACTCTTCATTCTTAAACACTGGAAGTTGTTTTATGAAGACTTCTTCTTGAAGAACTCCATGTAGAAATGCAGTCTTGACATCCATTTGGTAGACTTTGAAGTTTTTGAAGGAGGCAAAAGCTAGAAACAGAAGAATTGCTTCAAGTCTAGAAACTAGAGCGAATGTTTTATCATAGTCTAACCCTTCAAGCTGACAAAAACTTTGACCTACAAGCCTGTCCTTATTATAATTCCATCTTCATCCATTTTGTTTCTGAATACCAATGATAGTTTTTGCTTGAGGTTTGGGAACAAGATTCCACACACGATGACTTTCAAATTCATTTAGCTCATCTTACATGGCCTTAATCCAATCAGCCTCTTTCAATGCATCATCCACATTCTTTGGTTCAATCATAGAGACGAAGTTAACAAACATGCGAAAGTTGTTGCTGACTCTGCTACGAGTGAGAATCCCAGAATTTCCATCTCCAATGATTTGTGATTCTGGATGATCTTGAAGGATTCTTGGATTAGATCCTTCATTTGTATTGCTTTGGGCAGAGTCTTCCTGATTTGATGAACCAACTTCTTCATGAACACCAGGCTGATCTTCAGAGATAGACTGAGAACTAATTAATTGATCGACATTGGGAACAATGGGATCATCATCATTTGACATGAGCTCAGGAATTGAGCTTGAAGGACTGAAAGTGAGTTCATTTAGAATTCACGAGGGATGATCAACTCGATCATGAATGAATGAATCCTCATCAAAGGTGAAATGAATTGTTTCTTCAACAATTTGTCTTGAAAGATTAAATACTCTGAAAGCCTTGGACATGCTGGAGTATCCTAAAAATACCACCTCATCAGCTTTAGCCTCAAACTTTGAACGCTGATCTCTTTGATTCAAGATGTAACAGACACATCCGAACACATGAAAAGAAGAAATGTTTGGTTTTCTTCCTTTCAATAGCTCTTAAGCAGTTTTCCCATGATGTTTGACAATAATAGACCGGTTTTGAGTATAACACGTTGTATTGGCAACTTCAGCCCAAAATGACAATGAAAGACTAGCTTCAACAATCATAGTTCTGTCAACTTCAATAAAATTTATGTTTCTTCTTTCTACAAATGTTACCTACTGATGGGACCAGGTCCCGAACCACCAGTTATGTGGAAGAGCTCCTTCACGGTGGAACCTGAGAAGTCACACAAGAGAAAAAGATGTCAGTCGTCGTCCGAGAGGAGCTCCCGGAAAGACGCTCCGACGGTCAAGTTAGTCTAGAGAGTATGAGAGAATATGGTAATACGTGACTGGAGTTGTGTTCACTTACTCGGCTGAACTGAGTGTTAGTCCTTTTATAGTGAGGATCCTCCTCTGTCCGTACGGGGACAGGGACTGTTGTCCCTACAGGATCCGTCGTCCTCATTGGAGGCTCTGCTCCACGTTCGTGTCTCGGCCTCCAATTGGTTCAGGCGATTGTGCTCTGTCTGGACACTTTGTCGCCTGAAGCCGTTGTCTTTGGACTGTAGCTAAAAGACAATTCTTGGCGAGGGCGAGCTTTCTACGCGATCGCTGCGCGGGGGCTTGGAGCTACCCAGGTCGTTGGTTCGACTCCTTCGCTAGAGGCGCTCTGCCGCGACTCGCTTGTTTCTGTCCTGCTCTGAGGGGCGCGTCATCAAGTCCCCCAGTCCAGTAGTCATAGCGTATGCTAGCTAGCTATGATGTTATGGACTTAACTACTGACACGCGTCATGATCTTACTCGGTTGACGCTTCATTTTCGGCGTCGTGATGTTTCGACGTGTGTGCGGCGGTTACGTCAGCGGTTTCAGGGATTTTTGCAGATCCCGCCTTTTTTCCCTTTTTGTTACCCTGAATGGTTTCTCCTTTTAGCTTCTATCTTGTATTTTCGTTCTCCTTTTTCTTCTCTCTTTATGTTTTGCTATGGCTTCTACTCCAAGCTTGATCCCTACTGCTGCCGAATTCGACACTCTTCTGGAGGCTTATGGCCTCACCCCTGCTGATGGAGTGGAATTTCCTATTCCAGGTTCGTTGATCACCCGTCTTCCTGCCGGGAAGGTGGGTGTTTATCTGAAAACCTTCGACGCTGGTCTCCGTCTTCCATTGACCGACTTTCAGAAAGAAATACTCCGACGCTGTGGGTGTAGCATGCAGATGTTGACTCCCGACGCCGTTCACAAATTGGTCGCTTTTAAGATGATATGTCATGCTAACGGCATCATCCCCGATTACTTTGTTTTTAAGTATTTTTTCCAGTTTTCCGCCACTAATGACAAGTATACCTTCTCTGCTCGCCGCGGTGGGCATAACCTTGTTCTTGATAACAAGCCTCCAAAACTGGCAGGAAAAGTGGTTGTGGGTTAACCAAGAATTGCTCGGCTGTGACCATCCTCGAGCGGTCATGCCCTCTGATACCATCACTAAGTTGTTTCCTCATAACCAAGCAACTGCAGATCTCCTGCATTCTCTTCAAGTGGATGTTGACGTTATGTCGGAGGTTATCCTCGCCGGAGTCGGTATGAGCCCCAACTGGCGTTCCCAGGGAGAAATGTATGTGTTCTACTCTGTTTCCGATGGTAAGTTGTTATTATCTTCCCATCTATTTTCCCTCCGCTTTCTTCTTTTCCTTCCTCTTCCCCCACCCCCTTTTTCTTTTTAAAAGGGGAAGGAGGGAGGAGGTTACTCATTTATTGCTGCTTTTTTATGTGTTTGCCCTTTTCCTTTTGCCTGTAGGTGTCGAGTATTCTATCTCCATGGATTCTGTACTTCGAGGTCGTTATCAAGGAAAGCTGGAGCACCGTGTGGTGCCATTGTACAAAACTCTTCCTCCCCCCCCCCCCCCCGTCGCTTGGTTGCTGCTGTTCCGGTACCTCCACAACCCGCAGGGAGTTCCACCGCGTCAGGGAGTCGGCCGAGATCCCGTACTATCGTGAGTCCTGCGACCGCGTCTGCTGCTTTTGCTGGATCGACTGTTGATAGTCCTGTGGACAGCAAGGTTGGGGTTTTGGCTAGTACCCATCGGGTTGCTGAGAAGAGGAAAGCTGTGCAAGCGATGAGTGGTCCGGCACCTGAGAGTAGCTCGGGACACATTGGGCGGCGCGTGATGCAGCGTCGTGGCCTTATGCGTTTGTTGTCGGCTACTCCATCCGGTCCAGGGGATATGTTGGTGATACCCGATGATGACACACAATAGTCGGAGGGTGTTAAGGGGGCGTTTCATCATCCCGTTGTTCCTATTTCTTCAGATGTTAATGCTAGTTCTCAGACTTCGGGGGGTAGTCCTACTGCTGTGACGCCTGTGTTTACGCCGGGATGGAGTCTGGGGCCGGACTCTCGCCTGTCTGTGCGGACTTTGGCATTGGATTTCACGCGGCATGCTCTTCCTCCGACCACCGTGAATGACATGGATGCTATGAGCAACGCTGTTCTGGCTCATAATCTTGCATATGCCGCTGTACAGGCCATGACGTATCTGGCCGCTGGATCTCATCGCGTACAGCGGTTTGATGAATTAGAGCGCCTTCATTCATCCCTTATTGAGAGTGGGGCTGATTTGAAAGGTAAAGTGTCAGATCTGAGTGCTACCGTTAGTTGGTTGGAATGTGAGAACAAGTCTTTGTTGTCAGGGAAAATGATATTGGAGGATGTGTGTGGTGTTTTGGAGGGGCAGGTGGAGTCTCTAACTCATGCCAATGAAGGCTTGATGATTCAGAATGAGAGTTTGGAGCGGGATCTTGCTGATCGTGAACGGGAATTGGAGGTGTTGAAGGGAGATCGTAGTTGGCTCCTTCAAATTGGTTTTGTGCGCATAATGGATAAACTTCTTGAGCATCCCAAATTTACAGGTGACATCAGTCGAATCCGCCATGCTGCCTTCGTCGCTGGGGAGGAGTCTGGCTGGGCGAATTTGAAGGATCAAGTTGATGCTGGGACGTATGATCCTTTGGCCAACGATTCCCGGTCTAGTCATTCTTCAGCGTTGGAGGACGCTTTATTGGCTTTCGCGACTCTTGACTTTGCAGGTTTGTTTAGGCTAGGTCGGTTGGGTATGGATCAAGTAAGGGCATCGTGTGCCTTTGATGATGATGAAGAGGTTGCAGGTGTGTTGGGCGTGGGGGCAGGTGGTGTTGTTGAAGGCGGTGCTGGCGGTGGTGATGTTGGCGGTGGCGGTGTCGGTGCTGGTGGTGGTGATGTTGGCGGTGGCAGTGGCGGTGCCGGTGGTGGTGATGTTGGCGGTGTCGTGTAAGGTTGTTTGTGGCTGCTCCTCTGGAGCATGAAAAGTGTTATTAAGACTTTTCTTTCAGTTGTATTATGGCCTTTAGGGCTCCTGTGTTGTTTTATGGCCTTTGAGGCTTTTGGTGTACCGAACAATATGACTTGTTTTGGGGTGCTTTTGCGTTAATGCTTTTATGTCGATTATTGCAAACCTGTTGACTTTCTTTTCCTTTTTCATATATATATGTTCGTGCATGCGTGTGTGTTGTGCATCTTGGATTCACTAAGTATCCTCTATGCTATGCATTTCATACTAAAGACAATGCGTGTTTTCATATATTTGCAACTTTAATACATAGTTGTTTCATACAACGATTCCCTATTGGACTGCTCTAAGGGTCCATCTGTTGACCCGGGTGATCAGCCCGGCCATAAGGTATCTTTCAGTTCCTCCCTGCTGTGTAGGGTGCTTCGATTTTGCTCATGGTATCTGTCTTCCCTTCTGCATAGGGACTCTTTCTTTCTTCAGATGTGAAACTTCCTCAAATTTCTTGCATTCCACGTCCTGGGAATCTGCCTTCCTTCTGTAGTTTCGAGGGAGTATGATCTGTTGCGGTGTGCTTCGATTATTTTTTATGGGCCTTCCCATGTTTGGCCTAATTTCCCCCGGGGTTGCGCATGGCTGACTTCGTTCCTTCGCAGGACGTAATCTCCAACCCGAAATGCCTTATTTTTCACGCGTGGTTGTAATATCTCTCTGTCACCTTTTTGTAGGCGGCCTGGCGCATGCTCGAGCGCTCGCGCCGCTCTTCTAAGAGATCCAAATTTTCCCTTAGTCCTTCGCTATTTTCTTGTTTATGGCAGCACTCCGTCCGTATCGATCCTATCATCATTTCTGTCGGTAGCATTGCTTCTGCTCCGTAAGCCAAGCAGAACGACGTCTCTTTTGTACTAGTCCTTGGTGTGGACCGGTATGACCAGAGGACTTCCGGTAATTCGTCTACCCAGTTGCCTTTCGCTGTGCCTAGCCGTTTTTTGATTCCCTGGAGCAAGGTTCTGTTGGATACTTCCGTTTGTCTGTTGTCCTGGGGGTGTGCCACGGATGTGAATCTCTACTCTATTCCCCTTTCTCGGCACCAGTCCTTAAAGGTATTCTCTACAAACTGTAAGCTGTTATCGCTAATTAGGACCCTAGGCGTCCCGAATCTCATTAAGATGTTCTTCCATACGAACTTGATTATCTGCCTTCCTGTGATACAGGCCAACGGTTCTACTTCTATCCACTTGGTGAAGTAGTCGACTGCCACAACTAGAAATTTTACTTTCCCCGGTGCTTCTGGGAAGGGGCCCACTATGTCGATTCCCCATTGATAGAAAGGCCAAGGGCTAAGTATGCTAGTCATCTTGGATGGTGTCGCCTCTTGCGTTGGTGCGAATGTCTGGCATTCTACACAGGTTCGCGTTAACTCGATGGCGTCTTGGTGTATTCCTGGCCAGTAAAGGCCCATTCACAGTACTTTGCCTGTGAGTTCGCGCGCTCCTTCGTGAGCTCCAGCCGACCCTGCATGGGCTTCCTTCAGCGCTAGTTTCCCCGCTGTGTCGTCGATGCATTTGAGCCATGGGACTGTGTAGCCTTTCCTATACAACATTCCCTTGAGCATCGCGTACTGGGGGGCTCGCACCCTTGTCTTCCGAGCTTCTCCGTGGTCATCCGGGAGTATGTCGTGCTGGAGATAGTCCATGATGGGTGTCATCTAATTTGGTTGGGCCACTGATAGGGAATTAACTTGCCGCTCGTCAATGCTCCTCTCTTTTAGCACTTCCACCAGCACCTCCTTTGATAGGTTCCCAAAGCATGTTGACGCCAACTTGCTGAGAGCATCTGCTCGCCTATTGTTTCCTCTTGAGATTTGCTTTATCATGAAGCTTTTTAGAGTACCAGTGATCCGTTGTACCGCTTTGACATACCTCTCAATTCGTTTTTGTTTTGCTTCAAACTCTCCTGATACTTGGTTGGCTGCTAGGCACGCGTCGGTCAAGGCCACGACTCTTTCTGCTCCCATCTTTACTGCTAGCCTGAGACCGGCCAGCAGAGCTTCATATTCTGCCTCGTTGTTAGATGTGTGGAAGTCGAAACGCAAGGCATACGTGACTTCCTCTCCTGTGGGGATGGTTAAGATTAGTCCGACGCCCGACCCCTCTTTGCTGGAGTCCCCATCCGTATAGAGAGTCCATTGTTGGTCGGGCGCTCCTCCTGAGTGTTCCTACCTGTCTGAGTCAGCCATTTCTCGCTGAAGTTCTCCCGGAATTTCAAGTAAGAAATCCTCTAAGGCTTGTCCTTTGATGCTTACCCTGGGGTGGTATGTGATATCGTGTTCTCCTAGCTCTATGGCCCATTTCGCGAGTCGTCCCGACGTCTCCGGCTTTAGGAGTACTTGTTTGATCGGGAAGTTGGTCAAGACTTGTATTTGGTGGGCCTGGAAGTATCGACGGAGCCTTCGCCCTGCGTATACTAGGGCTAGTACTAGTTTTTCAATGGTAGGGTAATTCATCTCTGGACCCTGCAGGGCCCGACTAACAAAGTAGACTGGTAGTTGGCGCCCCTCTCTGTCGACTGTAGTGCTGACGAGATTGCGTCTCTTGACGTGGACAAATATACTTGCAGCACCTCCTCGGGTATCGGGCTAGCCAGGGTTGGTAATGTATGGAGTACCTTTTTTATTCTTTGTATCGCCTCCCCGGCCTCTGTCGTCCATCTGAAGTTGTTTTTCTCTATACAGCCTTTGAGCGTGTTGAACAGCGGCATGGTTTTTCGGCTGACTTGGAAATGAATCGACTGAGTGCTGTTAGCTTCCCGTTTAGACCCTGCGCGTCTCTGATCATGTCGGGCGAGGGTGTTTCTTCAAGCTCGTTCACATTGGTTGGGCTCGGCTGGATGCCTTCCTTCGTGACATAGTACCCCAAAAACTGACCTTCTTCGACCCCGAAAGTGCATTTGGCAGGATTCAATTTCATCCTGGCCTTTTCCAATGTTCATAGCGTTTCCTCGATATCTCGCAACAGCATATTCTCGTCTGGGCTTTTTATAACCATATCGTCAACATAAACCTCGATATTTCGTTCGATTTGGTTGGCGAATAGGGAATCGACAAGCCGCTGGTAAGTTGCCCCGCGTTCTTCAATCCGAATGGCATTTTGGTGTAACAGAAAGTGCCATGGTCCGTGTAAAAGGCTATTTTCTCCTCGTCGTCTGCGCTCATCAGGATCTGGTGATATCCTTTGTATGCGTCGAGGAAGCACTTCCACCGGAATCCTTGCAGGGATTCTACTTTCTGATCTATTTCGGGAAGTGGATAACAATCTTTTGGGCATGCCTTATTTAGGTTTGAGTAGTCGACGCACATTCGCCATCTGCCGTCATGTTTCCTCACCATTACCGTGTTGGCGATCCATGTTGGGAAAATCGCTTCTCTAAGGATTCCGGTGCTGGTCAGTTTCGCTACCTCCACATTGATTGCTTTGTTTCGATCCCCACCTTGGACCCACTTCTTCTGCTTTATTTCCTTGGTCCCCGGCTTTATCATCAGCTTGTGTTCTATGATCTCTCTATCGACCCCTACCATGTCTATGGGTTTCCATGCGAACACGTGCTTGTATTTTCGTAGTAGCTGGACCAGCGCCTCCCTTGTTTTTGCAGGGAGGGCCACTCCTACCATCACTCGCTGGTTTGGATGCTCCCTGTTGATCACTTCCCCTCCGTTTGACGGGTCTGGCTTTGGTCTTTTGGCTTCGGCTGAGATGTCTCTTGGTTGCATAATCTCGTAACATTTAAGGTCCTTCGGGGGTTTGGCCAAGATCGTTCCTGGTCCTTGACTGGTGCTACACTTAACCACCTTGTGGATTGTTGATGGGACTGCTCCAAATCTTAATAGGGCCGGTCGCCCTAGTATGATGTTGTGTTCCGACGGGTGTTGTACAACTACAAAGTCTACCAGGGCGGTTCGCTTCCTAGTTTTGTCCTGGATGACTAGTGTGAATGGTAAATGGATCGTACCTAATGGCCATAGGTTGTGCCCCGTGAACCCTGTGAGTTAGCTTGTGGCGGGCTTCAGTCCTACTTTCCACTCGCTTGGCAGGCGTCGGAAACAGTGTTCGTAAATGATGTCTGCCGAGATCCCGGTGTCGATGTATACCCGGTGAACTATCACGTTCCGGATAGACCCTTGAATGACGAGGGGGTTGTCCCCGTTCCACCCAGCTGGGATTGGGTCGTTCCTGGAGAATGTTAATCCTTGTTCCGTTTCTACGACACCGCGCGTTTGTTCCCCGTGCTCCACTCTCCCCCATTTGTGATGGATTGCCAATATCTCCAACTTGGGTTCTGGTTTCCTGGCAGCGTCTTTGGGGTTATCTGTGTCGAACTTAGCTCTCAAGCTTTTGGCGATCTCTATTACATTGCCTTTTAACTGTTTCTCTTCGATTTCCCGTTTTAAGACCGCGCAATTAATTGTATCGTGTGTCCTACTCTTGTGGTACTCACAGTATCGTGTTTTAGTACCTTTCGCAGCTGGCTTTTCATCGACTGCGTAGACTTCTGTCTGTCTCCCTCGCCTATCGTCTCTAGTGAAGGGTCTGAAGCGTCCTGTCGGTCGTCTGTCTCGTCCCGTAAACCTATTGTTTCCCCGAAAATCGAGGTGGGTTGTGTTGTAGTTATCCCGCCTCCCCGCGGAGGCTGTCATGGCGTTGAGGTACGCCTGCTTCGATGCTTCACCTTCCTCCTGGCGTAAGAAGCACTCCACCCTTTCTTTCAACTCAGCCCTTGTCTTGGGTTGCTTGCCCATGAGTTTTTGGGACAACGATCCTGGTAGCAGGCCCCAGGTGAATGCCCCTGCGATTAGACCTTCGTCGTGCCCTGGAACATCTAGTGTTGCCTTTGTGAACCTAGCGAAGTAATCTTTAACTGTCTCTCCTTCTCGTTGTTTGCACCCAATGATTGTGTGACAGTCACATTTGTATTTCCGAAGTTGCATGAAGTTTATTAGGAATAGGTATTTCAGCTGGTTGAAAATGTTGATGCTGCTCGGTTTCAACGTTTTGAACCATGTTCCTGCGTTACCGTCCAAGGTAGTGGGAAAATATGTGCACCAGAATCGCTCATCTAGTTTCAGGGACGTCATCGTCCATTCATACATGTCGATATGGCTGTCCAGGTCAGTAGTTCTGTTGTATGTCTTAAGGTGAGGTAATTTAGCGGTGTTAGGGATTTCGTACTCCAGGAGTTCTTTGACAAACGGTGACGTGACACTTCGTGATGACCAGTCTTGGGTTGGGATATGTTGGCTAAGGTAGCACCCTGTTTGTTGTGCCGTCAGAAATGGTTGTACCAGCATGTTGTTGTAGGCGGTTAGATCTGATATTGGTATGTCGTAAGGGTTGAACGGTTGGGTTATAGTAGGGGAATTGTATGGTGTGGGTTGGACGGTTGGGACATAATAGGGGGTGTACGGCGTAGATGTTAGTTGCTGAGCCGGGGGGGTCTGTTGGTGGGCTATGGTTCGCTGTTGGTAGAACAAGAGCGGCGGAGCTGGTATGGCACCTGCCATCGACAACTGGTGGCTCTGTGGCTGTGATGCGATGCCTGCACCGATTATAGTGCCGTTGAGATGTGCACTGCTTGCGAGGGGTGTGACAGTTGTCGTTTGGGTATTTTGAGGATTGACAATAGCGGGGAGAAGAGGTAGTGTGGTGTATATTGGTCGGTTCTGGGGTGGGGTTAAGTGTGTAACGGTTGGTATTGGTCGGGATTGAGGCGGGGCGGTTTGCACAGCCGTGGTGATGGGGTTTAATAGCGAGTCTGGTGGTACAGTCACTGGAGCTTGCGGCAGCGGACCACTTGGAGCTAGTGTTGCGTTGAGATTTGGCCTCGGATTTCCGATTAACGGCGGTGCACCGGAGATTGGTGTTTGGTTGCCGGGAAATGGGGCTGCCGGAGTGTCTTCCGTCCCCAAAGGTCCCATCGGGCGTATGGGGCTGTGCGGTTGTTCCGACGGCTCGCCCGTCGCTTTCTCCGCCATGCGTGGTTGTGGAAGGTAGTAAAATGGGAAAAGGTTTGTGTATCTGTTGTCACACAAACGGATGGAGCCCAATGATGCGACCAGGTCCCGAACCACCAGCTATGTGGAAGATCTCCTTCACGGCGGAACCTGAGAGGTCACACAAGAGAAAAGGATGTCAGCCGTCGTCCGGGAGGAGCTCCCGGAAAGACGCTCCGACGATCAAGTTAGTCTAGAGAGTATGAGAGAATATGGTAATACGTGACTGGAGTTGTGTTCACTTACCTCGGTTGAACCGAGTGTTAGTCCTTTTATAGTGAGGATCCTCCTCGGTCCGTACGGGGGCAGGGACTGTGGTCCCGACAGGATCCGTCGTCCTCATTGGAGGCTCTGCTCCATGTTTGTATCCCAGCCTCCAATTGGTTCAGGTGATTGTGCTCTGTCTGGACGTTTTGTCGCCTGAAGCCGTTGTATTTGGACTGTAGCTAAAAGACAATTCTTGGCGATGGCGAGCTTTCTACGCGATCGCTGCGCGGGGGCTTGGAGCTACCCATGTCGCTGGGTCGACTCCTTCGCTAGAGGCGCTCTGCTGCGACTCGTTGGTTTCTGGCCCGCTCTGAGGGGCGCGTCATCACCTACAAAGCTACAAGTTTAAGTTGTCATGTTATAGCGGTGTTAATCGATGACACGAAACGAAACGAAATTAAGATGAAATTCATATTCAAATTTGTGTCCGTGTTTTCCGTATCCTGAAACGCCCGTAAATATGATCCAAAAAGTTTCATTTTTAATTTCAATAAACAATATTCTAAAAACATTATCCATACAATTCAAATAAAAGTAAGTATCTCAACATCATAACAATCAGAGTGATATCTTAAAAGCGGAATCCATGTGGTGTGTGCGATGCAGTCAACCCGAGCTCTTCCCCTTGGAACAAGAAGTACCTGAAACATAAACTGAAAACCGTAAGCACAAAGCTTAATGAGTTCCCCAGAATACCACATAACATACATAAACAAATAAACACATAATGGGCCCCGCTCGGTAAACAGATCGGGCCCCGCCCAACATACATATAACATATAACAAGTAAACACATGCACATACAATAATCACATAGCATACAAAATGGTCATTGGGCCCCACCCGACATCAGGTCCTGCCCGGTAAGCATATAAGCACATAACACATGCAAGAGTCATGTAGACAGATAAGATACTAACATAGTATAAACATGGGCCAACATTGGTGCCTTCGGCCCGCTAAACCCGGTGAGGAAACTCACCTCGCACTGCTGAATCAAACAAATAATCCATGGCTGCTGGTCTGGCAAATCCCAGAGCTATCAATACCAAATAAAATCCAATTAACATTTCGGATGGAAGATCTAAACAATACACAACCCGGTCCACTCGGGAAAAAAATCCTGAAGGGACCAATATACCGGGGGCCCAGCTTGCCCCGCTTCCTGAACCGGATGACACCTTTCCAATGTGACACCTTCAGGAGAACCATATCCCCCACCTAGAACTCTAAGTCTGACCGGCGTCTGTCGGCATAACTCTTCTGCCGACTCTGAGCTGTCTGGAGCCTTCTGAATCAGCTCAGTGGTCTTGAGTACCACCTCGGTACTCCCCATAACCCGGTGACTGCCCTCTCTCCAACAAATCTGGGTCCTGCATTTCCTCCCGTAGAGCATCTCAAAAGGAGGTCGATCAATGCTAGCATGATAACTGTTGTTATACGAAAATTCTGCTAACGGAAGATACATATCCCAACTCACACCAAAGTCCAACATACAAGCACACAACATATCCTCGAGGGTCTGAATGGTCCGCTCGCTCTGACCATCGGTTTGCTGATGTAATGTTTTACTGAAATGAAGACGAGTGCCCAACTCGTCATGAAATCTCTTCCAGAAACTGGAAGTGAACCGGACATCCCTGTCAGAAACCACTGTTACCGACACCCCATGACGTGCCACCACCTCCCTGATATAAACCTCGACCAACTTTTCTGCAGATATACTCTCCTAAATCGGAATGAAATGTGCGCTCTTGGTCAAACGATCCACAATGACCCATATCGAGTCTACTCCACGCGCGGTTCTGGGAAGCTTCATGATAAAATCTATGGTGATGTCTTCCCATTTCCACACGGAAATCTCCAACGGATGCATCTTGCCATGAGGACACTGATGTTCGACGCTGACCTTCCTGCAGGTCAAGCACCGTTCCATGTACCATGTCATATCCCTTTCATACAGGGCCACCAATAATCAGGACGAAGATCCCTATACATCTTTGTCGCCCCGGGATTGATGGAGAACCTCGACTTGTGAGCCTCGTCCATCAGAATCTGGCACACACCACCCTAGTACGGAACCCATACTCGTCGATACAGAGTCAATAAACCACGGACATCATAATCGAAGGAAGCCACCTGCCCCATAATACGCTTGCTTTTCCGATGCTCTTCCTTCATAGCCTCAACCTGTGCCTCCTGAATCCGCTCCAATAATGGATTAATCACAGTTATCCTCAAGCATATATCCCTGATTGGAGCCGCTACCACCTTGTGGCTAAGAGCATCGGCCACCACATTGACCTTTCCCGGGTGATAAAAGATTTCGCAATCATAGTCCTTCACCACATCCAGCCACCAGCGCTACCGCATATTCAAATTCGGCTGATCCATCAAATACCTCAGGCTCTTATGATCCATGTAAATAGTACAACGAACTCCATAGAGGTAATGCCGCCAAATTTTGAGGGCAAAACCACAGCCCCCCAACTCCAAGTCATGTGTCGAATAATTCGCCTCATGAGGCTTCAGCTGCCTTGAAGCGTAGACGATCACGCGACCCCTCTGCATCAACACCGCCCCTAATCCAGAGATCGAAGCATCACAATAAACCACGAAATCATTGACACCCTTCGGCAGGGTCAAAATCGGCGCCTCACACAGCCGCTGCCTAAGAGTCTCAAAAGCTGCCTGCTGCTCAGGCCCCTAGCGAAATGTAACCGTCTTCTTTGTTAGTCGGGTCAAAGGAACAACTATCTTGGAGAAATCCTGGATGAATCTCCGATAATAACCCGCCAAACCCAGAAAACTCCGAATCTCAGATGGAGACCTCGGAACCTCCCACTGCATCACAACCTCAACCTTGGCCAGATCGACCAGAATACCATCCTGGTTGACAAGGTGCCCCATAAACTGCACCTCCCGCAACCAAAACTCACACTTGGAGAAATTTGCGAAAAGTCTCTCCCTCCTCAATGTCTCCAGCACTTCCCTCAAGTGCTTCTCATGCTGCTCTAGAGTCTTGAAATAAACCAAGATACCATTAATAAATACTATCACAGACAACATCGGCCTGCACACACGGTTCATGAGATCCATGAACACAGCTGGAGCATTGGTGAGCCCAAAAGGCATCACTACGAACTCATAATGACCATAACGAGTCTGGAAGCCTGTCTTCTGTACATCCTCATCCCTAACCCGCATCTGATGATAACCCGATCACAAATCAATCTTGGAGAACCAAGATGCACCCTGAAGCTGGTCAAAAAGATCATCAATCCTCGGGAGTGGATAACGGTTCTTCACCGTTACCTTGTTCAACTTCCGGTAGTCGATACACATACGATGAGACCCGTCCTTCTTCTTCACAAAACGTATCGGTCCCCAAGGCGAACTACTCGGTCGAATAAATCCCTTGTCTAACAGCTCCTGCAGCTATGTAGAAAACTCCTGCATCTCGGGAGAAGCCAACCGATACGGTGCTTTGGCTATCGGATCCGCACCTGGAACCAGATCAATCCTGAACTCAACCTGTCTCTTTGAAGGCACCCCAGGAAAATCCTCCGGGAATACATCCGTATAATCCCGCACAATCGGCACATCATCCACGGTCGCCTTACCCTTATCCCCGGTATCCATGATATAGGCGACATAACCCAAGCAACCCTGCTGAAGATAACATCTGCCCCTCACTGCAGAACACATAATTGGCCCACGCTGCGGTCTCTCCCCATGAATCACCAACTCTCTCCCACTTGGGGTCCGAATCTGAACCAACTGCTGCTCACAGTCGATCACTGCCCCATTAGGGCTCAAGCAATTCATGCCCACAATGACCTTGTTCCCACGCAACGAAATAGGAACCAAATCCACCAAGTACTACTCACTGAACAACATAAGAGTACACCCCAGATGAACCCTCACAATCCGAACAGTCCTATCGTCAGCAATCTCAACATCAAGAGGACAATCCAACTACCCCAGAGCTCCAACAAATCTCTTGCTCATCGCAAGTGATACAAATGATCGGGTAGCCTCCTAATCGAACAATACCAAGGCAGAAATATTGTTCACTAGGTACGATCCTAAAATAAAACATATAAACATAAACATGCAATTCAATATAAATAAAGAGATAACCAGAAGATACATACCCATCACCACATCGAGAGCTGCATGCGCCTCCTCTGTCGTCAGCTGGAAAACCCTGCTCTTCGCCACAGGCGTGTCTGCCTGGACCTAGCGGCCGTCAATAATCCAAAGAATTGTAGGAGCGGGTACTAATACCGGTCCTACTGCAGATAAACTAGGACAATGGGCCTTTCTTGTGGCCCCTCTGATTGCAATGAAAGCAAATCAGATCAGATAACTGGGTGGTGGTCGTAGTGGTAGTAGCATTATAATCCCTGCTAATATGACCAGTCCGAATGCATTTGAAGCATCCAGAACCACCCACCCTGCATACCCTCTCGTGCATCTTGCCACACTTGCCACAACGGCTACGACCCTGATGGCTTCTCGGTCTAGAATCAGATACCCTGCGCCTTTTTCCCGAACCCTCAACACTCTACACATACTTTGGCTTTCTCTTCTTCTCCATCTCCAGTTCAATCTCCCTCTCCCTAGATCGAGCTATCATATCCTCCAACATCTTACAGCTGGATCGGCTCACAAACTGCCAAATGTCACTCCTCAACATCTCATGATACCGGGCCTTCTTCATCTCCTCGTCCGCCACATACTGCGGAACTAGAAGCGCCCTCTCCCAGAACATAGCGGTGATCTCATCCACCGTCTCCGTAGTCTGGCGGATATCCTGAAACTCTCGCACCAACTGCTGCACCTCAATCACTGGTGTAAACTCAGCTCGGAACCTGGTCGAGAAATCATCCCATGACATCGCATCAAAATCATCATCACCCACTGCATGTCCTACCTCCTCCCACCAGTCTCGTTCCCTGTCCTTCAACAAGCAGGAGGTTAATTTGACCTTGTCCCCCTCGGGACATCGGCTGGTACGGAAGGCCTTAGCAATATCCACTAACCACCTCCTGCTCGATATTAGGTCCTTTTCCTTGTGATAATCTAGAGCTCCACATGCCCGAAACTCCCCGAAGGTCAAAGAACGAGTCCCAACCAAAGCCACCATCTCAGCGCGAAAGGCATTCAACTGCTCGTCTAGAATCTCCAGTATACCCTACTTGACTGTGTCAAAGATCACAGGAGTATGCTCAACGATACTGCGCATAATCTCAGATGAGATGAACTCCCACGTCTGGTCATCAAGCTTCCTGGCTCCATAACCTGAGCCCAAACCCTCACCAGCACCAGAACTGCCAACAGGTCTGCCTCTCAACGTCACCATACTAAAAATAGACCATATAAACCATCAGAATACGCATCAATATATATATATATATATATATATATATATATATATATATATATATATATGGGAATCACAAACTCCACAAAGTTCCCCGGTTTCATCGCAATCCTCCTTGACTCGAGTACGGATACTCTGCTTTCAGTAGTACGAGACCATACTACCTTCCACATCTATCCGTACTTTCCTCAAGGATTGCCTTGACTACACCAAGTCACTCTATATCCATACAATTATCCCTTTCAGATAAGGCTCTCAACACTAGATCTCATCCTAGGTTTTCCTAGGGCAAACTGCACTCCACTCTCTTCCATCAGGTGCCGAAGGAACTCCCGCTAGCTTCCTCTTACTAGCTCGCAAATATAATTAAATATTACAAAAACCAGATAATTCTTCGAATGAGAAGTCTCACACTACAACGGTTGGACTCAGACAAGAGCTGCATAATTGAGTTAAAACCTAGCCTTCTCAAATTATTTAGTTATCATAATATGTAACTTAGCATATTCGATTACTAGTTAGCTAAAGCTAGTTAGAACTCCTATAAAGCACAAAGCAAACAGCATTCGGGCATCAGATAACAAGGTTCAAACATTGCCTAATCAGGCCACCCTATCATTGACTAATCAGTACTAGCATGTAATTCTACAAGCTCATACTATAGGCATACAAAGGCATCTCTTCTAGAAAAACTGAGCAGATCCTTAGCCCTAACTAGCATGTGATTCATAGATTTACAGATCAAAGCATAACAGATAACATGTATAGATATTTTGGGAAAACTTACTTGAGCTCGGTTGATTGCATGCACCACACCCCGACTTATTTTAGAAAAAGTATTTTCTTAAAAAATATATTTCTTTTCGAAAAACTTTACTAAATCCTCGGTTTCAGTTCACACACACCCAAGAGTGTGCCTGAATCCCTCAAGCCAAGGCTCTGATACCAACTTGAAACGTCCCAAAAATATGATCAAAAAAATTTCATTTTTAATTTAAATAAAACAGTATTCTAAAAACATTATCCATACAATTCAAATAAAAGTAAGTATCTCAACATCATAACAATCAGAGTAATATATCGAAAGCGGAATCCATGTGGTGTGTGCGATGCAATCAACTCGATCTCTTCCCCTTGGAACCAGAAGTACCTGAAACATAAACTGAAAACCGCAAACACAAAGCTTAGTGAGTTCCCCAGAATAGCACATACCATACATAAAAAAATAAACACATAATGGGCCCCGCCCGACATCGGACCCCGTCCGGCATCGAGCCCCGCTCGATAAACAGACCAGGCCCCGCCCAGCATACATTTAACATATAACAAGTAAACACATACACATACAATAATCACATAGCATACAAAATGGTCATCAGGCCCGCTCGACATCGGGTCCTGTCCGGTAAGCATATAAGCAAATAACACATGCAAGAGTCACGCAGACAGCTAGCATACTAACATAGCATAAACATGGGCCGACATTGGTGCCTTCAACCCGCTAAACCCAGTGAGGAAAGTCACCTCGCACTGCTAAATCAAACGGATAATCCCTGACTGCTGGTCCGACAAATCCCCGAGCTATCAATACCAAATAAAATCCAATTAACATTTGGGTTCCAATCCATAACCATAAATCCAAACTTGGGGCAAAAGACCATTTTACCCCTAACCTAGATTGGTCCAAGACTAAGTCCCAATCTTACAATCTAGAAGGCCCAAAAGTCAAATAATCCACCAAGGCCCAAATATGGCCCAATTTTCAAATGGGCCCAATCCTTCTCATGGGCTTAACCCAAGGCCCAATAATGTTCCTGGCCTAAAACTCCCAAATTCAGATGGCCCAACTAAACCCCATCATTCTAAGCCCAAAACATGGCCCAAACTCAAAGCCCAAAATCGCAAAGCCACCTGACTGAGTACGCAGAGCGTACCAGCTTGTACGCTAAGCGTACTGGCTTAAGGGCTTGTACGCCCAACATATAGGCTTGTACGTCCAACGTACTCTTCCAGTTTTCACACCTTCCTTTTTCAGCTCTTAACCCGTTAAGACTTCACTCCAGAATATAGATCTGACTTCCTTGAGTTGGATTACCATGTAAAGTTGCTAACTTTACGTTCATGCATGGTTGAAGAAAGCTCTTAAGCTCAACAAGGACTTAATAAGTGACTTAATGCATGATGAGGCCCTAAGCTCCATAAAGTTGGCACCTTTAAGCATAAGGAGCCCATGAAAAACCTAAATCTAAAAGGATAAGTCCTTGGGACGACTTAACTCAACAATCCACCCAACAATGGCCAAAAGCATGACAAATCATCCCAAAAAGCGATCTAAACAACTAGAAGTCAAGATGAGAACTTGATACCTCAAAATCTTTGCAAAAAGGGTGGTGAGTCTGGATCCACGACCTTCTCTCCAAGCTAAGCAACTTCAATCTTCTCCAACTCCTTCAAAATGGACAAAATGAACACCAAATTCTCTCTAAGGGCTCAAATACTCAACAATGGAGGCTAAGACTCGTTTCTAGGGTTTTGGGGCTTTAGAGGCTGGTAAGGAGGCCAGCCCTAACGAATAAGGATGCTTATATAGGGTGCAAAACCCTCAAACTAGGGTTTCATTAAAGTCCACGTACGCCCATCGTACGTGACCTGGGTCCTGACTCACCATCAACTCAGTACGCTAAGCGTACCAAGTGGTACGCCCCATGTACTGGCTTTACAACTAGTACGCTAAGCGTACCAAGTGGTACGCCCCACGTACTACTTCAGAGACTAAAATGCACAAAATTCAAAAATAATGGGCCATAAGGTACATACCAGAGTACAAGTGTTACATGTCTGGGATTAAAATTTGACACAATAGTGATATGTGTTTTGCATGTTTTTCATGTTTTGTATGAATAATTATGAATTAAATAAACAAATGATTATTTTATTTTATCTTTGTCATATTTTTCGTGTTCTAATTGTGCTGTTTTTTGTGTTAGTTAAAAAACATTATGTCGTGATGTGTCAGATAAAAACACAAAACAATTGTCCGGTTTGACACTCATTATGTCGTATTTTCGGAATCGAGGCCTAATAATAGAAACTGACTCACTCCAAGAATAGAAGGCATAGAATATAATGTAGCTTTGACCACATTATATAGAGACCCGGCTTGTGTTTTTATTGATATTTTTGTATACCATATAAGCATATAATACAAACCTATAGTCCCCTTCAAAACGTGTTTACACCCCTTGGTGAATGTTTTGTATGAAGCCATAAAATCTTTTTAAAGGAAAATTTTGTGTACTCCTCGTTTGGGATTTTACGAGTCAAAAAAAAAAAACGGTCCTCACAATCTCCATGAGAAAAGAAATCCTTGTGCTTAGTTTATGTGAAAGAAATAATTATTGTTGTTTTCAGTTTGATTAAAACATGAGCGCTTTTATTTTAGATGAATAGTTGGCCTCGTACTTACTTCGAGGGGCTGAGACGTTGCTTTCCAATTCGATATTCTGTGGTAGTTCGTGAGAATGCAATTCACATTATAATGATTATAGTGCACTTAACACGTTGAGTTGTTAGCTTGTTTCACATTTGGAATTATCTCTATTTATTTGACAAATAATATACAAAATGCCACAACAATATTTAAAAAAAATCCATTTCACCTGATAAACACACAAAAAAAATCTATACACAATAAACCTCAATAACAAATATCATGTTACCAATATGTAAATACAAGTACAAAGAAAGAAACCAAAAATATGGCAAGAACACAAAATAATAATAATAATAATAATTATAAAATGATCACCCGATATATATTCATTCAATCACCACACTATATATTCACTCTATAGCAGATTAGCAGTAAATAAAGCCTCAACCGCAGACAAAATCCAATAATATATAAACTCGTACATACCACAAATCTTCTTTGTAACAAACTTAAAAGCACTTTCTGTGAACAATGGGTGGACCAGATTCATCGTATTCGGCCTTCGAAATCCACATCTGCAAATATTAAACAAAACAACGTTACTAATTTGCTCTGATATCATGTTAGATAAATGATATGAAATCTTTTATTCTCCCTCCAAAATCGAGGAAAAAGAAACATAACTCTAACATATACACATGTAGATGTGATTGACCGTGTCTAGCTAATGTGACACACTTACCTGCTGGAAGGTGCTAAGTGAAGCTAGGATAGATCCTCCAATCCAAACGCTATATTTTCGTTCAGGCGGTGCCACCACCTTGATCTTCATACTACCCGGGGCCAATTGTGTAATTTCCTTACTCATACGGTCAGCAATACCGGGGAACATAGTGGTCCCACCACTCAACACAATATTCCCATAAAGATCTTTCCTAATATCAACATCACACTTCATGATTGAATTATAAGTCGTTTCATGTATCCCGGTCGATTCCATTCCGATTAACGACGGCTGGAATAGGACTTCCGGACACCGGAATCTCTCCGCCCCAATAGTAATCACTTGTCCATCTGGCAACTCGTAGCTTTTTTCTATTGAAGAACTGCTTTTTGCGGTTTCCAATTCTTGTTCATAATCGAGTGCAACATACGCGAGTTTTTCCTTTATGTCACGCACAATTTCCCTTTCCGCAGTTGTTGTGAAGGAGTATCCTCTTTCGGTAAGGATTTTCATTAAAGAATCAGTAAGGTCACGGCCCGCTAGGTCTAACCGTAGGATAGCATGCGGGAGAGCATACCCTTCGTATATAGGGACCGTGTGGCTTACACCATCACCCGAGTCCAAAACAATACCTTTAAATATCAAATAGAAAATAATTTAATACGTTTTAAAAAGTTTCCGTAAAAAAATTATTCTTCTATTAACCACTAAGCTAAGCCACATGGACCAGGATCAGGTACACAATGACCCGTTAAGCGGCTGACATAAAATGCAACCTATTTAATTAAACAACAGTGTAATTAAATGGGTTGAAAATCTCAACTCAACCTGTTAATTTTTGATAATCATGTTAATTGTTGGAAGTGCGTACCTGTTGTTCGCCCACTTGCATAAAGAGACAACACGGCCTGAATAGCAACATACATTGCGGGACTATTGAAAGTTTCAAACATGATTTGTGTCATCTTTTCCCTATTAGCTTTGGGGTTCAAAGGTGCTTCTGTGAGTAACACGGGGTGTTCTTCAGGGGCAACACGGAGTTCATTGTAGAAAGTATGATGCCAAATTTTCTCCATATCATCCCAATTGCTCACTATTCCATGCTCTATTGGATATTTTAATGTAAGGATTCCTCTTTTTGATTGTGCTTCATCACCCACGTAAGCATCTTTTTGGCCCATTCCCACCATTACACCCGTGTGTCGAGGTCGCCCAACTATGCTAGGAAACACAGCTCTTGGTGCATCATCTCCAGCAAATCCAGCCTTAAATATTATTTTAGAACATAAGTATAAAATGTAAAATAATATAATATGCAAGAAAAGTATTATTAAAGGAGGATTTTTTTTTTTTTTTTTTTTTTTTTTTTTTTTTTTTTTTATGTAAGATTGTGGTACATTTTACCTTGACCATTCCAGTTCCATTGTCGCAAACAAGGGGTTGAATTTCCTCGACATCAGCCATATTTTATAACCTTGCGAATACAGAAAAATAAATATGAAAAGAAAATGGTAAATATGTTAGTAGTTGCTATTATGCACATTCAATATTGTGACTTGTGTAGCATTTACATGTGATCTCAAGTTCTTTTTGAAGAGAAAGGGATGGGAGAAAGAAAAAGGACAAAAATAATAATTATTAATTGTGTTCAAGTAAATGAAAGAAACTAGTTATGCATGTTCTTGAGTTTTGAATAAAAAAATAAAGAAAGTTTATTAATGTTGTATATTTTTTTTTAAACTTTTTTTGTAAAAATAATTAATAATTATAAGGAGAGTAAAATAGTGTGGAGATCTATGTCATTATAAAATATAGTGAGAAAGCAATGCTAAAAAACTGCGTCTTTCTTGAACTGAAGCTATGGTGTTTAACTAAATATACTAAAGTAAAAAGCTTCAAGTAATTGATAAAGAAAAGAAAATGGTGATTTTCAATGTCTAAAACCAGACATGCACAGAGGTATCAAGTATAGTATTGTTTCCATGCACACCACCAACATAATCTAGATTTATCAAGAGCTTGAAAACAGGGCAAAAAACAAGTTGCTATAGAATTACTGTTGAATTTGAATAATCAAAATTACTAAACATCTTCGTTCGTTACACACAATTACTCAAAGAATCGAGCAACCCTTAACTTCTATTTATAAACTCGAGCATGCAGAACAAGGATTCAATTGCAAAATTATCATCAATTGATCAGGTAGTACGGAACTCCAATCGATCAGTTACCCTAGGAACTTTACTTGATCTGAATCCATTGATAACTTACCTTTTTCATTTGCCATAGAATTCGAAATACGAAACTTTACTTACATATGAATGTGTACTGATTCAATAGCTTTAAACCCCAATTTCATTCCCAATTAGATAAAAAACAAAGAAATAAGCTCGATTCGTAAAATTCAAGCGAATACTCGATAAATAAAGTTACATAGATGATAGATCAAACAATACACACATATCTGCATGACAGCATGGATCTAAATCTTGAAGGGCATATATATTATATACACAAAAGCGAATTTGAAGCGTACCTGTAGTTAGATATGAAGGAATCTGACGAAGTTTTTCACACTGAACGCAGAATACTTTGAAAGAAAATGCGAGGGTGGAAGGGTGTACTTATCTCATGTTTGTGTAGGGAAAAGCTAAATGAAATTCAAATTCGAGTGAAATGAATTTCAAAGGGATTTCCAGTTTACTGGAACCTTCTTTTTGGTGATTTTGTTGTTAGCGGACCGACCATGATAGAGTTTCTGGTTTTCCAGGTCAAGTCAGGGGCGGCATGTCTAGTCATCAGTGCCGACCAACCATTGAAATTTAACCAAAAATAATGTCACGTTAAATCTCTTCAATTATGTGATGCAAACACTGTAAAGGTGTACAAATAATTTAAAAAAGGTTTTTATAAAGTGAACAACCAACAATATATATGTTTGAGTACATGTTTGAGGTTTTTGGTGTTATGATGATATGATCTATTTTTAATAGTTATTAAAAAAAATGATTTTTTTTAACGGCGAATGAATATATTAGAAAAAATAAAAATATTATAAGTGAGAAACATTAAAAAAAAAAAAATGGGATGAGCAACATTAAATTCTATACAATCTATATATTGTTTTCTATAATCCGTTAAATTCTATAATTTGTCTATATATTGTTTTCTATAATCCGTTAAATTCTATAAAGTTTAATGGGATGAACAACATTTTATCTCAATAAACTCTCATTGTGGTTAATTGCACGGTTTTGTGGAAGATTAAACTCTAGTTGAACATGTGCTATCTTGATTCTTTGGCATCTCCATAATGAATTTTTACCCATTGAACTTTGTCACATCATTCAACCTCAATTCATTGAACTCCTAACGTGAATGACCTGAGCAAGAAATCAAAAGCACATGTGACAAAAACACCTATAAACCTAATTTGTAAAAACTAAAAAGATGGTGTTTGGCTGAATGAAGAATGATAATAACAACGCGTCACAATAGATCCAAATATATTGTGAGGCTTGTGGGAAAAAGCTATGTCAATTTTCCAAAATTTATAGTCGCGTTACAAAGGTGAAGAAGATGAATGAATTTTCGTGGATAAGATCAAATGTAGCTTAGCCATAATTACACTATTAATGGCGCAAAGACATTAATGAGAGAGAGAGATGGCCAATTTGCTCGTGTGTATAGTGCACATGATGTGCTCTAACGGAAAAAATAGACGATAATTGGAACAAGAACCATAGATAATAGATTTGAAAACCATGAAGATGGTTGGTATCAAATTTTCAAAACTATGACTAAAAATACATACCATAAGGATCATTTATATATTTGACTTTAAAAACATTTTTAGGTAAAAACTAAAAAGATACTAGACCAAGAAAAAGAGTTGGACTTAAATATTATTTTGCGTTCCTAGAAATACTACTTGCTTTTATGTTTTTAGATTAACCTGGAAGGTTACCCGATGGAATTTTTTTGTATTTGAAACTTGAAAAATACTCAAAAATCTACGGTCTTTGATCATCAAAAAGTGGTTATATTAAGTTATCTTTATGCATGGTTAGTTGTACATTGCGTTAGATTTCACGAAGTAGATGACTTTTTAGGATTTATGATGCCGATTTTTAAAGGAAATTGTTCTTTAATATGTTGAAGCTTTTGTACTATGATTTGTAGGAGTCTAAAAATGAAAATATATACACTAAATTCCGTATTTTCTTACATATAACTTATGTTTGCTATTTTTTAAAAAGTTATTTGGCATTTGGATTGAAATTTAAAGGGATAATGACGCAACGACTATTTTCATTTTACTCTTTCAGTCCCTAAAGTGTTTTTCATGTCTTTTAAGGGAATAAAGTTATTTTTGTCAGGTCTAATTGGTCTTTATTGTCAAAATGAAGGGGTAATCCGGTTACCCCCTTATGTCAGCTCACTTAATTGATCTATTCATTTATTTGTTTATTATAAACGAAATGACACATCTTTTTACCTCACACACACATATACACACACACACACACTCTCTCACACACACACTCACACATAGAGCTCTTATTCATCATCTTCTTCAGGTTGCATAACCTTTTCGGATCCAAATCGTTTTCTATCGACTCAAAAAGTGTGAATAATAGCTTTGTGTTCATTACCCAACAAATATTTGTAAAACTTGATTTCTGATTCGAGCCACCAACAAAAACCCTAGTTCGCATCCAGTAAAACTCTTACTCCTCCCTGTCAACACTTAGAGAGAGCTGAAGAGGCCTCTCTCTCTCTCTCTCTCTCTCTCTCTGTCTCTCTCGTAATCCCCTAGTTCATAGCAACAACAAAAAACCTAGATTTATTAAGATTTACAACACCTATAAACCCTTATCAACTTCTCATATTTGAATATAGTTGGGAAAGCAAGATGACAACTACTTCAAAGGAGGATGGAAGCAACTAAATCACATCTTTAATCCCAAAACGAAAGAGATACTCCACTTGTCCATCCTTCATTACCTCCATCGAAGTGATTCTCCAAAACCCTCAAGCGATTTCAGTCTGAAGCTCATATTCAGGCTTCTCTTCATTTATCTTGTAAACGTGTGCCTGGTAATTTTATTGAACATTTATCCGAAAAGAGTTTGGAAATTTGATGTAGTTAAAAAACCTTAGAAACGGCTATGATTCATTTGAGTTGAGTTCATTGGATACATGATATATGAAACCAGTTGTATTAGGTTAGGTGACCAAATGAACAGGTAAAAAATAACGTTATTCCCTTAAAAGGCACGAAAAAAACTTTAGGGACTGAAAGGGTAAAATCGAAATACATAATAGGGTTGTTGCGTCATTTTCTCAAATTTAAAATAGTTCAAAAAATCTCTTTCAAAAGAAAAACACAAAGTACCCAATTTTATATTATCATATTAACACATTTAATAATTGATGTATTTTGAATAGAAAATAAGTTATTCTTTTTACATTATGTCACAAAATAGAAACAGAAAATATGATGTTATTTAGCATGAAACAAGAACCTAACTTATCTGTTTTGTATCAAATCACAAAAGTAGACATATAAAATTACGTTAGTTTCACATTGCAATACAACATTATACCCCACACTAGAAGGTATAATGATAGTTGTTATGGTAGTAATCAATGTTGCAAAAGTCGCTAGACGGTAATATGTTGGTCGACTATGAAGCAGCGAGTACTTGAGTTGAATGAGAGTATTCAGATTGGATATGACAAACTACAAAACAATTAATTTTGGAGAAATTATATATATAACAAATATTATAAATTCATTAAAATTTATAACAAAATAGGTGAATATCAAATGATATATTTAAATGTTAAAGTATTAAACTATTTCAAAAATTTATATTCATTATTTAATACTAGAATAATCATTTAACATTTAGTCTTACTTTTTTTTTTCTTTTCCATCAAAATGTTGTATTATATTTTTAAAAATTAAAATTAACCAACAAAATTTTAATAAACAAGTTATAGACGATTTGGCCGAGTTTGAGAGAATATGACCGAGATATACCCAATACAAACGAGTTAAGTCGATCTGACTGAGTTTGACTGATTCTAAATTGTTTACCGATTTAAAAAAATAAATATATAAATAAACGCTATTTTACATGTCTGAGTTCTGAATAATCGACCGAGTTGACCGCCTTTTATAAGATTGGTTGTAACGGGTGATATAAATACAAATGCTTTTTTTAGGTTTAAAGTGATTTGGTAGAATAACATATTGTATTGCATAATTGTAGAATGATATATAACTCACATTTGAACGAAAAAGTGGGCTGTTCTAGTGGAATAGTTAGGAATAACAATATGTCAATGGGTTTTCAAATTACTAATTGTAAATGATAATAAGATTGGCCCAACGAAATTGAGACTTGCTAAACTTCCATAAAAGAGATTTAACCCATTATATAAACAAGATCAACTAAAAATGGAACTAGAGGGTGATGTTAAAATTCATTTTGTTGTATTCATATTTAGTTACTTCAAGATTTTTTTTGTACATTAAGGTTTTCGATTTTATTTTATTTTATTTTATTTTATTTTATTTTATTTTTTTGTATAATTTGCATTGAGTATGCAATCTTTGTGATCGGCTGGTCTCCTAACGTTGAATTTATAAGATTGGATCACGAGACCATTCAATTATAGAGTAATCAAATCTCAAATACCATTAAACCAACTTGAAGCTAGTTTGTATCAAGGACAACATTACGATTTACCACCGACTATAACATGTACTTTTATATATGAAAAAAATGAACATGTGGTTGTAATGTAAATTATAAAACTACGATTTTACGATTTTTATTGCATTAGATCCACTACTAAACATTAAATTGATAATTGAATAACCAATATATAGACTTTAAATTTTAAGTTATCTTTTTTATTAAATCCACCGGAATGTATTTTTGTTTTTGTTGGCATCTGCAAGTTTTGAAGTAGAGTAAATTACACGAATGGTCTCTATGGTTTGGGTTAATTTGCGTGTTTGGTCCCTAACTTTTTTTTTTAACTCGGGAGGTCCCTATTATTTGTTTTTATTACACGTTTGATCCCTACTGTTTGCTAGTGTTACGCGTTTGGTTCTTGTATTACCTAAAAAACTATTATTTAAATAGAAAAAAATGATGGTGGTAGTTAATGTAAGGTGAGCGGGTGGGATTGTGGGTGTGTTTATTGAAATAAATAAAAAAATCAAATGAAAAATAGTATTTTTAGGTAAGACAAGGACTAGACACGTAACAAAAACAAACAGTAGGGATCTTCCAAGTTAAAAAAATAAGTTAGGGACCAAAGGCGCAAAATACCCTCAACCATAGGGACCATTCGTGTAATTTACTCTTTGAAGTATTAATTAACACAAGGTTTTGGGGAAGTAAGAATACCAGGGAAAATGTTTAGGGTTAATCTCATAAAAACCCTCAAGTTTTCAGAGTTTTGTCGGTTTTGCCAAAAGTTGAATTTTATGTCCGTTTTTACCCTCATATTTTCCACAAAATGTTCGGTTTTACCCTTTTACCGGTCATAACAGATTTTCATGTTACCATTATATTAAATTCGCAAAAAACCCTTAAGTTTATCGTTTTTATGTTTTTACCCTTAAGTTTATAACTTTTTTACACTTTTACCCTAAGTATTTTTTTTTTCATAATATACGTATTCATGCAAATCGTATTTATATACGAAAAAATGTTTAATTAAATATTATATTATATATATATATATATATATATATATATATATATATATATATATATATGTGTGTGTGTGTGTGTGTGTGTGTGTGTGTTTGCAGCGTTATACCATTTAAAAAATAAACTAATATTTTTAGAATTATGAATACGTATTTTATAGATATAGTTTTTAGAAGTATAAATACATATTTTTATATTTTTAGAAATATTAATTTGTATATATACTTCTAAAAATATCTTTATACTTTAAAAAAAACATATATCAAAATACATATTTACACTTCTAAAAATATATGTATATACTTATATAAACGTAAAAATAAATATTTGTACTTCTAAAATATATATTAACATTTCTAATATATATATATATATATATATATATATATATATATATATATATATATATATATATATATATATATATATATATATATATATATAGACACACACACACACGTTTATGATTGAACAAGTTATTTTATTGATATGTATATTTTTAAATACATAAAAATACGTATTTGTAGTTATAAAAACATATTAATTTGTTTTTTTTTTACATTTTAAACGGTTCATCCAGAAAAAATACCTATATATATATATATATATATATATATATATATACACACACAGACACATAAAGAAATAACATTAAAAAAATGTAAATATAATATTTAATTAATTTTTTATCATATATAAATATGATTTTTTTGCATGAATACGTATAATATGAAAAAAAAAATACATAGGGTAAAAGTATAAAAAAAATTATAAACTTAAGGGTAAAAGGGTAAAAAACTATAAACTTAAGGGTTTTTTGCGAATTTAATATAATGGTAACCTGGAAAACCTGCTATCACCGGTAAAAGGGTAAAACCGAACATTTTTTGAAAAATGTAAGGGTAAAAATAGACATAAAATTCAACTTTGAGCAAAACCGACAAAACCCTGAAAACTTGAGGGTTTTTATGACATTAACCCAAATGTTTATTGAGATGTAATATATATATATATATATATATATATATATATATATATATATATATATATATATATATATATATATATATATATATATATATATAACCATCGAAAACTAGGTTGTTTTGATCAATAAACATTAAGTTTTTTTGTTATGATGAGGTGTATGTGCTTTCAACCTTTTAATGTGTATCATTTTTTTTTTGCCCTTGAATTTTTTTTTCTAACGACCAAGATTGATTATTTGATTTTATGGTTTAAAATTATTCTTTATTGGATATATATATATATATATATATATATATATATATATATATATATATATATATATATATATATATATATATATATATATATGCAAATAAGTTCAATAAAGAATCATTTTAAACCATAAAATCAAATAATCAATCTTGGTTATTAGAAAAAAAAATTCAAGGTCAAAAAAAAAATGATACACATTAAAAGGTTGAAAGCACATCCACCTCGTCATAACAAAAAAATCTTACTTCTTTTTTTCATGTCTTTTATTTTTATGACTATCTTTTTATCGAAAAAGAAACTGAATATACTGAAATTCATAATTTTTATCTTCTTTCCATAGACATACATATTGATATAAAAAAATTCACTTTGTTTTGTTAGTTTTTTTTTTTAATACTTAGGTTTATTTTTATCAAAAAAAGTAAAAAAAATAAAATATATACATCAAAATTCATCATTTTTTATACTCTTTAAATATATAATATATTGATGTAAAAAATGAAATTTTAAGTTAGATTCACACTGTAAATGTTGAAACTGAAGTATATATGCAGTTTGGATTCATAGTGTGAATCTGACCAGCAAAATGAAAAAGAAAAAAAACTAATATTTTTATATCGATATGAATGTCTATTTATAGAGGACAAAAAATTAAAAATTTTGGTATATTTAACTTTTTTTTTTGGATAAAAAAACCTAAATATTGGAAAAAATCAAAAAAAACATTATATTCACTTTTGATTCACAATGTGAATAATAACAAGTCACATTCACATTGTGAACCATAAAAATAGAATTATATGCAGTTCAGGTTTACAATGTGAATAAATTCACTTGTTAAGTTTACAAAACCAATTTATAATTAATTAAAGCATTAAAATATTATAAAATTACAAAGAAATATACTTTGATTCACATTTAGTTTCACTAAACTAATTTGAGATTGATCAAAGTATTGAAATAGTAAGTTGAATTCAAATTGTGAATCCTAAAAACAAAATTATATACAGTTTATATTCACATTGTGAATGCTAAAAACAAAATTGATATACATGTCTATTTCAAGAGTACTAAAAATTATAAATTATGATACATTTATTATATTTTTTCGATAAGAAATAAGTGTAAATATTATATAGCAATGTTTTAGCAAATTAAGATGTTTTTTAAAAGAAATATCTATAAAAAGTTTTAAAAAAATGTGCATGTACGCAGAAACTCAAATGTGCATGATTTTTCAACCATTGTTTTAAATTGTATCGTATATCGGAAAAAAATAACAAAACATATGTAAATTCATCATTTATTAACATCTTTGATATTCGAAAAAAATTTACATAAAATGTACACCATACGCACATATACACAAACGAACATATGCATATATGCATAAATGCATATGTGCATATGGTGTACATTTTACGTGATATGCAAAAAAAAAATCTAATATCAGTATGGGTAAGGTTACGTGATATGAATATATATATATATATATATATATATATATATATATATATATATATATATATATATATACACACTAGCCGTTTACTCGCGCCAAGCGACGGGTGCGAATAGTTTCTTTCGACATTTAGTTTTTTTTTCGGTGGAAAATGATTAGTTTTAATTCAACAATTAGTTTGTTTTAGGAAACATGTCATTTTAAAACGAAGACACGATGTATTGGCAAGTATGACTAAACATTAGTTTCGATTCAATAATTTGTTTTTTTTTTCGACGAACATTGTATTCTTTAATGTATTCGTCGCCTTTGTGTATTTTGGATATGTGTTTTCATATATTGGATCCATTACGTCGAAAATAATTCATTCTAATTCATGATAACATATTTTAAAATTATAAGGAACACCTGTGCGATGCTAATGCAACGAATGTGGGGTGGATAATAGTTTTGATTTGCTGATTATTTTCCTTTCCGTAGGCATCAAACAATTTTTTCAGTGAATAGTCTCATTTCATCGATTAGTTTTTTTTTCGTAAAAATGTTGTTTTACAAATAACACGTAGTAAATTAACGAGATATAAACGTTAGTTGGTATTTTATCGACATATTTGTGATGTGAGAAAATAGGTTGTCTTTTAATTCGTTTGCAAAATCAAATATAGACAACTTGAAGACATCTTTGGGATTAATAACCTTAAGTTTATGAACATCATACACCGATAACTTGAATACATCTTCTTTGGCTAGAATCAGACGTGGATGTGGTCGCTACTGCCACTATTTTGGAAAATAGTCTCGTTTCGGTGATTAGGGTTTGCAGTTTTAGGGGGGGGGGGGGGGAGGTACCCGTGAATTATGTGGAAATTGTTTGAACTTTTAGGACCAATTTGTGGCACACCTAATATTTTTATCTCTTTCGGGGGCGGAAAATAGTTTCCTTTTTGGATTCGATGATTAACTTTCAGTGATTAGGTTTCCTAAAACCTTTGTAGTAAAATAAAGGGAAAATTACTGATGTAACCAAATTCATTAATGACTTCTCACTTTTTAGCCAAAATTTAGGATTTATTTCAAAATAGCCATTGAAACCGTAGGTGGTTAAAATAGTCTACTGTTTCGCCCATTTACCTACTGTTTTGATTTTAATATATAGGGATTTTTTTTTTTCATTTTTCATTACGAAACCGTAAACGAAAAAATGGTCTACTGTTTCCTTTGAGAAGTCGATTGTTTCCCAAAGAGTAGATTAAAAATGATCTACTGTTTCGTCTAAAAACCTACGTTCTTTTTTCAAAATTTTACCGTATTGTTGATTAGGAGTAGTGTTTGTATATGGGGATAATTTTTTTTTTGAAAAAAACCGAAAAAAAAATTAAAACCGTAGGTTTCTTACGAAACCTACGGTGTACAAGTCCATAATGCACAAAACCGTAGTTTTTTAACCCAAAACTGTAGACTTCTACCCAAAACCTGTCACACCCCGAAACCGATGGCGGAAACATTCTGGGGCGGAGGACGTCATGTATAACATCACAACCAATGAATAACAACAATCATAGCAACACAACCATTACAGTGAATACTTAAATAAAGATGTTTACACCAGTTTGAAACTTACTTAAAATTACATCCAATAGTTTTGTATAGTAAAAACTTAAAAACTCTTAATGCTTCAGTTCCTCAGAATCCAGCAAGTACCTGTCTACTGATTTCCTGAGAATACAAGCAGTTTGAAAATATCAGCATAAAGCTGGTGAGTTCATAAGCGGTAATTTGTAATGAAAACTTGTTGATGAGCTAGTCAAAAAGTTGTAAAGTTTCAAGAAAATCCGATATTTTCTTTAGTGAAAACGTAGTGTTATAAGTCTTGTAATGAACCATGAATGTCTTGTATGTTTCCAAGAAAATCCGATATTTTCTTTAGTGAGTAAGTAGGGTTATCGATTCTGTATAAAACCATGAATGTTCGTTACTGAAAACAATTTTGATAAGCGAATATACTACCTTATGTGACTAGCTAAAGCTAATCATGAAGTATAAATATTTTGAATGCATAGCCATAGCAAGTGGCTCTGCTTGAAAACCCTGGCTTTAGCCAGTATACGTAGTGTGTATCAGTCCTATTTAGTAAAAATAAAACTGTTGAAGAGTGCCAGGTTGTAAACTAAATGTGATTTATACATAATGTGAGTCGTATAACCATGCTTGATATGACTAGAGACCTTTCCAACGTTCTTCAGGCGTCGAGTTAAATGACATTTGTACATCTCAGGCGTGCCCGCCTAACTGTAGCTAGCAGTCCAGATGTGGGATTGTCAGTCCCGAATAGATCTATTCACAAATCTCACGCTCTCCCTCCAGGAGACTCTGGTTATACATTGGTAGGATTTATCCCTGTACACCTAAGGGTACAGTAGTGAAGTAGCGCCTCACAGTATCGTACAATCTAGTTTACATGTAGTGTAGTAGCGTTCTACCGTAGTGAAAATCCGTATGTATACCGTATATAGTGATAATTTCAGTTATGAATACCATGATAAAGTAGTGATGTAAACTGTAAACGGTTTCTGTTTCAGCACATATGTTTAGTAGTGAAAGTTTCTATACTTGATATGTTTTAGAAAAATCCCAAACTATACCGATTATAGTTTGCATGTATAATGTAGTGAATAGCGAATCCGGAAAACTATGCAATTTTAGTGAAAACGTCCCTTATGCTCAACACAGTACAAAAGGGTTAAGGTATGAGAATTGCATGAGTTTTGAAAACATTTATGTTTAGCTTGTATTCCCCCCCTGAAAACATTAAAAATACGGAAAATGTAAGGGTATGAACTCACAGTTCTTGTTGTGAAATCGTTGACTGAAATGAAGATCCTCGAGTTGTTGCACGTGACACTTAACGAAATCCTATTATCAAATAAATACATATATGTATCTAAATTAGCGATTTCGTTAGATAACATGTTAGAGGAACACTTGAATTTGGTTGAGGAAAGTTACCGGGACTTGGTCGAATCGATGAAAGTGAGTTTTCAGTCAAAAGCACCACTTAAAAGGTGTTTACGGTCGAAGAGGAGTTTACGGTTCCTGAAGGCTCGGTGAGTTTACGGCCGTAAACTCAAGAACAGAGTTTACGGTGCTTGAAGGCTCGGACCGTAAACTTAAGAACATAGTTTACGGTTCTTGAAGTCTCGGACCGTAAACTCAAGAACAGTGTTTACGGTCTTTGAAGGCTTGGACCGTAAACTCAAGAACAGAGTTTACGGTTTCTGAAGGCGGACCGTAAACTCAAGAACACTGGTGCTGGTTGCTGATTTCGAAGAGATGAGCGTTTCCAGACGTTCCAAAGTGACTCCAGACGTAGTTTCTCGATGATTTCCGAAATTTGAAGGCGTTTTGAGTGTTTACGGTTAAGGTTCTTAGAGAGAGAAGGAGAGAGTTTTTGGCCAAAAATGTTCTAATGAAGGTGGAGGCATCGTATTTATAGGGGTGAGGTGGGGGGTCCACTCGTTACTGACCGTAAACGAGTTTACGGTCGTAAACGAGTTTACGGCCGTAAACACGTTTACGGTCATAATCTCACTTAGACCAGAAATGTTTGATTTTTCGAGATAATCGGGTTTCCGTGCGATTTTTGGTTCCGACTCGCAAATAATTTAATTTAATTGAATATAACTAGATTATTTTCTAAACCAAAAAGTTTGACGGAAAAGTTAACGAATTTGAAATTTTGTTAACGGAAATCACGAAACGGAAACGGAAAAAGTTTCGGGTTGTCACATCATCCCCCCGTTAGAGGGAATTTCGTCCAGAAATTCGAACCTAGAATACAAATCATGGATTAGGAAAGAGATGCGGATACTTCTGTTTCATCTGATCTTCGTGCTCCCAAGTGAATTCAGGTCCCCGCTTGGCATTCCAACGAACCTTTACTATCGGGATGTGACTTTGTTTCGTTCGTTTGATCTCTCTGTCCATGATTTCGACCGGTTATTCCACGAAGTTGAGGTTCTCGTTGATTTCAATCTCGTCGAGAGGAATCACAAGTGTCTCATCGGACAGACACTTCTTTAGGTTCGATACGTGGAAAACAGGATGGATGTTGCTGAGCTCTCGGGGTAACTGAAGTTTGTATGTCACGGGACCGATCCTAGCAAGGATTTCGAACGGTCCAATGTACCTTGGGTTTAGCTTTCCACGCTTCCCAAATCGTATCATGCCTTTCCAGGGTGAGACCTTCAGAAGGACGCGGTCACCAACCTGGAACTCCAAGGGTTTTCGTCTCTTATCGGCGTAGCTCTTTTGTCTATCTTGTGAGGCTTTCAGTCGTTCTCGGATTTGCACAATCTTTTCAGTTGTCTCTCGGATAATTTCGGGACCAGTGAGAGTACTGTCGGGGACTTGACCCCTGGCTAGCTGCGTGTCACCCACTTCAGCCCAGCATAGAGGGGATCTGCACTTACAGCCATAGAGGGCTTCAAACGGCGCAACCTTGATGTTGGTATGGTAGCTGTTGTTGTAGGAAAATTCAACCAAAGGAAGATGAGTGTCCCATGACGCGCCGAAATCGATGACGCAGGCTCTCAACATGTCTTCAAATGTCTGAATTGTTCTCTCACTCTGTCCGTCAGTCTGCGGATGATAAGCCGTGCTCATGTCCAATTTAGTTCCAAGAGCTTTCTGCAGCGATTGCCAGAACCTTGATGTAAATCTGCTATCTCGATCGGAGATAATGGATGCAGGTACACCATGAAGGCGAACTATCTCTTGAAGGTAGATCTGTGTGAGTCTCTCCATCTTGAAGCTTTCTTTGATTGGTAGGAAGTGGGCGGACTTCATCAACCGATCGACAATTACCCAAATGGCATTGTGCCCACTCGGAGATCTGGGTAACTTGGTGATAAAATCCATGGTTATCCTTTCCCACTTCCACTCAGGTATTTCCGGCTGTTGAAGTAGACCTGAGGGCTTCTGATATTCGACCTTCACCTTGGCGCAAGTCAGGCACTTGCCCACGAAGGTAGCGATCTCTGCTTTCATGTTTGGCCACCAATAGAGCTGTTTGAGATCCAAGTACATCTTATCCGACCCTGGGTGAACGGAGTATTTTGTCCTGTGAGTTTCGTTCATTATAACCTCTCTGTAACCACCGAACTTTGGGGTCCAGATCCGATTCATAAAATAGTACACTCCGTCTCCCTTGACCTCTAAGTTCTTTTCCATTCCTCTCAAGGCTTCACCCGACATGTTCTCTGGTTTTAAGGCTTCCAGCTGAGCCTATTTGATTTGCACGGTTAAATGGGAATGGATGGTCATTGTTAGTGCCTTCACCTTACGTCCTGAATACTCCTTTCGACTGAGGGCATCTGCTACCACATTGGCCTTTCCGGGATGATAGCGAATTTCGCACTCGTAGTCACTTAGTAACTCTACCCATCGCCGTTGTCTCATGTTTAACTCCTTTTGATCGAAAATATGTTGCAAGCTCTTATGGTCGGTGAAGATAGTGCACGTGGTTCCATAGAGATAGTGTCTCCAGATCTTTAACGCAAAGACCACTGCTCCCAACTCTAAATCGTGAGTTGTGTAATTGACCTCGTGTGTTTTTAATTGGCTCGAGGCATAGGCGATGACCTTTCCTCTCTGCATGAGCACACAGCCTAGGCCCTGATTGGATGCATCACAATAGACTACGAAGTCTTCCGTCCCTTCGGGCAGGGACAAGACAGGTGCACTGCACAGGGCCTGCTTCAATGTTTGAAATGCAGTGTCTTGCTTGACTCCCCAACTGAAGGTTACACCCTTCTGTGTCAGGGTGGTTAAAGGCTTAGCGATTCTGGAGAAGTTCTGGATGAACCTGCGATAATAGCCCGCGAGACCCAAGAATTGCCGGATTTCTGTGGGTGTCTTTGGTGCAGACCAGTTCTCAGTCGCCTTGATCTTGGAAGGGTCCACGTGTATTCCTTCCTTGCATAAAGCTCTGATTTTGGTCGAGAATGAGGCCCTCCTTGTGCATAAAGCCCCATTAAGAACTTAGTTTTGGCATTAAGAGCCTTATTAGTCATGTATGCACGTAAAGTTTGCAACTTTACGTGAAAAGCATGCCCTAGAAGCTTGGATCTGTGATTTGGAGCCGCTGCATGGCTCAAAACAAGTCTGTATGGAAAAAGGACTGAATGGACTTGGCGATTCGCAAGGTTGACTCGGCGAGTCACATGAAGATGGCCGTGAACTCGACGAGTTGGATGAACAACTCAGCGAGTCCGATGAAGATCACCATAAGACTCGACGAGTTGAAGAACAACTCGACGAGTCGGATGAGTTTTCCCTAGGATATGTATGCGTGTGTACCCGTCGAGAGGCAAGGAGGGAACTCGACGGGTGGCCTTAGAGTTTGATCGGGAATCGAAGGAACTCGACGAGTCACCCCGATCACTCGGCGAGTGGAATGTGCTTCGAGGAACTCGGCGAGTAGCCAAGGGTACTCGGCGAGTTGGGGGTCAACATGGACTGTTGACCTTGACTGAGGACTTTGACTTTGACCAGGGGTTGACTGGTGGGTTATGGAGTACCTTATAGAGTTAAGGACTTATGAGTATATTGTACTATGGTCATAGGTGGTGGAGCCTGTGACAAGTGATCCGAGAATTGGAGTTTACCTTTCGAGTCGGCATCTGCGAGGTGAGTCATCCTCACCATATCGATAGGGTCTACGGCACCAAGGCCGGCCCTTTTGTTGTTATTGTTATGGTATGCTACATATGGTTTGGTCTGCTAGATCGGAATCAGGGTAGACAGTATGTTATGCTTTATGATCCGTAAGGATTGGTATGTTAGTGACCTGCTAGGTCGGTACTCTCGTTACGAGAGGATTCTATGGTTGATGATCAGTATGATAGATATGTTTGATGTTGTATATGCCAGTATATGATAGTTATGTGAACTTGGTTATTTGCTTATTGGTTGGGTTGAGGCGGTCCTGCTTTGTGCTGAAGGCCAACATACCCTAAGAGCGGTCCGGGGAGACTGCAGGCCACGAGGCGGACCAGTCATGCCGAAGGCTCGGGATAGATTCAGATAGACTGTAGGCCCAGTAGGGCGGTCCAGTTAGGCCGATGGCCCAGTATGCATGAATAGATTCAGTTAGACTGTAGGCCCGGTAGGGCGGACCAGTCAGGCCGATGGTCCAGTATGCATGATTGATTGATTGGTTGTTACTGATATGGTATTGTCAGTGTGGTATTGGTATTTTGGGGGTAGCTCACTAAGCCTCCGGGCTTACAGTTTCAGTTTATTGTTTCAGGTACTTCAGGAGATCGTGGCAAGGCGAAGGCGTGACCGTACCGCTCCTCATCCTTATGATATGATTTTGGGACACTCTGATGGATATTGATTTGAAAACATTTTGTAAACAATACTATTTGACTTTTATTTATGGTTGAAAAAGTTTGAATTTGGCGTAAAATTTATGGACGTTACAAGTTGGTATCAGAGCTTTGGTTGAGTGAATTAGAGGAACACTCGTGTGAATCCAGTCTCAAACCAAGGAGATTTTTGGGAAGTAAGTTTTAAAAATGGTTTTCAAAAGAAAGGATGGAGGATGCAGAGGGTACGATAAGCCGGAGCCTGTAAGTAATCCCCAAAATACCATACAGTTATTTGATATTCTGATATGTTAGAACAGCATGCTAGTGCTAGGCTAGGGATCTTCAGGAATCGCATGATAGATTTTCCTGATTATATGATACCTATTAGCCTAGGGTTTCTTGTATATGGGATTGACATCATAACTGTAGATGTTTAGTGTATGCATCACGGCCGTGTATAGTTAAGATCTTATAGCCTGAGAATGTCTGACTCGATCTTAGGGTAGGGTTGGATATTCGAAAGTCTATCGGGTCCAGCGTTATGTGCGGCTAGCATACACTAGCGCTGCAGGGGCTGATGGAAGTTCCATGGAAGTATGAGTTGTGCAGAGCTGTGGGATTAGTAGTGAGATAGGCGATGACCCCTAGTAATGAGGGTTGAGCGCACATTATGTTGAGTATAGTATTAGGGAATTGTGGTGATACTTGAGACAAATATGGGTAGGTGTGGAAGGTAGTATGGGCCCGTACTACTGGAAGCACAGGACCCATACGCGTAGCAAGGAAGTCACAACCCCTAGGATTTGTGAGTTTTGGTCTCCCGATATTATGTTGTGTATCTAATGTCTTGAACGTATCTTTTAGTATGGTGGTGACGAGACGTTTTGCTGCTGGGTCCGGATCAGGATCGGGATCCGGATCAGGGTCGGGACAGGGGGACGGAGGGCCAGAGGTGCCGGTAGCACCTGAACCCGTGGTTCAGATGGGGACTGAGGAGCTGGATGCCAGGATCCGGGAGATTCTGCACGATGAGGTCGCTGCGGCTTTCCGAGCGCAGCTACCAGAGATGTTCGGGTCGATCAAGACTGCGATGGTCGAGTATTTTGATGAGCGATATGCAGCTCTGGCAGAGACAGCAGCCGCTGCAGCCACTTCGGCTGTAACTACGACAGGGGTTGGAGGAGGAGCCGACAGGGCTTTTCAGTACCGGGACTTTGATAATACGAAGCCCCCGACATTTGATGGTACTCAGGATGTGATCAGAGCTATGCGGTGATTGTCTGACGTGGAGGGCTGTTTCTTCACATGCTCATGTCCTGCTGACCAGAAGGTCAGGTATGCTCTGAACCTGCTCAGGCTCGGGGCAAAGGACTGGTGGAGATTGACGACAGGTTCATATTCTGATGATCAGCGGGCTGTTGTTACTTGGGAGCAGTTTCGGGATATGTTTCGCACCCGCTACGTTCCGCGCGTGGAACGGGAGTGGCTTGCTCACGAGTTTTTGACATTGAGACAGGATGGGGAGTCTGTGATGGAGATTACCCGGATGTTCACGGAGAGGGCGATGTTTTGCCCGGAGTTTGCGTCGAAGCAGTCTCAGATGACTCGTTATCTGAGTATGCTCAAGACGGACATACGCCAGTTTGTGGCTACACAGTGTTGTGAGACCCTCCTGGATCTACAGGAAGCCGCGAGGCGGCGTGAGTTGGAGATAGAGCTGCAGCAGAAGGAGCAGCATCAGGCACCGGCACAATCTCAGCCGGCGCGTAAGCGGTCTAAGACCGCAGATGCACGGTCTGGGGGTCAGCAGAGCCGCACTTGTGGAAAGTGTGGCAGGGTTCATTCGGGAGTGTGTAGAGCAGGAGGGGGGTGCCACAAATATGGCAAGGAGGGGCACTATGCCAGGGACTGCCGTCAGTCCGCCCCTCCAGCAGATATGAGGATTTGCTACCATTGTCATCAGGTTGGTCATGTGAAGACCAATTGTCCGCAGCTCGCCGCCAAGTCGGCGCAGGGTCCCGCGCCAGCCACTGTGAGGATTGGAGATGAGAGGCCAGGCAGGGTGGAGCCTCCGAAGGCTCAGGGTCGCGCCTTCCAGCTCACGGCCGAGGAGGCCAAGGCAGCACCAGATGTGGTTGCTGGTACGTTTTTATTCTCTGTCTCAGTTATTGTATTGGTGTTATGCTTATTGATTGTACCTGTGGTTAGGTACATTTTTAGTGAATTCCTTGCCCGCTTTGGTATTATTTGACTCGGGGGCGAGTCGGTCGTTTGTATCTCAGACCTTCTCTAGAGGGTTTAGTGTGCCAGTGGGTGATCTTGAGTGTCCGTTGCGAGTTTCGATCGCCAACGAGCACGGGGTTTCTGCTTCTTCGGTTTACCGGGGATGCGAGTTGGAGATTTTCGGGGTGTCCTTCCCGATAGATTTGATTCCTATCCCCATGGGGGATGTATGCGTGATTGTAGGGATGGATTGGCTTAGCCGTTTCGGTGCCATGATCGACTGTGAGAGGCAGCGGGTGGTGGTTCGAACCCCAAGTGGGGGAGAACTGGTAGTATATGGCGAGGGCACCAGGTTGGGATCAGGGTTTTGTTCGGCAGCCAGGGCTCGACAGTATATACAGCACGGGTGTGCCGGTTATTTGGCGTATGTAGTAGATACGCGGGTTAGGGAGCAGCTCTCAGTTTCAGAGGTTCCGGTGGTTAGGGAGTTTGCTGATGTGTTTCCGGATGAGTTACCCGGAGTGCCTCTGGAGAGGCAGGTTGAGTTTAGGATTGATCTAGTGCCGGGTGCGGCCGCTATCGCTAAGGCGCCGTACCGACTGGCACCGCCAGAGATGCAGGAGTTGTCGTCTCAGTTGCAGGAGCTGCTGGGTAAGCAGTTCATTTGTCCGAGTAGTTCACCCTGGGGAGCACCGATCCTTTTCGTCAGGAAGAAGGACGGTTCGCACAGGATGTGCATTGACTATAGGGAGCTGAACAAGTTAACGGTGAAGAACCGTTATCCGCTTCCGAGGATAGACGATCTTTTTGATCAGCTGCAGGGTGCATCTTGGTTTTCCAAGATTGATTTGAGATCAGGATACCACCAGGTCAGGATGAGGGAGGAAGACGTGGAGAAAACCGCATTTCAGACTCGTTATGGTCATTACGAGTTCGTGGTGATGCCGTTTGGGCTTACCAACGCGCCAACAGTGTTCATGGATCTGATGAACCGAGTCTGCAGACCGATGCTCGATCGCTCGATCATTGTGTTCATAGATGACATCTTGGTATATTCCAAGACCCGAGAGCAGCATGAGGAGCATCTCAGGGAGCTGCTGGGGGTACTGCGACGAGAACGGCTGTATGCCAAGTTCTCGAAGTGTGAGTTTTGGTTACGAGAGGTTCAGTTCCTCGGACAACTCGTTAACCAGGATGGGATTTTGGTTGATCCGGCCAAGGTGGAGGCAGTTATGCAGTGGGAGACTCCGAGATCTCCCTCAGACATCAGGAGTTTCTTGGGTTTAGCAGGGTATTATAGGAGGTTCATTCGTGATTTCTCCAAGGTTGTCGTACCCCTCACTCGTCTAACGAGGAAGGGAGTGGATTTCCGGTGGGGCCCTGAGCAGCAGAGGGCGTTCGAGACCCTCCGGCAGCGGTTATGCGAGGCGCCAGTGTTGACACTCCCCGAGGGAGTGGAGGATTTCGTGGTATTTTGTGATGCGTGCATCACAGGCTTAGGGGCAGTCCTCATGCAGAGGGGACGAGTGATAGCTTATGCATCGCGGCAGTTAAAGCCCCATGAGACGAGATACCCCACGCACGATCTTGAGTTGGGAGCGGTGGTCTTCGCTCTCAAGATTTGGAGGCACTATCTGTACGGGATCCGTTGTACCATATACACGGATCACAAGAGTTTGAGGCACATTACGGACCAGCCAAACCTGAACATGAGGCAACACAGGTGGCTGGATGTAGTCAAGGACTATGATTGTGAGATCCTTTACCATCCTGGTAAAGCGAACGTGGTTGCGGATGCTCTGAGCCGCAAGTCAGCTGGGTCCTCGACCCCAGCCAGATGTATGAGGATAGCGGTGGATTCCCCGCTGGTGGGTTTGGTCAGGGATGCTCAGATTGAGGGTATGAGACCGGAAAACTGGAAGTTGGAGAAGATTAAGGGCGAAAGCGCCCGGTTTGTTCAGGATAGCCAAGGATTGTTGACCCGTTACGGTCGGGTTTGGGTTCCGATGTCCGGAGGGGTCCGACAGACAGTGATGGAGGAGGCTCATAAGTCTCGCTTCTCTATTCATCCGGGAGCCACCAAGATGTACCGTGATCTGAGTTCGAGTTATTGGTGGCCGGGCATGAAGCGAGATATCGCTTGGTTTGTTGAGAGGTGCTTGACCTGTAGGATGGTCAATGCCGAGCACCAGAGGCCGCATGGTAAGCTACAGCTCCTGGAGATTCCCATGTGGAAATGGGAACGGATCACGATGGATTTCATCACGAAGTTGCTAAAGACGACAAAGGGTTTCGATGCTATATGGGTCATCGTGGATCGATTGACCAAGAGTGCCCATTTCCTAGCTATACGGGAGAGTTCGTCGGCGGAGAAGTTGGCCGACCTGTACGTCCGCGAGATTGTCTCTCGCCATGGGGTTCCAGTTTCCATAGTTTCCGACCGGGATGTCCGATTTACTTCCCGTTTTTGGCAGAAGTTCCACGAGGAACTAGATACGAGGTTGCATTTTAGTACAACGTTCCATCCGCAGACTGATGGGCAGAGTGAGCGGACCATACAGACCCTCGAGGATATGTTGAGGGCGTGCGTCATTGATTTCGGTGGGAGTTGGGATTCCCACCTACCGCTTGTAGAGTTCGCCTACAACAACAGCTATCATTCCAGTATTGGCGCCCCGCCTTTCGAGCTGTTGTATGGGCGGAAGTGTAGGACCCCAGTCTGCTGGGGCGAGGTTGGGCACAGAGTGATGGGTCGGACAGAGGTAGTTCTGCAAACTACCGAGATGATACAGCAGATTAGACAGCGACTGCAGACCGCTCAGAGTCGGCAGAAAAGTTATGCCGACCGACGCCGATCTGAGGTGGAGTTTCAGGTGGGTGACATGGTTCTCCTGAAGGTTTCACCCTGGAAGGGAGTGATCCGGTTCAGGAAGAGGGGAAAATTGGGTCCCCGCTACATCGGGCCATTCAAGATTGTTGCCAGGGTTGGCAGGGTGGCTTATAGGCTAGAGCTTCCGAAGGAGCTTAGCCGGATCCACAACACATTCCATGTTTCGCAATTGCGAAAATGCATTATGGACCAAGAGGCAGTAGTATCGTTGGATGACATTCAGGTCGATGAGCGCCTGAACTATGTGGAGAGGCCTGTGGCTATTTTGGAAAGGAAGAAGAAGATTCTTCGGAACAAGGAAATACCTTTGGTAAAGGTACAATGGGAACATCGGAGGGGATCCGAGTGGACATGGGAACCGGAAGCGGAGATGCGCGAGCATTACCCGACCTTGTTTATTCCGACGGACTTCGAGGGCGAAGTCTAGTTCAAGTGGGGGAGAGTTGTAACGCCCCGATTCTCAGGTATCATTTAAATAAGAGTTATTGGATGAAGCTCTGCTCGACGAGTCGGTTGACCTACTCGTCGAGTAGCAGCGGGGTGGGATCGCGTGTTAAGTGACCTACTCGACGAGTCCATATTGGGACTCGGCGAGTAGGAGCTGGCAGATGAAACCCTAAATCCCAGGGTTTTGCACCCTATTTAAGGAAGCATAAGCCTCCTTTGGCCTCTTTGCAGTCCTTGAGAGCTCAGAAAAACCCTAATTCGTATGGTGTTCATTCTTGTGTGTGTAAAGCTTTGGAGAGGAGATCTTTTGAGGAGAGAAGCTTAGGGAAACAAAAGGCTAGGAGCAAGGAAGTGTGGGAGATCAGAAATCTACCTCAAATAGCATCATTTGGAGGTATCAAGTCGTCACCTTTTCTCCTTTTTCTTTCTAGACCTCTTTTGGTTGAGATCTAGGGTTTTTATGGTTTGGTTGAGATGGTAATGTGGGATATGAGCTAGATCTGAAGTTGTAACTTCAGATCTGTAACCTTCTTGGGTTCTAGAGTCATAAAGCTCTGATTTTGGTCGAGAATGAGGCCCTCCTTGTGCATAAAGCCCCATTAAGAACTTAGTTTTGGCATTAAGAGCCTTATTAGTCATGCATGCACGTAAAGTTTGCAACTTTACGTGAAAAGCATGCCCTAGAAGCTTGGATATGTGATTTGGAGCCGCTGCATGGCTCAAAACAAGTCTGTATGAAAAAAGGACTGAATGGACTCGGCGAGTCGCAAGGTTGACTCGGCGAGTCACATGAAGATGGCCGTGAACTCGACGAGTTGGACGAACAACTCGGCGAGTCCGATGAAGATCACCATAAGACTCGACGAGTTGAAGAACAACTCGGCGAGTCGGATGAGTTTTCCCTAGGATATGTATGCGTGTGTACCCGTCGAGAGGCAAGGAGGGAACTCGACGGGTGGCCTTAGAGTTTGATTGGGAATCGAAGGAACTCGACGAGTCACCCCGATGACTCGGCGAGTGGAATGTGCTTCGAGGAACTCGGCGAGTAGCCAAGGGTACTCGACGAGTTGGGGGTCAACATGGACTGTTGACCTTGACTGAGGACTTTGACTTTGACCAGGGGTTGACTGGTGGGTTATGGAGTACCTTATAGAGTTAAGGACTTATGAGTATATTGTACTATGGTCATAGGTGGTGGAGCCTGTGACAAGTGATCCGAGAATTGGAGTTTACCTTTCGAGTCGGCATCTGCGAGGTGAGTCATCCTCACTATATCGATAGGGTCTACGGCACCAAGGCCGGCCCTTTAGTTGTTATTGTTATGGTATGCTACATATGGTTTGGTCTGCTAGATCGGAATCAGGGTAGACAATATGTTATGCTTTATGATCCGTAAGGATTGGTATGTTAGTGACCTGCTAGGTCGGTACTCTCGTTACGAGAGGATTCTATGGTTGATGATCAGTATGATAGATATGTTTGATGTTGTATATGCCAGTATATGATAGTTATGTGAACTTGGTTATTTGCATATTGGTTGGGTTGAGGCGGTCCTGCTTTGTGCTGAAGGCCAACATACCCTATGAGCGGTCCGGGGAGACTGCAGGCCACGAGGCGGACCAGTCATGCCGAAGGCTCGAGATAGATTCAGATAGACTGTAGGCCCAGTAGGGCGGTCCAGTTAGGCCGATGGCCCAGTATGCATGAATAGATTCAGTTAGACTGTAGGCCCGGTAGGGCGGACCAGTCAGGCCGATGGCCCAGTATGCATGATTGATTGATTGGTTGTTACTGATATGGTATTGTCAGTGTGGTATTGGTATTTTGGGGGTAGCTCACTAAGCCCTCGGGCTTACAGTTTCAGTTTATTGTTTCAGGTACTTCAGGAGATCGTGGCAAGGCGAAGGCGTGACCGTACCGCTCCTCATCCTTATGATATGATTTTGGGACACTCTGATGGATATTGATTTGAAAACATTTTGTAAACAATACTATTTGACTTTTATTTATGGTTGAAAAAGTTTGAATTTGGCGTAAAATTTATGGACGTTACAAGTTGGTATCAGAGCCTTGGTTGAGTGAATTGGAGGAACACTCGTGTGAATCCAGTCTCAAACCAAGGATATTTTTGGGAAGTAAGTTTTAAAAATGGTTTTCAAAAGAAAGGATGGAGGATGCAGAGGGTACGATAAGCCGGAGCCTGTAAGTAATCCCCAAAATACCATACAGTTATTTGATATTCTGATATGTTAGAACAGCATGCTAGTGCTAGGCTAGGGATCTTCAGGAATCGCATGATAGATTTTCCTGATTATATGATACCTATTAGCCTAGGGTTTCTTGTATATGGGATTGACATCATAACTGTAGATGTTTAGTGTATGCATCACGACCGTGTATAGTTAAGATCTTATAGCCTGAGAATGTCTGACTCGATCTTAGGGTAGGGTTGGATATTCGAAAGTCTATCGGGTCCAGCGTTATGTGCGGCTAGCATACACTAGCGCTGCAGGGGCTGATGGAAGTTCCATGGAAGTATGAGTTGTGCAGAGCTGTGGGTTTCAGTAGTGAGATAGGCGATGTCCCCTAGTAATGAGGGTTGAGCGCACATTATGTTGAGTATAGTGTTAGGGAATTGTGGTGATACTTGAGACAAATATGGGTAGGTGTGGAAGGTAGTATGGGCCCGTACTACTGGAAGCACAGGACCCATACGCGTAGCAAGGAAGTCACAACCCCTAGGATTTGTGAGTTTTGGTCTCCCGATATTATGTTGTGTATCTGATGTCTTGAACGTATCTTTTAGTATGGTGGTGACGAGACGTTTTGCTGCTGGGTCCGGATCAGGGTCGGGACAGGGGGACGGAGGGCCAGAGGTGCCGGTAGCACCTGAACCCGTGGTTCAGATGGGGACTGAGGAGCTGGATGCCAGGATCCGGGAGATTCTGCACGATGAGGTCGCTGCGGCTTTCCGAGCGCAGCTACCAGAGATGTTCGGGTCGATCAAGACCGCGATGGTCGAGTATTTTGATGAGTGATATGCAGCTCTGGCAGAGACAGCAGCCGCTGCAGCCACTTCGGCTGTAACTACGACAGGGGTTGGAGGAGGAGCCGACACAGCTTTTCAGTACCGGGACTTCGATAATACGAAGCCCCCGACATTTGATGGTACTCAGGATGCGATCAGAGCTATGCGGTGGTTGTCTGACGTGGAGGGCTGTTTCTTCACGTGCTCATGTCCTGCTGACCAGAAGGTCAGGTATGCTCTGAACCTGCTCAGGCTCGGGGCAAAGGACTGGTGGAGATTGACGACAGGTTCATATTCTGATGATCAGCGGGATGCTGTTACTTGGGAGCAGTTTCGGGATATGTTTCTCACCCGCTACGTTCCGCGCGTGGAACGGGAGCGGCTTGCTCAGGAGTTTTTGACATTGAGACAGGATGGGGAGTCTGTGATGGAGATTACCCGGATGTTCACGGAGAGGGCGATTTTTTGCCCGGAGTTTGCATCGAAGCAGTCTCAGATGACTCGTTATCTGAGTATGCTCAAGACGGACATACGACAGTTTGTGGCTACACAGTGTTGTGAGACCCTCCTGGATCTACAAGAAGCCGCGAGGCGGCGTGAGTTGGAGATAGAGATGCAGCAGAAGGAGCAGCATCAGGCACCGGCACAATCTCAGCCGGCGCCTAAGCGGTCTAAGACCGCAGATGCACAGTCTGGGGGTCAGCAGAGCCGCACTTGTGGAAAGTGTGGCAGGGTTCATTCGGGAGTGTGTAGAGCAGGAGGGGGGTGCCACAAATGTGGCAAGGAGGGGCACTATGCCAGGGACTGCCGTCAGTCCGCCCCTCCAGCAGATATGAGGATTTGCTACCATTGTCATCAGGTTGGTCATGTGAAGACCAACTGTCCGCAGCTCGCCGCCAAGTCGGCGCAGGGTCCCGCGCTAGCCACTGTGAGGATTGGAGATGGGAGGCCAGGCAGGGTGGCGCCTCCGAAGGCTCAAGGTCGCGCCTTCCAGCTCACGGCCGAGGAGGCCAAGGCAGCACCAGATGTGGTTGCCGGTACGTTTTTATTCTCTGTCTCAGTTATTGTATTGGTGTTATGCTTATTGATTGTACCTGTGGTTAGGTACGTTTTTAGTGAATTCCTTGCCCGCTTTGGTATTATTTGACTCGGGGGCGAGTCGGTCGTTTGTATCTCAGACCTTCTCTAGAGGGTTCAGTGTGCCGGTAGGTGATCTTGAGTGTCCGTTGCGAGTTTCGATCGCCAACGAGCACGAGGTTTCTGCTTCTTCGGTTTACCGGGGATGCGAGTTGGAGATTTTCGGGGTGTCCTTCCCGATAGATTTGATTCCTATCCCCATGGGGGATGTATGCGTGATTGTAGGGATGGATTGGCTTAGCCGTTTCGGTGCCATGATCGACTGTTTGAATGTATGACTAACAAAACTCCTCTCCGCACCAGAATCGAAGAGAATGCATGCATAAGAGTTGTCAAGGAGGAACGTACCCGTAACAACGATAGGATCAGCAATTGCTTCTCCTGGCCCATCACCAGAACTGTCCCTGTATTGCCACCAATTTTTGCCTTGGGGCAGTTTCTCCTGAAGTGCCCAGCCTCTCCACATCCATAACAAGTCTGACTAGCGCCCGTTCCTGGCGCCTGGTTGGCCGGTTGAGCCGGCGTCTTGCAGTATCGAACTGTGTGTCCTTTCTTTCCACAGTTGTTGCAAATCAACTCACGGCAGGGTCCGTGATGGTGAAAGTTACACTTGTTGCACAGGGGTAGTTTTCCAGCACAACCACCAGTAGGAGATTGGGTGGTTGGAACAGCAGTGGGAGCAGCAGCAGGAGCGGTAACAGCATGAACTGCCACTGTTTGTTGTTTCTTGGAGGGCTCCTGCGAAGACTGACCCTTTCGTTTGTTACCAAACTTCTTCTTCTTCCCACCGCTTTCCTTTTGTGGCTGGGAGACAGCTGCCACCTCATCCAGATCGATTCCATGATAGATCAGAGTCTGTGCCAGATCCTTGGCACTTTCAAAAGTAATCGGTCTAGCAGCCAAGACATTCCCCTTGGTCGGTTGTGTCAGTCCCCAGATGTACCTTTCGATTTTCTTGCTTTCCAGGGTGACCATTCCCGGACAGAGGAGGGCCAGATCACAGAATCTAGCAGTGTAGGCAGCGATGTCGGAACCCTTCATCTTCAAGTTCCAGAGTTCGTGTTCCAACTTTTGCACTTCGCCCCTCGGGCAGTACTCCGCGAGCATGAGCTCCTTCAGTCTTTCCCAACCCATGGCGTTAGCCACTGGCAGGGTTAGGGTTTTGACTCGACCATTCCACCAGGTCAAAGCTCTGTCGGTGAAGGTGCAGGCGGCAAACTTCACTTTGTTTGCTTCAGAACAAACGCAAATTTCGAAGATGGATTCGATCTTCTCGAACCATCGAGTCAGAGCAATGACTCCCCCGTTTCCGTCGAAGAACTTGGGCTTTGCATTCATGAAGTCCTTGTAGGAACACTCCTTTTGTTGTCCTTGGGATCCGTCTTGCCTTTGAGGGTTGGTTCTACCTCCGGCCCCACCAGCATTCACTTGTGCCAATGCTGCAGTCACGGCGGCTGTAACTGCTGCCTGGAACATGACGGGGTCGAACTGAGGGGGTGGTGGTGGTGGCGGAGTGTCGTCGTTCCTTCTGATGGGTCTTGGTCGAGGAGGCATCTCGTTCTAGAAAACAGTCAGGAAGAAGAGGATGGTAAGTCCTCGAGATATATAAAACATTTAGTCGCGCCAAGCCGTTTACTCGCCGTTTACTCGCGCCAAGCGACGGGTGCGAATAGTTTACTCGCGCCAAGCGACGGGTGCGAATAGTTTCTTTCGACATTTAGTTTTTTTTCGGTGAAAAATGATTAGTTTTAATTCAACAATTAGTTTGTTTTAGGAAACATGTCATTTTAAAACGAAGACACAATGTATTGGCAAGTATGACTAAACATTAGTTTCGATTCAATAATTTGTTTTTTTTTTCGACGAACATTGTATTCTTTAATGTATTCGTCGCCTTTGTGTATTTTGGATATGTGTTTTCATATATTGGATCCATTACGTCGAAAATAATTCATTCTAATTCATGATAACATATTTCAAAATTCTAAGGAACACCTGTGCGATGCTAATGCAACGAATGTGGGGTGGATAATAGTTTTGATTTGCTGATTATTTTCCTTTCCGTAGGCATCAAACAATTTTTTCGGTGAATAGTCTCATTTCATCGATTAGTTTTTTTTCGTAAAAATGTTGTTTTACAAATAACACGTAGTAAATTAACAAGATATAAACGTTAGTTGGTATTTTATCGACATATTTGTGATGTGAGAAAATAGGTTGTCTTTTAATTCGTTTGCAAAATCAAATATAGACAACTTGAAGACATCTTTGGGATTAATAACCTTAAGTTTATGAACATTATACACCGATAACTTGAATACATCTTCTTTGGCTAGAATCAGACGTGGATGTGGTCGCTACTGCCACTATTTTGGAAAATAGTCTCGTTTCGGTGATTAGGGTAATTTGTAATGAAAACTTGTTGATGAGCTAGTCAAAAAGTTGTAAAATTTCAAGAAAATCCGATATTTTCTTTAGTGAAAACGTAGTGTTATTAGTCTTGTAATGAACCATGAATGTCTTGTATGTTTCCAAGAAAATCCGATATTTTCTTTAGTGAGTAAGTAGCGTTATCGATTCTGTATAAAACCATAAATGTTCGTTACTGAAAACAATTTTGATAAGCGAATATACTACCTTATGTGACTAGCTAAAGCTAATCATGAAGTATAAATATTTTGAATGCATAGCCATAACAAGTGGCTCTGCTTGAAAACCCTGGCTTTAGCCAGTATACGTAGTGTGTATCAGTCCTATTTAGTAAAAATAAAACTGTTGAAGAGTGCCAGGTTGTAAACTAAATGTGATTTATACATAATGTGAGTCGTATAACCATGCTTGATATGACTAGAGACCTTTCCAACGTTCTTCAGGCGTCGAGTTAAATGACATTTGTACATCTCAGGCGTGCCCGCCTAACTGTAGCTAGCAGTCCAGATGTGGGATTGTCAGTCTCGAATAGATCTATTCACAAATCTCACGCTCTCCCTCTAGGAGACTCTGGTTATACAGTGGTAGGATTTATCCTTGTACACCTAAGGGTACAGTAGTGAAGTAGCGCCTCACAGTATCGTACAATCTAGTTTACATGTAGTGTAGTAGCGTTCTACCGTAGTGAAAATCCGTATGTATACCGTATATAGTGATAATTTCAGTTATGAATACCATGATAAAGTAGTGATGTAAACTGTAAACGGTTTCTGTTTCAGCACATATGTTTAGTAGTGAAAGTTTCTATACTTGATATGTTTTAGAAAAATCCCAAACTATACCGATTATAGTTTGCATGTATAATGTAGTGAATAGCGAATCCGGAAAACTATGCAATTTTAGTGAAAACGTCCCTTATGCTCAACACAGTACAAAAGGGTTAAAGTATGAGAATTGCATGAGTTTTGAAAATATTTATGTTTAGCTTGTATTCCCCCCCTGAAAACATTAAAAATACAGAAAATGTAGGGGTATGAACTCACAGTTCTTGTTGTGAAATCGTTGACTGAAATGAAGATCATCGAGTTGTTGCATGTGACACTTAACGGAATCCTATTATCAAATAAATACATATATGTATCTAAATTAGCGATTTCGTTAGATAACGTGTTAGAGGAACACTTGAATTTGGTTGAGGAATGTTACCGGGACTTGGTCGAATCGATGAAAGTGAGTTTTCAGTGAAAAGCACCACTTAAAAAGGTGTTTACGGTCGAAGAGGAGTTTACGGTTCCTGAAGGCTCGGTGAGTTTACGGCCGTAAACTCAAGAACAGAGTTTACGGTGCTTGAAGGCTCGGACCGTAAACTCAAGAATAGAGTTTACGGTTCTTGAAGGCTCGGACCGTAACTCAAGAACAGTGTTTACGGTCTTTGAAGGCTTGGACCGTAAACTCAAGAACAGAGTTTACGGTTTCTGAAGGCGGACCGTAAACTCAAGAACACTGGTGCTGGTTGCTGATTTCGAAGAGATGAGCATTTCCAGACGTTCCAAAGTGACTCCAGACGTGGTTTCTCGATGATTTCCGAAATTTGAAGGCGTTTTGAGTGTTTACGGTTAAGGTTCTTAGAGAGAGAAGGAGATAGTTTTTTGCCAGAAATGTTCTAATGAAGGTGGAGGCATCGTATTTATAGGGGTGAGGTGGAGGTCCACTCGTTACTGACCGTAAACGAGTTTACGGTCGTAAACGAGTTTACGGTCGTAATCTCACTTAGACCAGAAATGTTTGATTTTTCGAGATAATCGGGTTTCCGTGCGATTTTTGGTTCCGACTCGCAAATAATTTAATTTAATTGAATATAACTAGATTATTTTCTAAACCAAAAAGTTTGACGGAAAAGTTAACGAATTTGAAATTTTGTTAACGGAAATCACGAAACGGAAACGGAAAAAGTTTCGGGTTGTCACAAAACCGTAGTTTTCATTAAAAATAAATAAAAAAAATTAAGGAAACCGTAGATTTAACCCAAAACCGTAAGCTACGGTTTGGGAAACCGTATTTTATAGAGAGAAAACCGTAGGTTTTAAAAAAACCTACGGTTTTATATATTCAAAATGATTTTTTTTATTTTATATTAAATACGAAACAGTAGACGAATTAGCAAAACAGTAGACGATTCTAAAAACCTACGGTTTCGTGGGCTATTTTGGGACAATCCTAATTTTTGGCTAAAAATGGTTAATTACTTTCTTAATTTGGCTAGATTAGTAATTAGCCCTAAAATAAAATACACTCATTAGGCAGCAGAAAGTGATTACTAAATTACTTGTAGGAGCTTTTGAATTGTTCAAATGATTAAGTTTAATTCAGCTTATTATAAAATAAATTAATTCTAACTACAGCTACTAAGATATGTAAGGAGAACATGACATTTTGACAATAAAATTAACAATATCAACTTACAACGTATAATGAATTAATTTTAGAAAAAGAATTATACTAATTTTATACTTTTATACATTTAGTTTTCTTACTCTATTAGTTCATTCGTTCAAATTCTTTTCATAATGTTTTGTCCTTAATATATAATTTTAATTAAATACTAAAATATTAACTAAATTTCCAAACACCAACACAATTTAAAAAAATTATTTTTTCACAAGGTGGTACCATTTCTTTTACCTATCTATATTCCATCCAAACACTAAGTTCGCAAGATTGAGATAATACATAGATAATTTTTTAAATATACATTAATTTTCAAACTCTTTAAATATACATATACAGTTTAAACTCCTAACACAACAACCAGAAGCAATGATAAGTTTCAATACACCAAAGTTCAACTCAAACTCAAACCTCAATCTTGGCTAAAATAAACGAAATACAAATATAAAAATGAATTTCAAAACACCAACCTTCACCCTAAAAACTCGAACTTCCATTTTTGCTAAAAGAAATGAAATACAAATACCGCGGCTTGAACACAATAATATTTTCCTCAAAGCAAAACTCGATCTGAATCTTGGGTGGTACCAGAAAAAGGATTACAATTTTTATTTATTTGGATCCGATTTGAATCTTTATTTTTGAAAAAAAGCATTTTAAAATTTAAATACCAACCATCTTTCTTCTTTAGCTTTGTCATTGAAGAATCAGAACCTCCATGTCCTCTTCATGTAGTTGAGTGAGTAGAATTCTAGATCTGGTGATGGGGATGAAGAAGAATAATGAAGTTCATGGTTATGGGAATATGCCGAGACAACTCTTCTTTTATTCCATTATAGTGAATAATACTTAAAGAGTGTATGTAGAATAACTACTTACTCCCACTTAATTCGACTCATGAGCAAGTTGGAACCATATTAGGTGCATGTATAAGATCGAAATAGCAGCATGAGTAGGTTAGAACCATATTAAGGGTAGGTTTGTAACAAAAGCCTATTTTAATAGAAATCATTGGAAGCAAGATGATATGATATATATACAACCATATAAATAACTGTAACAATTGGAATTCATGTATTTACATTTCTTACCCTTAGTATGAAAATTTATGACAAATTGGTCCTCTCGTACGCTAGGCGTACTTGAGGAGTACGCTTAGCGTACTAAGGGATGAGTGATCGCGGAGGCTGGCCATGTACGCTGGGCGTACCAAGGGTACACGGGGCGTACCCGACTGAAGACCAAACCCTAATTTTCGGGCTTGAGACGTATTTAAATGTCCTTAAGTCTTTTGGACCAAACCCTAATCAGCCTCCATAGCCTCATTTCGTCCCTCAACCTTAGATTTCCTTGTGACAGTGATTCTTGAGATTAGAAAGTGTGTTGGTGGCCATTTTAGAGAGCATTCAAGAAGGAGAAGGCGGTGAACAAGCTTTGGGTGTCATTGAGCTTTCAGATCCTGCATCTAATTCATCTTGAGGAACTTCTGGAGGTATAAAGTCATGACCTTGTCATCTCTTTTGATTGTTTGAGCTAAGGTTTTGTTATGAAGTCCCTTTTTGGATTTTGGACCTTCTCTTGTGAGTTGAGCAACTCCAGAGATTAGAATTTCTAGATCTAAGCTCCTTGAGCATGTTTGATGCATAAAGATGTCATCTTGAAGGTAGTTTTTACTCCATGCATAAGCTAGAGGTCTTAAATGGGGTCTTAATGAGAAGAATGAAGTATTGGGGTCACTCATGGCATGCAAGGGCATAAAGTTGCCAACTTTATGCCCTAGGACATCTTAATGGACTCAGATCTAAAGTTTGACGTTGAAATTCCAAGTATTAAGCACTTCATGATCGTATGTTGCAAGTCCTGCTTGTACGTCGTGTGTAAATTTGTGTACGCAGCGCGTACTGCTTAAGGGGGTAGTACGCTAAGCATACTAGAGTGGTACGCAGGGCGTGCGTACTCCAGTTGGGTTTGGGCTTTGTGTGGGCTTGGAAGCTTTTGGGCCTTATTCAGTGTTGAGCCTAGTCCCATTTAGAGTTTTGGGTTGATTTTCTGTATCGGGCCATAGTTGTTTTGGGTTGGGTCTTATTGGGCTATGTGGCCCATTAATGGTCTTTATCATGGATCTTAGGCCCATTACCAAAGGGGAGACTTTTGGGGCATTATGGAAGGACTTAGGCTTAAGTGTTTGGACTCTTTAATTAGGTTGTGTATAATCCTAATTTAGGTTTAATTGTATCATTGTTCAGTGTGTGGTTTCGGACTGTTAGGCAAGCAACTTTCGTGTTTAGCAGATTGAGGTGAGTCTTCTCACTACACTCATGGGTCGAAGGCACCAAAACCGACCCATTAATTGATATGAGATGATTAGTAATGGATTATGTAATTGCTTTCTATTTGATCCATATGTGGAATTATGTGAAGACCATGGGAGGAGCCCATGACATATGACAAGACTATGGGAGGAGCCCATGGCTAGGGGATATAAGATCATGGGGGTAGTCCATGGAATTTCAAATGAAGACCATGGAGGGAGTCCATGGCAAACTTATTTGTATGTGTGCATGGAATTATGTGATTATATGATTCGTGTGTTTTGGGAAACTCACTAAGCTTGTACTTACAGTTTTATTGAATGTTTCAGGTACTTCTAGTGATAAGGGCAAGGACCCGACTTGATGACGCAACGTGCATTCTCCAGTGTTGTCACATTTACTTTTCATACTCTAAACTTTAAAACAATATGGCTATGTAATGGGATTGTTGGACACAATGTGGTTGATATTTATGAAATAAAAAGTTAAAATTTTTTGTAAAAGTTTGGGTTGTTACAATAACAAAAAAAGGAAGTGGGATAAAACTTGTAAATATCCAATGCGACAAAGGAAATTAAAAAAAGGTTCACCATATAGTTATTCCAATAAATTATGTCCCATTGTACAAAATGAAACCAAAACATCTTACATGACTAATTATCCTATTGGCCAAAATCAATCAAATGCACTTAATAATAGGATGCGATATAGAATGTGTTGTCATTTCATAACTAATTATACACATGATTGCAGATAAAAGACATGAAAGACCATTACTCAGGATGCCTAATCAGTTCAAGAAGAAGACCCAATCTTGATAAAAGATAGAATCAAGTCAGGATAGGCGTAGTCCAAAATGGTATTAAAAGTGCTAATTTAGTATTCAAATTAAACACTGGAAATAACACGATGAATATGCAAAAAAAGGTATTAGAAGCTGATGTTTAAAAATTAAACACATCCCTAGTACTTACCCCAAAATATTTTCCTGAAGCAGCATTCAGTTCCAAGGAAATCATTGGCTACCATATGCTATGTTGGGGTTACACAAAGAGTTTTAAGTGAGCATCTAAAATAAATTCTTATCTTACATACCTTTTATGGGAAAAATGTCATTAAATCACCCAATTAATTAAACTTTGATCCACTGTAGTCAACATCCATGTTTAATAAAATCAACCGCAATTCAATTTATGATATGCAACACCTAGTTTAGAAATTTGTTAGTTAACCATAGATTCGTAAACAAACCATATACATATAAACAAAAATGAAAATAGAGTAAATAGAAATCACCCACACAAAGGTGAAATTTATCAGGTTCGATGAACAAGGGGATATCTCTTGATTTGAGAAATTTTATTGCTTAGTTGATGTCGTTGGCAGAGACACAATCTGTAATAATTTTTTTAACAAAATCAACATATTTATGATTTCAATCGACGTTCTTGGTGGAGCCGGCCCAAAACCATAAATTAAGATAAAAAGAAATAAAAAAAGACATTGGGTGCTTTTGTCACTTTGAACCTAGTGGGAAATAGGTAATATGGAGTAGATAGATTTACCTGGTAACTGTAATAACTCCATATATTCCTCTTGTATGGGTGGTTGAAGAATGACGACTATTGGTCATGGCAGAGATAGAAAAGGAAGGGAGAGGGTGAGGAATGGAGGCTAGGTTTCTTTTGGGTCCAGGGTTCAGGGTTGTGAAGATTGGACGTTGGCGTCTGGGGATATATGGGGGCAGGTCCGATATAAAGGACAATGTGATTGTGAACGACAAATTTGGAATTCAAATGATGGATTGAGCAGGAGAAGGTGGAGTTGATGATGGAACCAAATCAGAAAAACAAAACCCTAAATCGAGGTGGTTCAGTGCTATTCAAGAGAGATATAGTGATAGATAGGAAGGAAAAGAAGAGAGTGTTGTGGTTCGCTATTGGCCGATGATAGTGAGATGGTGGTGGAGGTAGTAGCTGATGATGGTGGTGTAGGTGATAGTCGATGATGGTGCAGAATGAAAGAGAGAGGTGGTGCAACGATTTTGAAATACAGAAGAAAGAGTTGAGGTGGGGGAGGGTCATATAAATGGCGAAAAAGATTAACAACGGAAGAAAGTGCTACATAGTGGGAAGGTTGTTGGCCAGGATTGGTGATGGGACCGAGTCAAAGATCCATCAATGATTAAAACGTATGTTTAATAGATAAGATTTTTATTTTTTCAATGCATAAAATAGTTGTAAATGCTGCTTTAAGGGGTACATCTCTTAAAATTCAGCATTTGAGGCTAAATGCTTATTAAGATATATATATATATATATATATATATATATATATATATATATATATATATATATATATATATATATATATATATATATATATATAAATGTGATATTAGACCTTCGTCGTCTTCCCCATCGACGTTCCAATACGGTAAATATGATTCCGGTGGAGATAGTTATCACAACAAAAGGAAATAGGTCATCAGCCGATCTCCGAGATGTGGTCCCGGAAGAACGCTCTAACGATCAAGTCAATCTTTGGGAGAGATGAGTATGATAGTAGTGTAAGGCTTAGAGAGTTGGGATGGTGATCCCTTTACCGTTGAAGACATGTGGTATTTTATAGTAAGGTCCTGGGCACGGATCCTACTCGTGGAGACAAGATTGTCAGACCCCGATCGGGACAGAGGCACTGATTGGTAGATCATACATTTTTCCACTGTCAAGGCTGTGATTGGCTTAGACATGGTAGTCGTACGTATACCTCCATTGGAGTTAACAGCTTTCGGTTTGTCGATTGTTGACTTTCCTGCGCATCTTCCATACTGACCCTTGGACATCAGGGGATAGTCTGATGCGGGATGGAAATGGATTGGAGCGACCTGGCCATATGGATTGACTAGTTATGTGGTTAGTGCCTTTGGTGCCTAGAAGGCACGCTATCAAGCCTCCTTAGTCTTATCCATTGTGGCATAAGCTTACTTAGTTGCAACGGATGGGACTAGCCTGAAATGACGTGTTTCTCTATGTTGGTTCCTGTCTTTCCGACTACACATCGAAGCGGTTTCCCAGGTGTGACGTTAACGATCATTATTTAGGTCTTTCGATTTTTCCGCTCGACGTTTCCCCTTATAACTTCTATCGTTCCCTTTTATTTTCTTCCTCAATGTTTCTCTTCGTTTTTTATTCCTTCTCGTACTTCTTTCTTCCTGCTATGGATTCTCCTATTAGTGTTGTTCTAACTACCGATCAATTCGCCGCTCTTCAACAATAGTATGGGTTCCATACGGAGGACGAAGTGATGTTCTCTGGTGAGAATGCTAGTTTCATCAATCCCCTGAGCGTAAGATTGGCATCTACATTAAACCTTTCGATGTTGGGTATCGTCATCCGACGTCCGAATTTTTCTGGGAGGTTGTTCATCATCATAAAGTTCATATTAACCAACTAGTGCCCAATGGAGTAAACAAGGTGGTTGCGTTCGAGATGTTGTGTTGTGCTTATGGAATCACCCCTAATCTGTGGGTATTTCTTCACTTCTTCCACTTCACATTGGCTTCCTCTAGAGAAATTTACACATTTTATGTTTGTAAGCATAGTCTTGCCCCCATGGCGGAGCAGAAGAATTCCCCCAAGAACTGTGCGAGCCGTTACTACTAGGTCAGCATCGATCGTAATTTTACATTATGGTGAAAGGTATTCAAATGTTCCTTTTTAGTCTTTGCCTATGCTCCACCCCTTTAGAAGGTAATGTGGAAGCTGCTTGTTGCAGGTGTTGAGAAAAGGGTTGACTTCCTTGATGTGTTGGCCAAGAAATGGGTTAGTAGTCTTCAGTATCGAGATGTGGATCTTGTGGATAGGGTTCTGCCTTCTTTTTATTTCTGTAACGAAGCCTTCATTGCTCAAGCTGTGGTCGTTCAAGATGTTGAATGGTTTTAAGTTGTTACACAACCTTCTCGGTCTGCTTCTAATTATCTTGTTAGTATGGATGGGACCGTAGAATCATCTGGAAAGAAGCTTGTGGAGGAGGAAATTGTGGAGGATAACAAAGAAAAGATTATTCCACCGGTACATAAATGCAAAGCAGCTTGGTAGAGTGTGAGTAATGTTTATGCTGAAGGTCTTGCCATTGAGTGGCGTTTATGTCCACGTCGGTTGGTTGGTGGTGTCCCCAAGGTGACGACTGTTCAGTCTGAGGTGATAGATATCTCTGATGAATTGAATGTAGAGAAAACTGTTGTTCCTGATTTAAAATTTCATGTGGATGATATTGTTGCTGATCGATCTGTTACTCCTGAGTTTTCTCATCGTGTGGAAGCGGTTGATGTGGATAATGCTGGTGGTGCGCAGTTTCTTGGGTTTGGACATGGTGGCGATGTGGTGGCTTTTAAGGACGGGGATCAAGGATCGAGTTATTTGGGTTTCTTTCCTTGTTGTTCATTGAAGGATGATTCTCGTTTGTCCATATTTAAACCAACAATTGGAATTACCAAAAACGTGTTCCCTTATAGGACTACTACGAAGATGGTTGCGTATTCATTGTCTGACTTTGTTAGGTCGCTTCCTTTTGTGCAGTCCAAAGTGCATGTTTTTTTTTTGCAGATAGTGCTAATCGGTTGGAGCTGTTCTTCGCGATTGATGAAGAGAAGAACCATTTGCGGAGGGAAATGCATACCCTTTCGTTCACAGTATGCTATGTTGCTATCTTTGCGATATAAGTTGTAGTACAACATATTCCTTTTGTTGCAGCCCAAAGTGCATGTTTTTTTGCAGATTGTGCTAATCGGCTGGAGCTATTCTTGGCGATTGATGAAGAGAATTAACAATTTGCGGAGGGAAATACATACCCTTTCGTTCACAGCATGCTATGTTGCTATCTTTGCGATATAAGTTGTAGTACAACATGGATCGCTTGGAAATGGATGTGTTGGAGGTGAAGAAAATTGATGAGGAGAAGGATGTTCTGAAAGAGAAGGTTGTGGGTCTTGAGCCTAACAAGGTTTCCCTTGGTGTTGTTGACCAGCTAAAGTAGGAAAATGAAGGTCTAAGTATTCAACTGGAAGAGAAGGATTTAGTGGAGAAAGATCGTCTTGTTAAGGAGAATTCTACTGTCATTGAGGGTTTGGAGGTGGATTTGGGTTGGGATATGAAGGAAGGTTTATTCGGTGTTGTTGATTAGGTTTTAGAAAACAAGGAGTTTGTTTGTGGTGTGAAACAACTTCCTGATGCTTATGTGGTGATGGGAAAGGCGTAAGGTGTTCGTGAAGTGAAGGAATTGGTACATGGTGGTGAGCTTTTATAGGATATTCTTGAGAGTAATATTGATTGTGAGGTGGTTGTGGGTGAAGTATTGGATGCGTTGGCGTGTTTGGATTATGTATCTGTACTAGGGTTGGGGGGCTGGATGTTAGTGGACTGAAACACCTAATGCATCTTGGTGGTGGTGCTAGCTCTTCGTGAAGCATATGTTTTCTTTATTTTGCTTATGTATTTTGTAAGTGAGACGCTAGGTTTTTTTGTGTTGTGATCTGGTTTAGCGGCTCTGAACATGTTGTTTTTGTTCCTTTGTTTTGTATGGATATGTGATCGTTTGGTTTCTCTTTTTCGTATTTGGTGTTGTATGTGTTCGGACATTGCCTAGTGCCCCTTGGTGAGTGAAAGCATTTTCTACTAGATTTCTATTTTATTTGGGATTGATTTTGCTGTGAAAAATGGTACGTTGTCCTATTTATTTATTTTGAGGCCAAGTCTTTTAGACAATAATTGATCGTCTTTGTGGTCCGATCATTTTGAATAAAAGAGGTTCAGGCATCGGCCTCCAAACTCTAGGTAGGTCAAAGCCAGGGGATTTGGAACCGTTTTTCCGTTTCGAATAATGTCAATGTCTTGGTCTCCATACTCTATGCAGTTCAAAGCCAGGGGCTTTGGAACCATTTTGCTATTTCTAATAAGGTCGAGGCATTGGCCTCTAGACATTAGGCAGGTCAAAGCCAAAGGCTTTGGAATCCTTTTTCGGTTTCGATTTTCGAATAAGGTCAAGGCATTGGCCTTCGGACTCTAGGCAGGTCAAAGCTAAGGGATTTGGAACTATTATGCCGTTTCGAATAAGGTCGAGGCATTCTCCTCCAGACTCTAGGTAGGTCAAAGCCAAGGGCTTTGGAACCCTTTTTCATGTTTATCATAACATGTGGTATTATAAATGTGCACTTTTAAAATTTGGAAAAAAAAAGAGTTTGTATCGGATGCATATCAGGAGGAGAGGGTGATTAGCCCTTCCTTTGGTACATGCTTTTGAGTAAAAAAGGAAACATAAGAAAAGAAATAAAAAGAAACAGTACACTACTGAACTTGTTGTCCTTCTAGAACTTCAGTTTTAGCAGTGAAAGCGCTCAAGTTATGGATGTTCCAGGTTCTTGGGATGGGTCTTCCCTTCATCGGTTCTAGGATGTATGATCCTTTCTGCATGCCTCTACGACTTTATAGGGACTTTCCCACGTTGGTCCTAGTTTGCCTGGTGTGGGTGTGGGTGTGTGTGTTTGTGGTAGTGGTGGTGGTGGTGGTGATGATGATGGTAGGTCGGTGTGGTAGTAGTGTTAGGTGGGTGGGTGGGTGTGTGTGTGTGTGGAGGGGGGGTTGGATGTGTGTTTGTGGGTGTGGATGTGTGTTCGTGGGTGCGTGTGTGTGTGTGTTTATGGGTGTGGATGTGTGTATGGGTGTGTGTGTGTTTGTAGGGGTGTGGGTGTGTGTGTGTGTTGGAGGGGTGGGTGAGGGTGGGCTTGGGGGTGAACTTGGGAGTGGTTAGGTGTGGGTAGGTAGGGGTGTGGTGGGTTGTGGGTAGGTAGGGGTGTGGTGGGTTGTGGGTGTTAAGGTGGGGATAGGTAGAGGTGGGTGGGGTGGGAGTGGGTGTGTGTTTATATTTTAGAAAAATTTTGGAATTAGAAAAATATGGAAAACAATGATTATCGGTTTTCCAAAAATTTTCAACCTCTTTGTAATTTTAGAAAATGAAAAATTTTCATTTTCTGTGAAAATTTAGAAAATAGACGAACGAAACGTGTTTTCAAAATTCTCATTTTTCTTGGAAAATTCTTCCGTAAAACTGCCCATTTTTTCGCAACTAAACACAACCTTAGGGTGTGTTTGGTTGGGAAAATTGTTTTCATTTTCTAAGAAAATGTTTTCAGAAAATAGAGTTGAGTTTTCATTTTCAATTTTCAATGAAAATTTTAGAAAACGCGTTTGGTTGAAACCGAGGGAGTTTTCATTTTCCATCTTAGAAATTTGGAAAACTTTGGGAAACAGTAAAAATCACTTTTCTAATTTACATACAATTTGGAAAACTGAAAATTTTCATTTTCTTGGAAAATTTTGGAAAACTGAACAAACCAAACGCGTTTTCAAAATTTCTATTTTTCTTGGAAAATTTTCCTAGAAAACTGGAAAATTTTCCACAACCAAACGCACCCTTAATTTTTCTTAAAACAACTTAATTTTTCTTAAAACAATACTAACTAGTGTAGGGACCCATGCTTTGCATGGATCGGAAGGCATTTCTTTTCAGATTTGTTGGATATTGTGAAATACAATACCCTGATAAGAAAAGTTGAAAATAAGGTGCTAAAATAGGCATTTCTTTTCAGATTTGTTGGATATTGGGGTCCTCACACCGATAACTGTCATCAGATCTAATCCCAAATCCTCTTCGATCAGCAAACACATTTTCTAGCAGTTCGGTTCTTCAGGAGCATAGCAATGTGGAAAGTGTGATTTTCCAATCTCCTACCAGCTGTTTTGTTTAACAATAGGATATAGTCAAAGTTAGTCATTTCTCCACTCTACCAAAGAATAAACCCATTATTCCAATCTGTTCACTTCAAATCAGCATAGAGTTTACTTGACTGTCAACACCATAATCAATCTGTTAGTAATACGTTCGATGGAGAAATGCTACCTTTAAGGCATCAGGGTTGTAGTGAATTATGTTTGCCCAGGTGTAATGAGTTATTGGTTTCCTTTCCTTGTACTCCACATCTATGATAAAAATAAATGAAGAAAAAATTTATTCGTGGGAAACCATTTCACTAATTAGGTTAAGCAGAGAATAATTAAGTTGTAAGTTGCATAAAAGTTATTCGTTAGTTCCTTTTGTAGTAATTTCCAATGTACATATATGATGCATGTTCAAATACATTAATAATAACAACATTGAATTACTGATAGCATATGGTCTTAAACTCTATGGTGTTGAACTTGGACAAACCTGCATCACAAGTTAGATAACCATTGAGCCAGGTTCTTCAAATTCTAAAACCCATGATCCACCAAACAATTTCACCCTTAATTGTTTATTTTCACACCTTCATCTACAGATTCAAACCGAATAAAAAAAATTCCTATGTAAAGTCAATTAAGAAATGCCTTTGTTCATATTATTTTCAGTTGTTGCTGAAATGCAATCATAAGTTTACTCACCTAATATAGAACGTATATAAAGTACATAAAAAATAGAAGAGTATCCAAAGCCACATAAAACCTTAAAGTTGTTTGGATTTTACCATCGAACAACCAACAAAAAAACTAATTTACATACTGATAATACATCACAAAAGGAACGAACCCTGAGACATCATTCCAGAGAACCTGGTAGCACAGGCTCTTGACGATTGCTTAAGAAATGAAGATAAGAGACAAAACAATTCAAAATAACTCAATTTCACATTATAGTTGCTAAAAACCTAAATTTCAATCTGAAAGAATAAAACCAAAATCAATAATCTTGAGAAATTACCCCAAAAGTGTTGACGGAGGACCTTTGAAGATGGTCGACGATCTAATTAGAAAACGAAGGCAGCGACTCGGTGATGTACTCTCAAAAGAAGAAAGAGGCAAGACGGTCTTAGAAGGCTAGAGAGAGGTTGGATAGATTAAAAGCGGCGATACCTGGGTTAAATTGATTGCAGCGCATAGGAACCCTAGGACGAACACGTTGCAGGGATGACTAAATCGGGGAAGCAGGTTGTGTCTAAATCGGGAAAAATATGGAATAAATTAAGAAAAATCGATCTACAGGCGGTGGGTCTATGATTCTTCTATGGTCAATTGGGAATAGAAAGACGCGAAGCATGTCCATGGGAGATTGAGGTGTCGCCAAACGAAATAGAAGATAGTAGAACTTTTTTTGGTTGCGACTCGATTGAAAATCGAATAGAGAAGAAAGCAGACACACAAGAACCCGAAGTAGCATCTCACTTGACACCATTCTTAAAGCGGAGCAGCCCTAATCTTATGGTGGTGGGTCGGAGATGAGTTTAGAGGTTTTCTTTTGGTAGCGGTGGTACTTTTGAAGAACGGGACAGAGCTGGAGCGAAGTCATTGGGTGCAAAGGCGGTGAAGCAGACGGAAGACACGTTGTTTGTGTCACTGCAAAGTCATCGGCTCCAAACTACCACCTGGTATTGAAGCCGGTTTAATACTGACAACTGTGCATAAAGTCATCGGCTCCAAAATACACCTCGTATTGAAGCCGGCTCAATACCGCAACTGTGCATAAGCATGTTGGAAATTTATTATATATATATAATAATTAATGAGATCTATTAAAAACTTTTAAAAATATGTTAAAAACGTCCATTCTAGGTCATGACTCATGAAGGCTTGTGAGTAGAAGCCCAAATATAAAAAACTCGGGCTTCGACCCAACACAAGTTAGTACCAGTTGACCATGCATGGAATTTGAGCACCTCTACAATCATGTAGGCATATACTATTTCCATTGTTAATTTGTCATAACTCTCTCCACCCCAAAATAATGGCATACAAATCTAATATTAGGTGTGTGTGCATGAATAACATAAGTGGGGTACGCATAAGCCAAATCTATTGACAAAATTATTGATTCTAAATTAATATATTATATCATAAAAGGAGTAGCTAATGATGATAATAGATAGACAATGACATCCCACCTTAACACTCACTTTCATGGATTAAATGCATCCAAGAAGAACTTGCTTAATTAGCTAACCATGACCATCATTATGATGGGACACCTCTAACGAATCTGTAACTCATATTATAACAAAATCCTTACACATTTTTTTTTATGACATTTATCTTTGTACGATATCAGTCCTATCTCAAATCACACACCATAAAGTTTCTTAGACAATACTAATAAACACAACCACTAGAAAATAATTGAATGGCCAGTCGAGTCATAATAAAGAAAACTACACATTGTCTCATTTTAAGTATCTTTCTATCTGTAGCGGTTTTTCTTACATGATTTTATGAACCATTTATGTTAAAATATTATTATATTTTAGATGTATTACGATAAGTTCCAAACATTTAAAAGTAAAATAAAGAGATATATGAAAAGGCACTTTATTTTAGTTTTGCATATTCTAATGTTCCCTTTCATAGATAACCATGATATGTGGTGGTTTTGTTATCATACTTAAATGGGATCAAGACATGCTTTCTCAAATTGAAAGCTACCAAATGGTTAGGCTTAAAAGCAATTGGAAAAGCTCAAACTATGGCAAAGTGGGGATGAAGATGACTCCGATGGCCACCAAGACTCAAAGTGCACACGCCACGTGAATCCACGTTTTCACATGTTTCTTTTATATATAATCTTTTTCTAATGTAAATATAAGAGGGGAATTATGGATAAGACACGTTGCTTGTGATTGACACTGCGAGTGTACGGGTAGCATTGATCGTCATTTTGTAGACGTTGGACTGTCCAACAATTTTCTGATGCGAGGAACTGTGTCTAGGATTGTTTGTTTCGGTTTTCATGCGAGCGAGTGGTATGACGTACACGAGTTGTTGGAACTTTATATATATAAAGGATTTGAAAAGTTGGCAATTTCCTTTGTATCCCACATTGGTGGGGGGAAGAAACTTTTGTGGGTTTATAAGCGTATTCCCTTGATAGGCCTTCAAAGGATTTAGTGGATCAAAGGAATGGGCCAAGCCCACGCGTGCGCCTAGCCTAGCCTAGCACTAGCCGACGCCGTGAGTGCGCGATTTAGTGCACGACGCATCGGTCGCTGGGAGCTGAGGAACTTTTATTTTTGACGAGTTCGGGTCAAGCCGGTTTGACCGATCCGGTCAAATGGTTGACCGGCGTTGACTTCGTGGAGGATAAGTCATCGGGGCATTCTAGAAGGATCAGATAACGGCTTGCTTGGAGAGCAAGTCGTCGCCCTAGGGTTTCTGGGGCCGGCCTATGGGGGCCCGTTTCATGCCTTCTAGGACGCATCGGTCGCTGGGAGCTGAGGAACTTTTATTTTTGACGAGTTCGGGTCAAGCCGGTTTGACCGATCCAGTCAAATGGTTGACCGGCGTTGACTTCGTGGAGGATAAGTCATCGGGGCATTCTAGAAGGATCAGGTAACGGCTTGCTTGGAGAGCAAGTCGTCGCCTTAGGGTTTCTGGGGCCGGCCTATGGGGGCCCGTTTCATGCCTTCTAGGGTTTCGATACCTATAAATACTGCTCCCTAGGAGCCATTTGACACACTCACGAAAATCAAAAGCTCTCTTACACTCTCTGTGGTTTTCTTCTGGTTTCCGAGTATTCGCTTTGTGTTTGTCGATTTCCAGTGTTGTTGGAAGATCGATAGATCTGCATAAAATCCTGGGGTTTTACTCTGTTGCTTACACCCAGTAGAAGCGAAGTATAAACCTTTAAGGACAGAAGTCCGATCTGTGCAGTTATTTGAAGTTCAAGATCAGCCATCAACAGGTCGGTTTTACTTTTCTGTCTTGCATTTACTTTCGTCCAACAACAGAACAGTCTTCTTCTTCCTTTCTTATAATCAGATCTAATCGTGAAGGATTGATCTGGTTTTGGATGAAACTTGGTAAATATAATAATAATAATTGGATCTATTATTCGCAACTAATCGACATATAAATCTCAATATTATTTGTCGGTTTCCTTGTGTGTCTATTAGTTTGATTTTCAACATTCTTAAAGGTTTATATTTTGTGATAAATCAACAGACTAATGGACACTACTGCTAGCCTCCATTTCATGAACCAAGAGTTTGCCAAACTTGACCAATTTGATGGTCAGAACTACACCCGTTGGGCTGAGAAGGTCAAGTTCATGCTTCATGTTTTGAAGCTCTCTTTTGTGTTGGACCCAGAACTGACACCAATTCCTGCTAATCCAATTCCCGAGGCAGGGAAAACTGTGGACCCAGCAGTCATCGCAGAACTAGAAAAGCAAATGACTCTACGTAGAGAGTCTGAGGAACTGTGTGTGGGTCACATCAAGAACTCTCTATCTGATCGGCTCTATGATCTTTGCGCTCCGGTCAAAGATCCAAGAGAGCTATGGAATGCGTTGGAACTTAAGTATAAGGCACATGAGGAAGGTACTAACAAGTACCTTGTGTCTAAGTACCTAGAGTTTTAAATGGCTGATGACAAATCAATCATGGAGCAAGTGCATGAGCTCCAAGTCATGGTCAACAAGTTGAACGCACTCTCCATCTCTATTCCAGAACTCTTTCAGGTTGGTGCGATCATCGCAAAACTGCCACCCTCGTGGAAAGATTTCTCTAAGAGAATGATGCATAAATTTAAGAACTACTCCTTGGATGATCTGATGAAACACCTCCACATTGAGGAGGAAACTCGCATCAGGGACAAGCGTGGTAAAGTCGGATCGAGTGTGCATCACGTGTCAGCTGGGGGTTCTAGTCACAAAGGCAAGTCTGGGGGACAGAACAAGAAGAACTTCAGACCCAAGAAACAAAGCTTCAAGAAATTGGGACATCAGAATCCTAACTCAACGCCGAAGAGGGCCGGACCTTGCCACGTCTACGGAGAGATTGGGCACTATGCGAGAGAATGCAAGGATCGTAAATCAGGACCGGTAGCACATGCAGTCGAGCAGGTGACTGACATGGTGGCAAGTGTGAACCTTGGAGAGATTTTTATGATCTCCTCCCTTACCCGAGCAATCAGTGCTCGAGGATGGTTCGTGGACACTGGAGCCACTGTGCATGTTTGTGGGCAAAGATAGAGCTTCCACACTTACCGCCCAATGCCACATGGGACGATCGTCGTCTGTGCTGATGGACACAGAGCTGAAGTTCAAGGAAGAGGTGATGTTCGGTTGAAGTTCACACGCGGTGAATGGGTAACCCTTCGAGATGTTCTTTATGTTCCTACTATCTCGAAAGGGTTGGTTTCTGCGGACAAGTTTGACAAGGGAGGGTTCAAGATGGTGCTTGAGAGAGGCAAAATTATGATCACTAAAGGCAGAAGATATGTTGGGAGGGCGAACAATTGTCATGGATGTATCGTTTGTGCCTTAGTGATGAGGGTAGTGTGAGTGGTCCTAGTGTTGTGAGTGGTAGTTCTAGTGTTGCTAGTGTGTCAAGTGTTGATAATGATGTAATTGGTGGATTGGTTGCTAATGTGAATGAAGTGAACTTTTCTAGTTATTTTGTTTGTTCAATTTCTTTATGGCATAAACGTTTAGCTCACACTAATGTTAAAAATATTGAAAAAATGCAAACTAAAGGAATGTTAAAATATGACACAAAAGATTTTGAAAAATGTGAAACATGTGTGAAGTCAAAGTTCACTAAGACACCATTTCCATCAGTTAAGAGAAATACATCATTGCTTGAGTTGATTCATTCTGATATATGTGAATTAAATGGAATCCTTACTCGAGGAGGAAAAAGGTATTTCATCACATTCTGTGATGACTTCAGTCGATATCTACATGTTTATTTGCTGAGATCAAAAGATGAAGCTTTTGATGCATTTAAGCGGTATAAGGCTGAGGTCGAAAATCAACTTGAAAGACACATCAAAATTCTTCGCTCGGATAGAGGCGGGGAATATTTCAACCAAGAGTTTGACACATTCTGTGAAGAGAATGGAATCAAACATGAGAGAACTTCACCATATATTCCCCAACAGAATGGTTTGGCTGAAAGAAAGAACCGAACCCTTTGTGAGATGGTCAACTGTATGTTGAACCAGTCGGGTCAACCAAACAATCTATGGGGGGAAGCACTATTGACTGCTTGCTATGTTCATAATAGGATCACTAGTCGTGTGATTCCTACAAGCCCTTATGAGTTATGGAAAGGTAGAAAGCCTAACCTAGACTATTTGAAAGTGTAGGGGTGTGTTGCTTATTATCGGACTCCCGATCCTAAGCGAACCAAATTGGGAGCACGAGCTAATAAGAGTATATTTATTGGATATGCTCACAATAGGAAGGCTTACCAGTTATTAGATATTGAATCAGGTGTTGTTGTGGAATCCAGAGATGTAGAATTTTTTGAGGACAAGTTTTCTAGGGATGAAGAAAACTCCAGTCATACGACACCTACAAGTACTTCTCGAGAATTACTCCCACCTCCTCCTATTGTAGAGGAACCAAGGAGAAGTACTAGGGCTAGAATAGAGAAAGGTTTTGGAGACGATTTCTATTCTTATTTGGTCGAAGGAACACAAAAGAAAGTGATGAGAGAGGTCATCTTTGCCATTAATTTGGATGATGATCCTAAGACCTTTACTGAAGCCATGACGTCTCGAGATGCGCCTTTATGGAAGGAAGCCATCAATGACGAAATGGATTCAATCATGGGAAATGGAACTTGGGAGTTAGCTGATCTACCTAAGGGGAGAAAACCCATAGGATCCAAGTGGATATTCAAGAGAAAGTATCATCCAGATGGATCCATATCTGCCTATAAAGCAAGATTAGTTGCTAAGGGCTATAGGCAGCGAGAAGGTATCGATTATTTTGATACCTATGCCCCAGTTGCTAGGATTAGTTCTATTAGAACTCTCATAGCAATATCAGGTTTGAAAGGATTGTACATTCATCAAATGGATGTGAAGACAGCCTTTCTAAATGGTTATCTCAAGGAGGAGATTTACTTGGAGCAACCTGAAGGTTTTGTGATACCTGGACAGGAAAACAAAGTGTGTAGACTTGTTAAATCCTTGTACGAGTTGAAGCAAGCTCCTAAACAGTGGCATGAGAGATTTGACACCACTGTGACTGCCTTTGGTTTTCAGCACAATAGTGCTGACAGATGTATTTATTCTAAACATACATCCGATTACATAGTTGTTATATGTCTTTATGTTGATGATATGTTGATCATTGGCACTCACCTAGAAGGTATTCTTGAGACGAAGAAATACCTATCCTCGAACTTTAAGATGAAAGATCTTGGAGAAGTTGATACAATTCTTGGTATCAAGGTGAAAAGGACAGGTGGTCAGATTTCTCTGAGTCAATCTCATTACATAGAGAAAATTCTGACAAAGTTTCAAGATTTGAACATTAAAGAATTCAACACTCCTTTGATTCAAGTGTGAAACTAAAGGTGAATTTTGGTCGAGCAGTGGCTCAACTAGAATATGCTAGTGCAATTGGAAGCATGATCTATGCTACTCACTGCACTCGACCTGACATCACATTCGTTGTAAGCAAACTGAGTTAGTATATTGTTAATCCAGGGACGGAACACTGGAAGGCAGTGGGTAGAGTACTAGGATACCTGAAAAGGACAAGTACTTTTAAGTTGACGTATTTGTCATCTAATGGAATACTTGAAGGTTATTCCGATGCCAACTGGATTGATCACACTAGTGATTCAAAATCCACAAGTGGTTGGATTTATACTCTAGCTGGTGGTGCTATTTCTTGGGCGAGCAAGAAACAGACGTGCATAGATCATTCAATGATGGAAGCGGAGCTAATTGCCTTAGCAGCAACAGGCAAAGAGGTAGAGTGGATTCGAGATTTACTTATGGATATTCGTTTGTGGGATATTCCAATGCCTTGAATACCCATGTACTGTGACAGTGAGGCCACACTGTCTAAAGTATATAATGCGGTATATAATGGGAAGTTGAGACATGTAGGTTTGCGACACAATTTTGTGAGACAACTAATTGAAAGTGGTACCATCAAGGTTGTCTATGTCAAGACAAGTAGGAACTTGGCAGATCCGTTTACCAAACCTCTGACGAGAG